>NC_135884.1:137854603-138495228 GCF_964194155.1 Cetorhinus maximus | reverse complement strand
AATGTACATTCAGGTCTGGGTACTGTTACTGGTTTTGTAATTGTTTCACGTTCAGAGAAATTCACTGATTCTGGAAGATGTTTATCCAGCAGTGTTTTATTAAGGTCACTTGACTTGCTCTCAGAATAACCTAACATCTGCTCAACATGCATTCCCCATAAATGTTCAACATGCACACAGCCTCCCTGAAGCCACCAGATGCCATATTGGAGAGGGCTTCAGCAAGTATACAGTGAGTTGCTGCCACATGTACGCAAAGCAAGTAAGTCATGGCATCGATGAGAGTGCACCGTTGATTTGACACCAGCAATACCATTTTGGAGCTCAATGCCCCATCCAGCGAAGCCCTCTCTTAGCCTCACTCAGCTGGATGTGCACTCAGCAGCAGGAAGGATCCCACCTACTCCCACCAATGCTATTTAAAGGAATCATCAACTGGGTACAGATTTGTTGTTGATTGATTTCATGGCTGCTGTTACAGTTCTACAAGTGTGTGGTGCTTTCTGTAGTTGTTTAGAATTACCGAAATCAATGTGGAGTCACATGACTGGTTCTGACTGACTTTGTCCTGACTTCAAGGCTTCTGCACAGCCTTGTTGCTCCCAGGCATGTGTATTCATTCATATTTCCTTTGAAATACGGCACGAGTTGGAGAATGAGCAGAGGTCACACAGAGCAGGATAAGCCGCTGAAAGAGGGAGGAGAAGAGCTCGAAGGAAGAAGTCGTATCCACCCAGGATGTTCAGGAGGCAGTTCTACCTGAAATTCAGTGAGGAACAACGTGTGCAACATCTGTGCTTCAAGAATGCTGACCTTGCTGAAATCTGTCACCTGCTGCAGCCATACTGCAACCTGAAAGCAGGGCAAGGACTGCATTGCCAGTTTCTATGAAGGTGACCACAGCTGAAATATTATGTGCCTGGCTCCTTTCAGGCTGGAGCTGGAGATATTTACAACATTTAACAGCTTGTCTCATCCACTATTGCATAAGAAAGACCACTGACCCTCCGTATTGTTTTTTTCAGTTCATTCACGGGATGTATGTGTCACTGGCAAGGGCAGCATTTACTGCACATCCCTAATAGCCCTTGAGAAGGTGGTGGTGAACCACTTTCTCAAATACAGCTGAGTGGCTTGCTAGGCCATTTCATAGGGCAGTTAAGTGTCAACAACATTGCTGTGGGTGTGTGAAGCAACATGTAGGTCGGACAGGGTATGAGCAGCAGATTTCCTTCACAGAAAAACATTTGGCATTTTCCAACAATCTGGTGCTTTCACAGCTGGTGAAAAGCTGCTCACTTTTAGTGAGCAGAGCAGGGCTGTAAAGAGCGAGACTTCAGTGAGCAGAGCGGGACTGTAAAGAGAGAGATTTCAGTGAGCAGAGCGGGACTGTAAAGAGAGAGATTTCAGTGAGCAGAGCGGGGCTGTAAAGAGAGAGATTTCAGTGAGCAGAGCGGGACTGTAAAGAGAGAGACTCCAGTGAGCAGAGCGGGACTGTAAAGAGAGAGAGTTCAGTGAGCAGAGCGGGACTGTAAAGAGAGAGATTTCAGGGAGCAGAGCAGGGCTTAAATTTAAGGAAATAGTCTTTTAATTAAAAACAAACAAAAAGTATGGCAAAGGAGCTCAGTCCCGTGTGTTGTATTGCCTGCAGCATATGGGAATTCTTAGACATTCCTTGCAGTCTGGATGCCCACATGTGCAGGAAGTGCCACCGGCTTGACCAGCTTGAGCAATGGGTTTCGGAGCTTGAGCATCAGCTGGAGACACAGTGGAGCATCCACGAGGCTGAGGGTTACGTGGATAGCATGGTTTTAGATGTGGTCGCTCCGCAGCTTAAGGAAGTGCAGTCAGAGAAGGAATGGGTAACCACCAGTCAGAAGGAGGGAGGCAGGCAGGTAGTCAGGAAAGCCCCAGAGTGCATCTCACTCAAGAACCATTTTTCTGTGTTGTAAAATGGTGAGGGTGAAGGTTCCCCTGGAGAGTGCAGCCAGAGCTATGTTCACGGCGCTGTGGGTGCCTCAGATGCACAAGGGGGGAGTAGTAAGAGTGCAAGAGCAATAGTGGTAGGAGATTCAGTTGTGAAGGGTGCTGACAGGTGCTTCTGCGGCCGTAGACGTGACTCCAGAATGGTGTGTTGCCTCCCTGGTGCCAGGGTCAAGGATGTCACAGAACGGCTGCAGGGCATTCTGAAGAGTGAGTGTGAACAGCCAGAGGTCGTGGTTCACATTGGTACCAACGGCATAGGTAGAAAGAGGGATGAGGTCCTGCAACAAGAATTTAGGGAGCTAGGTAGCAGATTAAAAAGCAGGACCTCAAAGGTTGTAATCTCTGGATTACTCCCTGTGCCACGTGCTAGCGAGTATAGGAATGAAAGGATAGAGAGGATGATTGCGTGGCTGAAGAAATGGTGCAGGAAGGAGGGCTTTAGTTTCCTGGATCACTGGGTCTGTTTCCGGCAAAGGTGGGGCCTGTACAAGTCGGGCGGGTTGCACCTGAACCGGAATGGGACCAACAACCTTGCGGGGAGGTTTGCTAGTGCTGTCGGTGGGGGGGTTTAAACTAATTTGGCAGGGGGGTGGGATATTACTGAGTGGAGGTACAGTAGGGAGTGATTCACAGCCAAATATAGAAGAGAAACTAAGTCAGTCTGGAAAGCAGAGCAATTACAGACCTGTTAAGGCACAAGGGAATAATGCAAGGCTGGATTGCATCTATTTTAACACAAGGTATCTTACAAGTGAGGCAGATGAATTGAGGGCGTTGATTAACACATGGGAATATGATGTTGTTGCTATCACAGAGACATGGTCGAGGGAAGGGCAGCACTGGCCGCTCAATGTTCCAGAGTATAGATTCTTCAGGTGAGGGGGTGTAAAAGAGGAGGTGGCATTGCACTATTGATCAAGGAGTCAATTACTGCAGTAAGGAGGGATGGTATCTTAGAACATTCCTCAAATTAGGCCATACGGGTGGAACTTAAAAACAAAAAGTGGGCAATCACTTTGCTGGGAGCATATTATAGCCCTCCAAACAGTCAGGGGGAGATAGAGGAGCTGATATTTAGGCAAATCTCAGAGAAGTGTAAAAGTAATAGGGTAATAATAGTAGAGGATTTCAAATTCCCCAATATTAACTGGGATAGCCTTAGTGTGAAAGGCTTAGAGGGGTCAGAATTCTTAAAGTGCATCCAGGAGAGTTTTTTAAGTCAGCACGTAGAAAGTCCTACAAGAGAAGGGGTGATACCGGACCTAATCTTGGGGAAGGAAGCCAGGCAAGTGGTAAAAGTATCATTGGGGGAGCATTTCAGGGATAGTGACCATAACTCTGTAAGATTTAAGGTAGTTATGGAAAAGGAAAAAGATGGACCAGAAATAAAGTTCCTGAATTAGGGGAAGGCTGATTTCAATGTGATAAGACAGGATCTGGCCAAAGTGGACTGGGAGCAGCTACTTGTAGGAAAGTCTACATCAGACCAGTGGGAGTCATTCAAAAGGAAAGTAGTGAGAGTTCAGGGCCAACATGTTCCCGTAAAGGTGAAGAGTAGGACCAACAAGTCCAGGGAACCCTGGATGTCAAGGGATATAGAGGATTGGATAAGGGAAAAAAAGGAGGCTTATGGCAGATACAGAGGGCTGAAAACAGCGGAAGCCCTAGAAAAGTATAGAAAGTATAGGGGGGGTACTTAAAAAGTAATTAGGAGAGCGAAGAGGGGTCGTGAAAAAACACTGGTGGCAATATGAAGGAAAATCCCAAGGCATTTTATAAATATATTAAGGACAAGAGGGTAACCAGGAAAAGAGTAGGGCCCATTAGTGACCAAAGTGGCAATCTGTGTGTGGAGCCGGAGGACGTAGGTGAGGTTTTGAATGATTACTTTTCACCTGTGTTCACTATGGAGAAGGACGATGTAGGTGTAGAAATCAGGTAGGGGTACTGTGATATACTTGAACAAATTAGCATTGAGAGGGAGGGGGTATTTGTAGTTTTAGCAGTCTTAAAAGTGGATAAATCCCTAGGCCCAGATGAGATGTATTCCAGACTGCTATGTGAATCAAGGGAGGGGATTGCAGGGACACCGACACTAATTTTCAAATCTTCTCTGGCCATAGGAGAGGTGCCAGTGGACTGGAGGACAGCGAATGTGATACAATTATTCAAGAAGGGTAGTAGGGATAAACCAGGTAATTACAGGCCAGTGAATCTAACATCAATGGTAGGGAAACTATTGGAAAAAATTCTGAGGGACAGGATTAATCTGCACTTGGAGAGACAGGGATTAATCAGGGATAGTCAGCATGGCTTTGTCAGGGGGAGATCATGTCTAACAAATTTGATTGAATTTTTTGAGGAGGTAGCTAGTTGTGTAGATGAGGGTAGTGCAGTTGATGTAGTCTACATGGACTTCAGTAAGGCTTTTGACAAGGTCCTGCATGGGAGAATGGTCAAGAAGGTAAGCGCCCATGGGATCCAGGGCAATTTGGTAAATTAGCTCCAAAATTGGCTTAGTGGCAGGAGGCAGAGGGTGATGGTCACAGGTTGTTTTTGTGATTGGAAGCCTGTTACGAGTGGTGTACTGCAGGGATCGGTGCTGGGACCCTTGCTGTTTGTAGTGCACATTAATGATTTGGACGCGAATATAGGAGGTATCATCAGTAAGTTTGGAGATGACACAAAAATTGGTGGTGTTATAAATAGTGAGAAGGAAAGCCTTAGATTACAGGACAATATAGATGGGCTGGTAAAATGGGCAGAGCAGTGGCAAATGGAATTTAATCCTGAGAAGTGTGAGGTGATGCATTTTGGGAAGACTAACATGGCAAGGGAATACACAATGAATGGTAGGATCCGAGGAAGTACAGAGTGAGTGAGGGACCTTGATGTACATGTCCATAGATCCCTGAAGGCAGCAGCATTGGTAGATAAGGTGATTAAGAAGGCATATAGGATATTTGCCTTTATTAGCCGAGGTATAGAATATTGGGTTCCGCCAGGGCCACTCAGCTCCTGAACTCATTACAGCCTTGATTCAAACATGGACAAAAGAGCTGAACCCCTGAGGTGAGGTGAGAGTGACTGCCCTTGACATCAAGGCCGCATTTGACAGAGTGTGGCATCAAGGAAGCCTAGCAAAACAGGTACCAATGGAAAGCAGAAGGGAAACTCTTCTGGTTGGAGTCATACCTAGCACAAAGGAAGATGGTTGACGTTGTTGGAGGACAGTCATCTCAGCTCCAGGACATCACTGTAGGAGTTCCTCAGGGTAGTGCCCTTGGCCCAATTATCTTCAGCTGCTTCATCAATGACCTTCCTTCCATCATAAGGTAGAAGAGGGGATATTCGCTGATGATTGCACAACGTTCAGCACCATTCGCGACTCCTCAGATACTGAAGCGGTCCATGTTCAGGCAAGACCTGGACAATATCCAGCTTGGGCTGACAAGTGGCAAGTAACATTCGCGCCATACAAGTATCAGGCAATGACCATCTCCAACAAGACAGAATCTAGCCATCACTCCTTGACGTTCAATGGCATTACCATCACTGAATCCCCCACTATCAACATTCTGGGGGTTACCATTGACCAGAAACTGAACTGGACTAGCCACATAAATACTGTGGCTACAAGAGCAGGTCAGTGCCTAGGAATCGTGTGACGAGTAACTCACCTCCTGACTCCCCAAAGCCTGTCCACAAGGCACAAGTCAGGAGTGTGATGAATATTCCCCACTTGCCTGGATGAGTGCAGGTCCCACAACACTCAAGAAGCTTGACACCATCCAGGACAAAGCAGCCTACTTGATTGGCATCACATCCACAAACATTCACTCCCTCCACTACTGATGCACAGTAGCAGCACTGTACCATCTACAAGATGCACTGCAAGAATTCACCAAGGCTCCTTCAACAACACCTTCCAAACCCACGACCAATACCACATAGAAGGACAAGGGCAGCAGATAGATGGGAACACAACCACCTAGAAGTTACCGTCCAAGTCACTCACCATCCTGACTTGGAAATATATCGCCATTCCTTCACTGTTGCTGGGGCAAAATCCTGGAACTCCCTTCCTAACAGCACAGTGAACCACATGGACTGCAGCAGTTCAAGAAGGCAGCTCACCACCACCTTCTCAAGGGCACTCTAGGGATGGGCAATAAATGCTAGCCCAGCCGGCGATGCCCACATCCTGTGAATGAATTTTTAAAAATAAGAGCAGGGAGGTTATGTTGGAGATGTATAAAACGCTAGTTAGGCCACAACTGGAGTACTCTGTGTAGTTCTGGTCGCCAAATTATAGGAAGGATGTGATTGCACTGGAGAGGGTGCAGAGGAGAACGCTGGAGCGTTTCAGCTATGAAGAGAGACTGCATAGATTAGGGTTGTTTTCCTTAGAAGGTTGAGGGGGAACCCGATCGAGGTATACAAAATTATGAGGGGCAGAGATAGGGTAGATAGGAAGAAACTTTTTTGCTTAGCAGAGGCGTCAATAACCAGGGGGCAGAGATTTAAGGTAAGGGGCAGGAGGTTTAGAGGGGATTTGAGGAAAGATTATTTCACCCAGAAGGTGGTGGAATCTGGAACACTTTGCCTGAGGGGTTGGTAGAGGCAGGAACCCTCACAACATTTGAGAAGTATTTAGATGAGCACTTGAAACGCCATAGAATACAGGGCTATGGGCCAAGTGCTGGAATATGGGAATAGAATAGATAGGTGCTTGATGGCCGGCATGGACATGATGGGCTGAAGGGCCTGTTTCTGTACTGTACAACTCTAAGACTATGACTCTGAAATTACATTGAGCAGTCCTGGGCCTAGGAAGTTGAGCTGTGGACTCCACTATCTCAGGATGAATGGCAACATTTTGGATTGACTGGCTAGCTGATAGACAACAGCAAGAGGGCACTGGCAGAGTGACAGGAGTGGGAAGATTAATTCTGTCATCCTGAGAGAGAAAACAGCAGATTCATGCTCCATGGAAGAAAAGGGGCAGCTCCTCAGCAATTCTATTAATTTGTTGGAGGACAGATTATTGGACAGATGTGACACCCTGCAAGATCCTTTATAGAGTGTACTCCACAGCCATGGTGATGTTGGGGGCTTCTGCTTGGAAACTGCTACATTGGCCATCAGTCACTCCATCATGATTTGGTGCAGCTCACCATCACCATCTCAAGGGCAGTTAAGGATGGGCAACAAATGTTAGCCTTGCCAATGACCCTCACATCCCGTGAAAGGATAAAAATAATAATGGAGTTGGCCACCATTTCCATGTTGGAAAGGATGGACCCCCAACTCACACAAAGCCCTATACCAAGTTAGGTATTGGACTCTTCCATGCTCCTTGACATTGACCATAGATTTGCTGGCAGGCTTCCCAATGTACCAAGCATTTCGATGTACATAATGTTTTTCTGTAGGCTGCCCCATCAATGTCCTCATCTGATTTTTCTTCAGTGGAACCCATATGTGACCTCAGCCTCCAGCAAGCTGGCATCTGCACTGTCTTAGTCTCCTACCCTGGTTATGGCTCACACATTCCCAGTGACTCAACAAGCGCAGATATGCCTCTAATCTATCCTCTAAGATACATGCCATGCTGGTAGCTGAACTGGTTGTTATGAGTATGAAATCAAGCTACAGTGCTGTGTCTTCATCATCACTCTCTTGGTGTTCCTCCTCCACCTGGACAAGTTGCACCTTTTGGATATCTGAAAGGATAAATGCAAAGTGTAAGATTGCGGTGGCGGGGTCCAGGAGGTGCATGCTTATGCCATTTGTGCTTTATACCCCAAAAGCGTGTAGGACGAGGAGAAAATAAGATGTGAGAAGGAGGATTACATATGAGGATACTGTCACCTTCGATCCCTTCAGCTTTCTGAGTGGCCACGGCCTCATCAATAGGCATCCAGTAATAATCAGCACCGCCTGCTAGATGGGGTTAGATCTCGCAGGCACTCCTGTCTCCCCCACCAGTTAGATTCTGCTGCCTCTGGTTGTGTGCCACCTTATCCTGCAAGAGAGATGCAAAACTCTCAGTTAGTGTTGTACAATCTGCTTGGCTGATGTAGCTGTCATGGTTGAATAGCTGGCAGTGTGTGCAAGCTGTGAGATGTGAGAGTGAGGATTTTGACAGTGCTAAGTGTGTGAGGGTGAGGTGGAGTATATGACTGCTCGGTATGAATCCAGATCGCTAGAGATTATTGGTAAGTGAGTTTGGATGTGATGAACTGAGCAGTGGCAGAGGCAAATGTGGCATTTGAAGATGCATTCACTGACTCTGACCACTTGTGTGAGGTCATTGAATTCCTTGTGGAGCTGTATCCAGAACCTCAGAACTTGACTTCTGGCTTAATTCCATCACTAACTGCTCCCATTGCCTTTTTACTCTCTGTCTGGAGGGCCTCCTGCTGTCCCTTGCAAATTCAGGATATCTCTCCTACTTTGCATTCCTCCACCAAGGCCTACGGTGCTGGATCCAAATACCTTACAAGTGGTTGCCTTCCATATTGTGCCACTGTTCACTTTTTCCAATATCAGATTTACATCCTGCAAAGTGGCACCTGCTCTAGCCATATTTTAAGAGCTTCAGGTTATTGTAATGTGCCTTTAAGGGATTGCAGCATGACATCACTAGAAAGGAAGCATGTCTTTCGATCCAGTTTTAGTTTAACTTTTGGCTTTTAAGCAGAGAATACACAGACAGCTCTGCTGCTGATGGCTTCAAGTTTATACCTCTGTATAAATGTTCCCATGTGCCTAGTCTCAATAAATGAATGAACAACACGTTTATCCAATCCCTTATGAGTGATTGGTGCCTTTATATCATTATATAACACAACATAGTGTGCAGCAGTGGTTCCTTCTAAACGACATATTGCTGAGCCTAGCAGCAAGATTCAGTCCAGGTACAACATGGTGAACAGTGTTAGAACATGCCACATGGTATGAGACAACCCTTGATATTTCGGTCAGGCTGCAATAGAGTCGTAGCATTGGAAAGTGTTGAAAATGCAGTGTGGTGACTGCGCAGCAAAGCTTTGAAGACAGAAGTGCAGAGATAGTGCTCAGATAAAGCGCTGGAAAGCAGATGGACCTCCAGTGGTGAGACTGCTCAGTTCAGTAAGTGGGACAGTGTGCCAAGAGGACCAGCACCAAGTTAGCTCAGTCGGGAAAGGCGAGTGACCTGGGTGTGAGCCAAATCCATAGCGAGTGAGGGAGAGTTAACCAAACAAAAAAAAGTCCGAAAAATTAGACCAAAGAAAGTTGCGATTATGACAAGCAGAGCTTCGGAAAAACATGTGAAAGCGGCTACAGTGACACTCATCCCAGGTACTATGGGAGAGGAAGGTCAAAGGAATATTGTCAAAATGCCCACAAAATTCTCCAGTTTCAATTGGGATAACTACTGGAATTCAGAATGTTTAGACAACGTACAGAGCTATGGTTTCTTGATTCAGGTGTATCTGAACCAGACAAGCAAGCCATAGAAATTTGCCTAGCAATTGGGAATGAAGGCCTACACTGGCTGAACATGTCAGGATTAACAGCATAAGAGCTAAAGGATCCCCAAAAGATATGGACTATATTGGAAGACAGGTTCAGAATCAGGTTAAACTTCCAAATTCATCGACTAAAGCTCATATCATTCGACAACAGCCACATGAATCAGGAGACCACTTCATCAGCAGATGCAGAGAAAAGGGTATGTACTGGGATTTTTCAAATGCAGAGCTAGCAGGCAGAATTGTTGAGTTGGTGGTCACATCCACTCTATGGAAGCGTTCCAGAAAGAACTGCTGGACAAGCCCAAAATATATAGCATCGAAGACCTACTCAAGGATGGGCGTAAATACAAAGTAATCCTCGCAGGTCAATAAAGCTTACAGGTCTTGAGTACAACCCCAATTGTTGACGCACTCACTAGAACCCCCAAACCTAGCAAGACATGTGAAGGGTATGGACTACTGCATGCACCATGGAAATTCCTGGGTTTTCATCAATTCTGCAAGGCATGTGGCAGAAAAGGCCATTGGCAGAGGCAGTGCACTAGAGCAAAGAGCAATGCACTGACCCAAACAGACCATACATACGTGTGCCTTCAAGCAATAAGAGTGACCATCCGGTGTCCCATAAGAAATATATACATGAGGCAGCTGACAAACCAGAAAATGATGATGATGTGCATGACAAGATGAAGAGTGGTGAACGCATGTTCCACATCGCCAACCTGCTGGGCCTGAATTTTTCCCTCATCGGGCGCGTACGATCGGAGGGCCCGGGAGCAGGTTGGGAAACGGGCCCTCGACTGCGATCGGCCCCTGACCACGATTTCACGCTGGCTGATCAATTAACGACAAGCCAGCGAGAAACGCGCACTGAAAAGCTCAGCGCTACCGGGGTGGGGGTAGAAAGAGGGCACGTGACGAACATCACTGTAGGCACAGGTGAGCGCTGCGAGAGTGCTCCCCGAAGGCAGACAGCTGCCTCAGATAGCTGCAGACCAGCAAATAATAAAATAAAGCACAAAAAAGCTGCAAAAAATATCCATGCAGCACAATCAAGCACCTGAAAACATACCTCATAAAAACGCTGTCCCCAGATATTTAGTTTTATTTTATTTCCTAACGGAGCTTTCATCCCGCCCTTGGGTGAGGTCACATGAAAAATGTAAAGGCCGCATGGCTGATTGGCCCATCTGCCAACCGTAAGGTTGGACAGGCCATGAAAAGTCACATTCAATTGCGCCATTTTGGGCTTAATTGTCAGCGGGTGCACTTCTGACTGCCGCGCATGCCCGCCGAGCGAAATATCACACGAGTGCGCGACGACATCAGGACGCTCCCCCGGCATCATCATGCACGATTTTACGCCCAATCGGGTTAGGTGCGCGCCCGCCCACGGGGCGTCAAATTCTGCCCCTGGAAAATGTAGATGCCATCTCATTATCTGAAGTGTTTGCCAAGATTTGAATTATCTGTCCGAAGAAAGTTGATAGCTACTTGTTATTGGCCAAGATTGACACAGGGCAAGTGCCAACATATTACCCCTGCGAATTCGATAAGACATGTATCCACATTCACGGAAGGCCAGGGGCGAAACCTACTGCTGTGAAACCATCGGCGTACAACGGTTCACTAATTCCATGCATGGGATCCACAGTCCTGGAGTGCAAGTACAATCAATCCTCCTGGGTGCCACAGATGTTCTACATCATGGAGACTAAAGACCCGGTGATCGCAGGTCTACCAGCATGCCACAACCTTGCACTAGGGACAATCCATGGAATCTGTCAGACTTCATACAACAGATCAACCTCAGAAACTATCCCTAACAACTCAGATCATGACCAAACATTGAAATATCCAGAATGTTTCAACTAAATTGGCAGTTTCAAAGGAGCTGCAACATTACGCTTGCAGGAGAATGCAAGCCCCCCAATTGATCTTGTACATTTTGCGCAACGCAAATGCCAACAACTATGAGAAGAAACAGTGAAAGATTTTACACTACAGAAACTGTGGAAAACCATCATTGAAGGGTGGCCTGATTCAATTCAGCATGGCCACAAACACATGAGACCAATTTGGCCTCATCAGGATGAACTGGGTATCTCCCAGGGTTTTATTTTGAAAGGCAGGAAGGTGATCACACTGGAATCATTGCAACCTGATATTCTTCAACAACTTCATCACTCACACATAAGCACAGATTGGACGAGCAGACTTGCAAGAGAGACAGTCCATTGGTCAGGTATGAACAAGACATTGAAGTCATTGTCAAGAAATATGAGTCATGTCAAGTGCATATGCCAAGTCTGCACAAAGAACCATTGATTCCACAAGAAGTTCCGATCCATCTTTGGTCCAAAATCATATCCGACCTCTTTCATGTCCATGGCATTGATTTCATCATCATTGTTGCCTACCTTACCAAGTACTCCATCATTCAACAATTGCTCAATACGTCAAGCACAACTGCCGGGCACACTCTAAGTGCTATTTTCAGTTTATTTGGTGTGCCTAGAGAGATCATTACAGATAATGGTCCACAATTTATTGGTAAGCCATTTCAGGATATGTGTGAGAAGTGGAATATTGATCCCACTACTTCTTCTCCTCATTACCCTAGATCTAACGGCCTAGCTGAATGATTGATTTGCACAGTGAAATCTCTAATTGTCAAATGTAGACAGAACAATCAAAATCTACACATTGCAATGTTATACCTGAGAGTAGCACCTTTAAGTGCAACTTTTTCATTACTGGCAGAGGTCGTGTTTGGTCAATCTACCTACTCTTACCCATTCTACTTTCTCAGAAACTAGAGAGTAACAGTTAAAACTGCAAGAGAATATGGCCAACGTGCACGATAAAAATGTTGGTACATAATTGCCAAGTTTCCAGTTGGGACAGTTCACACATACATGCTCGCACAGAAGGTATGTGGCAACCAGCCAAGATGACAAGATTTGTTCAGAACCAACATCCTATGAAGTCATTAAACACAAAGGATTAACCGAGGACAAACCAGATCCATTCCAGCTCCTAAACCATTCTGTTGTCCTATTGCATTGAGGACTAGATCCCAAATGCAATCAGGAACAACATCCATGATTGACAGTCCCTCGGATCACTGTGAACAATTAAAGATACCTCCAGACATGGTTACCATTTTAAGATCTGGGTGTACCTGCAGATTACCGCTACACTTTAGAGACTCATGGATTCATCAGTTCTATACACTTATGTAATGGTAACTAAACATGAACATATATTGTAAGTAGTTATACTTCTTTGGAAGCGAGGGTGGAAATATCTTTAAAAATAAAGGGCAATGTTGTAATATGTCTTTAAGGAATTGCAGCATGACATCACTAGAAAGGAAGTGTTTCCTGCTATCCAATTTTAATTTTACTTTTGCTTTAAGCAGAGCCCATACAGACAGCTCTTCTGCTGGTGTCTTCAAGCCTTATACCTCTGTATAAATGTTCCCATGTGCCTAGTCTCAATGAATGAACCCACAACGTATTTACACAATCCCTTGAGTGATTGGTGCATTTATATCATTATAAAAACACGACATAGGTTACCTTTAAACAGTGCAGGCTAACATTAATTGGTGTGAGCCACTCACAGTATTTGCCTCCTGCTGATGAAGGCCAGCATTCAACAGCACGGTTAATGTTCTCTGAATGTTGAAATCATTAAAATGAGAAGACAGCAAAAGGTTGGTGTGCTGCCTGTATTGCATTGAACAGTATTCGCACATCACAATCCCTGCGCCCATTTTCAGGGCTATCCATTTTATCCCCTTTTGTGTCTTTAAGGGGTGAAAGCGGTTCAAGAAGACAGCTCATCATCACCTTCTCGAGGGCATTTAGCAATGGGCAATAAATGCTGGCCTAGCCAGCGACACCCGCATCCCATTTAATAAATAAAAATAAATAAATTTGTGGGGATAGTAGTGAATTATTTTGCCGGAGCACAACAGGTGAAGGGCTTAACACAAATGGACTTAGGGCAGAACTGTCCCAGATTTGCACTAAGTGCGGTAGCGGGTGGGAAAAATGACATTATACGTGCCAGCCGCATTGGCGGCTTTTCACGCCCTATCATCCCAAACGTTCCACATTAATTATGCATTCCTGAGATACACGCAATTTCGATGACAGGAAGACTCTGATTCACCTGCCATGATGTCACCTCACTGCTTCATCACCCTGGGCACCACATTTAAAGCGTGGTGCTCCCAGCCCAGGGCTGCAGCAAAGAAGACATGGAAATTTCAACCCTCTGTGGAGGCCCGCTGTGATGTCCTCTGCTCCCACTCTGGCCGCAGGAGGGAGAGCAACATTACCACTCCGGCTTGATAGGCGACGGCAGTGGTTATCAGTGCCAATGTTGCACAGAAGAGTTTGGCCATCCAGTGCAGATAAGAGGATGAATGATCTCATCCATGCCGCCAGGGTCTGGTAACCATCTCATCACTCTAAACTCATACACTCAAGCCCATCACACATTCACTGGCATCTCACTCACTGCCAGCTCAAGGGACATCACCACCCATTCTCACACACATACCCTCACATGTCCATTTGGCCTTATCTCCTCTGGAGACTGCCTCCTCAGCCCTCACCATCTTGAGGCCACTTGTACAGATCAACATGTGCCCCCCACACACACCCTGGGATACCCTCCTTCCCCAGTACACCGCTCATCCTGCAGCCTCTTCCCTTGCCTGAGGCAACTTCTGCCCCTTTCCCAAGCAAGCCCTAGCCCTGCGGCCATTGAAAAAACCACCCCCACCGTACACTGATCTACTAGGTAGAGACCTGCCCACGAGCTCCCTAGAAGTGATGTGGTGCTGTCTGTGGAGCCTGATGACTGCGAGTGCTGACCGAAGCAAGGTAGGCAAAGAAACCTTGAAGTCCCGGGCAAAGTGCAGCCCGCCAAGTGCACACCTTATATATGTTGTTAAGAAACATGTCAGTATGTTTTCCCCCGCAGACATGGGCGGGCGATTCAGCAAGGCTGGGTAGTGTGGGGGGGGGGGGGGGGGGGGGGGGGGCGGTGTGGACTGACATGTGCTGATGTATTATAATGAGGTTCCCACCGTCCGATGGCGAGAAATGCAGCCAGCCATCGATGGAGTGAGCGGACAATCGCAAATTGGTTTCACAACATCATGAAACCGATTTTTGGCCTTCTCACCATATTGTCCACTCACGCCACCGAACACGCCCGACGGCAGTGGGCATGAAAAATCCCAGCCTTATTCTGTGTTCAGGGAGCCTGAGAGCAACACGGTTCCATTACAGTCTTCATTGTTTTCTTAAGTTAAAGTGTGAGAATAAAACATGCAGGTGTTACAAGCACACACTGCCACTTACCTAATCCATAGCCTGTGTGTTTTCTCACATTGATAAATTAGAACAGGCAATGTGAACCAAAATATGTTTATGACAGAGACAAAAAGCAACAGATTTTGAACTAAAGTAGTTCTTTGTTTACGTTGGCAATTGGATGGCAGAAAAGACACAGAATCTGTCAAATTCCACCCTCCTGCTAATAAACAAGGATGATGATTCTGTCCTCTGAACTCATGGCCAGAAGTTACATACCACAACCTATTCTGAGCACTTCAATTTTACGCGAAGATTGATTTTGGCACCATTATTATCTCTCTCCTCTTACCAGGTTTATCATTGTTCATTTGGCACTTTAATGTCAGAGTGGTTACAATAGGCTATTATCATTGAACATGTCCACTGTAAACAAAACAGCCTATATTGAATCTCACATGATGGATTCAGCTGTACACTCCAGTTTAAGGCACTGACAATGCATTTACCTCTCAACATTTGGTAGGCGAGTCTGAGGCTCATGCTTGCCTATTAGCAACTGGCAGTGGTGGTTCCGTTGCCTTGGAGCCAGAAGGTTGAGAGTTCAAGTCCCACGTGCGAGACTTTGGCGTGTAATCGGCTGACACTCTAGTCTAGTACAGGGAAATGTTGCAATAATGGAGGTGCTATCCTTCAGATGAGGTGTTAAACCAAGTTTCTGCCTTCCCTCTCAGGAAGGATCCTATTGCACTACTTTGAAGAAAGTGATGAAATTCTCCCTGCTGTGCTAGCGAACATTTGTCCCTCAACCAACATCACTAATAACAGACAATGAATTCATTATCACATGTGTGCACCATTTTCTAATGGGTTTCCCTCACTATAACAGTGACTACACTTTAAAATGTGCTTGGTGAATTATGCTCCATAAATGTAAGAATTTTCATCTTCCTTCCAATTCATTGGCCCAGATTTTACTGCCAAAATAACAGCCGGGCTAATGGCGCTCACTTATCTATGCTCAGAGTACACAGTGGTTTCAGGCAAAAGGCATGATTTTCTGCTGCCAACCCTCTTTCTCATAATTTAAATCATTATTATTATCCCCTTATAATGAGATTTATTAAAGGTGAAATTCATTATGAAGGTCTGTATTTTCCTTCCCTGCAGAAATAACTCAAAACTTTGGGAATTCCTTGCACTAACTTAAAAGATGGAGCAAGATATTATTATTTTTATGTATTGCCCCAAAGACAAGCAAATTTTCTTACACCATGCCACCTTAACTACATTTTACTTTTTTTCTAAATCTGAATTCCAATTTTATTCGTGGATTTCTAAAATTCCATTATGAGCATTTTGAATCTCCATTGATTCTTGACAGTAGGAAATTTAATTTCAAACACCATCTAGAAGGACAAAGGCAGCAGACACACGGGAGCACCACCACCTGCAAGTTCCCCTCCAAACCACACACGGCCCTGATTTGGGACTATAGCGCCATTCCTTTAGTGTCGCTGAGTCAAAATTCTGGAACTCCATCCCGAATAGCCCTGTGGGTGTACCTACACTACACGGATTGTAATGGTACATGAAGGCTTCGCACCACCATCTTCTCAAGGGTAATTAGGGATGGGCTATAAAACGCTGACCTTGCCAACAACACCCATATCCCATGAACGCAAAGAAAGAATTTGCAGAAAATAACAAGCAGGCATGTGGCAGTTTCAAAATAGCTATTTAACAAAATATCGCAGTGTACAGACACATTCATCATGCACAGGAGAAAAATAAAATCCAACTGAGGAAACTCATATGGAGTTTGAAAAAAAAAAAGCAGATGAGCAAAACTTGTTTGGGATTAATGATGAAACTGTAAAATCTTGTGATCCCTGTTCCAACCCCAATTCTCAGAAAAGGAACACATCAGGACGTTGCCCGTTCCTGATGACTGTAAGTGCTACTTTGTGAATTTTAATATTACTCAGGTATACTGTGAAAACAATGACTGAGCGATACAGACCAGAGGGTCCAAGGTTCAGTCCCCAGCCTATGTCATATTGATAAAATAATATGGTGGTGGCAGGGACACAACAAAATTGGCCTCAGCATCCCAGGGCTACAGAAAGGAAAATTTAGCCAGGGTTTCCACTCCTGTGTGCCATCCAATTACACCTACTGCTGGTAAGCATATATGGGCATTGCATAAGGACAGAATGGTACTCAGTAACAGAACTCCCGTGGTTGAACAGCATGTCAACACCAGGCTCACATCTGAAGAATAGCCACAAAGGCAAAGTTCCCTCAGTCAACTATAGTTGGCACATATAAACATCTACAACATATGAAGATTAATGAAAATGCCTTTAACAAATGTTATGCAATGGCAGACAAGAGCATCCTTTGCAATTTTTTCTTACTTGGCTTGTGCTAAGTGTTTTGAAAGGAAATGGGAACAAAATAGATTGTTTTTTAAACTTGAGGGATTTTGATATAGTGAATAGAAAAAGATTATTTCCAATGATTGCTGTGTCTGTGACAAAGGATCGTCAATTTAAAATTGTAATTAATAGAGTGTTGATAGAGTTTAGGAGAACTTTCAAATGTTACCTTCCCAGAGAGACATTAGTTAACTAATTTAATTGTTCATGACAATCCAATAGCTGTCACGGTTAATGTTTTTGCTGGCATAAATTCACACTCAAACTACCACATTGATTGAATTCAGTTTAACAATGTTGACGTTCGAGACAATGTGACTCTTCTTCAGAGCTAGTTCTGAAGGAGAGTCATATGGACTCAAAACGTTAACCCTGTCTTTCTCTCCACAGGTGCTGTTAGACCTGCTGAGTTTTTTCAGCATTTTCTGTTTATGTTTCAGATTTCCAGCATCCGCAATGTTTTGCTTTAATCAGTTTAACAATGGTCGGATTATAAATTTACATCCTCGTGGTTACTAGTCCAATACCAAATCCACGACACGATCATATCCTCAGTGAGTGTGGTTAGGAGGTGGAGCTCACTATCACATGGGAAAATAGGATAAATGCACTTACTAGGAAGCTAGATAATTACATGAGGGAAAACAGAATAGCAGGTAATGGGGTGATGGAATGAGGTGGAGTAAGGTTGGAGGAGGAACAAGTGAAGCTTAATCTCATCCACAAGAGTTGGGCCAAGTGGCCTGTTTCTGTGTTCTAAAATCCTATGTAATATAGTGTCATGAAAAGCCGATTACGGCCACAAATTACTCACTGGCATATTGACCTTTTTAAGGAAGATGTGTGTGTTTCTAAAGAAATACAAGAAAGGACACTGAGCAAAAGATGGCTCTTAATGTAAAGTGACCACTTTCTGGAAAATTCCTGTGTAGATTATACTGACAGACCTGTCCTGAGAGAACATGAAAGGGCCCAGCTGAAAAGGATTCATGGCCTTCTTCAAGCAGAGACACTTTAAAGGGAGATAAGAAAGATGCAGAAGGATAAACTTTAATCTCCTGTGGTTGAGGAGACAAAGGGCAGGATTTTCCGAGCCCATTGGCAGTGGGCATGTTTGGCAGCATGAACAGACAATCTGGCGAGAAGGCCAAGAATTGGTTTCACAATATCGTGAAACCAGTTTGCAATCATCCGCTCTGCCTGTCAATGACAGGTCACATTTCCCATCGTCAGACATCAGGAACTTCATTCTAATACATCTGTATATCACTATAAGCCCAGCTCGCCAGAATACTCCCCCGACACTGGATCACCCGAGATCATGCCAACATGTTTCACAACTGTACATAAGCAACGTGCACCTGGCGAGTTGCACTTCACTCAGGACTTTGAAGTTTGTTTGCCTACCTTGTTTCAGGCCGCATTTATTGTCATCAGTGCCAGACTTCACAAGCAGCACCACATCACTTTTAGGGGGGCTCACGAGCAGGTCTCTACCTACCCGACCAGCCTTAAGTTGCGAGTGGCTTTTCAGTGGCTGCAGGGCTAGGGCTTGCTTGGGGAAGGGGGAGATATGGTGTCAAGCAAGGGCAAGGACTGTACTGAGGAAGAGGGGTATCCTAGGATGTGTGTGTGTGGGGGCACAAGTCAATCTGTGCAAGTGGCCTCAAGATGGGGAGGGCTGAGGATGCATTCTCCTGAAAAGTTGAGGCCAGATGGACATGAGAGGGTATGTGTGTGAGAATGAGTGGTGATGTCCCTTGAGCTGGCAGTGAGTGAGATGCCAGTGAATGTGTGATGGGCATGAGCGTATGAGTTTAGAGTGATGAGATGGTTGCCTTACTCGGGTGACACGGATGAGATCATTCACCCTCTTTCTGCATTGGATGGCCAACCGCTTCTGTGCAGCGTTGGCACTGATCACCACTGCCGTCGCCTACCACCGGAATGGTGAGATTTCTGGACCTCCTGCAGCCAGGGCTAGGGTAGAGGATATCATGGTAGGTCTCCATGGCACCAAAAAGGCATTCCAGGGATGCGTCACTGAATCGGGGGCTGCAGTGTTCTTGCCTTTTGGGGCCATGTCTTCTGTGCAGCAGTCCTGGGCTGGAAGCACTGGGAGGTGTGTACATGGCTGCACTTTAAATATGGCACTCGGCGTTAGGAAATGTCGAGATGATGGGGTGGTGGGCAAAGGAGAGCCCACCCACCATCGGAACAGCGTGTTTCCTGGGAATGCATGATCAAAGAGGCAGGTTTGGGATGGTATGGTGTGAAAGGGGAGGTGGTGGCATAATTGCATTGTCACTAAACCCGTATTTCAGAGATCCAGGGTAATGCTCTGGGTTCAAATCCCACCACAGCAGATGGTGGAGTTTGAATTCAATAAAAATCTGGAGTTGAAGTCTGTTGATGACCATGAGACCATTGCTGATTGTTGTTAAAAACCCATCTCATTCACTCATGCCCTTTAGAGAAGGAAATCTGCTGTCCTTACCTGGTCTGGCCTACATGTGACTCCAGGCCCACAGCAATGTGGCTGACCCTTAAAAAAAAATGCCCTCTGATCAAAGGTGATTAGCCGGCAATCCCACATCCCATGACTGAGTAAAAAAAGCTGCCATTGCAGCTGGCGGGTACAACATCCTTTTTCCCGCCCACTACCACACTTGGTGCAATCTGGGAAGATTCCGCCCAAGGACTGATCACCACATCTCAGCAAGCATCTAAAATCCATCTCCTGTTGATTTATATCTCATAATGTGTAAATGGTCTGAGATGAAAAGAACATGGACTCTGGCTGCAAGCTGCAGATTTTTTCCCTTCCAGAATACACAGGGAAAAATCATTTTAAAAAAACTGATGTGCTGTGTGTGACAAGAAGAAGAAGACCAACTAGTCGCTATTGCTGGTGACAAGGCTCAGCCGAAGCCGCAATCAAAGAAAAATAAGGTAGCTTCATCAGCTATCCTTGCAGAACCAAGTGTCTCCAAACCAACTGCGAAACTGGAAAGTCAACTCTACTGGAATCGCCCAGTTTAACAGCCGCAATGTTTTGCCACCTACACCTCACAGACAAGCCAAAGTCTGATTTGTATATCTTTTTAAAGTTTTATTTTGACTCTTAACTTCTCATTTCTAATCTGTGTGTATGTGTGTTGCATTTTCATTATTTTTCTTGGGCTTTTGGTAACTAATAAACTTACTCTTTCTTTTACTCAAGGAAGCCTGGTTAAATTGGCTCCTTCCAAAAAAAAATTAAATACATTTGGACTGAGAAAAGGTATGCACAGGGGAAGGGGTCCCTTTTAAATTAATCTTGTTGTAACCAACCAAGGGGAGTTGAATAAAGAAGCGGGGCCAGCTCATTCCTCCTCACCTGGGAGCGTAACAAAATTTGGGTCCTGTTCAGGAAGTTACAAATTGGGAGATGTCACCCAGGGTCCAGTCGTAACAATAATTGTTCCCATTTTGCATTAATGTATAAGAGAATCATGGCATATAGCAGGTCTGTTCCATTGCTAACATGCACTGCATGGTACTGTTGTGTTGCAGACCTGTATCTGATATGTGATTGGCACTTCTCTTTCCAAGAGGCTTGCTGCTTGGAAGGTTTAGTCTTATCAAAGTGTTTTGTAATCTATAACAGGTTGGGAAAATTAACACAGAAATTCTTGAGACATGATTTCAGGCTGCAAAATTGTAAATATAAAGAGAGTTCAACAGTTTTAAATGTAAACAAAATTGCCCAGCGTTATGCTCCCATGAATGATACCAAAAAAGGCTGAGAATTATATTTCCGTCCAAGATTAACCAGAGACTTAACTGTTATAATGCCACACCTTCGCAGCATTAAATCATTTACTAGATGCGCAGATGATTTGAAGGAAACTTTGTGAGGGTGCAAAATTGTGTGCAAGAATGATACAAGAAAATGATAAAGCTACAAAGTATTATGCGAGGCAATCCTGTTCATGGTGCCCTATTTGGAAGGAGTGTTGAATTATTACAGAGGGCATGAATGTTAGAATCCATTTTAGCACAACTGAACAGCTCCAGTTCATCCATACCAGTGGCTGTGCTGCAGGCATGGGGAGGCTGAACTCCTGTACTTTGAAAAATGCAGCAAAACAATACCACTAGGAGCCATGCCACCACTGAGAAAGGAGGTGGCCACATTGACTGACATATCAGTCACCTGCTAGATAATACTGGTCAAGCTGGTTGGATTGATATTACAGCGCTAATCACGCGTAAAGTCGATGTAGACCAGGCTCACAACTCTATTCTGCAAATTGACATTGGTTTCCTTGTTCCAGATGGCAAAGGTCTGCAAACTTCATCCACGACTGGAATGGTTCTGCTCATTCTGATGTAAGTCACATTGATCTTCTTAGTCAATTGGATTTCAAGCTGCTTTGGTAACCTATGAGATGATCCCATCTGAAATTGTCTCAGTATATGAGGACAAGATTTAAAATTTTGAGGAGGCTTGCCAAGCTGAATATAATTGCTTCTGTTGTAATGCTTTGGCATTGCTGCCACATACATTTTCACCTCAACCAGTTGTACCTTGACTGGAAGCACTGTGATCACTTGGGAATCCTTTAGCGTTTTTCACAAAATTATAAACCAGACTAAATTCATGTCACAATGCAGCTTGCAACTTTCCAAAATAACCTTCCACTAATGTGACTCACTTTTCATAACACTTACTCCTAATAAAGCTTCCATCAACAGTCACTTTCTCATCAACTGATGTATATTTTCTGAGGCAGGGTTGTTTTTTTCTTTGCATAGCAATGTCAGGGCTCTTTAAATCTGCCATTTTTCACTTACCTGTTTATGCTTGGGGAAAGAAGTCCACAGCAGAATATAGAGGCAAGTAGCTAGAGGGAGTCAAGGGGATGTGAGCACCACCCCCCAACCCACCATGAGGAAATGACTGTAAGTTATCAGCCTGAGTCGGTGCAGCTAACTGGGGAGGGTTATGCAGGAGGTGTGGCTGACTTTTCCTGATTTTTCTTTCTCTGTATTTCGGGCAAGTGCAAATTTAGAATGTATCACAGCATCAGAACACAAAATTTACTGCCAAGTTACATTTATTATAAAAGGCATTTTATGGACATCACAGTAATAATTGTTCCTATGAATGTCTCTGAGGAATTCGCTAATTGCAGGCCAGAATGGTGCTAAGCCTACTGTCACAGAGCATACTGCAGCACTATCATTGGCCTGTTGCAAGCACAAAACTAAAACGTCCATTCCGAAAGGTACCAATTTTTGAGATAATTTTCAACTGCCTGCTCCTGATGTAGAACCTGACCCATGATTAATCATCCACAATTTGCCATTAAACCATCTCAGTGGACAAGGCCCTATGCTGGGCTTGTTGTAGTAGTGATGTGCCAGGTTCTCTGCACATCTCTCCATGCCTCACAATCTTGCGCTTTCCTCTTCAGTTGCTCAGAGGAACCTCCCATTTTCAATTTCAATGAACAATGTGACTAGGGAAAAGAATACATGAGGTGGTTTCCCCCTTTGCCTTCCTCATGTGTACTTAAAGGAAACACAAGTCCTCTTCCCAAAGGATCCCACACCTGTATGCAGCCATTGTCCCTCGAGGTTCTAGCTCTTCCGTCATCACCGCCGAAGATTTGCTGGTTCTGCCATTTGCCGTAGCTAGTAACCTTGAGCACAGGGCCTTACCTGGACCTGGGACAACTCACAAAAGGGCAGGGCCAACCACCCCCGGAGGTCCCAAATGACTCTGCTACCCGCTGCTGAGATTGTACTTTTCAATAGGCCTTCAGCCTGAGAGGAGAATCGCCATGTTGCAGAATTGGCTGAACCTGGGACTTGTCACGACATTAATGCTCCTTTATTTTTGAAAATATGTTTTTTCAAATTTCAACTGACTGGAATTTTGCACTTTGAACTGTGACAGAGCAAACTGCTTAAAAATGCAAGGTTACGTTCCAAGGTGAAGGTGAGAAACAAACAAATCCCTCAGGGGAATGTGAAGAGAGAGACATTTCCTATAATCCAGACACCCATCGAAACTCGTAACTGCCTAAGGAAGAAATATTAAAAATGCAAATTACTGGCTATTGAAACAGTGGCTGCCACAGTCAGACACACCCAAAACCTCTTGGAAATATACAATGGGTGAAGGATTTAAAGACAAAGATGCCCAGCCAATAGGGAGATATTGCAAGTGACACAGACGGTGTCAAGAAAGCCATCAGCAAAGGAAACAGGCTGAAGGCTGCTCCCTCTTTCTCTCTTTTGGTATAAGTATGTCGCCCGGTTCGAGAAGCCAACTCTACCAGAAATCTACCAATGAACTGAGACCTCATAATAATTACAACATCTACATCTGACTGCATCCAAGAAACCAGCTAACCCAAATCGGCCTTCGAAAGCCACTTTTAAAATCTATGCCTCAAGGAAAATCAAAGGACACTTAACTGTATAATCTTTTATTTTTTATATTGGATTCTAACTGTGTGTGTGTGTGTCTGTGTGTGTGTGGGCCCAAATGCTTGATGTTGCATTTTTATTATTTTTCTCGGGTTTCGTGGTTAATAAATTTGTTCTTTCTTTGTCTCAAGAAAAATCTTGTTTGATAGGTTCCTCATTGTCCACAGCTTAAATAGTTAAATACATTCTGATGTGGAAAAGACATACCCTCATGAAAAAGAAACTTAAACCTTTGTTGTGACCAACCAAGGAGAGTTGAATAGAGGGAGCCAATTCACCCCTTCTCAGCTGGTCATAACAGACTTCATTGACCCCATAGATAAGGACAGCAACTTCCATTCCTGGAGCCTCTCATTGACATTTATCAGCCAACCGCCTTACTAACTTCTCTTACTGGAGTAGCATCTACAAGAAGCAACAGATTAGGCAGTAATTCCAGAAGGGAAACATGTTGAGAAAATGACAACTAAATTAAAGCACATAAAGTGCTGTCAGGGTAACAAATTATGTTAGTTGAATTTCCACTTTGTCTCAGTGAGTTAATTTGTGCTGGGGCAGATTTAGGTGGAAAGAGATGAATAGATTGGCAGGCATGATAGCTGGGTTCAGGCAGAGGGCAATGGGAGCATGTAGTTTGTTGCAACAATTGGAAACATCAGCAACGGTTGTGCTGGGATAACTTAAAATTATAATTAAAATTGTTATCTATTGGAAAGATAAATCCAATAATGTCTTTTTACAGCTCTAATACAGCTGACAATTCATCAGCCTCTAGCTCATTATCTTTGTCCCCTTCAGACAGCTCTATTTCCAAGAGCATAACTGTGCACATACAGCACATCATTGATATTTTTGATACTTCTGTGCAGTTTGCTCTTTATTTCAGTTCACCTAGGATGTACTCTATCTGACTCCTTATGAAGGTACCTGCCTCATTCTAATTCAGCTGTGGTTTATGGATTTTGAGCTGGTGCCATAGTTCTTTGTACATTTGTTGAAGCCATGACATTTGCTGAAAGGAATTACCCATGTGATAACATCAGGTTCACCGAGAAAGACCTGCACCATTGGGAATCCAGCCTTTCTAACAAAAAGTGTGGTGCTCTCCCTTGTAGGCAGCATCCTGTGAATGATTAAACTTGTTATCCCATTTTCTTGTCTTGATCAAGACATCAATGAATAAATAAATGCAGTGAGGTCATTTCAGGCATAGACATGACCTGAGGCAGTTTAAAATCTATTTGTGCAGGAAGGTCAATGCGATTTAAATTATAATAACAGACATGTTCCACTCCCGGATGGAGTTTGCAGGTTGGACTGCAGGCAAAGAGAAAGCTAAGGGATGGCCTCCCTACTGAAGCCTCGATGAAGATGACAGATTTCCTCAGGCATCTCCAAGTTATTCTGGTGTTGTGTATGGAGGTATGCCCCAGGCTAACTACAGATGGGAGCAGACCACTGTAGTGAAAATTCATCCAATAAAGGAAAGCCTAATGCACAGCATATCTAAAGGAACTGGACTCACAGTGGAAGATAGGTCACCATAGCAACAAGAACAAATCCTGGCTGGAGACCTGTTTGAATATTTGTATACATTAGGTTAACATCATAGAAACATCGAATAGTACGGCAAAGGAGGTCATCTGGCCCAACACAGCACCGCCAGCTCTTTCAAAGGGCAATCTAATTAATCCCACTCATCCACACTTTATCCATGGCTTCAGGCTTATGCAGGCTTACCTGTGAAGCAAATACCCTGGCAAAAAGAGCAAACCATGCTACACCACAACAGTAACCATCAAAATACTTGAAATCTTTAATTCAAACTTGAGCCAACTATGAGTATATAACTTTTGTTATGGGGTTAGTCTAAGGTAGATATTTGATTTCCAAAATGTTATGCCTCAATGAAGACTTGTGCCTGAACTTTCTTTAAGAGAAAGAGCCTAATAAGTAAAAAATAAATTAAATCTTCTGGAGATAGAGAAATAAATTCCCCAAATTAAAATGTAAAATCACATCACAGCCATTTGCTCCTTCGTCACCTTTCCCTTTGCCTGCAGTCCAACCTCCAAACTCCATCCGGGAGTGGAACATGTCTGCTATTATAATTTAAATCGCATTGATCTTCCTGCACAAATAGATTTTAAACTGCCTCAGGTCATGTCTATGCCTGAAATGCCCTCATTGCATTTATTTATTCATTGATGTCTTGATCAAGACAAGATTTTGGGAATTCAGAAGGTTTTGTATTGTTGTATTGTTGCTTCTAATTTGTACATAATTGTCATTAACATGTTGCTTAAATTCTAATGTCAGTTTTCTAGTGTATTAATAATAAATGATTGTTTTCTTCATAAAGTTGTGGCTTGTGCCTGAACTTTCTTTAAGAGAAAGAGCCTAATAAGTAAAAAAAATAAATAAATCTTCCGGAGATAGAAAAAGAAATTCCCCAAATTAAAATGTAAAATCACATCACAGCCATTTGCACCTTCATCGCCTCAGACCTGCACCAGACCTGCCTCTGTGCATTCCAGCGAAACACATCTTCATCCTCTAGCTTTCCTAAGGAGAGGGTAGGAAGTAGGAAAAGAAAAAAAAAATAGAAAATTTAATTAAAATATGAAGAAGAAACCCAATGCACCAAACTGGAGCAAAGAAAGAATGGCATTTATATAGTGCTTTGCACAAGCTCAGGACATCCCACAGCACTTTACAACTAATGAAGTGCTTTCGGAGTGTAGTCACTTCTCCAACAAAGGAAATAAACGGCAACAAAGGCAGTCCAAAAAGCTAGAACCAGTACCAGTGCACAGTCAGTCACATACGGACTTACTCCCAAATGCAAGTTGAGTTTGAAAATGTGACCGTTAATTTGGCATTTTAATGAGGAGTAAGTGCTGATTTCTGCAGCAAAACACACTGGTAGGGTACGGAAGTCTCATTAATGTTATTTTTAAACCTTTAATGAGTTATACTTGGGTCTCCTGTGATATGACCACAGCCTCGCTATAAAAAAACACACAGGTGCCGCACAGTATTCTTACTCTTTCCCCCAGCATCAGGCATGCACATGTGTAACCAGAGCATACCATGGAAAAATGTTCTTATAGATCATAGCACACCAGAAGCACTTTGACTATATCAAGGGAGGAGTCTGTAGAAATGCTCCAATTATCTTTAGTTAAACAGCTAAATTGTATTACAATAGTCTTGACCGTTGAAAAAAATGAAGTCGTTCTATCACATCGGGTAAAGCATTAAAAAATAGACATATAATATGTTATACCATAATGAGCTATGTGTTACTGGAGTTTGCTTTAGTTATAATAAAGATTAACAGCTACACTGTAATGACTGGCTAGTTTACTTCCTCCTCCATTCGCAAATAATTAAGGTTTACCTCAGTAATTCTGGGTTGAGCATTTTCCCTGCATGTATCATATGAATATGATTAATTCACAAGCATAAATGATTCATGAAACATAACATTATTCCATGTGAGTATAATTATTTGTGGATGTATATGCATGTGATTGTGACTCAAAAATGCTTTATCCTGAACTATGTAAAGCATTGTCTAGTCAGATTAGGATACAGATAGGCTGCAGATATATCAGTGCTGCTGAAAGATTTGAGGTTCAAACCATTGGGAACCTGAACTGACAGCTACATAATAAAGTCTTGTGTTTTTATAAAATCCTACACTGTGGTGCTAGGTACTTCTTTGCTTACCTAGTGACTCAGTACTGTACTATTCACTGGTCTGACATTATAAATATATAGGAATAGATTTTCTGGTGTTAGGACTTAGATTGCAGAGAAGCAGTATGCTGCAAGAATGGTGCTTGCACAGATTATGAGTAGTCATCCCTGTCAGATCATCTTGGTTTTGTCTATTTATAGATGCAATGCCAGCTTCAGCAACGGCCTGGTCATTTCCATCCTGAGATACGAGTTCAACTATTTGTAAAACACTTCTCCTACTAATAAAATGGTAGGTACAGTCTTTCCCTGCCAATTTCTTTTTGCCGGACATGGGGAGACCAGGGATGGTAAATTGCATGGAGCAGACCACAGGATTGCCTTGTAGACTCAACAATGGCTGCATGCCCCTCTCCTATTGGAACCACAACGTGGCTGCACCATGTGAAGAGTGGGTTCTTCAAGGCATGTTTGGAGGTCTGGCCCTTTTAGTTTTCTGCAATTCCTTCATTGTGGGTTTCCTTGGACTGCACTTAAAAGGCATGAATGAAATCAAACTATTTCCTGAGGTCTGTCAGAGCTGAACAATTGTCCCTAAATAGGAGTGTTAGAGTAGGGATTGTGCAAGTGGGTGTCATAGGAAGGAGACAATTCTGCCCGTGCTGACTCTTTACTAGACCAATTGAAAACTAAACCTACTGCCTCACCCTCTCCCACAGCTTTGTTCCAAGTATTTATCAAATTTTCCTTTCTGTCTCAAACATTCCATGCTCCATCAATTCTCTGGGTAAAATAAATTATCCTAAATTCTTACTCTCTTAATAATAAATTTTAAGTTGATGATCCCATCTCATCACTGACTTCCCAACAAGAGGAAATAGCTTTTCCCCATTCAATCAATCAATAGTCTCTAGTAAAGCTTCTCTTAACCTTCTCTACTGCAGTGGAAATAGACCCAAAATATTACGTTCTGTCCTAAACATCACCCAGGTGAGTTATGCTGTACATTCTCCACTGCTTTAAAGTTCTATCTATAATGGGGCACCCCAAACGGCACACAATACTATTAACTGGCCCAGTCAATGTTTTGTATAACATAATTCATAATTGAGGATAGATTAGCTGAGCTTGTAGCGAAAATGATCTAATCACTAATGAGTAGAAGTCAGTTTCTTCCAACCTAAGCTAATGGACTTGTGCCAATAAGTAGAACCCAAAAAGCAAATGCAAAAGAACTTATCCTTGGCTCCCAATGTAAATGATCTACATGTATTCATATAAACAAATGAAAGGCATAAACCTGGAAATTAATGTAGCAACATTATTGATTGAGCTCTTACTATTACTCTTAACATTGAACTCTTAATATAGCACCAAAATTCCTCTCTAATGAAGGCAATAATCTGTTTAAAGCAAACAGGTCAACTGTTTCATTAAGATAGTGAAGAGGAATTAAATATGGATTTGTACGTGCTCATATGCTGCTCACAATAATTTTCAGGATTTTTCTTTTATTTCTTTCTTCTTTTTGCTCTTCCTGAGTCTATTTTTTTGACATCACCATAATCGTGCTCTGGGCAATGTGGCACCCGGTAACAATTTTTGACAATTCAGTTTTATTATGGGCTTAGATAATCCAGATGGAAAACTAGGAAATCAAAATATCTTATTTAATAGTCTCCCCCATTCGTATCTATGACTTTACATTGAGTTGGTTTTAAATAGAAAAAGGTTCCATTGATATAACTGATTCCAGCAAGTATCTGCACTCAGGTTATCCACAGAAGATTTCTGTGAGTCGGGGCACCACCAAGGCTAAATGCAATTGAAAGTTTTAAATTGATTTGTTACAGGCTCTGCATCCTTTATTCAGCAAAATAAGTTGGTGTAACCTAGATGTCCTGAACCTGGGAGAATTTAGTATCCATGGAGCTCTGGTTATTAGCTTCAGACCAGGAGCTGGCAGCTACCAATTTTTTCAGGAATGTGGAGATAAAGCATTCAGTTTGATGTTTCCTTGATTAAAAGTCTTCACTAGTGAACACTGCACAATGCCCTTGCTGCTTACAAAGCAATGTGCATTATTGAGAGCAAAGAGGGGGTTGGGGGGAAAGTAAATCAAGTCAAGTTCAATTATACAATAAATATATTGTGAATGCTAACACTTCTTTTCTAACCTTCAGCTTCCATGAAAGCTGCAGTTTTCTGCTTTTATGCACCAGGTGAGGAGCTTCACCCATATCAGAGTGTTGAATACCTGATTTTTTTTTTGGATCATTTAGATAAATGATCAGAAAATTAATCAACACATGGTAGCAAAATTCTGTTGTGCAAGAATTCTCAATTGCAGCAGGAAGGAAATGACCTCTGTAGAGTTCACTCTGACTCTGTTCTTAATTATAAACATTCAATAAATCAATCAACCCCACTCTGACTTCCCATCTTTTATGCTCGTGTTGCTGTTATCAGCCTCAAGGCCCTTAATATTCATATTTTAATTAGTGCTTTCTTCCTTCTGTAACAACCACAAGAGAAACATCATTTAGCCAGTAATCGGAATAAATGGAGTCGTTCTGGTCTTTCTTTTTTTCTCTACTTAATGTTGAACAGTTTATTTATAGTTAGTTCCTTGCGCCACATCACAAGTTACCAGGCAGGTCAAAGGTCTCAATTATACAAATACAATAATAAACCCAACAAGCTTGTTCCCTGCAGTCAGTTCAGTCACTCTCCCCCAGGGTGAGTTTGTCAAACAGGTACTCTCCCATGCCATTCTCAGGGGCTCCCAGTCTCTTCAGGTTGGTAAGGTGATCTCCAAGCTTCTTGATCATCTTCACTTGCTCATCCAAGTAGTGAGTCTGATCTTTTTATTGCACTGTTATCAAACTAAGGGCTATTGTTACTGACCTCAAAAAGTGACAAACTGGAGACAATGGCTGTAATTCAATTTATTATCTAATCATTTTTTGGGAAGCTATCTGTATAAATGGATTATTCCTTTCCTCTAAGAAGAGGCAGAACCTCCCTCAAAACCACAGCTCTTTGCTTCTAATCAGTTTTTTCAAAAATTGGCACAAATATAGTCTAATGAGCCATTCTAGTATTGATACATCAAAGTAAGCACAGAAGTGACACAGTGTGGGAACAACAAAACAAAGTGGTATAAAATGATGGGATCTATCTTATTCCATCAAGCTCCAAAACTCAGCTGTAGAGGAGATCAAAAGACAGAGGACTTTTACTAGGCAACACTGAAGAGCAACTGGAAATTGGTCTTCTCCAATGCTGCTCTGAGCTAGAGACTGGATGATTCATACCAAGCCATGGGCAATCTTGCTGCGCTCAACAATAGCATAAGTATATTGCACAGTTAGGTTTAAATGCAGAGGAAAAACTTAGGCCTGCATTTTTGTAGAGGCATAGGGATCGTTTCACAAGGAAAATGGAAAAGAGAGGCCCTTCACTGTATATTCCTAAAGATTAACTTCATTCCTGACAATCAGCTTTGTGAACAAGAAGGGATTTCATTCCTGAATGTCCGGATAGTGAATCATGCTTGCCATTAATTACGTACATTAATGCGTGTCACTTGAGGAGCAGCCATCTTGCATTTATTCTCTTTCCCTGTGCCATTTCTACTGATAAGATAAATTACTACTACCTTATGTTTGTTTCTGTAAATATTAAAATGTATCCCTTTTTATGTAACCCCTAAAGTAGAAGAGAGATAGTTAATTGTTTCACACCTAAATAATGTAAACTGGTTTGAAGCCTAAAAAAACTATGGCTCTTCATGACCTTATGTCATTTGGTGCTAACTATCTAAATACAGCTCACCTGTTCAGAGCTTTCAAAAATAGAATCATTGCTCTTAAGCCTTTATGTGTAAACCAAAATATTTTATTGAATTTTAGCATTTTCTTTTGACAAAAATTACACCAAATAACTTGTAATTTCACCTCGCCAAACAAGATAGTTAGATTATTTCTGTATGTTGGCAATGCCCTCGCTCAGCTGTAATAGAACTTGCATATTTACTTCCATATTTACAGTTACCACAATGTTGTGTGTGACAAATCTAAAGTCTCCATACTTCAGATATGAGATTATTGTATTGCATTATAAGTGAGCCCAGCTGGACTTGCTCAGGTAAAGGGAAGTGTTCAACTCAGATTTATGCTTCTACTCATATTCAAAGATGAACTCCATGGGCAGAATTTTCTGCCTGTCAGGCGGGCGGAGCAGGAGCGGCCATGGGCGGACGCAGACCCGATCGGTGCCCACAATCAGGTCCGCGCTGCCATTTTGGGTGGGCGGGCCAATTAAGGCCCACCCAGCGCATTTCTGACTCCCGTGAACAGCGGGAGTGTGCGGGCTACAGCGGGAGTGCACAGGCCGCCGGGTCCAATGGCGACCTGCCAGTCTGTTTAAAGGAAAGCCTGGCAGCCTCCTGTAGGCTGCTCACAACGGCCACGTCGAGGTCACACCGTGGGGGGTCTGCTGAGCAGGGCACGCTGGAGGGAAGGGCAGAGGAGGAGGGCAGGCTGCAGGGTCTGCCACAGGGGCAGGGCAGGCTGCAAGGTCTGCCACAGGGGCAGGGCAGGCTGCAGGGGTCTGCCACAGGAGCAGGGCAGGCTGCAGGGTCTGCCACAGGAGCAGGGCAGGCTGCAGGGTCTGCCACAGGAGCAGGGCAGGCTGCAGGGTCTGTCACAGGGGCAGGGCAGGCTGCAGGGTCTGCCACAGGGGCAGGGCAGGCTGCAGGGTCTGCCACAGGGGCAGGGCAGACTGCAGGGTAGGCCAGCAGAAGGGCCAATGTGCCCCTCGTTTTCTGATGACTGCCTTGCCACCCTCCTCCAGGAGGTGGCAGCACGGTGGGAGGTGTTGGTCCCCCAGGATGGGAGGAGGAGGCCCCCCCCACATGACCAAATGTGCCTGGGAGGAGGTGGCGGAGGTGGTAAACTCCCATAACGTGGTGCGGCGCACCTGGATCCAGTGCTGTAAGCACTTCAATGATTTGTTGTGCTCTGGAAGGGTGAATACCATGTTAGCATTGGGCATTTAACCCAGCAGGTAGCCTTAGCATTTGAGGGACCCCCCGCCCCCACGCCTTACTGTTTTGACCCCATTGAATCATGTTGTGCATTTCTCGTACGTTGGGTGGGCAAGCAGATAGTGCCCATGCTTACATCAGCCTGAGTGGTTCATGAAGAGATGAGTTCTCCCTCACACCATGTGTTGCTCTTAGTTACACATGACTAGTCTGGGGGCAACCTGTAGGAGATGCAGCTAGGCACATACTCAGAACTCCAACACATGTCCTATTCACGGTGATGAGATTGTGGAAGGGGAGCCTCAAGGTCTCGTGGCCAAGAGCCATCTGCTGTCCTATATGCTGCATGTAGTTGAGCCTCCTTGCTATGGGAGCTAAGACCTTGTGTTTCCTAAAGTGATGGATGCAGAATGTGTCCAAGGTGGCCATTAGTGGGGGTTGGGAGCAGGCATTCTATCTTTATGTCTTTGTGTGACTGATCAGCAGTAGTGGGGAGATGAAGCACTGGAGGCCTGATATGGGCCACTGTGGCTGGGGTGTGGTGTGCGCGTGCAGAGTCCATGTGCAAATTGCTGCAATGAATGACCTTCTCTCTTTCTCAGGAGAAGAATGCTCACAATGCATGTGAGCGTTCGAGGACTGGAGGCGGCCAGGCTCACCTGATGATGTTAAGCCACTTCGAGCAGGAGGCCCTGGAGCTTGAGAGACACCATGCACCCAGCTCAACTGGTGTTGGTGAGGCTAGGGTGGAACGGCCAGGTATTTGAGGTCAACAGTGACATCTGCTGCGTCCTCCCAGCATCCATAGCACTGATGATTGTTTCGATTGTTATTGTTGCAACATTGCTCGGTCACAGACTGATAGAGTCAGAGGTGTGGATCATAGAGAAAGATCCCTCGCCCCTTCAAAGATGCGCATGTCAAGCACCTTCCAAAGTCGCCTTATCCCATTTCCCACCACTATCCCCATGGCCTTGTATGCCATGGCATCACAACTGCACATCCAAATACTTATTACATGTTAGGAGGGTTTCTGCGTCCACCACCCTTTCAGCCAGTGCGTTCCACATTCCCAACACACTCTGTGTGCAAACGTTGCTCATCACTTCACCTGTCAACCTCATACCCCTTACCTTAAATCAATGCCACCTGGTTACTCATCCCTCCACCAAGGGGAAAAGTTCCTTTCTGTCGACCTTATTTATGCCCCTCATAATGTTATAAACCTCAATAATGTCACCCCTCAATCTCCTCTGCTCCAGGGGAAATAACCCTAGTTTATGCTATGTCTTCTCATAAGTCAAACTCTCCAGCCCAGCCAGCATCCTGGTCAACGACCTCTCCACTCTCTCCACTCCAGTCACGTCCCTCCCGTGAAGCGCATTTCACAACTGCACACAGAACTATAGCTGCGGCCTAGGCAGCGTTTTCTGCACTTGCAACATGATCTCCTGTTCCTATGTTCCATTCATCGGTTAACAAAGGCAAGTATGGCATTTACCTTAAGCGCCTTATGTCCCTGTCCCGCTACCTTAACGGGCCTGTCGACATGCCCAGCAAGGTCCCTCTGATCCTCCTTACTTTCCACAGTCCGACCATTCCTCGAGTATTCCTGTGCCTTGTTTCTCCTGCTCAAGTGCATCACCTCACACTTATCCACATAATATTCCATTTGGCATTTATTAGCCCATCTGACCAGCCCGTCTGTATCTGCCTGTAATGTAAGGGTCTCCTCCTGACAATTTGCCACCCCACCAATATTCGTGTCCATAGGTTCTGAAAGGTTGAACACATAATGAGCCAGGGGGAAAGGGATGAAGTGTGTCACTGTGTGCACGCTAACTGATCCACTGTCCTTGTTGTTAATTTCAGCATCATCAGAGCATGGCTGACAGGAGCAATTCCAGATGCCCCCTCTCACACCTGAGGGGAGCCCTCAGCTGTCACCTACATCACACCATTTCTGCGAGGCAGGCACCAGCGCAGGTACTAGCACCTCGGTGGGCATTGCAACAGGCTAGTGTCCTGGGGCACAGTGGAGAGGGCACTTCACAATCGCTGGAGGAGCTGGCAGAGACAGAGAGTGCCGATGGCGCCAGCAGTCGGAGGACTGCAGGGGACCAGGTATATGCTGAGTTGGGGCGTGATGATGTGCCTCTGGAGTCGACTGCAACACAGCAGCTGCAGGAAATGCGGCCGGGTGTGCGGGAGCATCTGGGAGTGTTGCATGAGATTATGCTTCGCATGGTGTCCGTGGTGGAGGAGTCCACGCGGAGAATCACTGATGCAATGAGCCTCATGGCAGAGCGTCATGCTTCTTACAAGGAGAGAGTGGCAACTCTCATTAAGAGGGGCTTCCAGGGGAACAAGCAGATTCTCCTGGGGTTACGCTCGGACCTGCAAGCCCTCACAGCGCCAGTGGCCACAGCTGGTCATTGCCAATGTGGGAGATGGTGTGGGCTTCAAGCTTCCAGCTCGTTACCCACCCATCGACGGTGAGCAGGGAGGTCCAGGGCAACCTCACATCGGCGGAGCAGCTGCCTGTCATATCTGTGGGCTCCTCTCACGGTGCTCCGGATGAGGGCACCAGCTGCTCCGCCCCTCTCCCAGTGACCGCTTCATCCGGTGAGGCTGCGATGACTGGGGAGATGCCAGCTGTGGAACTGGCTGATCCCTCCCAGGCGGGGCCAGCACAGGCTCCACAGGCCAGAGGACGACCGCTAAGGTCATCGAGGCCACAACAGGACAGCAGAGTCAGCAGGCTGTCTCCAATGTCACTCCAAGCGATGGGGCGGCACCAAGACGTAGCACCCGGAAACTTAAACATAAGGCTCCTTAGGCACAGCACGGGTTTCTCACTGGTTCTTTTGTGTTGGCCCTAGATTAGGGAATTATTATTTGTTTATGCTTGAAAAATGTTTTGTTGTAACTTTGCGTGATCTGCTGATGGTGAAAATTAAATCCAGATGTGTTACCATGGCTGAGGGTGGCTCCTTTGTTCTGCATTTGTATGATTTACATACATGTCAAAAGTGTTTAAGTGGACATTGAAGTTTATGTCCAAAGCCCTTAGTTGCAACTAATGACCTGGCAGATTTAGCACTTAAGTGCTGAGTATGGAAGCGCCAGGCAAGGCTGTTCCTGCTGATCCATTTGTGTGGAGCTAGCTGAAGGTTTGTTGTATTAAAGTGTCCCGGGTGTCCCTGCCTCCTTGGTGTAGTCCCTGGTCAGCGTTTAGCCCCTCATCATTCCTCTGTGCTTCCTCATCTTCAGAATCAGTGCTGGACTCATCGTGTGCAGCCGCATCCACTTCGTCAATGTCTTCATCGTCCACTGCATCCCCCCCCTTCCAGCGCAAGATTGTGGAGAGCACAGCATGCTACCACTATCATCGACACACGATATGGGGGGTATTGGGGTGCGTCCCCTGAGCGGTCCAGGCATGGGAAGCGCATCTTGAGATGACCGATGGCTCTCTCCACCACAGTCCTTGTGGTGCCCTGGCTCCTATTGTACCGCTGCTCAGCTTCTGTTCTTGGATGGCAGAGAAGCATCATGAACCACCTTATGAGGGGATAGCCCTTGTCACCCAGCAGCCAGCCATCCAGCCGAGCCAAAGCACTAAAGAGCCCCGGCACCTGGGACTGTCTGAGGATGTAGGTGTTGTGGGAGCTGCCTGGGTACCTTGCACAGACTTGTAGAATCAGCATCCTGTGATCACACACTATCTGCACGTTCATGGAGTGGAAGCCCTTCCTGTTGACGAAGGCACCGGGCTCAACTGCTGGTGCCTTGATGGCCACATGTGTACAGTCTATAGCACCCTGGACACGGGGGAAGCCAGCAATGGCCATGAAGCCTCTGGCTCACTGTGTCTGACTTGTCTGGTCCCAACAGAAGTGGATGAAGATCAAAGCACGCCTGAACAGAGCGTCTGTAACCTGCTTGACCCAAGTGTGCACAGTTGATTGGGAGACACCGCAAAGATCACGCACCGAGCCCTGGGAGGAGCCAAAGGCATAGAAGTTGAGGGCAATCTTCAGAGTCACTGGCATGGGGTGTCCACACAGTTAGGAGAGATCTCAGGGCCAATCATCTGACAGATATAGTTGACGGTCTCCCTTGAGTCGGAGCCGCCTTCGGCACTGCACCTCAGACATATTGAGGTAGCTGCTTCGCCGCCTGTATACCCTGGCAGCAGGATAGTGGCGTCTTCTGCGGCCCCTTCCACCTTGGACTACCTCTTGGCCCTGCACCCCTTGTGTATGTGCCTGTACTCCCAAAGGTGGCTCCCCTGGAGGCTGATTGTGCACTCCTGGCCTCCTCTTTATTCTAGCCCTCCCTTCCTCCTCGGGGGAGCTGCCTCCAGTGGACATGTCAGAACCCATACCCAGGCTAAAGGGAGGCCTCCAGAAAGCTGCAGGCCCGATAAAGATTACTGACTGCAGAGTGCTGACCTGAAGGTTCAAAGTACACAGGAAGCTGCTGGAATTTGTTCTGAACTGCTACAGGTCACACAGGCAAGTTTAAAACACTTTCTGCAATAAATACTCACAGAGCAGGTTGACAACCCCACTGAGCCTTCTTATCCCACCCGTGGATGAGTTTGATTAAAAAAGTCTCTTACCTGCCTGCCCGCTGCGCCTGTGTGCCGACCCGAAGATCACACGGGCACCTGAAAAACGCCGTCGATTGACGATTTGAGGGCCTTGACTAGCCTGTTAATTAATGGCGGGCGCTCGTCGAACTTTATTGTGCGCTCGCCCAGTAAAATATCGCGATGGCGCGCGGTGACGTCGGGACGCTCCCACCGCACGTCAAGCAGAAAATTCTGCCCCATGGCATAACTTTCCTTGATTTGGAAAGGCCTCATATGTCTGGCTTTGATTCAGGCTACAGATGAGTGCTTAGTAATATTTCAGATTTTTTCATCAGACATAGCTTCAGAGTGCCAGTGTTCAGAATTGTGAACATGCAACTTCATAACTCTACTGGAAAGACCTTTTCCTTCAAGAAACAAAACAACATTGTGATAATAATTGCTGCTTCCTTTCCAGTTTTCAGATCACATTGATGCTGTTTTGTTACCTTAGCACCATGGATATTCGCCAGTAATTTCTGCAAGGATTCTTCAATCATCTGCTGTAATTTCAGCAGGAGATAAGTGAAAATGCTAGGGAAGCAACTTAGAAGGCTGTATACCATATACACTGCAAAGTGCAAAGGACAATCTCGTGTAAAAATCAGCCCCACGATCTTTGGTCTAAAAAAAACCATAATCTTTGGTATACCTTTTGTAAAAGTCAACTCTAGTTTTTCAGGAGTCAAAGCCCAAATATCTCAGGACCAAAGAATAACCCTGGAGATGTTGATGATTCAGTTTCATTGTAACTATATAAATACTAATCAAATGAATACCGGTATTAAATGCATAAACATTTATACATCTAATATTTCGTTTTTAATTATTCAAATTATTAAAGTGATCAGGTAATGAATGTCAGACCACATGGTGATTATTAACTACTTCCTGATAATTACTACAGCTCTTTTTAATTCTGGTTCATGACGGCCTTTTTTTGGATTTCACTTGGGCCCAAATAAAGCAGGCACCTCAACACCTCAAAAACTTAACCCATGTAAAAGTTGGCCCCATGACTTTTGACCTGGAAACTTTGTCACAAAAATTTCTTTTACACCAGTTTATATCGGTCTGAAGTTCTGAGCTAATGGAGAGGCTCTCCATCATAGAAAGAATGAGGTGGAAGCCAGAATCTGGAAGTCTTGCCACTGAGCCTTGCCCCCCACCATTTTCACATGGGAGGGAACAGGGGAGGATCAAACTTTGGTCATCTATGGTTCACGGAGGCAGCTGCACATGTTAACGTGAAGCTCCCTTCAGTCTGACCTGATTTTCATAAGTGGGAAATACAGCTTATGCAAATTAGGCCTGTAGGGGAAGGTTTAAATATACCGGAGATCTTTGGAGAGGTAGGGAACCCTTTTGGAGTGGTAGGGTACGCTTTTGGGTATGGTTCTGGGGCACCTTTGGGAAAGGTCAGATGCCCTTTGGGAGAGGTAGTGTGTCCTTTGGAAGAGGTCAAGTGTCCTTTAGGAGAGGGCCCTTTCGGATTCTTAATATTAGACATAAATGTGCGCAAAACATGGATAAACTCATTGGAAATGTCAAGCTCATTGGATCTGTCAAGGGAGCTGTCAAACTGTCAAGGCATTTAAATCTCCTGCCCTTTAAGAACTTGAAAATATTGTCTGCAGTGTTGAAAAATATCAGTGCTTGCTATTTCACTCTGTCTATTGGCAGTATTGCCTGAGGGTTACCATTGCAGGATTCATGCTGCATGATTGATTCACAACCTATCATTATCACAGTAGGGTGTGTGTAGATCAGGGTTTGAAAACTCCAAGTGCTTGTAAAGCCTTTGAATTAGGATTATGAATACAAATACTATTTTTATAATGATTAAAGGAAGTTAAATGTATGTTGAATGTTTTTTAATCAATTAGGGTATTTTTTTAAATAGTGAATTCATCAATAGACACTTAAGAACTTTATTTAATCTCAGTATGGGTCCTGAGGCCTGGCCATGGTAGATACTGGGTGATTTGGCATAGAGGGTGTAAGGGCAAAGGATGGTGGGTGGGGGACATGGGTTGGTATGAGTTGCCACAAAGTTGGCATAGGGGCTATAAAGGGCCATTGGAGTGGGTGAAGGGGCATAGGCTGACAAGTGAGGTGTGAAGAGTCATGGGGGTTGGGTGAGGGAAGTGTAATGGCATGGGGAGCATGTAGGGGCTGAGTTAGTGTGAGGGGTGAGTGCTGGGGGGTTGTTTTTTGGTTCATTCTTTTTTTCATAGCTGGGACAAAGTGCCAGAGCACTGAGGCAGGACTTTTGCCCAGCAACACGCCCCTGTGGCTGCCTGTGAACTCTTCCCAAGGACATCGGGCACAACTCTCATAAGACCACCACAGAATAAAAATCCCCACTTCCGAGGCATTTATTCAGGAGTAAGGTTCGCAGAACCGGGAATCCTCCCGGCTCTGTGCACCCGACACAAGAGCGATAATTCGGTCCATGGTGTCTTTCCCTCTTTGGTTTCCACTGATCTTCCATCAAGGTTACAGCAGACAGTTGGAACCCTGCAGCAATCACCAGCAAACGTCTGTGGTTTAGATAATGGTGCTGCAAGTCTTGGAAAAGCCTATTTTATCAAGAATTATGAATTACTCACCAGCAAAGTGTTTGGCACAATAAAGAAAGCTGAACATCTTAGAAACAGTTCTAGCAGTGGAGCACTTGTGGAGTTTTCATTCATGTGAAGAGATAAGATCAAACAGGTCAAGAAATGAACAAGGGTTAGGACGTTAGCCATCAAAAGAGATCTTTTGATTTAATTTGTCAGGAACAAGAGGAAATTGTACATTTCAGGAACTGAAAGGAACAAGATAAAAGCAAAATACTGCAGATGCTGGAAATCTGAAATAAAGACATAAAATGCTGGAAAAACTCAACAGATATGGCAGCATCTGTGGAGAGAGAAACAGAGTTGATGTTTCGAGTCTGAGCCCTGAAGAAGTGTCGTACAGACTCGAAACGTTAGCTGTTTCTCTCTCCACACATGCTGCCAGACTTGCAGAGCTTTTCCAACATTTTTTGTTGTTATTATGAAAGACACAAGAGTTTCATTAACATTGATGGGCATAGAGCCATTTGCAGTAATTCAGCCATTACCCTCTGACAGTACAATGCGATGTGAGCGCTAAGGACATGCTATCTGATGAAATTGATGGAATCATCATTAATGATTGATGATAAACAGATGATCGATGGTGTGTTTGATGATAGATAGAAAAGTTCATTAGAATTGAGCAGGAGAGGGCACTGAGTCCTGGGGAAGTATTGACCTAATCATAATAGTGCCAGTGGATGCAATATAAACTGAAATTCAGAAACAATGGGCAGAATTTTCCCAGATTTGCACTAAGTGTGGTAGCAGGTGGGTAAAATGACGTTTTACCCACTGGCCATGATGGCGGCTTTTCACGCCACATCGTCCCAAACCTGCCACATTATTTATGCACCCCCGGGAAACACGCCGTTTCCATGGTGAGCGGGGTCTCATTCACCAACCCGCCATCACCCCACCGCTGCATCACGCCGGGCGCCATATTTAAGTCCAGCTGCAAGCACACATCTCAGTGCTTCCAGACCTCCACTGCTGCATGGAAGACATGGCCCTGAAATTGAAGAGGATTGCAGCTCCCAGGTTCAGCGATGCATCCCTCAAGCACCTTTTGGATGCCATGGAGGCCCGCCATGTCCTCTACCCCCACTCTTGATGTAGGATGGGCAGCAACAGCACTAACTCAGCTTGGGAGGCGGTGGCAGTGGTGGTCAGCGCCAACGCCATTCAAAAGATGACAGCCACCCAGTGCCGCAAGAGGATGAATGATCTCCTTCATTCCGCCAGGGTAAGTCACTCTTTTCATCACTTTCAACTCACACATTCACAAATCCATCAAATATCCACAGGGCCCTCACTTACTGCCGGCTCAAGGGACATCACCATTCACTCTTTCACACTCACCTTTATTGTCCTCATCCCATCCATGGGACCACTCACCACCCACACAGGCTGGGCATACTTATCGTCTGGCTTGGCAGGCATTCTGCTTACACTCTCTCCATGTCTATTCATGCAGGACAAGCTGGCACACAGCAAGAGGGAAAGGTGGTCAAATGCCTGAAATCAAGGTCCTCAAGGGCTTTGAAAACAGAACCATCCAGCTGGCCGGTGAGGTTCGGGACCGGTCCTGTGCTGACGGTGAGGTCGGTGCTGCTCTACCAAGTGAGGATCCAGCAGTGCAACATCCATCAGGCAACCATGCTGTGGGTGATGTGTCCTCTTTCCCAGGCCACTGCCATGCACTAATTATCTCTCCTTGCTTCCGCAGGCAAATCTGCCAAACAGCCAACAGAGTCCATGACCCAGGGCCTCCAGTCAAGCCTTGAAGAAACCTCTGAAGAGGAATCTGGAGGCACCCTCCCTGAAGTTGCATCACAGTGCTCACCCACACCCTCCACCAATGCAGAGACACACACCTCGGTGGGACCTAGCTTTAGAATAGCCTCTGAATCACAATCTGGTGAGCACATCGCACTGTCTGATCCACAGCAGGTGGCGGCAGGGACCTCCCTGGTGTCCAGCACTCCTCCGAGTGCTGGAGGTCAGAAATTTGCTGAGTCCGAGTCAGATGACAAGCCTCTGGACTCAATCATGTCACAGCCGCTGGAGCTGAAAAGGTAAGCTAGGGAATGTCAGGAAGGGATGCAAGGCAATCAGCCGAAATTAAGCCAGGACCTGCAGTAGACAAATGACAAAAGTTGCTCTGATAAAGGAAGAGAAAGAGTTGAATAAGGCTCCGGAGCTTTTCAATGTGACTAACCATGCCTGGGGCTGTTGTATTATTAGTTTTAGGCTAGTGCTTCAGTGCTGTATTTATGCTAGTTCCTCATAAGCCCACTGAGGCAGCACATTCCACTTAGTCTATTCCAGCTACTGCACCTGCTGTACAATAATGAGCACTATAAGAAAAATGTGCATACTGTCCATGTACCCTGCAGTCAACGTTAGGGAAAAATCCCAAAACGCAACAGCTGCTAGAAACCAACCCCAGAATGTTTCAGCTCAGAGCCAAGAATGCCTTTATGAGGATCATGGTCAGAACATTAGATATATATATATCATAATTTAACTGCATTTCTTTAACAGCTGGGTTGCTGATCTAAAGTTATATTTACAAATCATAGTAATGATACATATAGTATGTTACTGGATAAATTTGGCCTGAATTTCCACACAGACACAAAGAGGCTCCCCATCTTAGCAAAAACATCTGCGGAGGCCTGGATCCAGAAATTCCGGCCCTGAACCCAGTCTCCACCATTCTCAAGGGGAAAGATTGGGGGGGTGGGAAACAAGGGCTGCTCCCAATTTACACTCCCGTGATTCATTGAGGCAACTGCACATGTTAATGTGCAGCTGTTTTCAGGTCGATCTGATTTTAGCTGGTGGGATGTCCAAAATATGACTTGTACACTTTAGACTTGATAGGAGAAACTCTAAAGTTAGCAGAGTTATTTGGAGAAGTAGGGTACCCTTTTGGACGGATAGTGTTCCCTTTTGGATATGGTCCTGAACGGCTTTGGGAGAGGGAAGGTGCCCTTTAGGAGGGCCTTTGCGATTGTTAAAATTAGACATGAATGTACATAAAAAGTGGATAAACTCACTAAAACTGTCAAGCACATTGGAACTGTCAAAGGGAATTGTCAAAGGGAGCTGTCAGGCTGTCAAGGGATTTAAAACTCCTGCTATTTAAATATTTGAAAAAACTGTCTGCAGTTTTTTAAAAATTGGTGCTTGCTATTTTGCTACCTGTTGACATAAGCCAGAGTGCTATCATTAAAGGATTACTGCTGCTTGACTGATTTCACAGCAGATCATTATCACAGTCGGATTCCTGCCAGTTCACAGATTGATTGACAGCTCCAAGTGTTTATCATGTCTTTGAAGTGGGATGATGAATACAAATGCTACTGTTATAGGGGATTAAGTATTTGAAGGACGTTAAATGTAGTGACTGGGTTTTTAATCAATGAGAGTGTCTATTTTAATAGAGAATTCATCAATAGATGTTTAAAAATTTTATTTAATCTCAGAATGGGCCCTGAGGTCTGCCCACGGTGGATACTGGGTGAGTTGGCATGGAAGCTGTCAGGGCAAAGGGTGGTGGGCATGTGGCATCATAATTGGTACTGAGCTGGCATCAGGGGGTAGGTTGAGGGGCATAGGGTGGCATGGAGTGTATGAGAGGCCACGTGGGATGGGTGGAGTGGCATGAGTTGGCACAGCAGGCATGAAGGGTCATGGGTGGTTGGGATGCAGGGGGTGGCATCAGTTGGTGAGTGTGTGGGGGTTTGAGGGAGTGTGAGGGGTGAATGCTGCAGGCTGTTTTTGTTTAATTCTTCTTCACAGGTGAGGCAAAGAGCCGGAGAACTGAGGCCAGCATTCCGCCCAGCCCACCTCCCCAACCGATAGCCCCTGTGGCTGCCTCTGCACTGTTTCCCAGGTGGCCACAAGTCCCAATTCACTCTGTCCCCATACCACACCCCCGCCTCCCCCCACCCGCCACAAACAAAAATCAGAAGTCCTAGGTCGCTTTTTCTTGGGTGAGGTTTGCGGGGCCAGAAATTGCCCCAACTTTGAGCTCATGACCCAGGAGCAAAAATTCAAGCCTTTATCTTATATATTCAAAAGCCATCACCTCAATTTTATCTATTCAGAAAGAAAGAAAGCTAAACAGTCCACCTAGCTTGGATTTCCATAGAAGCATCTAAAGACCTCTTTTTGAGTTTTTAATCTCTACTCTCCACTCAGAAGATTTTTTCAGATGTGAATCATTCTGAATGAAGAGATGCTTCCTGATATCAATTTCCCTTTTACCAACTTGCTGTTTACCAGGTTGTATCGATGTGTCCTTGCTCTCCTGTCAATGTTTAATTTGAAATAGGTACTATATATTAACATCCTTTGTTCCATTTAGTGTCTTATATACCGATATAAGGTCCCATCCTATTCACCTTCATTCAAGAGAGAAAAATGCAAGTTGTTATGAAATTAACTGGTCATTTGTCTCACTGCTGATTGTGGAACCTTGCAAGTGAATTGGCTGTCACATTTTCCTAGACTATAACAGTGATTGCACTTCCAAAATAATTTATTGGATGTGAAGCACTCTGATATGTTTTGAAAATGTGAAAGATGTTAGATGTGGCAATAGTTGTACTTTCTTCCTCTTTATTTTTCTACCCATTCCTCATAGCCCAATCCTCTGACACTAGCGCCTGTTCTTTGCACTGAGTATAGAGCCTGAATGTTTCCTTTGTACCTCTATAACCAGCACACAGTATTAATTGTGTGATCTGACCATAGTACTATACAGCCTAACATGGCAACCTCAGGCTTATACTTTACTCAACTGCAAGTATAGCGCTGCACTCTGTCTGCACTGTTGATTGCTACAAAGCAAATTGACATCCTAATTATTCAAGCTTCTATCTCGAACCTTTCAACCTTTCCCCAAGCTCATTCAATATCATTCATTGGGTAAGGCACTGGGAATAACCTTGGAGATCTGGGCTTCTCACGATCAACAGCCGTGACTTCAATGGAACACTGGGCAAGTGAGCAAGGTTTCCACAAAACATCGGCCAAAGCTGCAGCAGCCAATCAGAAGAACCCCCAAGGAAATTACCAAAGTTTATTTCTCCTAATTCCTTCTTCCAATATGTAACACTTCTCACTTTTCTATATAGATCTTCACATGGTCATTTGCCTCAGTCCCTTTCTACAACTTTGCCTGCTTCGTCAGATTTGACTGCACGCCATAAATATCATCTATGAATCTGATCAACTCACTGCATTTTTGGAATCTGGTAAACTGTATTAGCTGCTACTAAGTTTAGATTAACTAGCGAGAAAAAGAAAACATGCTTCAAATTAAATGGTGAAAGCAAAACAAAACCTTATCGTAACTTCAAAGGAGATTGATCAGTAAAACTGAGGCATATTTCTCAACTGTTGCAGAGAAGAAAAGGGAGCAAAGATCTGTTACATCAGACCTCCAACCCATTTACATTGTCCCAAGATTTTCGGCAGATAGGCACGTGACTGGACCAGTGTTAGAAATGCGAGGTTTTATAAGGCTGTTATGTTTTGAGACAGTGTCAATAATTTGGGGGGAAATGGAGGACTGAAGGGGGTCACATGACCTGTTCTGAAATCTGCTGACAACAAGCCTGGGTGGTTTTGGTGTTAAAGATTAAAGGGGAGCCCAGGTTGTTTTAGTGGGAAGAAGCTTCAAGGTGTTCATACATGTAAAGGATGACCAGACAGTGAATAGACAGTTAAGCCTGGATTTTCTGGATCCGTCATGGTGCGGCCTGCTGTGAGAGATGTGGCATCCCAGCCAAAAGTCCATTGGCTTTCAGTGGGACCGGACAATCCCGGTGGCGGGCGGGACCAGAAAATCTCGCCTTTAGTCTCCAAAGTCCAAGGAAGCTATTAGGAATGTCAGGTTTTGTAAACGATGGCACTTTAAACTGTCTATTTAATTCCAAGATAGAATGGAGCTCAGAATCCAAAGGTTAGCTAACTATCACTTCCACCTGGAAACACAGATACAGAAATACAAATCAAACTTAAACTTTAAAGCTAAAACTCTTTCCTAACACCTACAAATACCAATATAACTTACTTAAACTGTCTCTACTTCCTAACAAGGATTCAGTCTTCCAGTCTCCTCAGCTCTCTGGGAGGACACTGTGGAAATATACTGGTACTCATCTTTTTCCTAGAAAGATCAACAACGATGGAGTGGAACAGCAGCATTCTACAACTACAGGTAATTGGACTGTGATCTCCACAACAGCTGAACTGTAAGGAACATGAAAACTTCTCAATGAAACACTGATCCAAGAGGGAAGACTGCAGGACATTGACAATTGCACTCTCTTGAAGCGGAAGAGGATAGACTCACATTCGCCCAGGAATCTTCTGCTTCCTCTTAGCACACTGGAGAAAGGCCTGGGACAATGAAATATCTTCAACTCCAACGAAGAATTTCACAGCTGCATCATTCACTGCTGCATTGGATGACAAAAAGGATATTGAACATCTGAGATTTGAACAAATCTGGGCAAGAAGAAAAACGACAAAATTCTTGTAGACATGACTTCCTGACAATACTTTGGAAACTACTTATGTTTCCTGTAGGTAATGGTACTTGCTTCAGTATAAGGCTGCTCCACTGTAGGCAATGAGATGATTGTGTCAGCATAAGGAGATAAGACAACACTGCCTTCAGCAATGGTATAAATCACCAGAACAAAATCTAGCTCAAATTCTTGTACAGGGCTCTTCAGCTGTAGAAGCTCTGTAGTTTTGGCCTACGCTTTTGTGCTGAAGGACAGCTTTAGTGGAAAAAGGATTTTCTGATGAGATTGAAGTGTGGGCAGCAACTTACTCTCACCCAATCTAATGGGCTCGACCCACACTCTGGCCGTGTGATCTTCTATGGAATCAAGCATTTTGTTCTCCCTGGATAACCCTATGGTCAGCCAGCGATATACAATGCACCTCATTGGTTGGTTCAGTGGGACAACGATACGAATTCTGTTCAGCAGTGAGCATAGCTGACTCCTCAAAAAAATAGAGGCTTCATGTGCTTTGGCAGTAAATTCAGATAAAGTACCAATTTCTAGGACCTCATCTTCCAATGGATAATTCGTTACTACAATGGCTTCTTTCTCATAGCCTTCTTCAGGTAAGAGCCAACCTAGGTTTAGAAGGTCCTCTTGCAGGTGTTCACAGTCTGCTGCAGTGCCTTCTGTTTCCACACTTTCCCGCCAATCTTCGAGAAGAACAGAGATCCACAGTCTTAATCTCCTCCCTGGGTCTAGTGGATGGTGTCTCTATGATGGCGAATGAACCATCACTCAAGAAACAAACTTCACCAGCTGCTATTGGGTGGAAAGTTGTCTGCTCTGTGCCTGACTATTGAAATTCCTCCATGAAAGATACCCAGCTCTCCTGTTGTAGGTCTTCATCTGCTGCTTCCACAAGCAACTCCACTCAATAAAGATGTGCTTTGATTGTACACGATATAGAGGATCTCAACTATCTGTCACCCCTTATAGGGGTGAGTGACTTTATACTTGAAAATTCATACTGCCTGGAGCTTGCAATTTGATGGCTGTATGGATACTGTGTTGAGCCATTCCAGGTGATCAGCCAGTGTTGTAACACCAGCTCCAGTGTCAACTTTGAAGTTAGTTTTAAAGCCTTTAACTTCCAAAGTGACTGACCAAAAGTCTTGAGCATGATGTTTACTTCTAGGGAATCTCATTTGTTTGCTTATTTCCAATCTCTTGATGTCATGGGCATTCTCTTGCTTTGATCTTTTAATTAAATTTTTAGATTTACAGGACTGCTTGAAGTGTCCTGTATTTCTGCATTGGAAACACTTTGCCTCCCCTGTTGGGAAACTTTGCCTTCTGTGCTGCTTTTTATTGCTGTCACGTAAGCACCTCAAGATGGCTGCTGTAGGGCTTCCCACCCTTTCTCCCATTTTGGGGGGCTTTTGAGTGAGTGCAGCTGCCGCCCTTTGGCCTACCCAGCTAATAGACTCATCCGAAGATCAGTATCCTGACAGATTATAGCCCAATTTAGCTCCCTAAGTTCAGCCTGCCTAGCACATTGAACCACCCGATCGAGTGTTAAGTTTGTTTTTGTCCGCAAAAAATCTGACAGCTTTTCGTTGCGGATTCCAACCACAATGCAGTCACAAATAAATTCATCTTTGAATGCACCATACCTGCCACTGGCTAACCTATACAAGCCTATAAGCAACAGTTTTACAGATTCCCCTGGCTTGTGGGGTCCCTGACTGAATCGCACTCACTCGATTATGAAGCTTGTTTTGGGCTGAACTATGCATCGAACACTTTTAGGATGGTTTTGAAGTCTGCTGAGGTTTCTTCCATCCCCTGTCTGAGGAGGACATAGTTGGTGACAGTCATTGCGTAGAGGAATGAACTAACCTGATGCTTCTGCTCTTTGGCATACAAACCTATGCTCCTCCATACCTTAGGAAGCTTTTTTTCTCCACAACTCCCAATGCTGCCCTCTCTGTAGACCTTTGAGGTTTTCGAATGGCTGCGGAAGGGGGAATGACTGCTCAACTGGTGCTGGCACCATTACCAATTCTCAGTGTGTATCTCACCAAGGTAAGAATTCTGATTCTTCCTTTGAAGAATTCTCCTTCCGATTTCTCCCGTGGATGTTTGTCAATGTCACCAAATCATTGTTAGATTGGTGTTACCACCACTGCTACCACATTTTGTGGGTTATCCCATGGCCTAATCTATACTGGGAATGTTTCCTTCTACCCCTGAGTATCTCATGTAGGTTCCTTCAAAACTATCTGATTAGCACTATATATATACGGTAAGCTACAAGATAAATATATCTCCCTTGTATACAGACTATTCCATCTTCACTATCATGATACACATCACTATCTCATTACCATAACTATTAACTCTTTATGCCACATCTCACCCTCCCCCCAAAATATAATGTCAACTCTTTTAATAATTAAGTTCAACTATTTTTTGAACTGTTTACATTACTTTTTACATTATGCCGTAGATCAGCCCATGGTCAGGAAGAATGCTGGGTACTCTCTGCCAGTCCAGTGTCCGACAAATGGGAGGAGGTAGAGGATATTGTGGCTACAATGCAGCATTACATACAACCCTGTTAGTTACTTTGACTTGTGCAGAAAGAACATAACTCAGATTTCAGCCAATAAGAATTGAAAGTTAAATGCACGTCTTAAGTCTCTGTTAATAGTTATTGGGAAGTTAACAAAAACAGGAAATATTTTGGACCCGCAAGCTTTTTAAAGTCAATTTTTTGATTATGTTTTATAGCTGCAGTTTGCAGTTTTTGTCATTCCAGTGCAATTGAATACAGAAAACCATTTGGCACTAATTCCCTTCATATTTCAAAGTAGTAAATATGTGTTTTATTAACAATTGCAAATCTCCCATGCCATTGCCTATGATAATAAATAAGATATGTTGTTTTACAAGGTCAGAAATGTTATGATTGATTTTCCACTGCTGGCACAATTGAGGCGTTTCGGCAACATTGCTGCAGTAAAGCCAACCAGCAGCGCAGTGAACTGTCAGAGAGCAGGGGCTGAATTTTGAGGTCTCAATAGGGCGGGCACAGAGTCAGATGGGCAGAGAGTTACCACAAGCGGGAAGTAGCCAATTCAACTAATTAATGGAGGCTGTAATGAAATTTTCCAGCTGACCTCCAGGTACCCGGAGGCAGTGGACAAAAGGGCAACAGTAGAGACAAGGGTAGTGGGCTACCGCTCCATGCAGGGTTAGAGGACCTCCCCGACTGCCTAGCTTCAGCTGCAGCCAGAGGCCGCCCTATAGAGGAACTCACCCATCCAACACAGTGGTGGCCAGGCTGCTGATTCTACTTTTTATTCTTTTACAGCACCACGGAAGCAGGAAGCCAATGAAGGCAATCATGAACCGATTAAATCCGATTATGCAGCTGCGCTGTCATTTGATGGCCAGTGGACCAGGCCCCATCGCGTGCAGTAGACCATGGGGCAATTGGATGCCCCAAAGAGTAGGCCTCAGCCAGTAAAGGCCACCCGGAAGGGTATCCCCCCCTGCTTCGATGTGCCAAACATCTTCACCCCTACAAAGTTTGCCTTTAATTGCACGCCTCCAAGGACACATCCAAGTTGCAGCACCCTCACAGTCTCCATCCTGCCTCAGCAGCGCCCACCTCTCCCTGTTACACTGCCGAGGATCCAGGGCTGCCAGCCCTCTGATTGGTCCTTTGCTCAAGAACCCACCTGCTGTCCTTAATTGGACATCAAGCATGGGGCTAGCCAATTGAGAGGTCACCTCCAGGAATATTATGCCATCAGGCACACTGCCAGTGGTGTGGCCTCAAGGCCCCACTTTGGTGCCAACATCAGAGCCTTGCAGCCCATGAGAAAATCCAGCCCATGCAGTGAAAAACCTTCATCAATTAAATGAAAAATCTGGCCAGCAGGTTCAAAATAAGGAGATGCGAGCAAGTGGCTAAAAATATATGAAGCTACATAAGGTGTGTTCAAGGAAGTTTACCAAATTTGCTATCTCAGGCACCCTCCACAGAGAACAGTAGTGCAACGGTGCCTGGCAGTGGTTGGTAACCAGTGTCATTGCTTTATACACCAGCTAGGAATAAATGCAGAGCACCTGCACATCAATAATGCTGTATAAATGTAAATTTCCATTAGCATTTTTACTCCTTCATTAATTGACTGAAGCAGTCAATTTGCTTTTTTTATTCATTCATCAGATGTGGGGGTCGCTGGCCAGGCCAGTATTTATTGCCCATCCCTAACTGCCCTGAGGAGGTGATGGTGAGCTGTCTTCTTGAACCACTTCAGTCCATGCAATGTTGGTACACCCACAGTGCTGTCAGGGAGGGAGTTCCATGGTTTTGACTTAGCTCCAAGTTAATGTCAACTTGTTTAACATTCATTCCATTTCCTGGAAATCTCTTCACATTATCTGACCCATTTCTGGTTGATTCCTGTCTATTTTGCAACTTTTCTCTTTATTGCTTTGTACCTTTGAGTTGTTGACAGATTATGGCTTCTGTTTCCTTCCTTTTATTAAGATTTCTCACAAATTGAGGTTAGGAGATGCAAAAAAAGTACAATTCTCACATTACTGGAGCAAAACTGGAATTAGTGAATCAAGCCATAGAGGGAAAAGCTAAGCTGGGACCTCAGGAGAGTGACTCACTGCCAATGTGGCAAGGGTGGATAGCACAGTATGAAAATTGGTCAACAAAATTAAATAAAGCAATAAAATGTAATACTATCCATTTTGTTAATAGCTGCAGACAGTTTATCATTTAATTTAATTATTGCATTAAATCAGTATATTTCAGACAGGTATTTAAATTGCTTAACTTAAGCTTATATTACTTAATAGACAGGCAAATGGAATAAAATTAAGGAGTATACGATTTTGTTTTTAATGCAAGCTTGTGAGCTTGTTAAGCTACAGATTCATTCGATCCAATGTTTGCGTGTGAGGGCCATGATTCGTGACCTGCCCACGCCTGTTCAGATCAAGATGGATGAGACACAAAAATTTGTGTACCCACCTTATCTAAACAATTGGAGCTCTAGCTAGTGAGACTCCAACACTGATTTCTGTTCTTCGGACCAGCCACTGAGCCCTGCATCCAGCAAGAGGCCCCAGCAGCATTTTCTGCCAATCCCAGGTACAGGCAGCCAGTTCTTTCTTAAAGGCAGGCTATCTCTTGAAGGGAAGCTGCACAAAAAAGATTGCAGCAGGGGAAACTCATAGAAACTGAACACCAGGGTACATAGAGAATCCATTGTGATGGGCGGGATGCTGGAGGCATTAGGAGTGCAGGTGAGCATGAGGAGAGATGCCATGGTCCCATGGGGAAGGAAGGGGATGGTTGGAGACATTCAAGGACCACCCTCAGAAGGTCATGTGGGCCAGTGTCCAGGAAGTTCAACTCCTGGAGTCTGGGTCCGAGGACCTGAAAGCATCAGTGACCTTCTTAATGCAGTTGGGCCTTGCAAATGTCAGAATGAGATGATGTTCCCTGGGACAGCCTGGAAGGAGTCTTCATAGGCAGTGAATGAGGTGAAGCACGGGAGGGGATGTTTCAGGCTGTTGGTGGCAGGACCGTTTCTGGGTGCTACTCAGATGAAAAAATGAAGAGCTGTACTCATCTTTTCTACTGTTATCAGGTAATTGAAACATTTCTAGTAGTGAATCCAGGTACTGAATGATGCTCTTCGACCTGCTGATCTCAATCACCTATCACCTCGTCAATGTCCATTTGGAACCATTTTGGAAAGAAAACCTCCATCCTTGCTCTCGCCTTTTGGAGCAGGGAGGCTTCAGAAGACTTGTGGGCTTGCTTCTGACTCTGTGCCGTAAAAATATGCTTTCGGCAATCTCAGAGAGCAATTTGCCAGGAGGCAAGGGAACCTACATGTGAGAGGAATGTTACATCACTTTGATTAGGTCCCTGGAAGCCCCCAGGAAATGACATGTTGAGAATAGATGGGTATCCAGTCCCTGGCCCCAATGAGTGCTAAACCTACAATCCAAGTTGAAATGAAGCTGGGCATTAAAAGAAAGCGAAATTTACATTGATACTTAATGTTCACAACCTCAGAATGCTCCAATATTCTTCACAGCCAGTAGTCACTGTGCACCCAATTTGCACGCAGCAAGATTCCACAAACATCAATGTGATATAAACAAATAATCCGTTTTAATGATATTGATTGGGAGAAAATTGTTGGCTAGGAAATGAAGGATAATTCCCCTGTTCTTCTTTGAAATAATGCCATGGGGTCATTTACATCCACTTGAGAGAGCAGACAGAGGCCTGGATTTCATGTGGGCTCAGGAAAACCTGACCTGCCCACTTTTGTGCCTTCTGAAATGTGCAACTTTCCCCGGGATCTTTTACATTTCACACAGGGGTCAGGTTCACAGTACATTTTGCGAGCTGTGGTGGAGTGTGTCAGGAGTGTGGGTGCGGAGACTGGCCAGTTAGAAGGCCCATCTCGATCCTCCAATACAACAGCCCACCTCCCAATATTGTTTAAAGACATCCTAAACTTCACCCCTCACTCCATCACACCCACCACCTATCCTCTATTGCCCTCAGATGCCCCTCAGATGCCCCTCCATGCCCCATGTACCCTCCATAGCCACTTACTTAGTACACACTGTGTACAGCCCTCAGGAGCTATGCAATAGCAATAGGAATTATTTTTAAATCATTAGTAAAAAATTAAACCTCCAACAATCTATTAAAACTCTATATTCAAACATACTATCAATCATATTGAAAAGAAAAAAAAACTTCTCCAATGCTTATAATCCTTTACATGCCTATTAGGTTTGTAAACATCAAGAAACCACATCAAAAGCATACTCTGTTATTACAGCTGCTTAATTTTTTCAATACTACTTGAATCAATAGACCACCTGATGAGCTAAAGTCATTATAAGCTTTTGAAACTCAGCCAAGCATTCACATTGGCTACAGCTGTCATAACAAAAGCTCTCAGCTACATTTCCTGAAACCGACAGAACACAATGGTGCCCCAGCTCCATTTCAACGCAGAGAGGGGAGCTGGTGCAGAGATTTTTTTCAATGTTCAGAAGAAGGGTTTTTTTCTTTAACAGCCAGAGCTGATGGTCAATCTAAATCACAATACATATATATATGAATTAGGAGCAGGAATAACAGCAGAGGCTGACTGGTCTTTAATGCAGTATGGCACTTTTGACAACTTGGAAAAGCACAGTAATGCATAATAACTTATACAATACCAGTCAATGTGAGGGTCAACTTACCTTTGCAGGACAGATTCCTATGATAAATCACTGTATTAAAAGCACATCTACATTACAATACAACATCTAATAGTGACATTTGAACATGTCAAAACATTTTACACTTAATCTTCAGAATGTTCTCCACTCCTCAACAGATTTCCCCCGGTGGTCATGAACTCTCAAAGGAGGGTTTTGTAGGGCTTCCAAAACCCACAAAGTACACAAAAATAGTGTGTGGGAGGAAATACAGTTTTTTTTATAGTTCTCACAATGGAGGCCCCAACCTTGGAAGAGGTGTGTGTGTATATGTTTTGTACCCAAGGCCTTGCCAAACCACCAAAAGGCCACATGAAATTGGTGTGGGGTCGGGAAAGCAAAGGAAAACTGATTTTCCAGCAAAAAATAACACAGTTCATCGCTTCACGATTTGCACCTCCATGGGAGACAAAAATCCAGCCCAGGGTTTCAGTTTTAACGCCTCATCTAAAAAATATCACTACCAACAGAGCAGCATCCACTCAGTACTGTGCTAGAGAGCCAGCCTAGATTTTGCTACTCAAATCCCTGGAATGGGACTTAAACCTTCTGACTCAGGGGTAAGAGTGTTGCCCATTGATCCATGGCTGACACATACTCGAGGCCTGAAATCTAGGCCAGTTTTGCACTCAATCTGTTCCTGCCCGCACAGAATCTGCTTGAGGTTAATATTGTCCTCCAGATTTACATTTTGGTATAAGTTTTCTGAGCCCTTGTCAGTGGCAAAAGCATATGTAAAAATGAAGGGTGTGTTGTCCACAGTTTTCTGGGATAAAATGGTGATGGGTGAGGACCGTCATGACATTTTTTTTATTTGTTCATAGGTTGTGTGTGGCCAGTATTTATTGCCCATCCTTAATTACCCTTGAGAAGGTGGTGGTCAGCTACCTTGAACCGCTGTTGTCCTTGTGGTGTAGATACAGCCACAGTGCTGTTAGGTATGCAGTTCCAGTATTGTGACCCACTGATGATAAAGGGATAATCATACATTTCCAAGATGGCATATTTATTTTCCTTTTCATTATCTTTGGCCTTCAGCTTTTGGTACCACATAGCTCAATAATAAATAAAGTCAGTCCCTTTTTAGTTAGCTATTATTGCTTGCCTTACCTAGTCTGAAAATTTCCACTCTTCCATGTAATATGAGATCCAGTGTTCCTGTATTGAACTAATCACAGCCACTGAGAGAGGATTGGCTGAGAAAGTATACTATCTATAGTTATCCTTTCTGGGGTCTTCCTATATAATTCATTTGTACATTCCTTGGTAGCGTTTACTTGATGTATATCTTCCACAAACCTTGCTTTACCTTTCCATATATTCCCTTTAGCAAGTCCAGCAAAGTTGCTTTAAGATATTAACATGAATTTCTACTTTGTAATTGATTGTCACATTCCTAAAATTTTCATCCACAAGCCAGCATTTTTGGAATTCTTATACAGGAATAGGGAATTTGCATCCATAAATTATAGACTACAGATTAACAGCCAAGAAATTTTCTTTTCAATGCCATAATGTTGTTGGTGTAGCTTCGTAGCTTGATTTTGTATTTGAACCCAGTAATTGGCTTGTCTGAAATGTTTAACTATGGAATAAATATCATCCCAGCTGAATGATGTGTACACTCCTGGTGTAAGGATTAAACATTTGCATTGTTTCCGCTCTGTACTTAGGGATGGGTCAAATCAACCAGAATCAGTTGCAATTTTAATCCTCCCCACCTGGTGGAAGCCAAGCATATGGACAGTTACTTATCCCACCCCTGGAGATACCAGGGGCTTATAGGTCTCAATTTTAATTTAGCTTGTCAGGCAGCAAGCATACCCGTTCAAAGCTGGCAGGGTCTATTTTTACTTCTGTAATGTCCCAATGATGCCATTTGGAACTGATTGAGATTTTAACTCAAAAAGCTGTCCCAAAGTTAAAATCAGGCCCCTCGGTGTTGACTTTTGGCAGAATGACTGTGTCCTCTAACTTATGCAACATTTCTCATTCCCAGTTGACACTTTTCCATCTAGGGGAAATGGTTGCTAGGATACATTTAGCATGAATTAGTTGCAAAACATTGGGAGCAAATATTCTAACAAATCTGCAATCTGTTGTCCAAGCTCTGTGTTTAGCATTCATTCCTTTCACCTGTGCACAGAAACAACCTACATTTACAAATGTTGATCTACTAGCGCAAGACTACCTGGAGCTTCTTCTAACTGCATTGATCTTATGATATGCATTGCATTTTAATAGTTATTTCAATGTTAATTTTAAAAATAAGTGAGAATTCCTGCATGTATGCAATCTATTTTCATTGTTAAACTACCTGCCATCCAGCTAATGCTTCTATACACTTGTAACAAATATCTGCCTTTCCATATCTACTTCCTTTCCCACGCCCTCCTACTTATTTTGTTCTACTTTTCTACTGCCCATTAACTCAAAAGTTGCTTAGTTCAAATTGCCCAATAATTCAATTTTCGACCATTATATTTCCACTGTTAAGCAATATTTATTTCTAATGCAGTAAAATAAATTCAACTTGTCAGTGATAGAATTTATACAGTGGAAATTACAGTTACTAATAATGTGAATCTGTTTTAATGCATTACAAATTTGAATTATTCCATGTGATATTGTCTATTAGGGACTATCTTCCCCTTTATTAATTTCCATTTGATTTGTTATAACTGCAGTCTTTTTTTTTTATTTTGAATACAATCATGTAGCTTTTTTTTACCCCATTACCCTACAATCTTGAATAGCAATATAAGAAACAGGAGCTGCTAAGTGATTTAAATGTTCAAAATTACTGATTCGGCCATATTCTTCTAGAAGAACCTGATTGTCATGATTCTGGATCATTCCCAACTCTTTTGTCATGCACACAGCTGAAAGGTCATTTTCAAATAAAGCAGACCAAGGGATGACTGTAACCTCTTTTAATTGGGTTAACACTGAAGTAAAAATGACATCCACAGTAATGGAATACAAGTCCAGTCAGCACTCCTGCTTGAAGTTCCTTAATTGAAATTTCTACCATTAGTCTTAGATCGCTAACGCTTTCTGTTTTTCTTGCAGATTTCCAATATTTACAGCCTTTCATCCTCTATTTATTACATATAAACTGGTCTGTCCATGAAGCATTCCTGGTAAATGTGACTGCTTCTGGATAAGCGAGTCTAAGTGAAGGAGCTAGGAAAAGCTGCAATGTAAAAGTGCAGCTGGTGGTGGCTGTTTTGTTCACTGTCGGGAACTTATGGGCAACTGTCATAAATCAAAAATGATTACTGTTTTTTTTTAAAAATTCAGCTGGTAAAATCTAATGGGGTGATGATTTTCCATATGAAAATCATTGCTGGCATGTTTCACACATTTAGTGCATCATTGACTTACTGGGCTTACTGCCCTTAAGAAAATTCAAGGTCAAGCAATGAAGCTATGTTCAGCAGGTATTCCTTGTTTGACAAAATCTTCCCCATCCCCACCTTCCCTCAAGGTGCTGTTAGGGTCTGGCTAAAGAGCATCTTCTGGTACCTCACCTTGCAAGTGAACATTGTTTATGTGCAAGGCTTGGCAGTGAGGGTCAGCGGGCCTTTGGACTGCTGGGACATCACAGCCAATGTCAATCCAGTCTTCACCAAATACCCACTCACACGCAGTTGCAAGATAGTGAGGAAGCTCAGGAAGACTGGCTGATTTTCCCTTCTTATTTCAGGAATGCTGAGGCCAATCCTATAATCCCTAACCCCACTCTGCCTGAAATCAATTTAATCAGCACAGTTCAAAGCAGGCATCTGCCTGTATGGCTCAGCTACTCGCTGGATAAACTTACTGAACCATCAAGGGAGCAGAATGAACACTATTAATGTAGCTCATAACTTCTGATATCCATTTAACATGGTGGGTGGAACTTATGCAGCAAGATAAAAGCTAAAGATATTGAAGCTATTAGGTGGTAGGGACCAGCAAAATTTTCCATTCCGTTGACTTCAATTAAATGAAAGATCAGGCAGGTCATATAATGACAGGCAGTCCCCTATCACCCATTCTGCACACCAGTGAAGTTAAAAGTTCCAGTGGGTGATTCCTTCCATACACAACTATAAACACCATTGAGACAATAATAGAAGGTAGAATTTACGCTTCAATCTGTGTTATGTCACAATTGGTCAACACTTTTAAACTAAAGCTAATATAATTCAAGTCATACTTTAACACATTAAATTGCGCTGGATTCTAATTAGCCAAGTTCAGTCACATGCAGCTTCCGATGATGCTATTGGCCTTGGAACCCTCACTATATTCACATCAAGGGGAAAAATCATCATCTAAACTGGCTCAAATTTAGGACAATTTGAATCCAAAATCGATTTGGAAACAATTTCTACTTCTTGGACTCAACTTTTTAAAATTTGCTCTTTCACGGGGTATGGACATCACTGGCTAGGCCAAGATTTATCGTCCATCCCTAATTTCCCTTGGGAAGGTGGTGGTGAGTCGCTTTCTTGAGCTGCTGCAGTCATGGGTGGGATTTTCCAACCCTGCCCGCCGCCAGAAACATCCAGTTCTTTTGGCTGGGCCACCGCATCCCCATGGTAGGTCCTGCCACAGTGCTGTTAGGAGCGCATTCCAGGATTTTGGCCCAGCAACAGTGAAGGAACGATGATGTATTTCCAAGCCAGGCTGATGTGAGGGAAACATGCAGGTGGTAGTGTTGTTGTGACCACCTGAGAAGGGGTGAAATGACTCCCTCATCCTCCCACATCAGATCTGACCTAAATAGGGTTTTTTGTGAATTTAGAGAGGGTGTACATTGCTAATTCTGTAGGAGCCCCATTATTTACGCCTTTAGGTTGTAAATAATTAGTCAGACAGGTTTTCTTAAGTTAAACCAAGAACAAGGTAAGTTTATTGAAACTATTTCCGAACTAAAAAAAAATACTCGGTAAATCGCAACCACCATCCATACATCGCACACATTCGTCTAAGCCCACACACACACCCATACAGATGGCAGAGCGAGAGCATAGGCTTATAGGATTTTTATAGTTCATGAAAAATAAAACCAGAGGAGTATGAGGTTAGTAGTTCCTTGACTGGTCTTGACGCAGTGATTCCATGTTGCAGCCGTTTTGTTCAGTTATCTTCCTGGGTATAGTTGTATGGAGCAGATTTTCACATTTATCCTCAAATGGTCCCAGTTTGCAGTAGATTTCTCTTCTCAGGATGATTACTTTGCAAAACCGGGCACAATACTTCCGAGAGAGAGAGAGAGAGGCAGAGAGGACGGCACAGCTTCAACAACCTAGGTTCTGTGCAGCATTGTCTTTTGCTCTTTTAATCCTGCTTGGTAAGGAGCCCTTGAAGTACCTTGCTGGCTGTATATTTCAGAGAAATTCTATTAGTTGTCTGCTGCAGTTATTGTTTCAGAACAATTGCATTTTGATATCTCATCTCAGTAATATTTGAAAAGTCTCAGGATGATGTGAAGCCAACAGAGGATGGGGTCTTTCATGCTCCCCAGGAGCTTGAGTGTCTGTCTTTCATCCCACTTGGTAAAATGTAAAATTGCATGTATTGTAGCAGTCTGGGCAGTTTTGTCATTGTCTCTTAGAGTGTTCCAGTTTTTGTTTTAATCCAGCCAGAAAAAGAAAAATTAGAAATTGTGTCTTTAAAAAGCATATCCTCATAACAGTGTTCCCATGTACCTGCTGTCCTTGTCCTTCTAGGTGGTAGAGCTCATAGGTTTGGGTGTTGTCAAAGGAGCCTCGGTGAGCTGCTGCAGTGCATCGTATAGATGGTACACATTTCTGCCACAGTGCATCAGTGGTGGAGGGAGTGAATGTTGAACGTGGTGTATGGGGTGCCAATCAAATGGGCTGCTTTGTCCTGGATGGTGTCAAGCTTCTTGAGTGTTGTTGGAGCCGCACTCATCCAGGCAAGTGGAGAGAATTCCATCACACTCCTGACTTGCGTCTTCTAGTTGGTGGACAGGCTTTGGGGAGTCAGGAGGTGAGTTACTCACCACAGAATTCCCAACATACTCTTGTAGCCACAGTATTTAAATGGCTGGTCCAGTTCAATTTCTGGTCAAATTCACGACCACCAAGTTGTGAATTGAATTTCTTGCTATGCTGCTGAGTGGTTTCTATGCTTGATTATCTGCATTGGTTGCAATGTTGTAGTGTTAATAAGAAAAATGATACAGCAATGAACAACACATACTTCAAAAACCCTTTAGCAGTAAATAAAATTGGAGCAATGAATTGCCGGGATGGATCATTTTTCTCTTTTCTCCAGTGTTAAAGATTACCCACTGTATCATATTGTCAAAAATGGCCTGAGGAATTACATGCCTAAGATTCTCCTTTACAGCATTTTCCAGATTTGCGATGTCGGATTACAATGTATGTTTTTGTATTGTGGTTTGTATTTGTGGTTCTGTCACAGCTGGACAGTATAATCTGTTATCACAGGAATGCTCATGTTCGCAGTCTACACTTTAATCATTCACCTTTCCCCCAGGGTGAATGAATATCAGGTTCCTCTATATGGTGGGACACTTCCTAGCACTTGATCTGTCGGAGAGACAGGGCTGAGGAAAAAGGCTATTGTGCATTTGCCCAGACAAAGAAAACAGAAATGTCAAATATTCCACTTTAGATAAAACAGATGCGCAAAATCATCAATATTTTTAAATTTCTTTGTTTTTCTTATTGTTGTTTGTGATACGTTGTTTAAAAATAGCGTAATAATTGCATTACTACATATTGTCAGAGGTTAAAAATTGTAAAGTTAAAAATTCCAGTAAATAAATTTAGTTTTCTATATTTCTAAAATGAAAAGGTTTTGACCGTTTATTGAAGTATCTTGTAAAGTATTTAACTGGGTTTGTAAGCAGGGGAGCGAACAAATTATTCACATCTGCGACTACGACTACTGAAGTTTAACACAGTTGGCTTGTAAACAAGAAGGATTTTGGAAAGATTCACAGTGTAGCACATATTTAGACTGGATTTTGCTCTGGTATCCCTAAATGGCCAGGAGTGGGTGGGGGCGGTGTGATGGGGGAGTATGGGAGGTGTGGGTGTCGTTGGTGGAGGTAGGCGTGTACGATTATGACAGAGAATGAGGGAAAAGTCAGATGATGACACCTATACCACCTCATCATCTTGACCAGAATTGTTCTTTCCCCAACCCTGCCATTACCCCCGCCTCACTATAGTGTCCAGTGCTTGCCAATGTTGATGGGGCTGTGCTTGGGCCTTCATCCCTTCTTCACCATTGACCAGTAATTCCTCAGGCTGCTGTGGAGAGGGTGGTGGTAAGGGCTGAAAAGCAACAGCTTTTCCCACCATCCACAGTTTCACCATCGCCCCCCATTGAGGGAGGGTGTCCTTATAGTGGTCTTCCCTCCCTCCCATTTGGGTCCCAACACTCCCCACTGAAGATGGGAAGACTGGGTCAGCCATACAATTACTGTGAGCAGGTCAGAGGCTGGTAATTCTGCAGAGGGTAATTCGCCTCCTGTTTCTCCAAAGCCTGTCCGCCATCCAGAAGGCACAAGTCAGGAGTGTGTTGGAATATTTCTCACTTGTTTGGATGAGTCCAACTCCAACTACACTCAAGAAGTTCGACACCATCCAGGACAAAGCACCCCACTGGATTAACACCCCATTCACTGTCTTAAACATTCACTCCCTCCACCACAAGTGCACACTGGTAGCAGTGTGTACCATCTACAAGATGTACTGCAGGAACTCACCAAGTCTCATTCACCAGCAACCTTCAAACCTGCAGATTCTACCACCTAGAAGTACAAGAACAGCAAGTGGATGGGAATATCAGAAACTGCAAGCTCCCCTAGTTCCAAGTCATACACCATTCCAACTTGGAACTATGTCACCATTCCTTCACTGTTGCTGGGTCAAAATCCTGGAACTCGGTCCCTACCAGCAGGACAGGTTTACCTACACCACATGGGCCACAGCAGTTCGAGAAAGTGGCTCACCAACACCTTCTCAAAGGCAATTAAGGATAGACGGTAAATGCTAGCCTTGCCAGCAACATCCACAGGCACACCATTGGTATGGTTTCACCAATTTTCAGGCTGCTTCTGCCCCTTTAATGTCCTTGGTTAGTTATAGGGCTTTAATTGTTGCAGAACCATTGATATCCCCTCTTCCCCTCTTGATGGCAGAATCTGCCAAGCATTGCAATTCATCCTGATGCAGAAAAGCATGTTAGGGTTGGTCAGACTCATAGTGGTTGGTAGAGGTCAAACCCCACCAAAACTGTGCACAAAGAAATTAATCCCAGCCCACATTTTAATTGTAATGTAGACACTCTGCTATGAACAATGTACAGGCTGTTCCCAGTTGTTCTTGGAAATATGCTTGACCCAAGTCTGTAACAACAAATCTTTTGACAAGTTTTTCACATGCACAACTGCAGCCAACAGGAAGCACGCAGTCCTCTCACCACTGGCTGAAGCTGAAAATATAAATGGTCTGATGTACATTGTTCTAGCAGCAATGGAGATTAATTTCTTTGTGCATCTTACAAGCTCTAGCCTGATTTACCTCATCTGCCTCATGGATGGTGGAGAACTGTGCCAGATGGAAAAAACATAAAAGAAAGCCTTACAAAGTTGGCAATGCAATAAGTAAGAATGATCGCACTTTTATAGCATCCTTCACACCCTGAGGACATTCCAAGGTGTTTTAAAGGAAGCAAAGTACACGTTGAGTCGGAGTCACTTCTGTAATGTAGGAACCACACGAGCCAATCTGCACACAACAAGCTTCCACAAACAACAGTGTGATAATGACCAGATAACGTGGCCGGGATTTACCGGTCCCGCCAATGGCAGGCATCGTCACGGGCAGGTCAGGAAAATTTGGAGAGCAGTCAAAAGTCAGTTGACCACTGTCCAAATTTTCCCATCCCTCCCGCGACGATGCCCGCCGCTGGTGGGACTGGAAAATCCAGCCCATTGCTTTAACGATACTAATTGAGGGATAAGTATTGCCCAAGCCACTGGGAGCACTTCTCTTGTTCTTCAAATAGTGCCAATGAAATTTTTACATCCACCTGAAAGGGCCTCATCTGAAAGACAACAGCTCCCTCTGATTGAGTTGTCAGTCCGGATTATGTGCTTATATCTCTGAAGTGGAACTTGAATCCACAACATTCTGACTCAGGTGAGAGTCCTACCACAGAGTCAAGGCTGGCCCACTGCTTTCTTGAAGAGAGTCAAATTGTACTGGCCCTCTTTGCAATCCCACTTTAAAACAGACGCCTTTTCTAAAAGCATTACCAGGATACAAAATGGGCTCCAGAATGATATATCTCTTTCAGGCACCCTTGGAAATTCATTATGAAGAAGTTACAGTCAGAAAGAAACCCATAGTCAAATGACGGAATAAACTATTGAGAACTAGAACCTTTATCTGCCAAATAGGTAAACAGAAAATAAACCCTTTGAACAGAGAGTTCTAAATTGAAAAATAAACGTTTCTTATAAAAAAAAACACATAACATAAAAGTGACCAAAGTGTGCTGAAGTGCTGGGGAGATGGTGGCATAGTGGTAATCCAGCGCTCCAAGCTAATGCTTTGGTGACATGGGTTCAAATCCTACCACAGCAGCTGGTGGAATTTGAATTCAATTAATAAACCTAGAATATAAAGCTAGTAATGGTGACCTTGAAACTATCATTGATTTCTGTACAAACCCATCTGGTTTCTATAGGGAAGGAAGTATGCCACCCTTACCTGGTCTGGCCTACATGTGACTCCAGACCCACAGCAATGTGGTTGACTCATAACTGACCTCTGAAATGACCTAGCAAAGGCAATTAGGGATGGGAAACAAATGCTGGCCTTACCAATGATACCCATATCCCATGAAAAATAAATGTTACTAAAACTGAAAAAAAATCTCTTAATTTACAAGGTCAAAGTGTCTTTGTTCAATAACAATGCTTTATCTTGCTTACTGTCTATCCTCCAGCCAAGAGTTTACCAAATTAATGATAACAGTACTCATGTGACTATCAGGTAAATACATAATTATATAAATAGTTTTGAAGTGCTTCACCTGCAAAATCTAGGGGGTGTCTCTCACTCTCCCACCAAAGTTATAGTGGGAGCACCTCTGCAACTACATAAAGAACAAGCATGGTGGTTTTCTGAGATCAATAAGCAAAAAGGCTGAAGGAATGCTGGCCTTTTCATCTAGAGGAATTGGATAGAAGGTGGTAGAAGTCATTTTTTTTGTATTCTTTCATGGGATGTAGATGCCGCTGTCTAGGTCAGCATTTTTATTGCCCATCCCTATTGGCCCTTGAAAAAGTGGAAGTGAGCTGTCTTCTTGAACCGTTGCAGTCCATGTAGGTTAGGTTCACCCACAGTGATGTTAGGGAGGGAGTTCCAGGATTTTGACTCAGCAATATAGTTCCAAGACAAGGTGTTTTTTTTTTTATTCATTCATGGGATGTGGGCATTGCTGGCTAGGCCAGCATTTATTGCCCATGATATGTGACTTGCAGGGGAACTTGCAGGTGGTGACTTTTCTATGCATCTGCTGCCCTTGTCCTTTTAGCTGATAGAGGTCATGGATTTGAAAGGTGCTGTTGAAGGAGCTTTGGTAAGTTGCTGCAATGCATCTTGTAGATGGTACACGCTGCTGCCACGGTGCATTGCTGGTGAAGGGGGTGGATGTTGGAGGTGCTGGATGGGGTGCCAATCAAGCAGGCTGCTTTGTCCTGAATGGTGTTGAGCTTCTTGAGTGTTGTTGGAGCTGCACTCATCCAGGCAAGTGGAGAGTATTCCATCAAACTCCTGACTTGTGCCTTGTAGATGGTGGACAGGTTTTGGGGAGTCAGGAGGTGAGTTACTCACTGCAGAATTTCCAGCCTCTGACCTGCTCTTCTTGCCACAGTTTTTATATGGCTGGTCCAGCTCAGTTTCAGCTATGCAAAGCCCCAATTAAGCCATACCTAGAGTAATATGAGCAGTTCTAGGCATCACACCTTAGGAACCTTGGAGGGAGTGCAGTGTAGATTTACCAGAAAGATACCTCCAAGGCTTAAGCCATGAGGAGATTAAACAAACTAGGGTTGTATTCTCTGGAATTTAGCAAGATAAGGGATGATTTGATCAAAATATTCAAGATATTAAAGGGAACTGATAGGATAGATTGGGAGAAACTATTGCCACTAGTTGGAACAGCAACACCTGGAAGTTCCCCTCCAAGCCACTCACCATCCTGACTTGGAAACATATCGCCGTTCCTTCATTGTCGCTGAATCAAAATCCTGGAACTTCCTTCCTAACAGCACTGTGGATGTACCTATACCACATGGACTGCAGCGATTCAAGAAGGCAGCTCACCACCACCTTCTCAAGGGCAATTAGGAATGGGCAATAAATGTTGGCCTAGCCAGCGAAGCCACATCCCATGAATGAATAAAAAAAGTTTGGGGCTAAAAATTAGAGCCAGACCTTTCAGAAGTGAAATTAGGAAACACTTCTTCACACAAAAGGTGTTAGAAGTTTGGAACTCTCTTGTGCAAATGGCAATTGATGCTGGATTGATTATTCATCATAAAATTGAGGGGAGGGTGGTGTGTGTGTGTGTGTGTGTGTGTGTGTCAGGTTAAACAAGAGCAAGTTTGGCTTTGGAACCCTCTACCACTAAGCAACTTGCCAACACAGCTATTCAAGAATATAAAGAATGGCCTCTAAGGTGAGGGTGAAGCACGTGGTGGGGTTAGCCAAAATCCATGGATCTGCACCCAGCTGGAGTGAGCACATTCAGAGGAGGACATGAGAAAAGCCTTCAAAAAGAAAGTCAATGAATCCAAGGACTATGACTCATTCAGCCTGTGAGGTCACAGTCGCCAACTGCAAGCAAAACTAAATGTACAGTGAACAAATTCTGGACATTGTGAAGCTGGAGAGATACAGTTAGCTTCTGGACATTGACAGGCAGCCAACATTACATCCTCCCTTCAGGACTGAATAATGAGATGACGGGCAAACACTTTAACACAATCAAAAGCAGGATGTGGGAAAAGTAAAAAAAGGCAAAGAAAGACAAGGGAGGAAACCTCCGGGTGGAATGGACATTTCAATGAAAAGTAGCTTTAAAGAACAAAATGTGAACTAAATGCGAATAGGGGTAATAAACCAATGGAAAAAAGCAAGAAAATGGGAGAGCATTTTCTTTGCATTTTCCTCTCCTTTGTTGTTCTTTCTTACTTTATTGGCACAGACACAAGTGGCCAAATGACCTCCTTTTGAGCTGTATCATTTTATGATTCTGCATCATTCTATAATATGCTTGCCTAGTTGTTTATTTTTCAATTCTACTGAGAAGTAGGAGTATAAAATATGTACTGTTCCTCCACGGATGTTGACAGACCAGCTGTGTGTTTCCAAATGCTTTTGTTTCAGATTGCCAGCTTTTGCAATACCTTGCTTCGTATATCTTACATTTATTTCACATTATTTCTGAGAAATCTATCAGCAATGAAATGACCACAATTCTGAGCAGTTGCACATCATTTTTCTTGGCACATGTTTCAAATCATTGTGCATTCTTGATAATGCTTCGCACTAATGAGACACTATAGTTTAGATACAAATATATAGGTATATATATATATAAAAGTATATAAATATACGAATAAAGGTAGATAGATAGATAGATGGATAGATAGACAGACAGACAGACAGACAGACAGACAGATAGACAGATAAATAGATAGATAGATAGATAGATAGATAGATAGATAGATAGATAGATAGATAGATAGATAGATAGATAGATAGATAGATAGATAGATAGATAGATAGATAGATAGATAGATAGATAGATAGATAGATAGATAGATAGATAGATAGATAGATAGATAGATAGATAGATAGATAGATAGATAGATAGATAGATGGATGGGGATGGATGAATGGATAGATAGATAGTTGGATGGATAGGGATGGATGGGGGTGGATGGACGGATGGATGGATGGATGGACAGATGGATGGATGGATGGACGGACGGAGACGGATGGGGATGGATGGATAGGGATGGATGGATGGGGATGGATGGATTGTTGGATGGACGGACAGAAGGATGGGGATGGATGGTTGGATGGGGATGGATGGATGGATGGGGATGGACAGAGGGACGGACAGATAGGCAGACGGAGAGAGACATGGGCCAAGATTTTACGGCCCCACCGCAGAGTGTCTCACCCTAGCGGATGCAGCAAGCCATTTAAATCTCCGTTCAGTTCATGCAGGACTGCTGGGCAGGAGGGGCCGTAAAATCCTGGCCATGGTCTATATATTGTTTAAAAAATTGTTAAAAGGCTACTGTTAGTAAAAGGATCACACTTATACGTGTGTTGAGAGAAAATAAGTTAAGATTGTGCAAATAACAAAACTTTGGCAGTATTAAGCTAGGATTGCACTTAGCCCTCAACACTGAATATGTGCTTCACATTTAATTACATACAAATTCCATTGTAAATCACCTCAGGCAGAAGGGAAAACTCCAGCACTGACATAAAGGCGGAGAATAATTTTTCCATTGTTTTTTTCCCTTTCCTCCTGCTGGGCTGCAAAGGTGACCAGCGTTTGTTTTTGTGGCAAATTCCCCAGCTGCAGAATTTAAAAGTCACCCAGATAAAGCCTTGATATATAATTGATGTTACTGAGAGACACACTCTCACCAATGCATTTGCCCTGTTAATGTCCTGAAGTACCCCTACTCTGAATGTGTCTACCAAATTAGCTTTTCCTCAATTGTTATCCCTTCATGTTCAAATACATTCATGGCCTCACCCCTCTTGATTTCTGTACCATCTCCAGCCCTACATCTCTCTGAGACCTTCCGACTCTTCCGCCTCAGGCCTATTGTGCATCTTGCAAATTTCTTGCTTCACCATTGGTGGCTTCAACTGCTAAAGTTCTAAGCTCTGAAAATCCTTTCCATCTCTCCACCTCTTAAGACAATGTTTAAAACCTGCCTCTTTGACCAAACATTTGGTCGCTTGTCACAATGTCTCTTTCTTTGACTTGATGTTAACGTTTTGTCTGATTACACTCCTGTGGAACACCTTGAGTGTATGCTGTTGTTGTTGGAATTACCAGTGTACAAAGGGGCTTCTAATTCAACCAACATATCCCAATTGTCAGTTGTATGTGTCACGGACAGGATGTATTTGTTCTTTTGCTCTTGCTCTTTTGCTCTTTTTTGTATTGTGTGAAAAGAAGTATGCCTTTTCTTACCCTTAAAGTGTGTATTCCAGTTAAGTTATTCAGCAGCAAGCATTTGTAAGTTTAAAAATAATGAAGGTTATTTATTCTCACACACTTACCCCAAATCAACGCAACATCACACACACACATGTACACACATACAGAGGGGTAGACAGTGGCATAGTGTTAGAGTCATTGGACTTGTAATCTAGAGGCCCAAGTTAATGCCCTGGGGATGTGTGTTCAAATCCCACCATGGCAGCTGGAGGAATTTAAGTTAATTAAACAAAAGTCTGGAATTGTAAGTTAGTCTCAGTAATGATGACCAAGAAATGATCATCAATTATTGCAAAATCTCATCTGGTTTGCTCATGTCCTTTGGGGAAGGAAACCTTTACCTGTCAGGCTTTCATGTGACTCCAGCCCCACAGCAATGTGGTTGACTCTTAACTGTCCTCTGAAATGGCCTAGCAAGCCAAGTGTTATGACCGAATGAGAAGGAATGAACTGGCTCCCCTCTATTCAACCTCCTCAGTTGATCACAACAAAGGTTTAAGTTTCTTTTTTACAAGGATATGCCTTTTCCAAATAAAAATGCATTTAACTATTTAGGCAGCGAACAATAAGGAGCCAATCAAACAAGGTTTTCTTGAGTTAAAGAAAAAGAAAATTTATTAACCACTAAATCCAAGAAAAAAAATAAAAACACAACGTCTCACACACACACACATACCAGCATCAGAAATAAGGGAAGTTAGAGTCCAATAAAAAAAGATAAAATAATATACGATTGAGTGTCCTTTGATTTTCCTTGAAGCATAGATTTAAAATGTTGCGGCCAATTTAAGTTAGCTGGTTTTTCAAATGCTGCCAGATGTGGAAGATATTGCAATTATTAAGAGACCTCGGTTTGCTGGTAGGATTCTGATCGTTGACTTCTCGGACTGGGTGATACACACTTTTTCCAAAAGAGAGAGGGAGAGAGAGCATAGTTTTATAGCCTGCTTCCTCTGCTGAAAACTTTCCTGACACTCCCTCTGCCGCTTTCAATTTCTCTCTGCCGTGGTTATAGACTGGTCTATTATACTTCACGCATTGTGTATTTCCAAGGGATCTTGAGTGGGCTTGTCTGTGACAGCCATGGTTTCAATATCTAGCACTTTGCATTTTAATGCCTCTTTCTTGGACAGTGATGAGTTTCGATGGATCTTTGAATTATAGGAAATGACCCTCTCTTCACATTCCCTTGAGGGTGTCTTGTTTGCTTTTTTACCTTCACCTTGGAAGGTGGCCTCGAATTTTTAAGTAGTTTGTTCTGTCTCATTTCAAATTGCCAAAATTTCCAGTCAGTTGAAGTTTGAAACATCATGTTTTCAAAAATAAAGGGTCGAAGCCCTCATGACACACGTACAGTTATGGATGAAAATGTTGGCCTGGCCAGCAAAAACCTGTATCCCATGAAAGAATAAACGAAAAACACACACACAAAGATTGGCTACAGATAAAGATCGTGCATTTTTACAGATTACAGTTAATTCAGGCTCTGATTTACACGTTCCAGTCTTCCAAGTGACAGGCCTATGGTTTCTTGAATGGATTCAATGATTTAAGGTTAAATTGAAAGTCTGGTAAAGTGAATAGTTCACAGGAGGTTGTGAGATTTCTTGTAGTTGAATACCTAGGAGGTTGGTTCCCAGGTGAACTGTGAAACTGGAACAGATTAAGTACTTTGGCTGCTTGATGACTTGTAGCTCATTTCAGGGTTTAGTTCTGAGACTGGCTAACGAATAATGGTTCTGATAGATATGCTGGGTCCTGGGAGAATAGGGCACAGTACCTAAAACCAGCTTCATTCACATGACTGCTGGGTTAACACTTCTGAGACCCACCCTGTTTCAGATCCTGAGTCTTGCTCCGCTGAGGGTGTGTATTGAATCCCTCTTTCAAATAGACTAGAATCATGCAGTGGCACATGTTGAATTCCACAAGCTGACAGGAGGGCAATGACTTTTTGCTATGTTCATTGGATCCCACTATCATTTACCCAGATCGTGGACAAACAAAAGACACACTGCTGTAGGAAGTAATCCACAAACTGGGTGCAGGATCAATCCCTGTACCAGAACAGGTAGGTTTGAAGCTCATGTGTTATTGGGCCTCAGGCCATATTTACATCAGACTAGCAAACTGTAGGTGCCAGATGGCTTTCCACAGGGAGGTCCTAGTGAAGAGCATTTAAATTTCAGGCCGATGCCTGTGTCATAAGCAAGTTTTGCAACAAGGAAAGGCCAGGACACTAACAGGAGGAAAGTGGTGAGTAGTGTTTCAAAGGGCCTGCATTTTAATGTGGAGCCAAGAAGGGCAGTCCTGTACCTCTTGGCTCCAGTTTCAGATCAGCATTTTTTTCAAACTTTCTTTTCTGGTGGAAGCAATCCCTTTAAGAACCACTTCTTAGCCCACATGTAGGCTTGGGTTGGGCCCGAATTTTCATGTGGATGGAGAGAGGCCCAAATCCAGGAGTCCAACCCCTGAAACCTGCCCCGACCAATTTAGCAGTGGGGGGTGGGGGTGATGGGGAACCAGGTCGAATTGCAATTTGCACATCCATGGTTCACCAAGGCTACTACATATGTTAAAGTGCAGCTGCCTTCAGTCATATCCAGTTTTCACTAGTGAGATGTCCAGAACATCGCTTGTGTACTTTAGACCTAGCGGGAGAAAGTCTAAAGTTAATGGATTTCTTGAGAGAGGTAGGGTGAGGTTCTGGGATGAGGTGACTTGCCCCTTGGGAAAGGTAAGGTGCCCTTTTGGAGAGGCCAAGCGCCCTTTGGGATTGTTAAACGTAGACAAGAATGTGTGCAAAAAGTGGATAAACTCATTGGAATTGTCAAGTTCATTGGAACTGTCAAAGGAACTGTCAATGGAGTTGACAATGGAGTTTCCAAGCAGGCAAGGCATTTAAGTCACTGCTGCCGCCGCCTCCCAAGCCAGATTGGTAATGTTGCTGCCTATCCTGCCACCAGAGCAGGGGTAGAGGACATCATGGCGAGCCTCCACTGGGTCCAAAAGGTGTCCAAGGGACATGTCCTTGAACTTGGGGTCTGCAATATTTTTGCCTTTCAGGGCCATGCCTTCTTTGCAGTAGTCATGGGCTGGAAGCACTGGGAGGTTTGCATGAGGCCGGACTTTAAATATGGCGCTCACCATCCTGAAGTGGCTAAGTGATGGCATGGCAAATGAGAGCCCACCTGCCATGGAAACAGCGTGTTTCCTGGGAATGCATAATTAATGCTGCAGGTTTTGGACAATACAGTGTGAAAAGCCGCCATTGAGGCCAGCGGGTAAAAGTTAGTGCAAATCTGGGATGATTCCACCCTGAGAACTTAATTTTATTTTCTCTCAACATGGGTCCTGAGTTCTTTCCATGGTGGATACTGCATGAGTTGGCTTGGAGGGTGTAAGGGCAAAAGGTGGTGGGTTGGGGCATGGGTTGGCATGAGTTGGCAGTAAGTTGGCATAGGGGTTAAAAAGGACCAAGGGATTGAGTGCATGGGCATATGTTGGCATAGGGGCTATATGGGGCCATGGATGATGGTGCAGGGGCATATGTTGGCATAGACGGTATGACAGACCATGGAGTTGGCATGTGTCAGCATGAATGGAGTATGGAGAGAGCGTGGGGTGTGAGGGGGTGAGGGCCAGAGGGCTTTTCTTTTGTCTTATTGGTCTTTCCACAGCTGAGGCAAAATATCAGATTGCTAGTGCCTGTTTTGGTGCCTAAACCAATATGGTAGGTGACACACATCCAGCTCAAATTCTCGTGTGGACACTGCATATCAGATTAGACCTGATTTACATTTGCAAAATGGGTGCAGTTTTATAAAATTTCTAGACTAGTATGTCCACTTAGGTGAAAGCTTCATCTTGGAGGTTAAGGACCAAACTATCGGATTTCAAATACACTCGGTTCTGAGACAGAGCGATAGTCTTCGCGATGCTCTGAGTCGCTCTGATCTTCCGCAGTTTGAAATACTAGTGACCCTGACCCAAGAAAATATTGACCGTAAAGATCTCAAACATGGCAGGTGCTTGATGCTGTGACAATTTTGCGAGACTTGAATAACCTGAAGGGAGAATTTTATGCTTTTTCCATCCTGGCATGGGGAGCGCATACTCAAAAATCTTCCGTGCACTCATCTAGACAGAAACTTTTCCTCTATGAGTCCCAGTGGGAGAGCTTTGCTTCAGGACCACCAAAGCAGAAAATCTCTCCCTCTGCTTGTAGCCTGACACTGGAATAACTGCATGAGCTCCTAAGGATCCAATAGATGTTTATATAAGGAATCTAATTACATTCTCGTATAAAAATACATAACTGTTAGCTGGATTTTTTTCAAGGATTAAAATATGCTCTGTCGGACGGTAAAACTCTATAAATGGCAACATTGCAAGGCGAAATCTAGAAGCTCAATTTTGCAGTAAAGAGGAAAAATACATTTTCTCTTGATAGAAACTTCTCCTTCACTGTGATAAATTGACTAGCTTACTAGCTCAGTATACTGTCCTTTCATCTCCAGTAAAATATAGGCATGCAGGAACAGGAACAGGCCATTCAGCCCCTCAAATCATTCAGTGAGATCAAGGCTGACCTGTGTCATGTTTTTAGAATGATATAAAGCACCAATTACTCATTAGGCATTGGGTAAACATGTTGTCGGTTCATTTATTTAAACTAGGCATTTAAGAATATATATACATGGATATAAAGCTTGAATGCATCAGCAGCAGGGCTGTGTCTGCTGTGTCCTGCTCACAGGCCAAAGTGAAACTGAGACTGGATCACATGTTACACTTCCCTTCTGGTGATGGCATGCTGCTATCCCTTAAAGGCATATTACAATAGTCTGTGTCCTAACTCCATCCACTTGCCTTGGTTCCATTGCCTTTTATACCCTTGTCTAGCAAAATTCTATTGCTCTCAGATTTTAAAGATTCTAGAAGGACAAAGGCAGCAAACACAAAGGAACACTATCACCTGGAAGTCCCCGTCCAAGCCACTCACCATCCTGACTTGGAAATATATTGTCGTTCCTTCACTGTCATTGGTTCGAAATCCTGGAACTCCCTCCCTAGCAGCACTGTGGGTGTACCTACACCACATGGACTGCAGCGATTCAAGAAGGCCGCTCATCACCACCTTTTTAAGGGCAATTAGGGACGGGCAATAAATGCTGGCCTAGCCAGCAACGCCCACATTCCCGTAAATGAATAAAAATTAACCCATTATCTACTGCTTTTTTGTGGGAGAGTTCCACACTTCTACCACCCTTTGTGTGAAGGTGCTTTTCAAAACTACTCTGCTGTATTGCCTGGTTTTGATTTTAAAGCTATGCCCTTTATCCTAGACACCCCACCAGCAGAAAACATTTCTATCTTTCTTTTAAATTCCTTTTAAAATCCAAGAACAAAATCCTAATCATTCAAGAATACTTAAGGTTTTAAATGAAAATAGTCCAAGTCTGTAAAAGAAAAGTGCAGCCATGCAGTTTGCAATTTTCATCTGGGGTTAGGCTATCAGGACCCTACGATATGCTAGTTATAAAAATGCATAAACATCTAATGCTTCCAAATGAAATGTATCCTACTCCCAGTTATTTTATAGACACTCTTAGTAAAATCTTATGCTGTACCTATTTACCAAGCAAGAAATGCGAGTTGTTTACCAAGCTTACAACACTTAATAGTGGAGTTCTATGTAAATTATGACTCTACAGATTATATTACTGATGAGTAATGCTGGTCTTAGTCATTTTGTCAAATCAGTGTTTTGGGGTGTTTATTTTAATGTCCCATTTCAATTGCATTTTACTATGGTCCTGAGTAAAATCTGAACATGAATTGCCAAAATAAACATTGATGTCTGCTAAAAGTATGTGGTTTTTTGAGATCAGTCTTATAAACAGGATGTTGATTTATACATTGCAAGTGTCACAAGGTTATAGAAATAATTCAATAACTTATAGACTGCATTTTAACTTCTTGTGAACAATAGGAAAGATTGAATGCTCGTAACTTCTTTTAGCTTGTGTTAACTCATTTTTACTATAATATCGAAAGTCAGAAAGAAGTGATTGATGACAATGGTCCAGGTGGTCTCCCATCTCCATCATTATAATTGTATTCCCATCACAGCAGTGATGGCTAAGTACCTCAATGCGATATTGGTAATGTGGCAATGCAGAGGAATTCACTTTGTAGAATGACAGTCAGAGCACTGTTTTTAAAATCTATTTTTCCTCCATCAACCGCCATGTTATTGTGAATAGATTTATGGGTGAGATACTAAAGGTGCTGCCAACACCTACGGAACTGGGCCACAGAGTCATTCAGTTGAACAACACAGACACAGGATATTGTCAAATCAAATCTACACTGTACTTTTCTCTACATGAGCCACTTAGACGAATCTCACTTTCCTACTTGCTACCCATATCCTTTAGTGTTCCTCTTTTCTGAGCTACGATCTAATTTCCTTTTAAAAGAATGTATGGTGTCTGCTTCAACAAAGGCTTGTGGCAGGAGATTCCATATTCTAAATACCCTTTCTATAAAGAATGTTTTTCCAGTTTTCCCTTTTTTATCTTTTTGTGATAACCTTAATACGTGTCCTCCTACTAACTACTGTACGTTGCTAATCGATCACTAAATCAAAGCCTTTCCTGTTCGTGAAGTTCTTTATCAGGTCACCTTTTCAACTGCAGTGAGAAAGCTCTAATTTCTTAAATATTTCTTCAGAGCTGTAGCTTCCCATTCCTGCAAACATCCAAGTGAACCTACACACGCTGGCTCTTTTGCTCTTTAATCGGTCCCCTGTTAAAAAATAAGCATTTTCATGGGATGCTGGGAAATAAATAGGAGGAAATTTAGTGGGAGGAAGTAAGCATGCAGAGTACTTCAAACAGAAACTATAACGTAAATCCTTTTTTAAAAAAAAGCTGAATGGATGCCTAATGGGATCAAAGGAAAAATGTAGCCAATGTGAGGGTTTGTAGAATAAAATTAAAGCTGAACTATAATGCAAGTGTATGGGCTTAGTTATTCTTGGAATCTGTCAGCAGAATTCTCAAGACCAGACATGACTGTTGGAGACCTGGCTTGTGACACTGCATTTGTAAGACATGAATTCAACCACAATGTGTATGTTGAAATGGTGCATTTGGAACAAGATTTGTGACTTAAATTTGAAACAGTAATCTGACGCCTGCAAGGTTCTGAGCAACTGAAGGAAAATAAAAGTTCCTTCGGTTTGGCTGTTAAACTGACGGCTGCAGTCAAGATTTGCCATCAGAATGAAGCTGACTCTAGCCGACAGAGGTAAAATTGAGTCAGAATTTTACCAGCCCTTTGGAGACAGGCAGGGATGTGGAAGCGATACTAAAATGGCAGCAGAAGCATGGGAAGCCCGAAGTGCTCCCACCACCGCAGCATATTATGAAAGGTGGGAATGGAGAATCTTGGCTGCACCCCATTAATTGGCCTATTGACAGCCATTTTACCATGACGCCAGGATTTTGCTGGTGTTGGAATGGCCCCCCCCCAGGCCACATGGGGAGACGACCAGCCACATTTAGATAGTCTTTCAGTAGCTTCTGGGAAAGCCTTCTTTCCCGGAGATTCCATGTTCAACAGAGGGGATACTCCTGTAGCTCCAAGCTGCCACTGGAGGGTTGAACCCGTCCAATCACCAGGTCCTGCCTGCCTGGCCTTGGCACATTAGAAACTTTCTTACCAGACCTTCAAGGGCACCTCAACATGGAGGTTCTCCCTGCTTCTCCCTGCGGCCTCAGCAGCATCCACCTCGATTGATGGCTCTGTCAAGGCTACAGAGCTACCAGTCCTCTGACTGAGCAGCAGATTGGAGAAGCTGCTATCCTTAAGTTGATAGCAGGCCCAGTGGTGTCTTCTTAAGTGACTGCCGCTAGTAAAATTGCCGCTGCGGTCCCACTGTCCACCTGGGTGGGCTTAGGTCCCTCATTTGTGCCCGATGTTGGGACCCACAGTGCACCAGTAAAATTCCAGCTATGTTCTTGTTCCTTGATCAGATGCCACCTGGAGTATTGTGTTCAGTTTTGGCTGCCACACCTCAGGAAAGAAATGTTGGCCTTCTAAAGGACGCAGCACAGAAATCACCAAAATGATACCTGGTCCTAAAGGGTTAACATATGAGAAGAGGGTCCAAATAGTCATTTGGTAGCACAGAACTTCAGTATTGCTGAAATAAGAGGCAGGTAGTTGAAGCTTTTCGTCTTGCACTCATCAGAACAGATTCGTAAGAATATCAATTGTAAAGGGAACAATAATTTATACTGCATGATAAGAGACTGTTTATTGGTTGGCAAATGGACTCTGGTAGAGGTATTGCCATGGAAAATGCACCAGGGAACAGTTAACTGCCAAGATTTTGTGGGCCCAAATGACTGCATGAGCACTGAATGTTTGATATCATCTTTTTATTAATTTTCACTGGTTTGGTGGTTAATATGCTCTTTCTTTGACTCAAAAAAACCTTGTTTGATTGGCTCCTTATTGCTCACAGCTTAAATAATTAAATACATTTTTTGAAACAGGAATATCCTCATGAAAAAGAAACTTAAACCTTTCTTGTGTGGAACCATGGAAGTTGAATAGAGGGGAACCAGTTCACCCCTTCTCACTTGGTCATAGCAAAGTGCTAGGAGCAAATGTATCCAAAATTCTTACACTCAATTTCAATCCAGAGTTTAAATGGTGTGTGCCAGTTCTTCCTGGTCAATTCAAGGACTAGTCGTTAAATCAAGGACCCTAAATCATTAAATATTCAAGAACAAAACTTGCAAGGAAGTTGACTCATCCTGGTTTTCAAAATGAAGAATTCTTTAAACAGTTGCTATAATTAGGCAAACTAAATTTATTGGTAGGAAATTTGTATTTTATATAGTGTTGAATCACTGGAAACAAATTATAAAATGTTATACATGGAAGTTGATGAAACAATATATTGACTACATGCAAATGAACTTTGGTTTTGTTGCTTATTAATAAACTTTAATTTGATTTGATCAATGATGACATTGAGATTGTCCCTTTAAATAGTAGATTATTGTAAATTGCTTTACATGAGAATCCATTTTAATGTACTCTGGAAACATTGTCGCAACTTGCATCACATTAAGAACGGCTTGCAATTATATACTGACTCTAACATAATAAAATATCCCAAAGTGCTTCACAGAGGCAAAAATAATCAGAGAAGGATTAAGAATGGTGACTGAAGGTGTGAAGAAAGAGATAAGCCTTGAGGAGGCTATTGAAGGAAGGGAGAGATGGAGCAAGAGAGAAGGGTTTAGAGGAAGCATTCCAGAACAGGGTCGGAGATAGTTATACCTTCTATAGGAATGGAATCCCATCCAATTCGGAAATTTATGGAATATAATTTCAAACCTATGGACATGTTTTGACCTCATTATTGGAACTATAAATTACAAAAACCAAGCTGCAGTCAGCAGTACAGGGCAGGGCAGCAAGGGGTTAATTCAGACATTTAGTAAAAGAATAGTGACTCATCAAAAGGGTTTGGACATTGACTGACTGCAATCAGGAAACAATGGTACCAGGGAAATGCCATTACCTGCCTGGTTAATGCAATCAAGAAGTCTGGATACCCAATACAATGACACAAAGGGCACATCATCAATACAATACGCTCAATGAATTATGCAACTAAGGTTTGCACTACAAACAATAATACTGGAAATAAGGTCATTCAAACCCTCATTAACTTTGGATAATTGCTCATATAATGAGAACTGATAATATTCATCTGGACACATCTTCCATGGAAAACCACGTATTGTTTCAACCAGCAGGAGCTGATGACATTTGTCTGGACTTTGCATGGAATCAAGTAAATGGACATTGGGACAACAGGGCATTTTGTTTTGACATGTCTGTGTTAAATTATTATAAAAGAAGAGTACATCTGAATGTCTGGGCAGCAGTCCAGAAAAAGGGGCAGGGCTGGTCACCTTAAATCAGGCTTACATTCAACAGCGGACAGAGCAGCCGTGTTAGGGATTGTAAGTGTTTTCAGCCATATCATGGTGATATTGGCCTGAAGGTTTTGGGCTACAGTCAGAAGGAGCACCAGGGCTAGTCACCTTGATTCAGGCCTACAGTTAGCAATGGACAGATCAGCCATGTTGGGGATTGTCAGTGTTTTCAGCCATATCGTGGTGATATTGGCCTGAAGGTTTTGGGCTGCAGTCAAAAGAAGATTCGAGTTTGATCATCTTGTCTCAGGCCTATAGTCAACATCAGACTAACCAACCGTGTTGAGGATTATAAATTTCAGCCAAGATGTAGCAATATTGGTCTGAGGATTTTGTGGAGGTTTGGGGCGAAAAGTTGGTGTTTTTTTGCATGTTAACTTGTAACTTATTTCAGCCGTATCTTGGTGATATTGGGCTGAGGGTCTTTTCTTGAGTAGAATATTACGTTCCACAGGTAGGCGCATGCCCAACCTGAACGGGCGTAAAATCGCATCAGATGATGTCGGGCGAGCGTCCCAGTGTCATTGCGCAGTCGCGCGTTATTTTGCTCAGTGGGCACACGCGGCAGTCAGGTGTGTGCCCGCCGACAATTAAGTGGGCAAGTAAGCCCTAACGGTACAATAGTCAGCGATTTTTCATGGCCCATCAAACCTTACGGTTGGCGTATGGGTGAACCGGCCAGGCGGCCTTTACATTTTTGATGAAACCTCATCCGAGGGCGGGATGAAATCTCTGTTAGGAAATAAAATAAAAAAGAAATATCTGGGGACAGCATTTGTATGAATTATGGCTTTCAGGTGCTTGATTGCTGCATGGACATTTTCTTGCAGTTATTTTGTGCTTTATTTTATTATTTGCAGGTCTGCAGCTCCCCGAGGCATGTGTCTGCCTTCAGTTAGCTTTCTCGAAGCACTTGTCCGCGCCCGCGGTGACGCCGTCGCCCGCCCTCTTCCCACCCCGACCCTGGCAGCGCTGAGTTTTTTCCGACCACTCCCAGGCCTGCCAATCGCGCACATGTCTGACAAGGGAAATATTCAGGCCAAGGTTTTAGGACAAGGCACGGCGCTTTGCCTGTGTTTTTGTAAATTTAAACCGAGTCATGGGGAGTTAGCATTTTTGTAAGTTGAAGCCCGAGTCATAGTGATTTTGTGTCGGGCACTACGATCAGGTTGTTTCATATTTTTGGGGTTTTGTACTGTGGGGTTGTGGCTGATTCAATAAAGCAGTTGTGAATTATCAGGAGAAACTTGTCTCGCTGGTCATTTTGTTCAAGCCATACACACATGGATCTGGTGTCATGGATTTGGATGTGGGGAGGGTCTCTAAGGTAAAAGGGGGCACCCTTACACTTCTGAGGCCACAAGTGGTGAGGTGGCTGCAAAATATGCAAAGGAAGCTAGAGTCAGCATCAGACATCTTCACTCTCTTTTTCCTCTCCTTTACACTGGAAACTCAGCATTGCCCAGGCACAGAGAAATAATATATCTGCCTGTGGTGTGCTCTGGAATAAAAATTAAGTTATCCACTGACCCTGTATAGTATTGTGTTAACTTTGTTGGTTTGTACTACACTAAGGAAAATAGGTCATTGGCAAACGTACAACCTAAACAAACTCTCAGTGCTAGTGCCTCCCAGCCCTACAGGCTTTTATGTAAGCCAGTGTTACACTTGTCTTTATTCTACAGAGCCTTTAGCTATTGTTTTTGAATTGCATGTGAAGACTGTTTGATTGATTATAGTTCCAGAGGGACCATGAATAGGATCATACATTGTCCATGTCGTATCCAATGAGCTGATGGAGGGATATTAATAATTGTTGCATTTTGGCATCTTAACAAGGAAAAAACATATATGGTCAGATTGAAATATTATGTTTATCGTGAGACCACCAAAGTTTAAAAGGCAGCTTCTAGTCATAACAGGAGGAAGAAGGAGATTTGTATTCTCGCCAGCCATTAGAACATTGCTTGCTTCTGATTTAACAATGAGGTGGAGAGCTCACCTGTGAATCAACCAGGCTGACTGAGATAACATTATTCATCCTGAAAGCAACTGATACTCATTTCAGTGAACCACATCCAAAGGGCAGTAGGAGACTGGCAACTCTGCTGCCCACTCCCTGGATAGAAAAGGAATTAGAGGTCAAGCCCTCAACATCCTATAAGAACAGTGAACACACATATTCAGGGCCAGTTGCTAAGGTTTTCTGAAAGATGCTGATAAAGCCAAGACCAGTCTACCTTAAGAAGAGAGTCAGCCTGGTTTAGGGCAAGCCTTAGTCTGATCCATCGATAAGGCTAGCCAAAATGAAATGCTGCTTGTCCCATCAATCAGGGTAGGGTTCATTATTTCCTTTATTATAGGGAGCGACAGAAGATAACTTGAAGTAAGGTAAGATCTGTCATAACTGTTGCTCTGTACATTTTATTGATGACTGTTAAATAAAGCTACTTTAATGATTTAATATTTGACCATCCTTTGGGAGATTGGAGAAGTGCACAGGAGGAGCTGCGTGGTGGATTATATTATCCAGCTCAAGGGGCTTTCCCATGCCCCCGGCCTCACCCCCGCACCTTGGTTCATGCCTTTGAAAAGCTAGATATATGGGGAAAGAGGCTGGATTAGAGGAAATACAAGTCCATAAAAGCCTGTGGCAGCTGTCAGCAGGAGAACTGGGGCCCGTTCCTTTGTTGCTGAGAGCAAGCTCTGGGTCCATATATTGCTGAGGAAAGTGATTCACTGAATCATGTTTTCATTTGGTGGAGAAATTAAGAGGCTACTTGAGAATCTTTATGGTGGCAGCTCTGCCAGTTCCATTAGTATAAACAATCTGCTATTAGGAACAAAAAACATAAAAGTAGGAAAACACGAATGAACTTTTAATTTAAAAAATGAAGACTCGGATACAGTTAAAGTTAATGCTTTGTGATGTGTTTTCTGATGATATCAAGTAGATGATAGGCAGAATGGCCCCAGATTTGCACTAAGTGCGGTAGTGGGCGGGGAAAATCGACATTTTTCACGTCGTATCATCCCAAACCCGCTGCTTTAATTATGCATTCCCAGCATACGCACCATTTCAATGGCAAACAGGCTCTGATTCACCTGCCTTACTGTCACCTCGCCACTTTATCACACCAGGCACCACATTTAATGTATAGCTGCGCTCAGTGCTTCCTGCCCAGGACTGCAGCAAAGAAGACACAGCCCCAAAAGGCAAGAAGACTGCAGCCCTCAAGCGCTTTATGGACTCCGTGGAGGCCCGCTGTGATGTTTTCTACCCTAGCTCTGGCCATAGGGAGGGATTTCAGGCATTACCACTCCAGCTTGGTAGGCAATGGCAGTGGTGGTCAGTGCCAATGCTGCACAGAAGAGATTGACCATCCAATGCAGAAAGAGGGTGAATGACCTTTTCGATGCAGACAGGATATGGCAACCATCTCATCACTCTAAACTCACACAATCAAGCCCATCACACATTCACTGGCATCTCACTCACTGCCAACTCAAGGGATATCACCACCCATTCTCACATACATGCCCTTACATGCCCATCTGGCCTCATCTCCTCTGGTGACTGCCTCCTCAGCCCTCACCAGCTTGAGGCCACTTGCACAGATCAACATGCACACCCACACACACCCTGGGATACTCTCCTTCCCCAGTACAGCCCCCACCCTGCAGCCTCTTCCCTTGCCTGAGGCCACTTCTCCCCTTCCCTCAAGCAAGCCCTAGTCCTGCAGCCATTGAAAAACCACCCACATGTGGCTGATCTGGTAGGTAGAGACCTGCCTGTGAGCCCCCCTAAAAGTGAGGTGGTGCTGTCTGTGAAAATTGACAATGATGACTGCTTGTGCTGACTGAAGCAGGGTAGGCAAACAAACCTTGAAATCCCAAGCAAATTGCAGCCCGCCAAGTGCACACTTTATGTATGTTGTTGTGAAACACATCAGTGTATTTTCCTGCCGATGTGGGCCGATGATCCAGCGGGAGGGGGTGGGGGAGGGTTCTGGCGGGCTGGGTTTATAATGATATGCGGTTGTATTACAATGAAGTTCCCGACCTCCGATGCTGGGAAACGCGGCCCACTATTGACGGAGTGAGCGGACAAGTGCAAACTGGTTTCACGACGTCATGAAACCGATTTTTGGCCTTCTCACCACATTGTCCGCTCACGCCACCGAATACGCTGGCTGAAAATCCCGGCCGATATCTTTCAGATAAAAACTGGTCAGAAAACTTCAGCAACTATCACTAACCAGCACTCCCTTCAAACCTGGCTTTCCACTGACAGGATGGTATCAGTAAATTGACACTAATATTCCAAGGGCCAAATTTCCAAAATGGATAGAATTCTGGGCGTTGTCTTGGAACTCCCCACACCCCCCACCGCCCCATCCCTCCCCCCAGCACCCCATCCAAGAAGAAGTAAGGAGTAAACAGGAAATACATTGGCTCACCACTCTGGAATTTGAGGTGAAATTTAAAAGGACCGAAGACCACCCCAACTATAGCCCCCCAACCCCGATATGGTGACTACCCTTTTCATCCAAACCAGACCCAAGACTTTCAGGCCTCAATTATCCAAAAGCACAATGTGGTTATCCCAAAATAGCAGCTTAAACAATTAATTAAACAATTAATCTTATATAAGTCAGGTTTTCTTGTTTTTCTGGGCATAGCAATTGCTGGTAATAGAAATAAGCTATCAAAAATAGTTGGAACTGATTATGCCTCCTTCTAGCCTTATGGTCCAATGACAGCAGAGCCCCCTCCTGCCCCAAAGTTGATCATCAACGTAAGGGGTAGTGGTGGGATTCCAAACATTGCTATTTCTAATTCTGGGTCTCCAATAGGACCAGGTGCATGGTCGGCATAAATTCGCCTAAGTTGACCAAGTATAGTGGTCAAACAGTGAGCCTTCAGGGTTCTAGGCCGCATTTTCTGTCTGGACTCCCATTCCAAATATAATGGCAGGTTTGTAATGGAAATCCCACCACAGGATTTGACCAGGAACACCGAAGGAAAAAATGTTTTCCTTAAAAGAAATGATTCCACAGCAGCCCTTTACAAAGATGGCTGAGGACAGGAGCTGGATGGATGGGATCTGCTGTCTCCGAATCCTCCCTCAGACAAGTGTGTAATCTCTTCTGATTTTTCAGGCCTTTTGGGCAGCTTGGGCAGCTAGGCCTAAGGTAACTAAATTAGAAAACATATAGATGATGTCTGAGTTTGGGTCAGATCATGGTTATACCTGTGCAAGACTACCAAGATTCAAAAGAAGATGAATTTATACTCCTGTGGCAGAGCAAAACTGTTGTTACTTTATGGGTAAATTGCAAAGAGTGCCAAACACGAATTTGTATCTGACTACTTCGGGTAAATTTATCAAATAGGTTATAGTAGCTCAATTAATACACGACAGGTGATTTTCATTTTCAAAAGAAAGTAAGTCCGACTGGCTGTCTTCTGTCCATCCAAGCAGCCATCTTGACCGCCAATCATTACAAGCAATTTTTCCCCAAGGCGGTTAGCAGTTGGCGAGTAAGTGGTTCTAATTTGTAACTTTAGTTCTGGTGCCATCCAGTACCCAGTGTCCTACTGGTGGGCCTCTGTCTGCCTTTTGCCTCTGTGATGTGGCTTCATTTCAGTATTGTGATAGATCCAATGGTCAACAGCAATGTTTGCATTTTCACAGTAGTTTGCATCCTTTTCCCTGATACTGTGCATTCTATTCCCTGCCAGTCTATTCCTAGTCTACATCTGTGTCTCCTTATGGTCAGTTTTACCCATCTGATAGCAATTAGGATAAGATTTAGCATCACAAGTAACTAAATTTTACGGGTATTGTAGCTAACTTCCCTCCCCAATCTCTCTGTGCCATATAAACATAAAACAAGGCTTTAAATTATTAGCAGCATCCATCACCAACCAAAAATAAAAGGCAGCCACAATCAAAGCGCATTAACAATAAACAGATCTGATCCTTTTTCATCCACCTAAAGAGTAATCAAACTGCAGCTACTTGTCATTTTACCTTAGCAAGCAGTCATATGGTCTCAATCATGCAGCGTAGTGGTACATTGAAGGTCAAACTGTAGGTTGCAGCAAATGAGATGTTGTAAAGTACCAATTCAGTAAAGGAATTGTCCAGAATGTAGTTATATTAAAGTGTTGATTGCCCCTACTTGAACCAAAAGAGTGGTTGCATACATCACTTTATGTCCTTGAAGCCCTAACCCTAATGCAATGGGACCTTTACTTTGCAGCTAGTCATGTCATGCCTGACCTGAGAGCACCTGAAGATTCCACTAGGGATGTACTTTTACAAGTATTTCTGGCAGAAGGTTATCTCGCCCATTACCGACACAAATCAGAATATCGAAGAGTAGCTGACCATAGCTTTCTGATATGCATTGGCAGCAGGTAAGATTCCACGTTGATAGTGCATGGTGAGAACATTACCTCCTCCTTCTCCAAAGTTGGAAAATGTTCCCTTTCCCAGAACTGACATTGCTCACTTTGGCAAACAAAACAGTTTACAAAAAAAAATAAATTATTATTCAAGGGGACAAAATTCACACATGAGCGGGTTATTGTCCTGTAACCCTGCTCTTCTGATGAAATGGGCCCATTCTGACATTACTTTGTTACTAATGATTTCCTTACTATTGCAGGTAGCTCACTTATTCACGGTGTCACATGAACCAATGCGCAAAAAAGTGCTACAGTGAAGTAATAATTACCATTCGACCTTGTTAGTCTTGGATTTATGCATGTTCTTCTGAGTGTCTCCTCCATGCAGATAATAGCCCCAAACCAACTTTCTCATTCAATTTTACCCTAAGTGTTCTGTATCTAATTTAGTGTTTTTTTTTTAATGAGTCAAATGAATGCTCCGAAACCTGGGTTTGAACCACTTCTAATAATTTACCTTCTGCATATTTTTGTAATAGTGTTGGACTTTTAAGGAGAGGCTTTCTGATTCAGGGCTCCCAGAATATACTCAACTGAGCAATTGTACAACCTTGAAGTATAGCTTTCCAATATGCACACCCAGAGTAGAAAACTACCCCTAAAAACACAAGCTTGCATCACCTAACCATTGCTCTACTCTCGAATTTACTTCACCATCTCTTTGGCTCTTTTCACTCTTTACACTCATAGCGCCTTGCACTATGGACAAACACCTCTTTTTCGATTAAGACAAAGAAGTAAAATTGATGGCTTCCATAGAAACAATTGTATTGATGAGCGGTTTTCATGACAACATAAAGCGTTCTTGGTCCTGTGGCAGATAAGGCTTGTTATTTGCTGTAAGGCTATATCACCAATCAGAGTACTTAAAAAAAATCTGTTCAGAAAAGTTGAAGTAAATTAAAACCACAAGTGTCTCACACACTTGGAAAGCGTTTCATGGTTAAGAAGACAAATAGCTAGTTACTTTATGCTTCTGACACTAAGAAATAAAAAGGAGTTTTGAACTATTTGCTGATGGCATTGTATCAAGGATTCAGTTTCTGTAATTGTGCGGTTTTCAGTATCACATGTGGAAATAACTGGTTACTGTTCATGTTAAAAACGGATCTTACCCTTGGACCCCCTGGAGTACAGGAATGCCACTTATTAGGATCACTCGGTTGATATGCAATCATTTTGTAATTTGTTCTTCACATTATGATATATCTTGTATGGGTTTACACCTGAGACTGGAGTGTGCAGTGCCATCGCTGGGTTTTCCCAGGCTTTTGATTACATTTCATGAGCCCTGAATGTTGCTGAGGTTCAGACTTGCACTGCAATGAGTCACAATCTAAATGGCCCTTCGTTTTTTTGGCAAGCATTTACTCCAAAATGAAGTCCCTTTAAATACTGTCAGGAAGAATGACCTCACAGCCCAGATGTTGCTGTTCAGTTACTAGCAACTTTGCTAACCTCACTGTCTCACCTCGCATTACCTTACATTGCAGTCTGTGCTGACAAATATCTCAGACATGTCTCCTGGGTACAAGATGTAGCTTTGCATTTCTTCCCAACTGCTAGGTATAAAATGAGGGCTGTACATGCAGCCCAATTAAACATTCCACCACCCACCAAAATACAATAAACTGAAGTGCACTTTCACGGTTCACTTTAACAAGGAATACAGTTCCAAATAAAATTTAATGTGCATGGTTTTTTTTCAAAAAAGGCTGAAATTCTCATTTAAGGTATTTATATTTAAATTTTGTATATGATCTCCGGTCACCTTCCTTTCTTATTGCCTCATTCCACATGCCATCCGATACATGGTGGCAGCAGAGTGTACCACCTACAAGGTACATTGCAGCAAGTCACCAAGGTTCCTTAGACAGAACCTTCCAATCCTGCAACCTTGGTCAACTAGAGGGACAAGGGCAACAGATGCATGGGAACACCACCACCCGCAAGTTCCCCTCCAAGCCCCACACCATCCTGACCTGGAGCCATTTTGCCGTTCCTTCACTGTTGCTGGGTCAAAATCCTGGGACTCCCTTCCTGGGGGTACCTGCACCACATGGACTCCAGCAGTTCAAAAAGGCGGCTGACTACCACCTTCTCAAGGGCAATTAGGGATGGGCAATAAATGCTGGCCTTGCCAGCGACATCCACATCCTGTAAACAAATAAATTTTTAAAATCCTTGACAAAAGGAAATTCTGTGGCCAATCTCTAATATGTGTGCAGTGGATCAGATTGACTCCCTGTCTGGTTTTCCCTCTTTTCCTGTGGGAAAATCGCTGACTATAACTATTGCATCCTGAGACATTACCAATTTAGCATGTAGGTTTAAGAAGGGTAAGAGGAGCTTCAATACAGACTCTTAAAATTATGAAAGCCCAATTTTAATTCACTGATTGGAATCGTGCAGCCATTGGCTCATATTAACTCCCATGCTACAAATGCATAGGCCCCATCAGCCTCTTGCCGAACTTGGTGGGAAGCCATTAGTTGGCCAGCAAGACTTCAGGTGGCAAGAGGCTGTCATGGAAACCCAGAGGAACTGACCCTGACATACAGATAAGTTAGCAGGAAAGGATTGAGACATCTGTAGGAGGGGAAATGTAAGGTTTCCTTCAAGGCTCTAGAGGAGCACTCCTACTGCTCCTGGTCCACAAGGAAGGACCTAACTTGAAATTAGCCTATTCTATCTGGGCCTTTTCCAATCTTGACTCTTCTTGGCACATGGTCAGCCTGGTGAGTAAGCCACAGCAGCACCCCCGCCCCGACTGACACCCACCCTCCCCCGACCACCCCATGCATGTCTCAGGTTATAATTGCAGTCATTAGAGCTGAGCTGCATATAAGAGCATAAGAACATAAGAAATAGGAGCAGGAGTAGGCCATTCAGCCCTTCAAGCCTGCCCCACCTTGACTGATCTGCCCCAGGCCTCAACTCCTCTTTCATGCCTGCTCCACGTAACTCTCAACTCTCCGCTATTTCAAAAATCTATCTACCTCCTCTTTAAATGCTTTCATTGATCTAGCCTTCACAACTCTCTGAGGCAGAGAATTCCAGACATTCACTGCCCTCTGAGAGAAGAAATTCCTTCACATCTCAGTTTTAAATGAGTGTTGCCTTATTCTGTAACTATGGGGAGAATTTTCTACCCATCGGGGTGGGGTTGGGCGGGAGCGGGCACGGGCAGGTGCGCAGCCGATCGACACCCGCGATCAGCTGGGCGCCGCCATTTTACATGGGCGGGCCAATTAAGGCCCGCCCAGTGTGAAGCTCCCCAGGACACGCTGAGCTCTCCCTGTGTGGGCGAGGGAGGTTTGCCTGAGTCAGGGAGTGCACTCTTTCGCGCATGCACGCAAAAGAGCGCAGAAATCTCCCTGAGGCACAGAGCTGCCTCAGGGCGATTATTTTAAGTTCTGAAAGTTTTAATAAAGAAAAACAAAAATTTTAAACATGTCCCCTCAATAAAAGTGACACATAAACTGGGACATGTCTATAAATGTTATTAAAAATTTTTATAAAACTTTAAATGCCTTCATGAAACCTCATCCCACCCGTGGATGAAGTTCCATGATAAATGCGAAGGCCGCCTGGGCTCTTCGCCTGCCCCTCAACCTTAAGGTTGGACAGGCAGCTCAGTTTATTGTTTTAATTGATATTCAAATGGCCTTAATAGGCCTTTGACAGTTCAGCGGGCGCGCAGCCAGCTCGGGTCGGTGACGTTGGGACGCATTTCCAACGTCACCATGCGTCAGCAAGCGAGCCCCGCCCCCGCTCGCCGACCCGAAAATTCTGGCCTGTGTCCCCTAGTTCGAGATTCCCCCATTAGTGAAAACATCTTCTCAACATCTACCCTGTCAAGCCCCCTCAGAGTCTTGTACGTTTCAATAGGGTCACCTCTCATTCTTCTAAACCCTAATGAATAAAGGCCTAACCTGTTTAGCCGTTCTTGATAAGCCAACCCCTTCACCCCAGGAATCAGCCTAGTGAATCTCTTTTGAACTGCTTCCAATGCCAGTATATCCTTTCTTAAATACGGGGGCAAAAACTGTACACAGTACTCCAGGTGCAGCCTCACCAGCACCCTGTACAGTTGTAACAAAGCTTCCCTATTTTTAAACTCGAACCCTCTAGCAATACAAGCGAAAATTCCATTTGCCTTCTTAATTACTAGCTGCACCTGCATGCTAAATTTTTGTGTTTTCTTGCATTTGAAGAAGGACCCCACTACCTTCTGGTGGGTGCCCCTCTTGCCTGTTCAAAAGAGCAGGTTAAAATTGCATGGGTAGGCAGTGGGACTGAAAGGGGTAAGCTGTACAGGTCATTTTAATTGTCCGCCCAGTTTCTAATGTCTCTGAAGGATTTTGATGGAGTGAATATAGAAAGGCCAGCCTGGATTTCCATTCACAGCTAAACAAAATAAGTGACAGCCACTCATTGATTAATTCCTCAGGGCAAAACCTTGTCCCATCAGGGTCAAGCTGCCTGGTTTAAATTTTTAAAAATGTTTGGCTGTTAACTGTCATTCGCCATCAGTGGTGCATTCACCATGGCAATGCCACTTGCCAACCAATCAGCACTCTCTTCATATACTCTTTAAATTGTTGTTTTCCCCTTATATTGGTATTCTTGCGAGTGTTCTGATGAGTACAAGACGAAAAGCTTAGACATGTCTCTTTTTTCAGCAATACTCAAGCTCTATAGTACCAAACGACAATTCTGTTTTTACTCATATATTTGTATACATAAAAATAACTTGACATTTTAATATTTTTTCTGCAAAGTACCTTTGCCAATTTACATTGTGCTATTTAACTAGCCTTTCCTCTCAGCAGTCTATACTGCAAACTACACATTTTCCCTTACATTTCTCTGATGTTTTCAATTTGATTGCCTTGTATTTGCATGAGTGCAAACACAACACAAGGAAGTCTGGAAACAATGTGTAGATTGACATTAAAAGAAAAATATTGATAAAGAAAATCTGTAAAAAAAATGGAAAACATGCACAGGCCAATCAGCCCCATGAAGACTAAAAGGTGATTCATATTTTGGGCGTGAAGAATTGCACTCAAAATATTCATCAGTCTTTTTTCTTTCAGATCCAAAACAATTTACTGTGTATTTTTTTTCTATTCACTCATGGGATGTGGGCATCACTGGCTAGACCTATTGCCCATCCCAAGTTGCCCTTGAGAAGATGGTGGTGAGCTGCCTTCTTGAATCGCTGCAGTCTGTGTGGTGTATGTACACTCACAGTGCTGTTAGAAAGGGAGTTCCAGCAATTTGACCCAGCAACACTAAAGGAACGGCGACATATTTCCAAGTCAGGATGGTGAGTGACTTGGAGGGGAAATTCCAGGTGGTGGTGTTCCCATGCGTCTGCTGTGCTTGCCCTTCTAGATGGCAGTGGTCGTGGGTTTGGAAGGTGCTGTCTGAGGAGCCTTGGTGAGTTCCTGCAGTACATCATGTAGATGGTACACACTGCTGCCAATGTGTGACAGTGTGTGGTGGAGGGAGTGAATGTTTGTGAATGTGGTGCCAATCAAGTGGGCTGCTTTTTCTTGGATGGTGTTGAGCTTCTTGAGTGTTGTTGGAGCTGCACTCATCCTGGAAAGTGGGGAGTATTCCATCACACTCCTGACTTGTGCCATGGTGGACAGGCTTTGGGGAGTCAGGAGGTGAGTTACTCGCCATAGGATTCCCAGCCTCTGATCTGCTCTTGTAGCCACAGTATTTATATGGCTAGTCCAGTTCAGTTTCAGGTCAATGGTAACCCCAGGATGTTGGTAATGGGGGATTCAGCAAAGATAAGGCCATTGAATGTCAAGGGGCGATGGTTAGATTCTCTCTTGCTGACAATGGTCATTGCCTCGCACTTGTGTGGCACGAATGTTACTTGCCACTAGTCAGTCCAAGCCTGGATATCATCCAGGTCTTGCTGCATTTGGACATGGACTGCTTCAGTATCTGAGGAGTCATGAATGGTGCAGTATATTGTGCAATCATCAGCAAACATCCCCACTTCTGCCCTTATGATGGAAGGAATGGATGAAGCAGCTGAAGACGGTTGGGCCTAGGGCTCTACCCTGATAAACTCCTACAGTGATGTCCTGGAACTGAGACGATTGATCTCCAACAACCACAACTATCTTCCTTTGTGCTAGGTATGACTTCAATTAGTGAAGAGTTTTCTCCCTGATTCCCACTGACTCCAGTTTTGCCAGGGCTCCTTAATGCCACATTCGGTCAAATGTTGTCATGATGCTAAGTGCAGTCACTCTCACCTCACCTCTGGAGGTTGGCTCTTTTGTCCATGTTTGAATCAAGGCTTTAATGAGATCAGGATCTCAGTGACCCTGCCAGAACCCAAACCGAGCACCTGTGAGCAGGTTATTACTAAGCAAGCATCGCTTGATAGGATTGTTGATAACCCCTTCCATCGCTTTACTGATCATCAAGTGTAGACTGATGGGGTGGTAATTGGTTGGTATGGATTTGTCTTGCTTTTTGTGTACAGGACATACCTGGGCAATTTTCCAGATTGCTGGGTAGATGCCAGTGTTGTAGCTGTAGTGGAATAGCTTGGCTAGGGGCACAGCAAGTTCTGCAGCACAAGTCTTCAGTACTATTGCTGTAATATTGTCAAGGCCAATAGTCTTTGCAGAATCCAGATATCACGTAGAGTGAATCGAATTGGCTGAAGACTGGCATCTGTGATGCTGGGGACCTCTGGTGGGAGCCAAGATGGATCATCCACTCAGCATTTCTGGCTGAAGATTGTAGCAAATGCTTCAGCCTTATCTCTTGCACTGATGTATTAGTTAACACTTAAAATAGTGTTGGCTAATCGGGGTTAGTGCGAATTGTCCTGATGAGTGCAAGATGAAAAGCTCCAACAAAAGAAGATCTTTTTTCAGCAAAGTGATGATAACAAATCCTTTCAGCCCTCATCCCTCACCACCCCACCCATGCATACACTCCCCATGCCCCATTAATGCCAATCTACACCAACCCACAGACACCATCCATCTTCCATGGATGAAATCTTGTGAGCGCTAAAAAATAATTGAACATTGGGACCATTTCAAAATTGTGACCCTGCACTGGCTTTCAGGGCAATTAAGGCCCAATCAGAGGGACTAGGGCCTTGCAAACCATCTTGAGGCACCCTCTGAAGAGTTTAGAATTTAATAAATTAAATGGTGGCCACAGCTGCCGGGTCATACCCAGTCGAGAGGAAACTCCTCCACTGGATGGCCAGCAAACAGAGCTGTGGCCCACTGAATGCCATAGCTCTGTTTAGTGGGGGGTGGGGAAGGTTGGGGGGTGGGGGGGGTGGTGCGGGCGGTGAGTTTCGGATGCCATACAAGCCCACCACCCCTGCCTCCGGCAAGCTGCCTCCAGGCAACTATTGGGCTTGACCCAAAATGGGGGTCCCGTCCAATCAGCCAACAAAAGCTACCTGCTGCTATTAGGCAGGTAGCCTTTGCTGGTAGTAATCCTCCTCCTAGAAGATTGCCTGGAGGCAGGAACATATTGGCCTGCTGACCCAATGCTAAAACTATGAATCTCCCCCCACCTTCACGCCCACCTCCTCAAGAGCAGTAGGTTTCTGTCCATAGGGAGTAGATTTTCTTTGATGATTTTTTTTTCAGGAAACGAGAGTGCATAATTAAAGGTTGTGCTTTAAGTGATGCTTTAGTGGGTTTCGCAAGGCATTTGACAAGGTACCACACAAAAAACATGGGTGCAAATTAAGGCTTTAAAGGGAATATAGTCATAGTGGGAGACTGGGGTAAAGAAAGCAAGAAAAAAAGGTTCTTTTGGATGGGTGGTGACTTGAGAATCTGTCCCTGCATCTCTTGTTTTCAATTGATATAAATGATTTTGATACAGAAACAAGAAATATGATAATGAAGTTTTTGCTGATATCTAATTAAGGTGGATGACAAACTGTGAAAGAGTGGAGGAAGACATAGGCATGGGAATAGAGTAGGTAATTACTGCCTCAGTACTGCACTGAAGTGTCATCGAGCTCAAGTCTCTGGAGTGTAACTTGAGCCTGCAAAGTTCTAACTCAGCTGTGTGAGTGCTACCACTGAACCAAGACTGATAAAAAGCTTCATTGTTTTTTTTTTGCTTTGTTGCTCTTCCTAATTAAAACCTTCCATTTCTGGCATAATTCTGGTGAATCTTCAAAGTATCCTTTTCATGATCTAATGCCCTTCGTATGATTGGGGGCGCAGAAATCCATGCAATATTCCAGCTGTGACTTCACCACTACATAAGTGTTACTTTATTGCTTGTATATTCAAAGACTTTTGTGGTTGCCTACTCACCAGATCAGTGAAATCCCCATGGGATTTTCAGGCCATTTAGTTAAAATTATGACCCAATAAAAATGCTTATTCTACTGGTTTCCAAAATTGAGGGAAATTGCAAGAGGCCAGCAAGTCAAATGTAGTAGCATGAATTTTATTTTCGATCCCTGGTATCACTGCAGAGTACTTGGATGTTCTGAGAGTTATAGAGAGTAGGGATTCACCAATGGGTTTGACCTAAGATGTTGAACCAGAGATAATTAGCTGCAATACAAATGCAAGAATGTAGTAGTTGTTTTTCTCCTGTTTCTTGCCACTGTTTTTCTTTGCTTTAACTCTTACTTGTAGATTTTTTTTTCATGCTCCCAATCTTGTTCTCTACCTCCATAAGGATCTAAGGATTTACAGAATTCAAATAAAATTTGAACAAAATGCAATGCTACAGAAATTTCGACCATTAATATGAGGTCCTACAGATATTTTCAAAAATGCACCAGGCTTCCTATCATAGTTATTTTCAGTTTAATTCATTTCAAACACAATGTAGTATACTGAATATAGAACACGTGGTAATGAATATTTTTGCAGAGGCACATTTCAATATAGGATAGAGAATTGGCAAGGGTGCCATTCATGTGATCTGGTAGCTTGTGCACCTGTAAGATCCATCACATGGTGCTCCAGTACTTAGCCTTGAAATTTAGTACAGTGTTAAACATTGCTCTCCTCGCTCTTTATCTTTCTCATTGTAAACTTTTTCTCTGTCACTTATGCCCAGATTCTGTGATGGTGACTGTTGAGACATGGGAAGAAAGAAAGTAAGTTGAAAATGGGGCATTCAAAATTTATGTGTGTGATTAAATTAACAGAAGACAAAGGCCGACGTGTTTCAGAGCTGTACATGAGTGACGTGCACCTGATGAGTTGCACTTCACTCAGGACTTTGAGGTTTGTTTGCTACCTTGTTTCAGGCAGCACTCACGTTCATCTGTGCCAGGCTTCGCAGGCAGCACCACATCACTTTAAGAGGAGCTCAGGGGCAGGTCTCTACCTACCAGACCAGCCGTAAGGCTGCAGGGCTACGGCTTGCTTAGGGAAGGGGGAGAAGTGGCCTCTGGCAAGGGAAAAGGCTGTAGGGTGAGGGCTGTACTGGGGAAAGGGGTATCCCAAGGTGTGTATGGGGGCACATGTTGATCTGTGCAAGTGGCCTCAAGGTGGTGAGGGCTGAAGATGCAGTCTCCAGAGGAGATATGGCCAGATGGAGATGTGAGGGTGTGTGTGAGAGAGTGAGTGGTGATGTCCCTTGAGCTGGCAGTGAGTGAGATGGCAGTGAATGTGTGATGGCCTTGTGTGTGTGTGAGTTTAGAGTGATGGGATGGTTGCCTTACCCTGGTGGCACGGATGAGATCATTCTTCCGTTTTCTGCACAGCATGGCTGACATCTTGTGTGCAGCATCGGCACTGACCACCTCTGCCACTGCCTCCCAAGCCAGAGTGATGAGGGTGCTGGGCCTCCTGCGACCAGAACAGGGTTAGAGGACATCGCGGTGGCCTCCATGGTGTCCAGAAGGTGTCCCAGGGATGCATCACTGAATCGGGGGGCTGCACTTTTCTTTGCTTTTGGGGTCATGTCTTCACCGGAGTGGACCTGGGCTGCAAGCGTTGAGAAGCGTGCGCATGGCTGCAGTTTAAATATGGCGCCCTGCGTGAGGAAGTGGCGAGATAACAGTATGGCGGCAAATCGGAGGCTGCCCGCCAGCGAGACAGCGTGTTTCCTGTGGCTGCACAATTAATGAGGCTGGAATGGGACGATATGGCACGACATGGCGGGTAAAACGACTTTTTACCCGCCCACTACCGCACTCTGTGCAAACCTGGGACAATTCGGCCCTCGCAGTTTGAAAACTCATCTGCCACAGGCTGAAACTTGAAATAAAAGCAAAATACTGCAGATGCTGGAAATCTGTAATAAAAACAGAAAATGCTAGAGAAACTCAGCAGACCTGGCAGGAGAGTCATATTCAACCGAAACTTTAACTCTGCTTCTCTCTCCACAGATGCTGCCTGACCTGCTGAGTTTTTGCTGAAATTTGAATTTTTTGAGGGTAGCACGACAGAAAAGAGGGCATTGCACCAGGTAAGGCTGTACACAAACCAATAACCAATCACAGAGTTAAAGGAAATGAGGAGAATTGTATGCGTCAAAAGGGGTGATTCTATTAAGACCTCATGCCTGTAGGCTTGATTGTATCCCGCTTATTGCATCGTTACACTGAAACAAAGGCAAAGACCAAGCCTGCCTATTCTTTTATCCAACAGATTTCCCTTCATTTAACTTTGGTGACCAGTCTGCTCAGTGCACCAAAATAGCCAATATTTTCCACTATTCCTGGGAAACCTTGTAAAAAGTTAACCTCTGGAGTAGGATTTTCTAGCTCTCTGGGCAGCAAGACGCAGCAACACTAATGCCAGATGGGAATATATGAGAGAAAGAGAGAGAGAGAGAGAGAGAGGGAACGAGCAGCTGCCAATAAATGGAAGGAGCAGATCTCACAGATGCAGTGAAAAATATTTTAAAAGGTGGGAGGGAGCAGAGACATCTAACAGGCAGGAAGCATGTGAAAAGGAGAATATGTTATTAAACTGAAATAATTTTCAAATTTGCAACAGATTTCCATACGCCTTCTGATTTATCCATAACCACAAAAAGAATAAGGTATCATATAAAAGACTGTTTACTGCCTATAAATTCTCCATTGCTTCTCTACTCTCAACGTGAAATAAAAGCGTACTTGAGTGACCGTGGAAGAGTGTAAGAAAGGGAAAGGGTAATGGAAGTTACTAAAATATGGCCCAAATTAAGCCAGCTGCTCTCCTTTAATTAGTATTATTCCATTATTGATTGTATGCTTCCATGTTGGATATGGCACTGATTATGAGTCAGTTGTAAAGAAAACATGGTTATACAGTACATGCCAGTGAGTAGGCACCATCTCAATGATGGTATTTATTTGAAAGAAACATTTTCTTAGGCAGTAATTCATCCACCATACATCTACAGTGTTTATCTTACAACAGCTGGATAGAAGGAACTTTGTGCTTTCTATGGGTGTTCCCATTAAGAGGTTTTCACTGTCAGAATGGAGATCAAATGGAAAAAAAAAAGTTAAATATGGCTCACTGAGAATGTATAAAGTATGAAGCTGTTTTCCATTAGTAACAATGACAAACTACTGATTAATATTTTGTTTAAATTTGGAGCGTGTATGGACTCTAGGATTGCAAAACATAAGGGGGCCTGAGAAAAATCTGAGAAGTGAAGTGCCCATCTTGCATAGGGGTTAGTGTTATGTCTATTTATGTGTTGTTTCATCCTTGTGGCGTATGACACCATGTTGTGCCCCCACAGACATTCCTTTGATGACCAGTGCAGGAAATATTATCTTCCTCATGTCTGAAAACTTAGCCAGTTATAATTGCCCAAAGTCAAAGGATCCAAACAAAGCAGAAGAAATGGGACTATTGGTTACTGTCCTGGAGGATGGGGCCCCCATTCTGTCTCTCCTACCTCACAACCAATTGAATTTGAGACTACGTTGCTGAACCACACACTTTATTCTGGAGTTTGGGTGAATTTGAAACAGATGGCTCTTGTGTAATAGAATCACAAGGGCTGTCAGCTCAGCATCAGCTCCTTCAGGCAGTTTTTCCAACAGGTTTTAGCAAGTGAATTGATGTTCATAACAGCCACATTTTGATGAAAAATTGCACATAAATTATTAAGTGCCAAAAATCCAACCTTTGATCCAAAATGCAAGCAAGGTTTGGAATTATTTCAATCGCTGATTGAAAAGCCTTACCTGACATTCTTTTTTCCTCCCTAGTGGCTGGATACCCTGCCAGAGAGGTTGTTCCTTGAGTAATAGAAGCTCAACAAATTGACCTGGACTTACAAGTTTAAGCTGCTGGAATAAGTAGCAAAAGGTTTATGCGTAATAATTTTGATATATCAAACTTCCTTCAAATTAAGGAATGACCAATAATCACCATGTCTTTAAGCTCTGCTCAAATCACAACCTCTCCTTAAGGCCAATAATGGGATTAATTTCAACATTCCCTCCACAGGACAGGTAGGAGGGGATGGGGCTGTTTAAATTGGCAAATTTGTGAAACCTGACCCCAACCCGGGTAAAACGCAAGTGCTTCCATTTTCAATCCAGCAGGTTTTGGAACGTCCAAGTAAACATTTCTCGAGAGACCATCCTTAAATGTAATACTCACTTAAGTTAAAAAAAAAATCATAATGGGTTTTTTTATTTTATCCATTCATGGAATGCTGGTGTTGCTGGAAAAACCAGCATCTATTGCCCAACCCTTGTTGCCCTTGAGAAGATGGTGGTGAGTCATCTTCTTGAACTGCTACAGTCTGTACGGTTTATGTACATCCCCAGGAAAGGAAAGTTCCAGGATTTTGACGCAGCGACAGTGAAGGAATGACAATATATTTCAAAGTCAGGGTAGTGTATGACTGGGAGGGAAGTTTGCAGGCGATGGTGTTCCCATATGCCAGCTGCCCTTATTTTTATGAGCACCAACAGAAGTCCCCAGCTGTTGGTGAGGGGGTCTTTACAGGGTTGCCTGTCTTTGTGCTGTTCAATGTCTAACTCAATGCAGGGTGGTCCTTTTGGCGTTATTCTTATTAGACTTTTTCGTAGCCATTAGATACAACTGAACTGCTTGCTAGGTCATTTCAGAGGACATTCAATAGTCAACCACATCACCATGGGTCTGATGTAACATATAGGCCAGGCCAGGTAATGACCTAAATGACATTAGTGAACCAAATTGGTTGTTACAACAACCTAGTAGCTTCATGGTCACCCCTACTAATACTAGCTTTTTCACTCCAAATTTATTTAATTAAGTGAGATTAAATTCCTCTAGCTGCCTTGGTGGGATTTAATGTTTCCGACATGGATACCGCCCACAGTTGGAGAACTGGCGAGAAACCCGCGTTGCTTCCAAGGGGGGAGGCCCGACCAAATTAAGTGCCTCTCACGCACTTAGCTGGCCAGCGTCAGACCTTCCCCACAATTTAGGACATCAGCAGCAAAAATTCCATACGCCGAGAGCTGCTAGCCAATCAGAGGCCGGCGACTCACCACTGCTGGCGGCAGCACTGGGAACAGTTGCTGCTGCCGGTAGCGCCGCAGCGACTTCACCAGGGATCGGCGCTGAATCCCTGGACTCAGGTGAGTGAGGGCAAGGGGGAGGGGGGGGGTGGGTGTCACGAGGAGGGGGTCGCAGGAGCATAGCGGATTGGCCGCAAGGGCAGGGTGTGGCTTCCAGCGGTTCCCTCAATCAGACACGAGGTGCCTGACATCAAGGGGCCTTCCCCTGCTAGGCCCCTGTCAAACCCTGAAGATTTTGATGCACAGCCCTTGGGAGGCGCGGGAAAACCGTGCAACTCCGATTTATTCCCTGAGTCGTCACTAAATTCCGGTGGGCTCAGGGATAATTGATGTCAATTGGCTCATCAATGAACCTAAATGACATCCTGCAGCGAGAGTGCAAGTTTGTCACATGGGCCTCTTCACACTCCTGACTTAATCGCGGAAGGTTTTCCTAATGGCAGGCGACTGACACATGGGCCTCTCCTGCAATTAAGTGGGCCAGGCTGCCATGTTTGGCATCGTGAAGGGCAGGGTGTGTCTGGATTATTTGACCAGCTCACTGCATTACTGGTCCAGTGTTATAACCACTATGCTACAATTAAATTTGTAAAATTCAGAAGGGCCTCTGAATTTCCATCATTCCTGGGTTGCCCCTCCACCAAATAAACACGCCCTCTCCCTGCCTCCTGCAACATGTGGCTGAGGTGGAGGTGGGAGTAGTGCTCACAAAAGATATTTGGTGAGTTGGGCTGTATACAGAGAACCCTCCTCCTCCTCTACTCACTGCGAACAGCTTCCCCTCTCTGCTGCCTGTGCTCCATCTCTAAGTCATGCTGTAGCCCAAGAGGAACCTCAACCACAGCCACCTGAAAGTAGGATTGTCCTCACAAGTCTTCCAACTCCTCTGACCTCCTTGTCAAAATCCAGCACCATTCCCTTGTAAATCCAAGAAAGTCTGCAAAACTCCTCCAATAACAATAAAATACCCCACTAACCCTACACCAGCAAGAGAAATTCAGAAGCATCTCACCTGACATTTGGAGCCCGTTAAATAGCGTGTTCAGCTAGGAGTGCTTAAGAGACAGTGTTAACCATAACTGCATGGTCCAAAATGGCAGATCATGTGCTAAGTCAGCATTAGAGACTGTTTGACACCACAATCTGCCCATCCTGCATGCTTCCAGGGTAAACGCAATACACCCAAACTGGCACCCTTACAGTTAGGGTGCATTGTCCACGACAGAAGTGGCCAGCATTTTTTGAGCCTTGTGTTGCTAAAGCACTGGCATCAGTGGAATCTATCCTTTAGGTCTCCTCACTTTTTTCCAAGAACATCCAGTAGGGGATTCCCATTAGGGAAGCCATTGATGCCGCAAACGCTGCTGGGTGCAGCTTTTCATGCCCTTCCGAATATTTATCGTTGCCTAGCAACACACCCTTTTCACATCGGTGTAATTTGCAGATAGTATGCAGGCTAACACAATCTCCCCAACACCCCGCCAAATTAATACATAAATAAAACCAACATTTGTTTGAGGTAGGTGCTTCCAGCAATGACATGTTCAGCCCACAGAAAGAGAAGGCTGCCTTGTTACTATAACTAATGTAGGATTCCAGCAACAAGGAAGTATCCTTATGATAGTGTGAAAGGAAGAGATAGGCCTCAACCAACATCATTGCTTGTCCATTAATTATCGTAGTTACCCATGGCTGATTAGAGTTGTGATGATCGACACCAAGGAGGAAATAAACTCACTGAGGCTGTAAAACGAGGTCAGGAAGGAAAAATGTGGGCGTAGAATGTATGAAACAAGAAGTGGAAAGGCCTTAAACAAAAATGGAAGAGACCTAAAGAAAAAGTCAAAAATTCCTCCCTCCAGGAGTAAGTTATTTCAAATCTTGTAGCAGTTTGCTGCTCAATGAGCTGGGCTCATGAATAAATTCGCCGAGTTGTTAGGATGGAGAAACAGCGCCTTAATTTTAATTGGCTTAATTTTCAGACAAGCTGGAAATTCTCCAAACAATTTTTTTAAAAATCATCCTGAGGTGGCTCAAAGCCATGCCTTTCGGATAAAGGCTGCCTTTGCACACTATCAGGAAGAAAGTATGGAGTTACAGATGATGTTGGCTTTTATGTGGGTGGAAGGATTTTCCATCTCAACCCCCATAATTTGGGACAGAACATATGGTAAGTGCAGCGTGCTTAGGGGGAACAAGTGACTTTAGACCTTTGCTTCCTAAAGCTCCCTACCACTGGGGTTTTCCCTCAACTCATGTCTGAGTCTGTTGTAGGCTAATTGATAGAGGTTGAATGCTCGTCAACAGCTCCCTTATGATTGAATTATGTGACTACCAGAAGGCGACGCTGATGAATCTTGACCTTTCTTCATTTAACAATTCCCATATTCCTATGTTCACCCCTTTTAACAGTACTGACGTTAGCAGCCTAATGTGAGCTACCACAGCTCCAAGTATGGTCCTAAAGCTTAGAAACTGAAATTTGAACAGTCATTTGTCTCTACAGTCAAACAGAAATTCCACTCTGGCAAAGGAAACTCAAATTTCCAGGGTTTTCTAGAGAAAAATGGGGCAAAATGAAGAGGAGTTCAGAAGAAATTCAACTGCAATTCAAATGCAAGAAAGCATTTCCCGCTTTTACATTTTTTTTCAGAACAATCCTTTACAAAATTCTGTTATTGAAATGACTGCAACATCAGGGGCTGACTCTCAATAGCTTTGATGGGTCAAGTCAGCTGGGTTTTTAACCATTGATGTTATTTAAATCATCCCATAAGAGTGTGTTTTATTAACAAGAATGATGCATAATTATATCGCACTTTCAACATAGCGAAACATCCTAAGGCATCACAGCCGATTGAATCTGCCTCTACCACACTTCCAGGCAGTGCATTCCAGACACTAACCATTCATTGTGTAAAAAGTTTTTTCTCATATTGCTTTTGCTTTTTTTGAAAATCACTTTAAATCTGTGCCCTCTCATTCTTGATCCTTTTATGAGTGGGCACAGCTTCTCCCTATCTACTCTGTCCAGCCCCCTCATGATTTTGAACATCTCCATCAAATCTTCTCTTAGCCTTCTTCTCTCCAAGGAGAACAGTCCCAACCTCTCCGATCGATCCTCATAGCTGAAGTTTCTCATCCCTGGAACCATTCTTGTAAACCTCTTCTGCACTCTCTCCAATGTGTTCACACCCTTCCTATAATGTGGCGCCCAGAACTGTACACAATATTCCAGCTGAGGTCTAACGAGTGTCCTATATAAATTCAGTATAACCTCCCTGCTCTTGTACTCTATGCCGCTATTAATAAAGCCCAGGATACTATATGCTTTATTAACTGCTCTCTCCACCATTCCTGCCACCTTCAATGATCTATGCACATATACCCAGGTCTTTCTGCTCCTGCACCCCCTTCAAAATTTCATCCCTTTTTTTATATTGTCTATCAATGTTCTTCCTATCAAAATGCATCACCTCACACTTCTCCACATTGAACTTCATCTGCCTCCTATCTGCCCACTCCACTAACTTTTTTATGTCCCCTTGAAGTTCCACACCATCCTCCTCATAGTGAACAATATTTCCAAGCTTTGTATCATGCACAAGCTTTGAAATTGTCCCCTGCATACCAAGACCTAGATCATTAATATACATCAGGAAAAGCAAGGGTCTCAATACCGACCCCTGGGGAACTCCACTACAAACCTTCGTCCACCCTGAAAAATATCTATTGATCACTACTCTCTGCTTCCTATTTTTCAGCCAATTTTGTATCCACATTGCTACTGTCCCTTTTGTTTCATGAGCAATCATTTTTCTCACAAGTCTGTTGTGTGGCACTGTATCAAATGCCCTATGGATGTCCATGTACATCACATCAACAGCATTACCCTCATCGACCTTTTCTGTTACCTCTTCAAAAAACTCCAGCAAGTTAGTTAGATATGATTTCCTCTTTAGAAATCCATACTGGCTCTTCCTTATCAACCCATATTTTTCCATGTGACTACTAATTCTATCCTGAATAATTGATTCTAGAATTTTGTTTACCGCTGAAGTTAAGCTGACTGGTCAGTAATTGCTGGGCTTATCCTTACAACCTTTTTTGAACAAGGGCGTAATGTTTGCAATTCTCCAGTCCTCTGGCACCACCCCCTGAGTCTAGGGAAGACTGAAAGATTATAGCCAGTGCCCCAGCAATTTCTACTCTCACTTCCCTCAATATCCTTGGATGCATCTCATCCAGTCCTGGTGCCTTGTCAACTTTAAGTACCGACAGTCTATTCAACAATTCATCCTGTCAATTTTGAACACTTCTAGTGACAAAGTTTCCTCATCTGTCACCATGGCCTGGGTAACATCTACCCCCTTGGTAAAGACAGATGCAAAGTATTAATTTAATACCTCAGCCATGGCCCATTTGTCCATGTGTGAATTCCCTCTTAGATCCCTAATCGGCCCTACTCCTCCTTTTGCTTTTACTATTACTTTTTACTATTTATACATCTATTGCAGACTTTGGGATTGCCCTTTATGTTGGCTGCCAGTCTTTTCTCATAATCTCTCTTTGCTTCTCTAATATGCTTTTTCACCTCCCCTCTGTTCCTCTTGGTTCTCAATTGTATTTTCTACCTGACACACGCCATATGCACACTTTTTCTTCTTTATCTTAATTTCAATATCCGTTTTCCTCCAGGGAGCTCTAGATTTGTTTGCTCTACCTTTCCCTTTTGATGGAATATACTTTGACTGTGCTCGAACCAATTCTTTTTTGAAGGTAGCCCATAGTTCAGCTACAGTGTTTCCTGTCAATCTTTCATTCCAGTCTATCTGGCCCAACTCTGTTCTTGCCCCATTGAATTCGGCTCTTGTCCAGTTAATTATTCTTATTCTAGATTGCCTATCATTCTTTTCTATCATCATCCTAAAATGTATAATACAATGATCACTGTCTCTTAAATGTTCTCCCATTGACACTTGATCTACTTGACCCACCTCATTTCCAAGAACCAGGTCCAATCTTTTCTTGTTGGACTGAACATATACTGCTGTAGAAAATTCTTCTGAACACAATCAAGGAACTTTTGCCCCTCTCCACACTTTACAATACCACTGTCGCAGTCTACATTCGGGTAATTAAAGTCCCTCATTTTAACTAATCTATAATGCTTGCATCTCTCTGTAATTTCCCTGCAGATTTGTTCTTCTCTGTCCTTCTCACTAGTTGGTGGTCTATAGCCTACACTGAGCAATTTAATTGCACGCTTTTTGTTCCTTAGCTCTAGCCAAATTGATTCTGTCCTTGAACCCTCTGGGACATCCTCTTTCTCCAGCACTGCAATGCTCTCCTTAACCAATACCGCCACCTCCTTTCCTTCCTTTCCTATCTCTTCTGAACACCTTGTACCCGGGAATATTTAACACCCAGTTCTTCTCTTCCTTGAGCCAGGTCTCTTATCACCACAATATCATATTTCCACATGGCAATCTGCATCTGTAACTCCCCAATCTTATTTACTATACTCCGTGCATTCACACACACGCATAGTAACCCTGATTTAGATTTTGTTACTTTCTCCTTCACCCCGACTCTACCTATTAACTTACTATTCTCTATTCTAGTGCTATCTGTCCCTCCCAGTATTTTGTGTACCCTGGTATTCCTCTAATATTCTCTCCTGGTTCCCACACCCTGCTGAGTTATTTTAAAGCCCTCCCAACAGCACTAGCAAAACGCCCCGCAAGGAACTCAGTCCTGGCTCTGCTCAGGTGCAACTCGTCCGGCTTGTAGAGGTGTCATCTTCCCCAAAGCCAGTCCTAGTGTCCCAGGAATCTGAAGCCTGCACCATCTTTCCAGCCACATATTCATCTGCCTTATCTTCCTGTTTCTGTACTCACTGGCACGTGGCACTGGGAGTAATTTGGAGATGACTACATTTTAGGTCCTATTTGCTACATTTCTACCTAGCTCCCTAAATTCTGATTGCAGGACTACATCTCCCTTCCTACCTAAGTCATTGGTAACAATGTGGACCATGACCTCTGGCTGATCACCACCCCCCCCACCCCCACCCCCCGCCCCGCCAGAACAATGCCTTGCTGCTCTGTAACATCCTTATCCCTGGCACCAGGGAGGCAAAATACCATCCTGGAGTCACCTATAAGGCCACAGAAATGATTGTTTATTCCCCTAACCAATGAATCCCCTATCACTATAGCTCTTCCTTTCTTCTTCCTCCCCTCCTGTACAGCCGATTCATGGTGCCACAAACTTGGCTCTGATTAGATAGGCAAAGGAGGAGGATCAGTTGCAGAAAACAGAAAAAAACTTACAAGGAGCGAGCATATTTAAAAGAGAAATATTGGCAAAAGAGAATGGTTCAGAATGGGACATATTGTAAGGCTGCAGCTTAATGATTTAAGCTTCCATCATCATTGATAATATTAAAAATGCTGCTTTATGGAGCTGAAATTGTCCTGCACAATATTAAGTAACAATCGTATTAAAGTATTCATGTAAAATTTCTTTGGATACCACTTCAACAATTATGTTAAACTATTCACGATAAATGTTATTTTAAGAAAGATATTGACAGGGTTAATGTTTAGTTAAAGAAATAACTTGTAATTATATGGCACCTTCTATGTCCTCAGGAAGCTCTGATGCACAACTAAAATATGAGATTCTGCCAACAAAGGTACATTCCTTCAAAGGACATTTGGACTTTAAATATAGTGCAGAAATACATCTGGCATTCTTTTGTCAGCAAACACTGCATCTTCTTAATTGCAGTATTTGAGATATGAAGGCCTGTTAAGACATCTGTTTATATTTATGTCTAGTGCCTCGGGGATTTCATACAGCTGTTTGTTCACTTCCCCAGCCTCCGCTTCCAGTTCTTGACCTCTTTAACGACGATTGAACTCTGCCTATTCCGTTATATTTTACCTTCTTGAGTTTCCCCTAGCAGATGGGACTTTCCTTCGGTATAAATGTATATATACAAACCTTAGAATCATGCAGTACAGAAGGAGTTGTAATTAACAGGAAATGGACTGGGAAAGAATTCAAGCAGTAGACTAGGTTACTTTATTCTGTTGTATAGAGAATCTCTTTCAGGGAAGTTCATCATTTTTGACACCTCGTCAATTGATCTGAGCCAGAGTAGATTAATGTAGATTTCATGGGGTCAATATCAAGATGGATGGATATAAGACATTGAAGTAAGGCAGGTCTCAGCTCCAGCTGTTGGCTATTGAGGGTGGTAAGGACCCGTGAGTGTTTCACATTACCGGGAGTGTGCTCCCAGTACCTGAAAAAATCCACACTCTTAGTATTTCATTAAAGGAGAGATAATATGACCAATGAGCAGGAAATGGAAACAACAAAAACATTTTCCTGCCATCCTCATTTGCTACTATTTGACTTTCCTGGAATTTTGCCTCACTGAGGAGATGACATACAGTGGTTAGGAAAGATGTTTATAATGAAAAAAATTCATTAAATGAAGTTACAAGAGGACAGTTTTGGGCTGCTCTCAACACTGTTTCTTTCTCTGGATTTACGAAAGTGGAGAGCAGGCATGGGTCACCAAGAATGACGATTTGAAAGTGAGAATAAAATATACCTCCATAATACACTAATAAAAAGGTTGTAAACAAGTTGTAACAAAACTTGAAGAATTATATATCATAGATTTATTGGCTTTTTTAAGTGAAGTGACATGTATTCTCTTTGTTCTTTTATTTATTACTATGCACTCTAAGGTTGAATTTCAAGCCACTTTGTTTATTTCCATCATCACACTGCCCTGAGTTCCTGATCTCAGTGGTGCCTGAACTCCTAACTCTTTCCTAAAGGAAGGAGTGATGATTGGCGCCATTCTTAATAACTTGTCATAGAACAGCATCCACAGAGGTTTAAAGAAAGTAATTTGTCTGCCCTGTCAGTTACAGGCCAGAGAGAGGAAGCAACTAATGGAATTTCACATTCCCACAAAACTTCCATATCCAGGAACATTGTGGATTCTTCAGTCTAACTGCTGCACACATTAATTCTTGAAAGGGTAGAACTAGTTTCATAAGCACTGGCTCATGAAAAAGTAATAGGACAATCAGTTCTTTTCACAAAAACCTACAGATATGGTCGACTTGGACTTCCAAAGACACTTGATAAGGCGCCACATCAAAGGCTACTGCGCAAAATTACAGTTCATTATGTAGGGGCTAGCATATTAGCACGGATAGAGAATTGGTTAGCTAACAGGAAGCAGGGAGTAGGGAATAAATGAGTCATTTTTGGGTTGGCAAGCTGTAACTAGAGAAATGCCACAGGGATCAGTGCTGGGGTCTCACCTATTTACAATCTAGATCAATGACTTGGATGAAGGGACTGAATATATGGCTCCTAAGTGTGCTGATGTCACAAAGATCGGTAGGAAAGTAAGTTGTAAGGAGGACATAAGTAGTCTGCAAAAGGATATAGATAGGTTAAGTGAGTGGACAAAAGTTTGGCAGGTGGGGTATAATGTGGGAAAATGTGAACTTGTCCACCTTGGCAGGAAGAATAGAAAAACAATATACTACTTAAATGGAGAGAGATTGCAGAACTCTGTGATAGAGAGGGATCTGGGTGTCCTGGTACATGAATCACAAGAAGTTAGTATTTTTTTTCATGGGGTGTGAGCATCGCTGGCTGTTACAGCAAGTGGTTATAGAAAGGCAAATGAAATGTTGCCATTTATTGCAATGGGAATGGAATGTAACAGTGGGTAAGTTTTTCTATAGTTTTACAGCACCTTGGTGAGACAACATCAGGAGCACTGTGTACAGTTTGGTCTCCTTCTTAAGAAAGGATATAATTGCATTAGAAGCAGTTGAGAGAAGATTCACTCAACTGATTCCTGGGAGGAAGGGGTTGTCTTATGAGGAATGGCCTGTACCCATTGGAGTTCAGAAGAATGAAAGGAGTCCCTGAGAGGACATGACAGGGTGGATGCTGAGAAGATGTTTCCATCGTAGAGTTCTGCAATCTCTCTCCATTTAACTAGTATATTGCTTTTCAATTCTTCCTGCCAAAGTGGACAAGTTCACATTCCCCCCTTATGGAACAGACTAGAACCAGGGGACATAGTTTAAAAAAACGGAGTCTCCCATTTAAGATGGAGATGAGGAGAAATTTCTCCTCTCAAAGGGTCATTAGTCTGTGGAATTCTCTTCCCCAGAGACCAGTGGAGGCAGGATCATTGAATATTTTTAAGATTGAGCTGAACAGATTTTTGACCAACAGGGAGTCAAAGGTTACATGGGTAGTCAGGAAATTAGAGTTCAGGCGACAGTCAGATCAGCCATGATCTCATCAAATGGTGAAGCAGGCTCAAGGGGTCAAATAGCCTACTCCTGCTCCTAATTTTTATGTTCATGTGTATGTAAATTTTTTAAATTCATTCATGGGATGTGGATGCTGCTGGCAAGGCCAGCATTTATTGCCCATCCCTAATTGCCCTTCAGAAGGTGGTGGTGAGCTGCCTTCTTAAACCGCTGCAATGCCTATTGGGTAGGTACACCCACAGTACTGTTAGGAAGGGAGTTCCAGGACTTTGACCCAGCGACAGTGAAGGAACAGCGATATATTTCCAAATCAGGATGCTCAGTGGCTTGGAGGGGAACTTCCAGGTGATGGTGTCCCCATGTGTCTACTGCCCTTATCCTTCTAGATGGTAGCAGTCGTGGGTTTGGAAGGAGCTGTCTAAGGAGCCTTGGCGAATTCCTGCAGTGCATCTTGTAGATGGTACACACTGCTGCCACTGTGCGTCGGTGATGGAGGGAGTGAATGTTTGTGGATAGGGTGCCAATCAAGTGGGCTGCTTTGTCCTGGATGGTGTCAAGCTTTTTGAGTGTTGTTGGAGCTGCACTCACCCAGGCAAGATGGGAGTATTCCATCACACCCCTGACTTGTTCCTTGTAGATGGTGGACAGGCTTTGGGGAATGAGGAGGTGGGTTACTCGCAACAGGATTCCTAGCTTCTGACCTGCTTTTGTAGCCACAGTATTTATATGACTAGTCCAGCTCAGGTTCTGGTCAATGCTAACCCCCAAGATGTTAATAGTGGGGAATTCAACAACGGTAGTTCCATTGAATGTGAAGGGGCGATGGCTGGATTCTCACTTGTTGGAGATGGTCATTGCCTGGCACTTATGTGGCACAAATGTTACTTGCCACTTGTCAGCCTTACTAACCTTACTAGCTTTACTAGCCTTAAGTCCTCCTTACTAACATCTGGGGGCTAGTACCAAAATTGGGAGATCCATCTCACAGACTAGTCAAGCAACAGCCTGACATAGTTATGCTCACGGAATCACATCTTACAGATAATATCCCAGACACCACCATCACCATCACCATCCCTGGGTATGTCCTGTCCCACCGGCAGGACAGACCCAGCAGAGGTGGCGGCACAGTGGTATACAGTCAGGAGGGAGTTGCCCTAGGAGTCTTCAACATCGACTCCAGACCCCATGAAGTCCATGGTATCAGGTCAAACATGATCAAGGGAACATCCTGCTGATTAGCATGTACTGCCCTCCCTCAGCTAATGAATCAGTGCTCCTCCACGTTGAACACCATTTGGAGGAAGCACTGAGGGTGGCAAGAGTGCAGAATGTGCTTTGGGTGGGGGACTTCAATGTCCATCACCAAGAGTGGCTCAGTAGCACCACCATGACCAAGCTGGCTGAGTCCTAATGGACATAGCTCTTAGACTGGGTCTGCGGCAGGTGGTGAGGGAACCAACAAGAGGGAAAAGCATACTTGAACTCATCCTCACCAGCCTGCTTGCCTCAGATGCCTCTGTCCATGACTATTGGTAGAAGTGACCACTGCACAGACATTGTGGAGACAAAGTCCCACCTTCACAATGAGGAAACCCTCCATCGTGTTGTGTGGCACTACCGCCGTGATAAATGGAATAGATTTCGTGGAAGGTGATTGTAGTTGTTGGAGGTCAGTCATCTCAGCTCCAGAATATCACTGCAGGAGTTCCTCAGTATAGTGTCCTCTGCCCAACCAACTGCAGCTGCTTCATCAATGACCTTCCTTCCATCATAAGGTCAGAAGTGGGGATGATCACTGATGATTGCACAATGTTCAGCACTATTCATGACTCCTCAGATACTGAAGCAGTTAAGAATGAGAGGGGATCTGATTGAAACGTATAAAATTCTAACAGTGCTAGACAGACTAGATGCAGAGAATTGGGGAGTATAGAATCAGGGGCTACAGTCGCAGGATACGGGGCAGGCCATTTAGGATTGAGATGAGGAAAAATTTCTTCACTCAGAGTGTAGTCAACCTATGGAATTCTCTACCACAAAAGACTGTGGAGGCCAGGTCACTGAGTGTATTCAAGAAATAAATTGATAAATATTTGGACATTAGGGGCATCAAGGGGTATGGAGAGAAAGCAGGAATATGGCGTTGAGATAGAGGATCAGCCATGATCATATTGAATGGCAGAGCAGGCTTGAAGGGCTGAATGGCCTGCTCCTGCTCCTAGTTTCTATGTTTTTTTAGTCCATATGCAAATGCAGCAAGACCTGGACAATATCCAGACTTGGGCTGACAAGTGGCAAGTAACATTAATGTCACACAAATGCCGGGCAATGACCATCTCCAACAAGAGAGACTCTAATCATCGCCCTTTGACATTCAATGACATTACCATCACTGAATCCCCCACTATCAACATCCTGGGGTTTGCCAATGACCAGAAACTGAACGGGACTAGTCATTAAATACTGTGCCTACAAGAGCAGGTCAGAGGCTAGGAATTCTGTGGTGAGTAACTCACCTCCTGACTCCTCAAGTCTGTCCACCATCTACAAGGCACAAGTCAGGAGTGTGATGGATTTCTCCCCACCTTCCTGGATGAGTGCAGCTCCCACAACACTCAAGAAGCTTGACACAGTCCAGGACAAAGCAGCCCACTTGATTGGCACCACATCCACAAACATTCACTCCCTGCACCACCGACACACAGTAGCAGCAGTGTGTACCATCTACAAGGTACACTACAGGTGGAACCGAAACTGAGCATCAGTGAGCAGGTTATTGCTAAGCAAGTGCCACTTGATAGCACTGATGATGACCTCTTACATCTCTTCCCTGATGATCGAGAGTAGACTGTTGTGGCAGTAATTGGTCAGGTTGGATTTGTCTTGATTTTCTGTACAGGACATACCTGGGCAATTTTCCACGTAGCCGGGTAGATGCCAGTGTTGTAGCTGTACTAGAACAGCTTGGCTATGGGCGTGGCAAATTCTGGAGTACAAATCTTCAGTGCTATTTGTGAAATATTGTCAGGGCCCATAGCCTTTGCAGCATCCTATGCCTTCAGCCATCTCTTGATATCATGTGAAGTGAATTGAATTGGCTGAAGACAGGCATTTGTGATGCTGGGGACCTCAGGAAGAGGCCAAGATGGATCATCTGCTTGGCACTTCTAGCTGAAGATTGTTGCCAATCTTTCAACCTTATCTTTTGCACTGGTGTGCTGGGCTCCCCCAAATTGAGGATGGGGATATTTATGGATCCTACTCCTCCAGTGAGTTGTTTAATTGTCCGCCACCATTCTCGGCTGGATGTGGCAAGGAGCTTAGGTCTGATCCATTGGTTGTGAAATTACCAGGGGAATGCAAGGGGAAAGATGATTATTCATGTTACTAATCCAGCTTTCACGTATATTAAATTGTGAGTCATTTATTTTAACCTTGTTATGATTATGCTCTTTACCACACATATCAAACTTACTTAGCAACCATCCAATATTGATAGAAAGATTGGGAAGAATGTGCCCCAGGGAATGGCTTGTCCAGTGCTCTTTTAGGTTGAGAACCCAATATTAATCTGAAGGCTACTTCAAAGTGGAATTGAGTGGATGGAATCTAGATGTCAACCCAATAGGCCAGAATCTGCGAATGAAAGAATTCATTTTGGTTTCAGGGTTTCGTGTCTCCAAGCCTCACAGCAGATGTGATACATTCCCACATGATGTGATCTCAACTGTATCTAGATAGAAATTGGAGGTGCTCATGATGGATGGCACACCTAGAGCAAGAGCAGCAACTAGAAGTAAAGATGCATCCCTCGAATTACTTGTAAGTGCAGACAGGAAGGGCAGAGGCATATTTATTCCCAGCCAAGGGAGGGAGAAATGTGCTGCTTTTACCACAGTGGCGTGATTGGAGGCAGCTGAAGAGATGAGCAGCAGGGACATTGGCTGCAATGTAGGAAGTGGCCGAATGACTTAAGCAGACCAGGAAAAGTGAGCACATCTGCAAATTCAACTACATCCTGTGGTTTAAACTCCCATTGCCTTTCACTCTGTCTTGCCAAGCACACTCTATCACATCACTTCTCACACCCACTCAACTTTCAGCAGCATCCAGCCTTCACTTTCCATGCACTTCATCACCTCCTCATTTATCCATCCAATGTCACTGCCCAGCCCAATCCTTGTGCAATGTGATGCAACACCTCATTGTCTCACCAAATGCACCACACCTATTAGGTAAATATCCAACCTCACTCACTCACAGGTTTGATTTTTTAACTCTTGTACAAGACAAGGATGCAAAACGCAAGGAAGAGAAGCAGGCACTTGGGTGGGCCATTACAAATAGAGCAGCTATGATAGCTGGAGATAAGTGGCTCATCTGCATCCTTCTCAATGGGAAATGAAGTGACAGGACATTCGTGAATAGCTGTGAGCAGAGTTACATATGTTTCTGATACGTATATGCTGACATTATTTTATGATTGTCTAAACAATGAGAAGACAGAGTATGGTGATTTTCAAGCTTGTCACTTTGTCTTTTTTAGTCTTCTAGGGCCTTGTACAGCAAGTGTCACAAAATATACTTAAGGACTATTCCTCAGAGGCATTCATTCCTTCTAAGGGCGCTCTGTCACAGGATGCACGGACAAGTTCTGCCACAAATCCTCACACTTCAGTACCTTAGACTGTTAGTTGGGTTTGCACCTGGTGATTCACATCTTACAGTGAACAATGCGAGGGATCCAATCCTTTCTGATCTCTGCTCAGCTGGACACAGAAGCTGAATCCCAGGGATTACTATTGAGAACAAGAATGGTAGTAGTGCATCAGGAGCTTAAACAGGTTCTGACAGATGTGCCACCCACACTCCACAGCAGCAGAGAATGGAGTCCAACTGAAGTGCTATTTTGGATCGGTGGCACAGGAAACTGCAAGAAGCTCTGCCAGACAGAGAGTGCCTACCTGCATGGAGCTTCAAGCAGGCTCTCAAATGAGTCCATGCAGGCCATGACCATGGCCATTCAAGGATGTCTACTGACATAAACAGGATGGCAAATATTTTATCCAACATGCCATTAAGTCCACTAAGCTGGTCTGCAGCAGAGGTAGCACTGGTCCGGAAGAGGGATAATTGCATAAGGAGACGTGAAAGTAGGAATTCCACTCAAACCACTTCTACACGTTACCCATTGCTACATCCCCATTGCTCCCTGCTATCCGGTCAGTATACAACAACCTGCCTTGTCTTCCGATGGCTGAACCATCACTGCAGTCTTAATGAGGCCCTCAGGGGCTCTAAAACCCACAGAAAACAAACCAAAAACAGCTCAGCTGCCAGAGCAGGGACCTTCCTTGTGCCAGTTTCATATCTTGGCCATTATTGCAAGCCAAGTGCTAACTTGTCCTTTCATCATTTCATGGTGAATGTCAATACATAATGGACCAATTGGGAGGATATATAGTGTGCGGAGTGTTGAAGGTCAGTTTAGTGCAAAGACAGTGGGGGGTTGTGGTCCATGTAGTGGGAACAGACTGCAGGATTTTAACACTAAATGATCCTCCATGATATTAGGGTATCTTTGGCATCCTGGCCTAATGATGGGTGTTCATCTTCATCATCCTCCCCCTCCTCTATATTGTCCACATCTGAAGATGAGTGAAGAGCCCCAATCCTCTCTGCTAGAACATAAGAAAATAAGAAATAAGAGCAGGAGAAGACCATACAGATCATCGAGCCTGCTCTGCCATTCAAAACGATCGTGGCTGATCTTGGGCTTCAACCCCACTTTTCTGTCCACTCTCCATATCTCTTTATTCCCTGAGAGACCAAAAATCTGTCTCTCTCAGCCTTAAATATATTCAATCATGGTATATCCACAACTCTCTGGGATAGAATATTCCAAAGATTCACAACCCTTTGAGTGAAGAAATGTGTCCTTATTGCAGTCCTAAATGATCAGCCCCTTATCCTGAGACTGTGACCATTTGTTCTAGATTCCTCAGCCAGGGGAAAGAATCTCTCAGTATCTACCCTGTCAATCCTCTTCATAATTTTGAATGTTTCAATGAGATCACTTCTCATTCTTCTGAGCTCCAGAGAATATAGACCCAATTTATTCAACCTCTCATCATAGGAGGGGAATAAGATACTAGCTATAATAAGTGAGCTTTATTCAGATGAGGCAATCACAAGTTTAAACATTCACCTGAATTGTGGCCCAATTTCATCCTTTGCCCAGTCAGTTCCCCAAGCCCAGGAAACCGTTTTTGAAGACATTGCAATTAAACCTAACTATAATCCAAGGCCGAGGCCAATATGAGACAACAGGGCAGAACCCTTAACCCCGTCACTCACGTGACATCATACAACCAGACCGGCTCCTGTGTGATCGGCATGAGACATCATCACCGCGAACAACAACAGTGTAGTTTTATAAGCAAGATTTTGTTTGATTAATGTACTCGTAAGACAAGTATTACTTTGTTAGAAGAAGGTTATGGTGATGATTTGATAGCACAATAATAAAAAATGTTTCAAACAAATGTATTCTCCTGTAGCATCAGGTTTATAAATTGAAAACCTCTCATTTTTGATGCTGGCATGAATTAATAATTTATTTATGACACTTAATTTTAAAAATTTAATTTATTACATTTCCATTAATTCTGATGAGTTTTGCCCAGTGGTGGCAGGTGAAAGTGGGTAGGATAAACCCAGTAGGTGGTCTCTGGTGGTCTTTCGGCCCACCTAAGAGGCCTGAGGACAAAAAGGGTTGAGGACCACTGAAATAAAGCCCCAGCTTTGGCAAGAAGGTTAGTCACAGGCATTGAAACCTGTCTCCATTGCGGTTGTGATCCAAAAACTATATTTTAACTATCTATCCACCCCCACCCAAGCTGCTTTTGGGGGTTAAAATTATCGCCTTGCTGGTCTCCAGATAATCTGCACTGTGTTTTCAGTCCTTGAATACGGCAGCACAGAAAATGCAACCAAAGCTCTAGCTGGCAGGGAAACCAAGCATTTGGCATGTTTTAGTTCAACGGCAGAGGAGTGCAAATATCGGCACCTGTAATAAGGGCACTGGAGACATCCGTGCTGCCATTTAATTGGCTGACAAGAATCAATCTGAGCTGCAGTGAACTTGAGTGTTGCCACTTTTCAAGGGCTTCAGTGTTGTTCAGCAGCAGTATCACAATTTGAGAATTATCTGCAGTCAAGCATCTTGTCAAATAAAAATTTTAAAAATATATGAGCTAAGTGCAGGCCAGCTGTTTCTGCGCAATGGTAACATCACTATGCCAATAGGCCTCACAACTGGGTCAAGACAGTAAGTTTACACAAGAGCTTACAATGTGCCTCTTCTCACTGTTCTGGAGAACAGCCAGCCTGAAAACAGAGCACATCTGTTAAGGTGAAAGTCAAACTATATTCTGGGAAGAAAAGCTTAGTGCACTAGTATCTGTACAGACAAGGATGTCTAAAAGTTCATATAAATAATGATTGAGCTCCTTGGATCTGAATTGTCTCTTTTAAGGACTCTGTTGTTGTATCCCTTTGATGTTTTTCCAATTTTTTTCAAATGCTTACAGTGTTGTTTTCACCATAATTTATTCAGGTTTTCTACTTCTTTCCATAGCATTAACACAAGAGCAAGTAGAATGAAAACAGTTAACTCAGTCATAACACATTTTAATCTGATTACATAGACTACAAATTATTGGATAAATGTTCATTTAAACAACCTAGGTTGGAATTGGCCTGCCTGGGTTAATGTTAGCATCCGTTTATTACTTACACTGGAATGGCTAATTTGACATTAGCCTTACTTTCACTGGCAAAATCGCTACAATCCCTCATTTTGCAGCATTAGTCACAGGCTCTGTGCTTCAGTAACAAGTAACAAATTGCCCAAGTAAACTGGTTATTATATTAAGATTATGCCTAACTAATATCATCCGATATTTTTGACATGCTTTCCTCTCTGCTTCAGATTTAATGCATCTGAGATGCGTTTCTAAGCAACGCATTAATAGATTTGCTAAAGTTAGAGCAAAGAGGAAAACTGGGACTTTTGAGGTAAAGGCATATTTTTAGGCAAACTTAAGGTAATACTTAATTTATCCTTTGTCACACAATGTCACTACTTAATCTCAGGTCTGCTGCATATGTTGAGCTGTATGTGAAAATGCTTTAATTTCCAGAACAATTGGAACTCATTGTCACTTTAATCACAGCCAACTTTTACAATTTTTAAATAATGTATGTATTTCCTAAAAGTAGCTTTACTGATAACATTATATTATATTGTCCAGTATAGTTCATTAAAAAGGATAATCATTCTATTCAATGATATGCTAACCTGGCAAAGATCCTGTCATGATCTGCTTGCTTTTCTCTAGTCAGAGAGAACACAATGTATTCCCCTCTCTTGGCATAAAGAGCCTCAGTCACTTCCCTTATGCAGCAGCAGATGACAAACTGGAGGATGGTACACAAGTTGCCTGTTCCAGCTTGGAAATATCCCAACGTGAGGAAATTCATGACCATGGCTGCTTCACAGCCACTGGCAATGCCACCCTTACCCTGTTCTGAAGCCTGCCTGCAAAAGGTGAGCACCTCCTTTGCAAATCGCAGACAAGGTACACATGGCTCACAACTTGGGTGGAGGTAGGAAAAGTGCTGCCAGTTGCCCCTGGTTCAATACTGCCTCCTGCTGAGATGCCTTCTCTTCCTCATCCTCTACACTCTGCGGGCAACTTATCCTCTTCTGCACTGTCTCTGCTCAATTTTTTCTTTATTCTTTCATGGGATGTGGGTGTTGCTGACAAGGCCAGGATTTATTGCCCATCCATAATTGCTCTTGAGAAAGTGGTGGTGTGAAGTCTTGAATCACTGCAATCCATGAGGAGTAGGTATATCCACAGTGCCACTTGGGAGGGAATTCCAGGATTATGGCCTAGTGACGGTGAAGGAACGGCAATATAGTTCCAAGTCAGGATGGTATATGGCTTGATGGAGAACTTGCAGGTGGTTTCCATGCATCTTCTGCCCTTGTCCTTCTAGGTGGTAGAAGTCGCAGTTTTGGAAGGTGCTTTTGAAGGAATTTTCTTCAAGCTGCTGCATTATATCTTGTGGGTGGTACACACTGCTGCCGGGGAAGGTCATTCATGATTCGGTCTAGTCGATCTGGAGACATTTGAGTCTAGTACACTGTCCTGAGGAAGTTCTGCAGCAATGTCCTGGGGTTGAGGCGATTGGCCTCCAACACAGCCACCTTCCTTTGTGTTACATGTGACTTCACCCAGTGAAGAGTTTCCTACTGATTCCCATTGATTTCAATTTTACTAGTTCAAATGGTACCTTGATGTCAAGGGCAGTCACTCTTATTTCAATCCTGTAGTTTAGCTCTTCTGTCCATATTTGGACCAAGACTGTAATGAGATCTGGAGCTGAATGAGGTCCTGGCAGAACCCAAACTGTGCATCAGTGAGCAGATTATTGGTGAGTAAATGCCACTTGATAGCACTGTCGACAATCTCTTCCATCATTTGCTGATGATTGAGAGTAGACTGATGGGGCAGTAGTTGGCCAGATTGGATTTGTCCTGCTTCTTATGGACAGGACATCGTTTTCGTCGGTTTCCCTTTCTTATTGAAGATAACCTTCTTTTGAGTGTGTACAATCATCTGTTGTATGCTTTAATGTGGTTGTAGAGCCCGATTGCAGACCTGCATGGCTTTCCACAGTGTGGGCAAGGATGAATTGTCTGATTTTGTTGGGACTCCTCGCTCTTTCCAGTTTGCCTTTTGTCCTTTACTGCCTGAATTTTTTGCTGTTCGAAAGAAATAACGTCACCACTTGAGATTGCCTCCCAAGTGATTCTTTCTTGTGCATTTTTCTCCCAGCTGCACACATGCCACATTTCCTGAGGTTCACCTTCAAGGAATCCTTGAACCTTAATCTCAGCCCACCTCACAGCCGGTGTCCAAGTTTAAGCTGCAAATACATGACTGCCTTAGGGATTTTATTGTTAGTCATACCTATTAATGTCTACTCCAGCTGAGCTGGGCTTTAATGATGAGTGCTTCATTCCAGGTATTTATGGTCTTTGTAGTGCCTCAGTGTTGGGCACTTTGTCCTCCCATTTGATGCCCATGGTGTTCTGAATGCATCTCATGTGGACCCTGTCCAACTGTTTAATATGTCTTGAGTAAGTAGTCCATGACTCAAAGTATATAGGAGGATAAGTATTACCAGAGCTTTGTACACAGCAAGTTTTGTTGTAGGCTTGATTCTTTATTTCCTCCACAATCTCTCGTGTAAACGGGCAAATGCTGAGCTTGCTCTGGCTATTCTACTTGCCACCTGACTATCAGTGCAAACATTTCTGGAGATTGTTCTGCCAAGGTAAGTGAAGTTATCTACAGCCTTCATGGTGTGTCATTGATAGTTATAGTAGGTGGGATATAGTCAGAATTTGGTGGCGGTTGAAGTATCTCTGACTTCCTTAAGCTGACAATTAGCCCATAATCATCAGCTGCCTTTGAAAAATAGTCCATGATCCTTTGTAGACCATGCTCATAGTGTGATGGCACAGTCATCAGCGAACTGCAATTCCTGTATCATCATCTCTGATACCTTAGTTGAGGATTTCAGTTGTCTCAGGTTGAAGAGATTGCCATCTGTTCCGAATTGGATGCATATGCCATCAACATTTCTATCAAATGCCCCAGAAAGCATGGTAGCAAAGAATATATGGAAAAGCACAAGGTCCATGATACACGCCTGCTTCACACCACTTGTTACGTCAAAGAGGTCACTGTATTCATCACAGTCAGCGACTCTAGCCATCATCCTTCATGAAACTGCTGTATCAGATTAACAGCTCTATCAGTTTGGCTAAGACTTTCCACTGAGTCTCTCTATTTACTGTGTCAAAGGCCTTCGTCAGCTCAACAAAGACACAGTAGAGTCCCATCTGTTGTTCATGACATTTCTCTTGTATTTGCTGAAGGGTGAAGATCATGTCGCAAGTGCCCCTGCCTTTCCTGAAGTCACATTGACTTTCTAGCAGTTTACACATTTTGCTATGTGGCTTACCACTCTGTTGAGTGGACTTTTTGCTAGAATCTATCACAAGAATCTGTGGTTGGCACACAAAGGTTCTTGTATTTTTTCCTTGTACAAGTGAACAATCATGGCATTCTTCGACTCCTGAGAAATAGTTTGCTGATCCCACATTCTGTGATATAATTGTGTGAGATTGGTGGCTAGCTGGGGTCCCTCCAATTTGTAAATTTCGCCTGGGATCCTGGCTGAGCCTGGAGCTTTTCTTGAGGGTATGGGTTCTGATGACTTTTGTGGTAAAGTGAGGTACTCTGTCCCTTTAAGAGAATGCAATCATGTGACAGCACTGATGAATCACAGTACAGCACGGGAAACTGGGGACTGTAAGTCTAGTTCTGGAGGTTTCTGAGTGAGCATATACAATCTGATGCTCTGCCCTATGTCTCAATAAACCATCGCTGTTTGTTCTTACATCGGTCTCTCCCCATTATTGATTGCAAGCAGCAACTAAAGAGAACATAGGAAGGCGTGCAGTTAGAGTTCGGTTGGCCAACAAACTCATTTGCCCAAGACATAAAAGTTGCAACAAGAATAAAAACATTGCAAGGCCCCTGAGAGTGATTCCATAAGACAGGTGAGCAAAGCATTGGAAAGAGCATCTGTACTTGTAAAATAGGCGACAGCCAGCAATAGGAGCAGAAAGCAGTACTGCAGTTTAAAATTTTTAAAAACCCTGCAGAATCGCAATCACGGGGATCCAGCCAAAACTCAAAAAGAGCACAAAACACAGCAGAGAAAAGCCGACAGCTGCAGAGACAGTTAAAAAAATATACTGTGACTGCTCTTAAAGCAGCAATGCATTTAAGCTGGTAAATATATGAAAAATGGCTATGGGAAAAAAATAATAAGAGACTCCAGAGAGAGGGCGACCCTGTGAAAGGCAACAAGAGACCCCAGAGAGAGGGCGACCTAGATTTGTCATCATCTGGAAAGCCTATTGGAAGTGCAGTCCCCTTGCAGTCATTCACGATGCCACAGTTTGGGCATGTCGATCCATTCAACCTGATTGCAAATGACTGGTCTCAGTATATCGAGCGCCTAGCGTTCTTCTTTTACTGCTAATGACATCATGGGGGAGGAGAAGAAGGGGGTGATTCTTTTGTCCTTATGCAGGAGCAAAACGTACAGGCTGATCCATAACCTTACATCACCTAGCGCCCCAGACTCGAAGACTTTTGACGAGTTAATAAAAATTGTACAGAACCGCCTGAGACCAAAGCCCTCAGTTACGATGCAGTGCTTCAAGTTCAATTCAAGGGACAGGCTTCCGGAGGAGACAATAACTGACTATGTGACTGTTTTAGAGGCATTAACTGAGCATTGCGAATTCAGAACATCCATTAGTGATATGTTGAGAGACCGGCTGATTTGCCGGATTGGAGATGATACTATCCAAAGGCGTTTACAAGCCAAACCTAGTCTAGACTTCAACAAGGCATTAGAATTAGCTACCACCATAGAGAGCGCTGTTAGAAATTCCAAAGTAATAAAAGATACACAAAATGGCGCCATCCATCTGGTCGAGTGGGACAATCTGGCAGCAAAAGAAACAAAAACTTTAGACTCCGCGGAAAAGCGGGAAGCGCTCTCTAGCTCCAGACCATTGAAAAACAATGGTGCTACAATGAAAACCCACAAAATGAATGCGAGAAATACACCCAGGGCTCCAGTGAGCAAATGAGAACTCAAACAAGTCGACTGCTTTTTCTGCCAACGCTATGGCCACATAAGGCAGAACTGCAGAGAAAGGCTAAAACAACATTATAAAGGCAGAAGGGAAAATTGTGAAATATGCCTCATGGAAGAGCCAGAAGAAATAGAATCAGACAACCATTCATTATATAACTTCAAAGTGGGTAGAACCGAGCCGATCCAAGTGATCATTACAATTAACGGACAACCCATTAAGGCGGAAGTTGATACAGGAGCATCGATGCCTGTCACTGGAGGGCATACTTTAGTTATCTGAGTAAAGGAATCCATCCTTTGAAATTAGAAGTTTAGGACACAAAGCTAAGGACATACATGGGTGAAGAAATAAATGTGAAAGGGGTATGTCAAGTCAAGATGCAGGATGAGGAACAGTCTGCAAAATTACCCCCATTTGTAATGTCAAGCAGGGACCAAGCCTCCTCGGAAGGAACTGGCTGGGAAAGATAAATCTCGAGGACCCGCTAAATTCCCAATTCAAAACCAGAAGTGTTTCTGCAAGAAAAAATAAGTACGCTGAGACCCAGTGGGAGAAGCCCGTAGAAATGTACACCGGGACAGGGTTCAAGCTGAGGTCAGCATCCTTCAAAAAGAAGTGGAAAATCTATTAAAGGATTTTTGTGCGCTACAAAATTTAATCAGCTACCAATTTGTGCCACAAAAAAAGATATGAAGAACAAAAGGAAGAGTTAAACCTGTCTCTGAGTTAAGGAACAAATTAGCTGAGAAGGAGCAAAGATATGAGATTCTTCAGGAAACTATTAATGAGAATAGGAAAGAATTGGAAGAGCTGAAGCAGCAGCTGTGTAAAAGCCCTGAAGTTTTAAAGCTAGAAGGCCCTGATTTCTCAGAAGAGCTGTCGGAAAACCCAACTACTGAGCTCATTCATGTTCAGCTCACGCCTGTATCTAGTCCAGCCAACAGCGAAATTAAAGAGAAGACAGAGGTACGGGTCAGTGCTACCAAGAAAAGAACATGCAGGAAGAAAAAAAGAAATTATTGACATTCCTCGGAAAGAAAAACAATAAGAATCTTTTTTTCCCCTTTTCCTCTTTCTCCTCACTTATCATGCAGCTCATCGCTGTATCGCTTTGTGCTTGATGTCCTTTATCTGTTTCAGCTTGGAGGGGAGGGGCAGCAGGAGTGAATGTGACTGCACCCAGAAGATGGTGAAAATCATCCACTGAGGGACATGGTGGGAAACTGCCCCTGAAAAAGGAGGAGGTCTCGGGAACACCAACCGAGGTTATTGGGCTACAATGCTCAACCCATCAAAGAAAGCCTCCTGAGATACTTGACCTGTAAATAGTTATTGTGTAAATAATTAATGTGTTTTAAGTTTGTTGGCTGTACTTTTAAGTAAAGGGAGAGGGATGTGGTAAAGTGAGGTACCCTGCCCCTTTAAGAGAATACAAGCGTACTGTTCATGTGACAGCGCTGATGAATCGCAGTACAGCGTGGGCAACTGAGAACAATCTACTTCTGGAGGTTTCTGAGTGAGCATGTATGATCTGGTGCTCTGCTCTATGTCTCAATAAACCATCACTGTTTATTCTTACATCAGTCTCTCTCCATTGTTGATTGCAAGCAGCAATTGAGGGGAACATAGAAAGGCATGCAGTTAGAGTTCAGTTGGCCAATGAATTCATTTACCCAAGACATAAAAGCTTCGTCAACCTCCACAACAGAGGGTTTGCTGTCCAGGTTTTCACATTTGACCCAGTCTGGAAGCTTGTCTACAGCTACCCCACTTACAGTGAATGGGCAGTTAAACACACACTTAAAGTACTCAGCCCAGCAGTCTTTGCTGCCTGTCATGTCCACCAGGATAGATTCCCCTTCAGCAGTGGAATAGCGAGTAGCCACTTGAGGGAGGACCATACCAGTCTTCAGGACTTCATAGAAATTCTTCATGTCATACTGATCAACGTAGACTTGAAGCTTTCTGGGTTTTTTGCCCTATCCTGCTTCTTGTATTCTACACCATTCGTTTTGTTCTCCCAGGGTGGTTTCTTAACAACATATGGATCTTCGTTTCCAGCCATGCGTCTTATGCTGCATTTGTCTCCTGTAACAGTTCCTTAATTTGATCGTCATTTTCATCAAACCAATCTCGGTTTCTTTTCTACGTTCCCACAATATCATTGGCAGCTTTCAGAACTGTTGATTTGAAGGTTGACCGCGCCACTTCAACATCATCACTTGAGTTTTCTTCGGAGGACAGCTGTTCCTCGAGTCTGAAACTGAAGTGTTTGCAGTGCTCTGCAGATGCCTCTTTCTGCACATCTAGCTTTCCTGGGGATCGAACGTATGTTGTTCTTCTATTCAGTAAGATTGTATATTTCATCTTACACCATAGCATCCTGTTGTCTGTTAAGCACCCTGCTCCTCTCATAGCCCTACCGATCATAACATCTTTTATGTTGCTCAGCCGGGTGATGATAAAGTCGGTCTGATGCCAGATCTTGGGTGCATCCAAGTGTTTTTGTACTTTGCCTTCTGTCTAAAGCTGGTGTTGGTGAGTGACATATTCCAGCAAAGTGCTAAGACTCAGGAGAAGCAAGCCACCGCTGTTGCATCTCCCCACACCTTGATTCCACACCATTCCAAGCCTGATTGCCAGCTCTTACCCTCACATTGAAGTTCCTCGTCATTATGAGCTTGTCCTCCTGTGGAGTATTTGCAATAGCTCTGCCCAAATCATTATAGATTTTGTCCTTGATATCCCCAGAACTAGCCATTGTTAGAACATATGCACAGATGATTCTTGCATACTTATTGTTCACTAAAGGTAGGCGTAAAGTCACGATGTGATCATTTATGCTCCTAGGGAGAGTATTCCATTTTTTTGCAGTGTCAGACTTGATAGCAAAGCCAACACCTGCCTCTTACCTCTCACTCTTTGTCTCACCTATCCAGAAGAAGTGTAGCCTGCTGATAGTTCTGTTACCTGGCCGTCCCCAGCTAGGCGGGTTTTGCTTAAAGCAGCAAAGCCAATATTGTATTGCAATAGCTCCATGTCAACCAGAGTAGTTTTGCACTGGGGTCTGGAATTGTTGTCTTTATCAATTTTTGTAGAATTCGTGCATTCCAAGAAGTTAAGTAGAATTCCTGTTTCTTCTTCTTTTTGACTCACTCACAATATACATTAACGGAGTGCATTTTAAGATATAACGGGGTGTGTGTGTGTGAAGGAGTCAGTAAGGTGTGCACACAAGAAACACCCCTGCATGAGTTGATTACAGATTGTGCTTAGCCAGCCCCACACTCTCGCTCTTACACATCTGTTCCTGGTGGTTTGGCAAGTCAAGACGACTGGACACATGGATCGACTGCAGTGGATGATTTGCAACACCTTCTGCACCCATGCAGATGAACTTTACAGATGTCCTGCGATGCTTTCAGTACAGTAAGGGAACATCATTTCCTCTGCTTCATCCGTCAAGGCAGCTTTTATGAGGAAGTGTGGTTGGAGATAGGCATTCTCTCTCACATGTGGACACCAGCCCACATGTTAACCTCACCTGGTTTGGCCTGCAAACTGACGCAGTTACTGCGGTGTGGTTGCTGCTGTGCACAAGCAGTTACGTGGAGTCACAGGTGAGAGCTGGGTACATATCGAGGACCAGGTGCAGTGTTAGCCATCTCGTGAGTAGGACGTAGATAATTCTTGAAGAAGGGGCTAACTCTGACACATACCACAGACACAACCTGGTCAGGACATAGTGGGGCAATTTCCAGTGTGTCCGGTGGATGCCAGTGTTGTAGTTCCACTGGAACATCTTGGTGAGGGGCTGTTGTCCCCGTTTCTTTTATTGGTTCATTGGATGTTATTATTGCCCATCCCTAATTGTCCTTGTGCAGAAGGTATTTTAAGAGTCAACCACATTGCTATGGGTCTGGAGTCACATGTAGACCAGCAGATTTCCTCTCCATTACTGAACCAGATGGATTTTTTATGACAATCAGCAATAGTTTTGTGGTGATCATCAGACTTTTAATTCTGGATTTTTATCGAATTCAAATTTCATATCTGCCATGATGGGATTCGAACCCAGGTCCCCAGAGCATTACCCTAGGTCTCTGGAATATTAGTCCAGTGACAATGCCACAATGCCACCGCCTGCCCCCAACCCACCCCCTTCCTGTTGTAATATGCCTTTAAGGGATAGCAGCACACCTTCACTAAAAGGGAAGGGTTTCATGTGATCCAGTCTCAGTTTCACTTTGGTCTGTGAGCAGAACACAGCACACATAGCTCTGCTGCTGACGCCTTCGAGCTGTATATGTATATATGTTCTCATGTGCCTGGTTTAAATAAATGAATCCACAATGTGGTTTACCCAATCCTTTGTCAGTGACTGGTGCTTTTATGTCATTATAAAAACATGACAGGGGTGTGGCTAGTTTTGGAGCACAAGTGTTCAGCACTACAGCCAGGATGTTGTCAGGGCACATGGCCTAATACCAGTACGTTTGGCCGTTTCTGCACGTGGGGTTAATCTAATTAGCTGAAGACTAGGATCTGTGATGTTGGAGAACTCAGGGGCCAAAATGGGTCAACCACCCGGCACTTGTGGCTTAAGATGATTTGCAGAGGAGATTTACCAGGATGTTGCCTGGGCTGGAGAGTTTTAGTTATGAGGAGAGATTGGATAGACTGGAGTTATTTTCCTTGGAGCAGAGGAGATTGAGGGGGGACATGATTGAAGTGTATAAAATTATGAGGGGCATAGATAGGGTAGACAGGAAGGAACTTTTCCCCTTGGTGGAGGGATCAGTAACAATGGGGGCATAGGTTTAAGGTAAGGGGCAGGAGGTTTAGAGGGGATATGAGGAAGAATTTTTTCACCCAGAGGGTGGTGGGAATCTAGAATTCACTGCCTGAAAGGGTGGTAGAGGCAGAAACCCTCACAACATTTAAGAAGTATTTGGATGTGCACTTGCGATGCCATGGCATACAAGGCTATAGGTCTAGTGCTGGAAAATGGGATTAGAATAGTTAGGTACTTGTTTGACCGGCGCAGACTTGATGGACGAAAGGCCTTTTTCTCTGCTGTAGGCCTCTATGACTCTATGACTCTATGGTTGCAAAGGCTTCAGCCTTCTCCCTGAGAGCAGATTATCTGACCAGAACCCTTGAAATCAGAAGACCCTCTAAGATCCTTTCCATGTACAACACCACGCCCCGTCAACATCGCCAACTTTAAACAACTCTGAAAACCATAAAACAATTCTGCACAATCAAATAGAGACAATTTAATCAGCAACTACAACAACAACTTGTATTTTTACCATAATAAATTGCCCCAAAACTTCATACGAGCATTATAAAGCAGAATATGTCACTGATCCACATAAGGCAAATATTAGGGCAGATGGCCAACAGCTTAGGCCTGAAGTTTACCCTGGGGGTGCACCTGAAGTTGGCGCAGCTGGAAGCGGATGTAAAACCCACTCCCGGCCGAGTTTGCGTTGTGAATGCGATCTTACGCTAGGTGGCCAATTAAGCCCGCCTGCTGTGAAACGCGGCCGCCAGATGTGTTTTCCATGCGCAGGAGCGGAAACGCTTAGGGCGCCATGTCAAATGGGGACCAGGCAGGGTGTTCAAAACTGGAAGAATCAGCTCACTGAAGGCTGCTAGGAGTTGTGGGGAGGCTGAGGGAGCTGCCTGGAAGCTGCTCAAGAAGTGTCCTGGTGTGCAGTCATGGCCTCAGCACCCGGTGGTCATGGAAGTGGGAAGGCAAATCAGGTTGGCACTCTGCCCCCTGTTTCTCAGAGGAGTGCCTGGGAGTGCTGGTCGAGGAGGTCAGTGCCAGACAGCATATCTTAATGCCCAGAAGAAGGCATTAAGAGTGTGTATGCCAACTGGCACTGAAGCCTGCCCTGCCAAGGCTGGGATGTCAGTACGGCTGGCCTCAGTGCATTGCAAGGTGAGATGTGCCACAGAGTCGCGGCCTGCCTAATACGCGGGTGGGAGGGTGGGTGGGAACCAGGAAAGGGGCTTCAGGGAGACGGAGCAATAATGAGGTCATAATGCCGCTGGGTGCTGCAGAACAGGCGGAGGAGGGCCAAATCTGTGCATCCTCACTAAGCACGAGAGCGATGCACTGGAGCTGGAATGCCACCGGCCGGCTCACTCCTCCAGCCGCGGTGAGGTGGGGGTCTCGGACAAAGGTAAAAGTGCAGGTGACAGATGCGTGTGCCGTGCGTGCTGGAAACATATCAGGCTCCTCTCATCAGAAACTGAACTGTCATGGCCAGAGAGATTACTGATGCTCTAATGCAGCAGGTCTCCATTGTCTCCTAAGCCTGCCTAGCGTGCATAGTGACTTTGATGATTGAATGTACTGATCTTTTGCCTTCCTCCCACAGATGCACTATCCGCAGAAGTTGCCAGTGACCCCGAGGACCCCCTATTGAGCTCTGAGGAAAACAGCTCACCCGCACCAATGTCACACTGTCCCTCTGAACCAGGCACCAGGGCAGATACTCACACGTCGGTGGGCATTAGGTATTCAGCTCTGCGGGCAGTGAGGGCACATCATACTCACATAAGGAGCTGGCAGAGGCAGAGAGGCCTCCGGGAGCTGACAGTGGGAGCACAGGTGGCGACTAGTACCATGTTTTGTCCGAGGCAGATGATGAGCCTCTGGAGTTATCCATCAGGCAGCAGATGCTGGATGTCCAGCAGGATGCGTGTGGAGATCTGGCAGAGATCCATGAAGGTCTGTGTACCATGGTGTCCATCATGGAGGAGTCCTTGAGGAGCATGAGTTCTGCGTTGACCCTTAACATCCAGCGCATAGACTCCTCCATGGAGAGAGTGGCGACTCTCATGGAGAGGCAGCTTCAGGAACAGACTCAGGGGTTCCCGGTGTTGCACTCGGAATGCAAACCCTCACACAGGCAGTGACCTCAGGAGGTCACTGACAGCATGAGAGATGGATGAGGCACCTAGTCTCCCTGCAAGGTCCCCATCCATCAATGGTAGCAGGGAGATGCAAACACACCACACGGTGGCAGACAAGCCACCTGTCGTCTCTGTGGGCTTCTCTCAGGGCGCTCTGGACGAGGGCACCAGCTCCTTTGCCCTTCTGCCAGTGGTGGCTGCATCTGATGATGCCGTGATGACTGAGGAGTGCCCAGCTATGGGGCTGGATGAGCTCTCCCAGGCAGACCCTGCTCAGGCTCCGGCAGCCAGAGGACGACCACCAAGGTCATCAGGGCCACCAGGACAGCAGAGTCAGCTGGCTGCCATTGTCAGCGAGGGAGGGCACCAAGACGCAGCACCCACAAACGTAAGTTGAAGGCGCCTTGAGCACAGCAGGGGCGCTAATTATTTTGACTCTTGTGTTAGGGGTGGACACTCGGTTTGTACTTTGTTTGTTCATGTGAAGTAACATAAACATTTATTTGACTTAAATGGGCTGAGTTGGCTGGATGGTCTGAATAGGTGCCAGATGCAGCACAGGCTTGTAAAAGCATGGCGTTGTTTGGTGCTGGTGTACTGGGTTGGGTTCTCATTTATTGATTGTTAGCAAAGGAGACAGTGCCATTGGCTTGACGAGGCATCGATGCCTTGGATGCCTGGCAGAAGGTTCGCTGGATCAAAGCATCCCTGGTGTCCCTGCCTCCATGAGGACTCCTGTCCTCAGCCTCGAGGTCCTCACCCTGCACCTCCCCAGGTTCTTCCTCTGAGCCAACACTTGAGTAACCCTCCCTGGCCTGTAGAGCTGCCTCGCTTTCCTCAGCCTCCAGTGCGTCCCCCCTTGACAGAGCCAGGTTGTGCAGGATGCAGCATGTGACAACTATGAGGGAGACACGCTCTGGAGGATACTGCAATGCTCCCCTGACCAGTCCAGACATCTGAAGCGCATCGTCAGCAGCCCGATGGTCCTCACCATCACCGCCCTTGTGGAGACATGACTCCTGTTGTATCTCTCCTCGGCATCAGTTCTTGGGTGACGGAGTGGGGTCATCAGCCACCTCTTCAAGGGATAGAACTTGTTACCCAGGAGCCTTCCATCCACTCGTGCCGGAGCTATGAGCAGCCTTGGTACCTGCGAGTGCCGCAAGATGTAAGCATCGTGTGAGCTCCCAGGGTAACAGGCATAAACTTGGAGAATCTGTGTCCTGGGGTCACAGACAATCCGAACATTAAATTGAGTGGAACCCCTTTCTGTTTACGAAAGCTCCAGGCTCAACTGCTGGTGCCTTGATGGCCACATGAGTTTAATGTATTACACCCTGGACGCGGGGAACCCAGCCATCGCAGCAAAGCCTCACGCTCTCTCCGCCTGGCTCACCTCATCTGTCCGGAAATGGATGAATGTGCGGACGTGTCTAAAGATAGCATCAGTCACGAGCTTGACACAACTGTGTGCAGCTGATTGAGAAACACCTCACGGATCCCCCACTGAGCCCTGAAAAAAACCAGAGGCATAGAAGTTGAGGGCCACTGTGACCTTCAAAGCCAACGGCATGGGGTGTCCACCCAGGCAGTTGGAGGCGATTTCCAGACCTATCATGTGACACATTGTTGTCACTGTGTCCCTGGAGAGGTGGAGCCACCTGTGGCACTGGACCTTGGACATCTGGAGGTAGTTGGAGCGCTACCTGTCTAGCCACTGGGTAGTGGCATCTTTAGCAGGCCCTCCTGCCTTGGCCTCCCTGCTGGCCCTACACCAACTGAGCCCCTGCCTCTCCTCTTAAAGGTCTGTCCCTCGGATGCTACCTGTGCTCACTTGGTCTCCTTTCTGTCCTGTCCCTCTCTCCCCCTTTAGAGGAGGTTCCACTGGCGGAATACACTATCCCCATTAGATGGGATGCAGAGGGACAGTGCTTTGAAACTGAAGGAGCGCCGTGCTGCAATACTCAGGGGAACCTTCCAGGGGAGATGAAGACCCGAGATGCTGAAAGGCAGACTTGACAATCAAACAAGATACCAAGAAACTCTAGGACAACTCTGTAATCACACAGAAAAGGACCGACAATGACAGAGAAAGTGCTGCTGCTTTTTATCCTGCCCGTGGATGAGGAAATGATAAAAACACACATTTTGCCCGTGTGACGAGCTAAAAATCACACGGGCAACAGAAAATCACAGTCAATAGGCTTTTTAATAACCTTAATTTGCCCTTTAATCTTCGGTGGGCGCTGCTCCGACTCCCGCGCATGCCCGCCGACCTCAATATTGCACGCATGCGCGGTAACGTCAGGACACACGCCCGGCGTATTTTTGTACAATTTTTCGTGTGTTTGGGTGGGCACATGCCCGACCTCAGAACGCAAAATCCAGGCCTTAGCCAAAGAGTTCGTTTCTAAGGACCATCTTAAAGAGAAAAGAGTAAGCGAGGTGGAGGGATTTAAGGAGAGGATTCCAGGGCTTCGGGCCCCATCAGCTGAAGGCACAGCCACCAATGGTGGAGCAATTAAAATCAGTGATGCAAAGATAACCACACTGTATTGTGTATTATTGCCTGGGCGGTAAATGTGGCTGGTTGCTCTGTAATTACGGCCAAATAGCTTTATCAGCCACAGGCCATACAAACCCACTGTAGGATCTCAAATTCAATCTTAAATCTGGTGGCAGAGGGCAATGTCTAGGCCAAGGATGCCTGTAACGCCAACCTCACGCAGAATGTCTGATCACACACTGTGCTTATTGGTGAAACTTGCAAGGGTTTAAGTCTTGTCTATTTGATCGGTAACAGAGAATGTTGTAGCATCTCATCTTTATGGGTGAAACTTAATAGGTTGGTGAGAGCATTTATTTGCTATAAAACAGCAGCCCACTCAGTTGGTGAAAAATTCTGTTTATTCTTTACTTTGAAAACATGAGTCACTGTTCGGTGGGTAAAGAGTGAGCACACAGACAGAACCTGTGCACACAGCATGTATGTTTAAATGCTGCCCACAGTCCACCAGGCCACAGCAGCATCATGTGGGGCTCAGTATCGTCTAGTGTCGCTCTAGTTTATTTTTTTAATCCCAACAATTTCTACTTTTTATTCTTCACCATTACAACCCAGGCCTTCATAGGCCTTCTCCAGCCAAGAAGGTTGGTAAACAAACGTCAGCCACCCCAGTGATTGCTGACACAGTGCTTTTCCTGGTTTAGCCAGGAGGTTTCTTAGATTCAAGTCAGAATAACTGACTTTATCATATTTTTACTCTAACACTGCAAAGCACTATTATGCTTCCACACGACACCATCCAAGGCAAGAATATGGATTTCTTATAGTCAGAACTCAGAGTTCTTTTTTAAATAGCTCTGAAGAAGGCTCATATTCGACCCGAAACACTAACTCTGCTTCTCTCTCCACAGACACTGCCAGACCAGCCTGGTATTTCCGGCGCTTTCTGGCTTTAATTCCAGATTTCCAACATCCGCAGTATTTTGCTTTTAATTTACTCTTTTTCTCAAATATCCTAGTTATCAGCCTATAATGCTCTTGCCTTTGTCTCAGCCAGTCATGGGTTTCACCCACACTCTAACAGATAATGTAGGCTGACATTTCAATACTGTATAGAGGAATATATATATAGAAGACCCAAACCTCCCTGTCGCTTGCCATTTTAACACTCCACCCTGCTCTCTTGCCCACATGTCTGTCCTTGGCTTGCTGCATTGTTCCAGTGAAGCCCAACGCAAACTGGAGGAACAGCACCTCATCTTCCGACTAGGCACTTTACAGCCTTCCGGACTGAATATCGAATTCAACAACTTTAGATCTTGAACTCCCTCCTCCATTCCCCACACCCTTCCCGTTTCTTCCCCCTCCCTTTTGTTTTTTCCAATAATTTATATAGATTTTTCTTTTCCCATCTATTTCCATTATTTTTAAATCTATACCTTTGATGCCCTGTTAGTCTTTCCACCCCACCCCAACTAGAGCTGTACCTTGAGTGTCCTGCCATCCATTCTTAATTAGCACATTCGTTTAGATAATATCACCACCTTCAACACCTCTTTGTTCCTTTGTCTGTGACATCTTTTGATTATCTGCTCCTATCACTGCTTGCTTGTCCCTACAACCACCCCACCCTCAACTTCTCTCCCCCCCACCACCCCCCCACCACCTTAAACCAGCTTTTATTTCACCCCTCACCTAATATTACTCAGTTCTGTTGAAGGGTCATGAGGACTCGAAACGTCAACTCTTTTCTTCTCCGCCGATGCTGCCAGACCTGCTGAGTTTTTCCAGGTAATTCTGTTTTTGTTCTGTACAGAGGGAGGATGTGCCATAACTCAGATGAGACCAATAAAGTGAGGCCCCAACTGCCTACCCTGGTAGTTCAATTAAGTGTTAAGCATCAGGCGAAAGTAATTGAAACAAAGCATGCTCCTGATATATTGTACAAACGTTTCTCCTTCAATTAACACCACCAAAAGCAATATGCTGATTATGTTTGTGTGCAAGATTGCTGGCGTGATTGTCGATGTAACAGTCATTGATTTCAAAGCAATCCACTGCATATGAAGCAGGGAGGTGTGACGATGAGTTGTGTAAATCCAATAAAACGTTTAAATTAACCTTAAAGGATGTTGATTTTTTTTACAGTGACCCAATCTGCTGATTGCACTGGAAAGCTGTTGGCACAGATTGTTTTCTTTTAAATTCATAGCAAATCCTCATCAGAAGAAAGGAACAGGTAAGTTTAGGGTGCGAGGGTGCAAATCTCCTCTACTTCTCCCTGAATGCTAGATCCAGAGGTACATGTGCGATACTGATGCAAGAATATTTAATAGATGCAGAGATTCCCAACTCCATTATTTCAAGTAAGTGAGTTCGACGTCTGCACAAACATTGGAGAGAAAAAATTTGCACAAATGCACATAAGACCATAAGACGTAGGAGGAGAAGTAGGCCATTCAGCCCATCGAGCCTGCTCCGCCATTCAATGACATCATGACTGATCTAATAATCCTCAACTCCACTTCCTGCCTTTTCCCCATAACCTTTGATTCCCTTACTGATTAAAAATCTGTCTATCTCAGCCTTGAATATACTTCATGACCCAGCCTCTACAGCCCCCTGTGGTAAAGAATTCCACAGATACACCACCCTCTGTGAGATAAGTTCCTCCTCATCTCTGTCTTAAATGGGTGACCCCTTACTCTGAGACTATGTCCTCTGGTCCTAGACTCTCCCACAAGGGAAAAGAACCTCTCAGCATCTACCCTGTCAAGCCCCCTAAGAATCTTATATGTTTCACGAAGGTCCCCTCTCATTCTTCTAAACTCCAATGAGTACAGGCCCAACCTACTCAACCTCTCCTCATAAGAAAATCCCTCCATACCCGGGATCAACCTAGTGAACCTTCTCTGCACTGTCTCCAATGCCAGTACACCTTTCCTTAGATAAGGGGACCAAAACTGTTCACAGTATCATAGGTGTGATCTAACGAGTGCCTTTTATAGTTTTAGCAAGACTTCCCTATTTTTATACACACTCCCTTTGATGTAAAGGCCAACATTCCATTTGCATTCACTATCACCTGTTAAACTTGTATGTTAGCTTTTTGGGGTTCATGCATGAGGACTCCCAAATCCCTCTGTGCTGCAGCTTTCTGCAGTCTTTCTCCATTTAAATAATATTCAGCTCCTCTATTCTTCCTGCCAAAGTGCATAACCTCACATTTTCCCACATTATATTCCATCTGCCAAGTTTTTGCCCACTCACTTAACTTGTCTATATCCCTCTGTAGACTCTTTGTGTTATCCTCACCACTTGCCTTCCCATCTATTTTTGAATCATCCGCAAACTTGGCGATAGTACATTCACTTCCCTCATCCAAGTCATTTGTGGTGTAATTACAGGACCTTCTATGTGTGCAATATATGTTATCCATTTTGAAAGTATGTTTTGCGGCTTTTAAAGGTTGAAGTTGTTGACAAGAATAATAGGGTAGATTTTATGGGTGGATGCTGAATATTCCGTTGACACTGTGCCGACCAGAAACCCAACAGTCCCACGGCAATAATACGCTGGGGACAGCCTTAATTGATTTAGTAAAAAACAGAAAACGCTGGAAAAACTCAATGGGTCCAACAGCACCTGTGGAAAGAGAAACAGAGTTAACTCTTCGAGTCCGCTCCGAAAAAGAGTAGTGCGGACTCGAAACGTTAACTCTGTTTCTCTCTCCACAGATATGTTAGACCTGCTGAGTTTTTCCAGCATTTTCTGTTTTCATTTCATATTTCCAGCATTCGCAGTGTAGTAATTATGGTTTTATTTAGTGTGTAATGTACCTTTAAGAATCGTATGCGTTAGGCGAGATCACATGACCTGTAGTAACCAATAGGAGAATAGTTCAGGCTATCTCAGCTGTCAGTGTAGAGTCAGAGTTGGAGTTGAATGCACATGTCTAGTTGCTGCTGAGTATGTTGTAAATAAACTTAACATTTAACACCTCCCACCCAAGAAGTGTCTACAGATCATTAATAGCACAACTCGGCCACAGCACAACATGCAGTATTTTGCTTTTATCGTAATTTATTTAGACTTGGACTTCCACTCCCATCTAGGAGTAAATCCAGTCCTAGAGAGCTGCAGGCCAATCTGATTGGCTGGCATCTTTGTAGTCCCAGCAGCATCAGGCTTGAGTAGTGGCCACTGCTGGGACTATAAGCAGCCCCCAGAGAAGAAGTGTTGTGGATCCTGGAGTTCAGTTAAGTCTGGGGATTTTGGTCAGGTCTGCCTAGCAGACCTCACCGAGTAGGAGGGGAGATGGGTGGGGGACTGTGTTTTAGAGGCTGGGAGCAGAAGAGGTTTAAAGGGAAGTGTATGATCTGGGGATATTGCCCCCAGTGGGCACAGAGACACACCCAATGGAGGTACCCTCTCCTCCTGCCTGACAGTAGTCTGAAAGCTGTCTGGCTGCCCACCTTGATTCTGCCTTCCCCAGCCGCACGTTTTATAGAATGGAGGCAGAAATAGGCCCTTAATTGGCCATTAATTGGGCAGTTAAGGCCCTCAAGAGGCCTAATGGCGGGCAGGCTGCCAGGCACCTTACCCGCCAACCGCAATATGGGATTCATGGAAGCATGTTCTGCTTCCAACCCTCTGGGAACTGTTGCACTGAGACTCAAATCAGCTATTAGGAGGCTCAGGGGAGCAGTGAGGTTTGACTCACTTGGAAATTTTCTCCTTCCTTGCCCTCTCTCTTCCCTGTATGGAAATACTTTGTCCATAGTTAGTACTTAACCCTGATGCCAGAGCAGAGATCAGGAAATCGTCACATAGAAAGTTGCAACTCTGAGCCTGAGTTTGGCAAATTATGCCACACCACAATGGTACACAGGGGGAGGCAATAGCGTAGTGGTATTGTCGCTGGACTAGTAACCCAGAGACCCAGGGTAATGCTCTGGAGACCCGGGTTTGAATCCCACCACAGCAGATGGTGGGATTTGAATTCAATAAAAATATGGAATTAAAAGCTTAATGAGGAGGACATGCCAGGATCAGCACCAGGCATACCTAAAAATAAGGTGTCAACCTGGTGAAGCTATAACACATGACTGCAAACAGCATAAGCAGCAAGTGATCCCACAACCAACGGATCAGATCTAAACTCTGTGGTCCTGTCACATCCAGTTGTGAATGGTGGTGGAAAATTAAACAACTCACTGGAGGAGGAGACTCCACAAATATCCCCATCCTCAATGATGGAGGAGCCCAGCACAATCAGTGCAAAAGATAAGGCTGAAGCATTTGCTACAATCATCAGGCTGAAGTGCCAAGTGGATGATTCATCTCAGCCTCCACCGGAGCTCCCCTGCATCACAGGTGCCAGTCTTCAGCCAATTCAATTCACTCCATACTGCAGAGGCTGTGGGCCCGGACAACATTCCGGCAATTGTACTGAAGATTTGTGCTCCAGGACTTGCTGCGCCCATAGCCAAGCTGTTCCAGTACAGCTACAACACTGGCGTCTACCTGGCTATGTGGAAAACTGCCCAGGTATGTCCTGTACACAAAAAGCAGGAAAAATCCAACCCAGCCAATTACCGCCCCATCAGTCTGCTCTCAATCACCAGTAAAGTAATGGAAGGGGGTCATCAACAGTGCTAACAAGCTGCACTTGCTTAGCAATAACTTGCTCATTGATGCCCAGTTTGGGTTCCACCAGGGCCACTCAGCTCCTGACCTCATTACAGCCTTGGTTCAAACATGGACAAAAGAACTGAACTCCTGAGGTGAGGTGAGGTGAGAGTGTCTGCCCTTGACTTCAATGCAGCATTTGACCAAGTATGGCATCAAGGAGCCCTAGCAAAATGGGAATCAGGGGGAAAACTCTCCATTGGTTGGAGTCATACCTAACACAAAGGAAGATGGTTGTTGGAGGTCAGTCATCTTAGTTTCAGGACATCACTGCAGGAGTTTCTTAGGGTAGTGTCCTCAGCCCAACCATCTTCAGCTGCTTCATCAATGACCTTCCTTCCATCATAAGGTCAGAAGTGGAGAATAGCACTGATGATTGAACAATATTCAGCACCATGCACAACTCCTCAGATACTGAAGCAGTCCATGTCCAAATGCAGCAAGACCTGGACAACATCCAGGTTTGGGCTGACAAGTGGCAAGTAACATTCATGCCACACAAGTGCCAGGCAATGACCATCTCCAACTAGAGAGAATCCAACCATTGCCCCTTGATGTTCAATGGCATTACCATCACTGAATCCCCCACCATCAACATCCTGGGCATTACCATTGGCCAGAGAACCAAACTAGACTAGCCATATAAATACTGCGGCTACAAGAGCAAGCCAGAGGCTAGGAATCGTGCAATAAGTAACTCACCTCCTGGATCCCCAAAGCCTGTTCACCACCTACAAGGCACAAGTCAAGAGTGTGATGGAATACTCCCCACTTGCTTGGATGAGTGCAGCTCCCACAACACTCAAAAAGCTCGACACAGTCCAGGACAAAGCAGCCCGCTTGATTGGCACTACACCCACAAACATTCACTCCCTCCACCACCGACGCACAGTAGCAGCAGTGTGTACCATCTACAAGATGCATTACAGAAATTTACCAATACTCCTTCAAAAGCACCTTCCAAACCCACAACCACTACCATCTTGAAGGACAAGGACAGCAAACACATGGGAACACCACAACCTGGAAGTTCCCCTCCAAGTGACTCACCATTCTGACTTGGCAATACATCGCCGTTACTTCACTGTTGCTGGGTCAAAATCCTGGAACTCCCTTCCTAACATCACTGTGGGTGTACATACACCACATGGACTGCAGCGGTTCAAGAAGGCGGCTCACCCCCACCTTCTCAAGGGCAACTAGGGATGGGCAATAAATGCTGGCCCAGCCAGCAAAGCCCACATCCCGTGAATGAATAAAAAAAACACCAATATTACAAACTACCAGCCTACTAGACATCATGTATATTGAATGACAGCTATTTCCTGGGCTTCCTGAAGCACGACTGAAACTACTAGAGTTGGTAAATAAAGTGACCGGGCCATCATAAATTCCAGGCTTAATGGGTGAACCAAATTGATCTTCTGCTGCTTGAAGACTTATCATTAGTCCCTGCAAGCTTTATCAAATGTCAGAATCCTGAAAACATAGCAGCAGTCTTTCACAATTCCAGTCCCGGTTTTAATGTGTCAATGAGTGACGTCATGTTATCTTGAGGCTATAGCACCAAAACATACTATTTGGACCAACAGCTCTATGTTAGTGTTAATGCTCTGTACAAACCTCCTTCCAACCCACATAAACCTCCTCCCTCCACTGTTAATTGTTTTGCTACATATTATAGATAATATTATTGGAAAATAAAATCTACCGTGGAAAAATCAATGTTCTAAAAAATATTGAACTGGCCATTCATTATTTTACGGCTGCAATGATTTTTGAAGGCCCTGAATGGGACCCAAGACCATGAGATTGGTCTGACTGATTCAATCCAAATTGAAACAAATTCCTTTAATCTAAATCTTTCGCATTGAGAAAGCTGTTCTCTGCTCCAGCTCAACCATTCAATTCACCATTGAAATTAATTTAAAAAATAACAATGGAACCTTACAACGTCTGGTTTTGAACTCGCTTTTATTGAACCAGTTGAATTTAAGCAGATCAGGTTTCATGGTCGGTTTTACCCACGGTTGGTCTGTGCTGATCTAAGTACCGGGTGCAAGCACAGCTTGGTTTCAGAACTGATTATCGAGCCAATGTAATTTTGAATGCTTCAGAATTTTAGAAACCTGGGTAAGAAAATTAGGATGTGTGCAAAACCTGCATTTTGAGAAAAATTTCATTCTCGATCCGTGAGTGTCGGCCAGTATTTATTGCTCGTCCACATTGGCCTGAGAAGGTGGTGATCACCTGCTTTCATAAAATTTGATCTATCTGTGTGACTTGCGAGAGAACTTAGGAGAACAATTAAGGGCGGAGTTTTCTGTCCCCATTGGTGTGGGTCTTGAGTGAACAATATGGCAGGCAGACCAAAAATCAGCTTCACGACGTTGTGAAACCAGATTGTGATCGTCTGCTCTACCCGTCAATAACGGGCCGCGTTTCCTGCCGCCAGACATCAGGAACGTCATTTTAATACATCGGCATTTCATTATTGGCCCTGCTCACCGGAATCATCTCCTCCCATGTTGGATCATCTGGGCACATTGGTGTGATTGCACACCGACATGTTTCAATACTAAACATAAGTGATGTGCACCTGGCTAGTTGCACTTCGCTCGGGACTTCGAGGTTTGTTTGCCTACCTTGCTTCGGGCAGCACTCGTGGTCATCAGCGCCAGGCTTCACAGGCAGCACCACATCACTTTTAGGAGGGCTCATTGGAAGGTCTCTACCTACCAGACCAGCTGTAAGGCAGGGGTGGCTTTTCAATGGCTGCAGGGCTAGGGCTTGCTTGGGGAAGGGGGAGAAGTGGTCTCAGGCAAAGGAAGAGGCTGTAGGGTGAGGGCTGTATTGGGGAAGGGGGATATCTCAGAGTGTGTGTGTGCACATGTTTATCTGTGCAAGTGGCCTCAAGGTGATGAGGGCTGAGGAGGCAGTCTCCAGAGGAGATCAGGCCAGATGGAGATGTGAGGGTGTGTGTGAGAGGGTGAGTGACAATGTCCCTTGAGCTGGCAGTGAGTGAGATGCCAGTGAATGTGTGATGGCCTTGTGAGTGTGTGATTTAGAATGATGAGTTGGTTTCCTTACCCTGGCAGCACAGATGAGATCATTCATCCTCTTTCTGCACTGAATGTCCAACCTCTTCTGTGCAGCGTTGCCACCGCCTCCCAAGCCGGAGTGGTGAGATTGCTGGGCCTCCTGCGGACAGCAATCCTGTGGAGGGTATCTCATGGGCCTCCAAAAAGCATGCCAGTGATGGGTCACTGAGCTCTTCTTGGCTTTCAGGGCCATTTTTAACTGGAGCAGTCCTGGGCTGCAAGCATTGAGAACTCTGTGCACAGCTGCAGTTTAGATATGGCACCCAGGGTGAGGAAACAGTGAGGTAACAGTGTGGCGGGCAATTCAGAGGCCGCCCGCCAGCGAGACAGCGTGTTTCCTGAGGCTGCATAATTAATGAGGGGAAAGCAGACGATACGACGTGAAAACAGACCATTGCGGCCGACGGGTAAAATGCTTTTCGTGCCTGCTCCCGCACTTAGAGTTGAATCGTCCCAGAATTGCACTAAGGGTCGACCAAATTAGCACGGGACATGGGCCAGGATTTTCCAGCCCCACCACAGAGGGTTCCCCGCAACAGATGTGGCAAGCCATTCAAATGTCCGTTGCCGTCGGGAGGGGCTGGAAAATCCCGCCCATATTTCACATGTAGATCAAGCCAGGTAAGGGCAGCAGGTTTCCTTCCCTGAAGGACATTGCTGAACCAGCTACTGTCTTAGAACAACCAGTAGCTTCAAACAGCTGAAGTAAATCATAAAACTTTCTTACTGGTTGAAAATAAGCAAACACTCACTTCCGTCATTGACAATATAAATGGTAATTTATTTAAAATTTCTACATTTGGTAGAACTCAAAAATGATTACAAATACACTTGTTAAAAAAGGAACATGCAGAAAATTCCCATTATTTATCCATTTGTTGTCCCAAGATAATAATAAGGTATTTTTCCATAGAAAGTAATCACACACAAGTAATAACAGAACACCAGGTTGAGGTAGCAAACAGCCCAACACTAACGAGCACCCTGTAAGTGTTTCAGAGTAGGAAAGTAACGCAGTCACAAAGGTATATTGTTTCTTGGTATTTTCATATTCGTTTATATAAACCGTACTTCATACCATTACAGGGATTGCATTTTCAATCCTAATATTTTGATAAATTAAATTAGGCGGGGTCATGACCATAGTATGAATTACTTAAAATAGTTGAAATGAATCATGTTAGGGCTTGTCAATTAAATAGTAGCCTTTTTAAACTGTCGAAAAATGTATTTAATGTAAAAATTACAGTACAAAAACAGAAACAGAAATACCTGGAAAAACTCAGCAGGTCTGGCAGCATCGGCGGAGAAGAGCACAGTTGACGTTTCGAGTCCTCATGACCCTTCAACAGAACTAAGTAAAAATAGGAAAGGGGTGAAATATAAGCTGGTTTAAGGTGTGGGGGTGGGGGGTGAAACCAGCTTATATTTCACCCCTTTCCTATTTCTACTTAGTTCTGTTGAAGGGTCATGAGGACTTGAAACGTCAACTGCGCTCTTCTCCGCCGATGCTGCCGGACCTGCTGAGTTTTTCCAGGTATTTCCGTTTCTGTTTTTGTTTTGGATTTCCAGCATCCGCAGTTCTTTGCTTTTATCTAAAAATTACAGTAATCTGATATTTCTAAACTGTCCTCTGCTTGAAGGCTGGAGATTTATAATTAAAGTGGTTCCTTTAATGGAACAATGTCAATGGCATTGAATCAAGCCTTGACACAAGACAGCTAAAAAGCACCGTCACTTTTAAGTTGCACTTAGGACAGGTCCAGCAGCAATGTCAGAAGTATCGGAATGCTTAACAGAGGAGCAAATAATAAAGAAAATTTGGTGATAACAGTCAAATTCAATTATGGAGGTGATAAGTTTAGAGATGAATAAACTCGTGTCTGGCAGTTAAGACTGTTGCTCTTAGAAAAGTTATGGCTGATATTAGTGACTGCTGCACGGCCCCAATAATAGGGAGAATTATCCCTAAGTGGAAAAAACAATATTTAAACAATGTTAGAAATGTATTGTCTTGGCCCACGTTCTTCTCTGGAATTGTGCACTTTCCTGAAGTAAATTTGGGCTGGTCAGTCAGCAAGTTATACCTTAACCATCGTTCCCATTTTCTTGGACAGCTGGTGCTAATAATGGAGGAGGGTTGCACCGGAGTCACTGGGTGAGGAGGGAGTGTTGGCTGGTGCTTGGGAGTGGGGAATCCCTATTGATACACAGCCAGTGAGGTGGTTTGCAACCCTGGGGTGTAACCATGCCCCTACATTCCCAGACTAAGGAAGCCTTCCCTCTTTGCAAGACTTATCATGCTTTCCTCTCCCACTGCTATTCTGTTATAACCATTTACACTTCCTTTGGGACCATCTATTGTTGCAATATTTGTCTCATTACTGTGCCACTTCACCTTCCACCATCAATCCTTTTGTAATTTAATCACTCTTGCCTCCACCCTATCCCTTGCCCCGCCACCCCCAATTTTCCCTGGATCTGTATTTGCTCACTAATTTCTAATATCTTTCAGTTCTAACAAAGGGTCATCAATCTGAAATGTTAACTCTGCTTCTCTCTCCACAGATGCTGCTACACCTGGTGAGTTTTTTTTCCAGCATTCTCTGTTTTTATCGCAGATTTACAGCAACTGCAGTATTTTAGTTGTGTCCTCATTTAATCTACTGTTTGATATAAAGAGATATGGGCCTTTCCTCAACCTGGACTTTTTTTTTCATGTTCTTAGAGAGTGACCGGGCAGAATCTTGTGGCCTCCCTCATGGTAAGTTTGGTGGCCAGGAAGCATTTAATCAGGTCGGAGGGTGGCAGCTGCGGACACCGCCGCTTTCACGCTTCGAACCCAATTAAGTCTGTGGTGGAATGCCTGACTATAAAGGCCTTCCTGCCCCACCACCAATTGACGTCCCAAAGTAGTCAATTAGTGCCCACTTAAGGGCCTCATCCCACCACCACTGATGTTAACCCAGCAGCATGCAGGGGATCCACCATGTGGGGAGCATAACAAGCAAGCCCTACGCAGGGTTGCTTACGGCTCCCAGGGGAGGGTCCCTTGTTCAAAGCCACTCCATGCGTGTTTGAGGGACCCGGCATTGGGAAGGGGTGGGGGTTATGGGGGAGGCCTGGTGAGAACCACACTCCTGTCCTTGCTGCCGAACACCCCTCCCATGTTACCCCAACCCGCAACCCCTCTCCCGCTGTTACTCACCTCTGGCCAGGGGTCTAGCGATGATTCAAGGCCTCAGGCGGGTGTCGTACCAGCAGCAGCCACCGCCTCCCCCTGTCGCGGCGTCATTCAATAGAGCTGCTGGCCTCTGACTGGCCGGCTGCTCTTGGCGGGAAGGGTTTTATTCTACGGGGTCCTTAATCCCGGGGAAAGGACGGTCGCTGGCCTGTCGAGTGCCTGAGTGGAACCAGATGGGGGGGACCCTCCCGAAAAGAGGCACTGCGGAGCTCTTGCTGGCCCTCCAGCTGGCAGCCAAGACCACCCCCCCTCCCATGACCTCTACAAGATTCTGAGATTCTGCCCATCGTGTACAAATGATACATGGCCTCATTTTTAAGTGCACGGTGAATTTAGACCACTGACAAATTTATTTTCAATAACAAAAGGATAATTTGTTTTTTTTTAAAAAATAAAACAAATTGACTTTTTCTACTCAAACAGCTTTAACAAACAAGTACTGGTAAACTTAAAAATTAACTGTTCGGCGGGATGGAATTTTACACCAGCGGGATTTTACCATCCCACCGAAGTTAAGGGACTGCTGAATGGCTCGCCACATTTTACAGGCCCCACCCCTGCCGTGACAGAGATGTAAAATTCCCTCCTTGGTCATTGTTTTTAAAATATTTTCTGGCAATAATTTCTGGGCAAGTTCAACTTAAATCTGCCGTTCAGCATCTACAAGTGAACAGGAGTACAGATATCCAATCTATTCAGGGTACTATTTACCTCATGTTTAAGGCCGTTGGCCGGAATTTTATGGCCCCCATCACGGTGGGGGCGGGGCCATAAAATGAGGCGAACCGTCCAAAAGTCCATCGATTTCGCCAGGACCGTGAAATCCCGCCGGCTTAAAAAAAACCACCCATTAAAACCAGCTCAAAGGGCACCGATTTAACCTGCGGCTGGATTTTACTTTCGCGAGAATTTCAAAGAATGTTAGGAATCAGAAATACAGGAATTATTATTAAACACTAAATGCTATCCACTTTTTAAACATTATTTTTGTTTGCGGGGTAAATCACTATATTTTATATGAGCTTTAGGAGATATGGGGAAATGTCGAAAATGAAATGCACCTTCGGTCGAATTTTCTTTATATTCCAGAATTTTTTTCCCGAAGTTTTGCAGAATATTCTGGGAAATAATATAGCATGCAGTCATACAGGAAACCAATTTCAAACTGATGTGATGCCGCACTTATTAAGAAAGCAGTTACAAAACAAATGAACATATGTAAAATATTTTAGCTTATGGACCCTTTTTGCTTGTATAAATCTGGATGTCGCACCGAATCACACCATAATATTTAAAAATGGTGCACTGTTGAAACATTTACATTGAATGTTTGCAGAGGCTCTGGTGATGGAGCATAACAGCCCAGATGAGCACTGAAGTACAGTGCCACGAAGTGATGGATCATAGGTCCCACAATCATGGCTGTGTGCAGATTCCCCACAGGTGGATGAAAAATGAGGGAAAAAAAATCCCGTAGGCACTCCTGAGCACCTCACAGTGGCTGTTTCAGAGCTGCACTGGCAAACAGGATCATCTCTTGGCCGGAGTTGGTGTGTGTCCCAGAGATCGAGAAGAGACGTTTTGTTATTGACAAGGGATGTTACAGGAAAAAAGTTAACCTCTGTCAGATAGTAATGGACAAAGAGTGCTAAACAATAATACCACTGACAGTATGTTTAGAAGGCTGTGCACAATAGAAAGGATTTGCTGACATAAACATGGCAAAGGACTTTACATAACCAGATGTCTTACACTCCTTTCCAAGCACAATTTAGTTTCGTAATACGCACAATTTCAATTTTGTTTTGCCTCTAGAGCTTTCTGTTCAGTTTCACTTCCACTGCCATTACAGCAAACAAATATTTCCATTCAATTCCACCTCGGGAGAGGTTTGAAACCTCTCAACCAAGATACAATAGGGTCAGTTGACAGAAAAATGACATTTTATTGTGAAATAATTAACTCTATTTTATAATGTATTAAAATTAGCTGATGCGGATTGTAAGTCTATATCGTTCTATATATATTTATGAAAAAATATACAATGTAATGCCATAACGCAAATCAAAGTGGTTGAGCAGCTATCCTCACCCCTGTTGGCCCGATGCAGCACAATAAATTATATTTAATAGTATCACCAGAATATGCACATGCAAAAATTAATTCTGGAAACATCTTTCAGATCTCTGATGCTTTGCAGGTATGCAATAGAGAAAAAGAGAACTTAACTTTTTATATTGAAGAATTAAAAGAAAGCTAAACTACAGTGGTGAATCCAATGCATTAATGCATTATTTATTTAATATTGCTTATGTTTATCACTTCATTATCATCGTGTATTTTCCCATGAATTATTGATGTGACTGAGAATTTGGTTTTAAGATATGGTTCCTCCTATTTCTTCCTCACTCCCAACCTTCCAACTATAACAATAGTTTCATGTGATCTGTTAAGTACATAATGGCATCAATTACGCATAATTCTTAGCAGAAAAATGGTATCTCAGTGTCATGTGGTCTAAATAACTGAGCAAACTGCACTCAAAGTTGGATAAGTAAGAAATTTCTGACAAGCACTGAGGGTAATTAAATGAAATAGGAATCACAAGAGTATTGTTGTGAAAGGAATAGTTTTGCTTAGATAGCTCTGATGAAAGGTCACAGACCTAAAATGTTAACTCTTTGTTCTCTCCACAGATGCAGCTAGGCCTGCTGAGTTTTTCCAGCTTTTTTTGTTTACATTTCAGATTTCCAGCATCCGCGGTATTTTGCTTTTATATGGATTCACTTAGGTTTAGTTTACCTTTTAATCAAGTTTATTTGTGGATTACTAGATGAACAGGGGTAAAATACAGACCGGTGCGCGGTCATCAATTTGCCTGAGCCAGTATTTACATGAGTGGCACAGCCACAAGACACTTACAAACCCTAAGGTACTGAGGCACCACCTGTACATCTGTGTAACTCATTCCTTGCCCACCATAATTTGTATAAAATATACAACTCTTTCCTCCCCTCTCAAGCCATGTACCGTGGCTGTGATGTTACTAGTGTAATATGACCTTATGGTTGGCAAGTCCAAGAATGAGCCTGTGGACATCTGTTGGGTTGGGACATATTCTGGTGTAAGTACAGATTGCAAGGATACAATTTCTGAGTTCAAAGAATGAGAATGGAGTTTACATACATTAGAATCTAACGGTTACAAGATACAATAACCTTTAACACAATTGGTTATTGAAATCATTCAAGCCAAGTGCCACGCGAATAACTTCTGAGGTGAAACTCAAGCTCAAAGTATCTTCAAAGAAAAGTCACCATTGTTTTGTTGTGAAAATGGAATTAACATTGCTAACACTTTGGTAGATTAGCCTGGATGTCCACCAATGTTTACCAGCCTTTATACCCTGTGCACTTCCAGCTAAAGGAAAAGCTGCCATGAATTCCTGAAGGCTTTCCCTTTAACTGTTCTCTAGAATCTGTTTCACAAAATGTACACAGGTGATGTTTATCCAATTTGCAGTGGAGAAAACAAATGTAAAAGAGACGCGCAAACCCTAATTCCAATTGATTGCACTGAAATATATATCAAACTAAGAGTACATACTTAACTATATTAATATTGAGCAATTTAACTTATAGACTTACCAGCACTGCTGTAAATAACTATATTTCTGCCTTTAAACAAAATATTACATTTATTATGTACAAAAATGATAGGAATGTTCAAACCAGAGTCCATTATTTTTTTGGCAGATGAGATGCAAGATATGTAGTCTGAGAATGTTGTTTAATTCTTCCTGTGATGAAGATGATCACTATTGTCAAGTGTGCACAGTTTTCGTTAATGTTTCTTATGCTCATGCTTCCTGCCCTTGGAAATCAGTCTGGCAAACCCAGAAGAGTTCTCTCACAATTAGCTTCTCTCACTCATGCCACAGCAAATATTCTGAAAGCTTTCCCATCAGGAGGATTTTTTATACTGGAAGAGAACAAATGAGAGATGATCAGTGTCAAATTATAGCATCTTGTGTAATGTCTCTGTGGATATGACCTCAGTAACTTCGCAGTGAAGCTGGAGTGAAGTTCCATTTAAACACTTACAGGGAGTTTCTGACATAATTCCAGAGAAACTATGGAAATACGTGGACAAAGTCCAAAAAATTCAAGGCCAATGCTGAATTTTTAAAAACGAAGATTTATTTGTCCCAATAACTTCACACTATCTACTAATCCATTTCATTTTGTTTCTTTAACAAAAGCAGCATGGGTTTGTTAAAAGCAAATCATGTTTTTAACATAAAAAAGCTTTTTTTTTGATGAGGTAACAGACAGGGTTTTTTAAAACATTCATCAATGGGATGTGGGTGTCACTGACAAGACCAGCATTTATTACCCATCCCTAATTGCCCCTTGAGAAGGAGCAGTGAGCTGCCTTCTTGAATCCAACTGAGTGTCTTGCTAGGCCATTTCAGAGTCAGGCACATTGCTTGGATCTGGAGTCACAAGCAGGCCAGATTAAGTAAGGATGGCAGATTTCCTTCCCTGAAGGACATTTGTGAACCAGTTGGGTTTTTATGACAATCCAATAGTTTCACGGTCACCATTATTGAGACTAGCTTTTTATTCCACATTTATTTAATTAACCGAATCTGAATTGTCACAACTGCCGTGGTGGGATTTGAACTCATATCTCTAAATCATTAATCCAGGTCTCTGTATTACTAGCCCAGTAATATAACCACTATGATGCTGCACCCCTGAGGGCTGATGAGGGGAATGTGGTTGATGGGGTATACATGGACTTCCAAAGGCATTTGATAAAGTGCCACATAACAAGTTTGTCAGCAAAATTAAAGCCCATAGAATAAAAGGGACAGGGGCAGCATGGGTACAAAGTTGGCTAGCAACAAGAAACAGTGAATAGAGGTTGTTGTTTGAACTGGAGGAAGTGGGGGTTCCCCTGGGGTCAGCATTTGGACCACTGCTTTTCTTGATCGGTATTAATGATCTGGACTGGCTGTGCAGGACGCAATTTCAATATTTGCAGCTGACACAAAACTTGGACGCGCTGTGAACTGTGAGGAGGATAGTGATAGGTTTCAAGAGAACATAGGCTGATGCAATGGACGGACACATGGACGATGAAATGTAATGCAAATAAATGTGAATTGGAACATTTTGGTAGGAAGAACGGGGAAAGGTAACATGAAATAAAGGGTACAATTTTAAAAGGGGTGTAGGAGCAGAGGAACATGTGCACAAATCGTTGGAGGTAGCTAGGTAGGTGGAGAAAGCGGTTAATAAGGCATATGGGATTCTGGGCTTTATAAGTAGAGGCATGGAGTATAAAAGCAAGGACATTATGGTGAACCTTTAGAAAACACTGGTTCAGCCTCAGCTGGAAAATTGTGTTCAATTCTAAGCACCGCAATTTAGGAAGGATGTGAAGGCATTGAAGACGCTGTAGAAAAGATTTACGAGAATGGTTCCGGCATTGAGGGATTTCAGTTATGTGGATAGATTGGCAAAGGTGGAGCTGTTCTCCTTAGAGGAGGTAGAGATGATTGAGAGGACATTTGATAGAGAAGTTCAAAATCACGAGGGTTCTGGACAGAATAGATACAGAGAAACTGTTCCCATTGATGGAAGGGTTGAGAACCAGAAGACACTGATTTAAGGTGATTGGCAAAAGAACCAAAAACGACATGAGGAATTTTTTTTTACACAATGAATGGTTAGGATCTGGAATGCACTGTCTGAGTGGGCTGGAGGCAGATTCAAATGTGGCTTTCAAAAGGGAAATGGATAATTAACTCAAGAAAAAAAATTGCAGGGCCACAGGAAAACAGGTGGGGAAGTGGGGCTAGGCGAGTTCCTCTTGCAGAGTCCTGGCACAGACACAACTGGCCAAATGGTCTCTTTCTGTGCTGTAATCATTCTACGATTCTATGAAAATAATATTTCCCCTCAAGTATTTCTTCTCACTCCAGCCAGCTCCAGCTGAGAAATTTAAACAGCTACCCACTACCATCTGAAACAGCTGTATTTGTAACATAGTAACATAGAAAATAGGAGCAGGAGTTGGCCATTCGGCCCTTCGAGCCTGCTCCACCTTTCAATGTGGTCATGGCTGATCCTCTATCTCCACGCCGTACTCCCTCTCCCTCCCCGTGCCCCTTGACGCCTTTAGAGTCCAGAAATCTATCTATTTCCTTCTTAAATGTATTCAGTGACTTTGCTTCCACTGCCTTCTGTGGTAGAGAATTCCACAGGTTCACCACCCTCTGAATGAAGAAGTTTCTCCTCATTTCAATCCTAAATGGCCAACCCTGTACCCTGAGACTGTGACCCCTTGTTTTAGACGCCCCATCCCGCCAGCCAGAGTAAATATCATCCCTGCATCCAGTCTGTCCATCCCTGTCAGAATTTTATACGTTTCAATGAGATGCCCTCTCATTCTTCTAAACCCCAGTGAATAGAGGCCTAGTTGGCCCAATTTCCCCTCATACGACAATCTTGCCACCCCAGGAATCAGTCTGGTGAACCTTCACTGCACTCCCTCTATGGCAAGTATATCCTTCCTTAGGCAAGGAGACCAAAACTGCACACAATACTGCAAGTGTGGTCTCACCAAGGCCCTGTATAGCAGCAGTAAGACATCCTTGCTCATGTACTCAAGTCCTCTCGAAATGAAGGCTAACGTACCATTTGCCTTCTTAACTGCTTGCTGCACCTGCATGCTTGCTTTCAGTGATTGGTGTACAAGGACACTCAGGTGACATTTCCCAATCTATCACTATTTAAATAACACTCTGCCATTCTATTTTTCCTACCAAAGTGGATAACTTCACACTTATCCAAGTAATAGTGCATCCGCCATGTATTTGCCCACTCACTCAACCCATCTAAATGGCCTTGAAGCCTCTTAACACCCTCCCCACCACTCACATTCCCACCAAGTTTCATGTCATCAGCAAACTTGGAAATATTACATTTGGCTCCCTCATCCAAATCAGTGATATATATTGTGAATAGCTGGGGCCCAGGTACTGATCTCTGCGGTACCCCACCAATCATCAACTGCCACTCTGTTTATTCCTGCTCCCTGTTTCCTGTCTGTAACAAAGTATAGTGGATAATAACAATTGTCCTTCTCCTTTTCTGAAGGTTACCTCTCTGACTGAATTCCATTTTTGGAGACTCCTGTGTATCGATTCTTCTTCTCCACTGGCTTCACATCCACCAGCCCCCCAATGTGGTTCTTAATTGCACCGGCATGTACTGCTGTTCGACAGATACTGGATCTCTAGAAAATTAGCAGAAAAATGATATGAATCCTTCAGTGCTTTGTGCAGCTCAAATCTTGGCAACATTTGCAGTTAGAAATTCTAGCTATATATGGCAAAAACAAAAGAAGCTTTCGTATTAGAATGCACTCTCAGGAAAGATGTATTCCTGTGTCATTTGCTTCTGATAAATCTGTATCGTTATTAAGTGAGTCAAAGACTCTTATCAGTTTTAGTGTAAAATTGATGATGATTGTTTTTTTTTTATTAACCTCATGTCCGGCTGCCTGTTTACTTTTTCAGAAGTATTATTCTGCCATTTATCCTCTCAACTCAGTTTGCAGCCCTGAGCGGTTGGGTGGTACAAGAAAATTAGAAGGAAATGCTACTGTTGTTCTTTGTAAATTTGAGTAGGGAGAATAGAAAAAAACTGAGGTGCCCTCGTTCTAATTCAAAAAGGTGCCAGTTATTTGTTCTTTGATTGGTTGACATTATGCCACGAGGTCATCTTTTTCCATTGCCATTGAATTGAAGGAACTAATACTTTTAGGCCTGAATTTTCAGCTCGGCGGGTGGACGCGGTCAGCATGCCCAGGAGCGGTCGGGAACAGACCGCCGACCGCGATTTCACGCTGGCTGGACAATTAACAGCCAGCCAACGTGAAACACGGGCTGAAATGCTCAGCGCTGCCGGGGTTGGGGGCGGGGGAGGGCGAGCCCTGCAGTCAGCATGGGCGCCGGGGGACCGCAGAATCGAAGCCCCCTGAAGGCAGAGAGCTGCCTCAGGGAACTGAAGAATTTAAATGCAAAAAATAAAGGTTTTAAAAACCAGGAAAAAAATGCTCGTGCATCCGAATCAGTCTCTGGTACATATGGGATGGTGAAAATTCTGTGCAAACATTTTTTTTTAAATTAATATCAGAAACCTCATCCCGCCCTTGGCTGAGGTTTCCTGAAAAAATGCAAAGGCCGCCTGGCCAATTTGCCCACCTGCCAACCATAACGTTGGACAGGCAGTGAAAAGTCCCAGTTAATTGCGCCGTTAATGGGCTTAATAGTCTTAATTATCAGCAGGCACGCTTCCGAGTTTAGCGCGCACCTGCCGGCCGAAATATTGTGCACTATTTTACGCTCGAACGTATCTGGCCCGCGCCCACACACCCAAGTGAAAAATTCTGTCCTTTCTGTTTATTGATATGATTCTATTGTGATAGGCTTTACTCAAATCATCCTTCCTAGATGGCTCACCATTTGCTTTTCAGTCCTTTGCAACTATTCACCTACTACAAGCACAAATGGCATAACTCCCTCCCCAAAACCTGTGTTACATCCCAATTGACTCATGGCACCATATATGCCCGTGCACTGTCAAGAACCACAAGAGCTAATGGGCAAGTTAACTATTGCAGAGCTCAAATTCACAGCATGTAGCTCTTTTAAACTGTTGCACTACCAAGTTGCCAACTCAATTCATTTGTTTAAGCCTCCATTTGTGTGCATTAATATCATTTTTATACATCTGCAGTCCTTCTGCTGCGTACAGTGAACAATGTGAGTCTAGCTGGAGCTGACTAAGGCTTAATATACACTCTAACCAATTTATAATTCCTTCCATATGATTCTTCCCAAAAAGGAAGTACAATTGCAATTAAATTGTTAAAAGGTACTCACAGTGCACATAACAGCTCATGGATCACACAAGGCAGAAGAAACAAATCAGTGTAGCTACTTTAGTGCGGTAAAATTTTGGGCTTGGGATTCTTAAAACGTATTTTTCTACAAAATCTATAAGCAAAGGCTAATCCTGGCTCCACAGGCCAATCCTACATAAACTGGGAATCCAGACTCTTTGCCATTATCTAATAAAATGCCTAAAAGTGCAGCTATATGCTCACCACTATACAAAGAGGAATTAGATACAGACACATCTCAATTAATTAGACCACCAATAACTGGTAAAACAGACCTATACTCTGCCAGTGAGATCAGGACGTACCCTGCACCACCACTACTCCCCCTCCCCCACAGTTCCACATCTATCAGTCAAAAAGAATCTTACTTGTCACCCCTCATAATTAGATTGGTAGGGATCAGGAATTTCTTTACTCCCTGTTCGATCAACAAAATTCAGTCTGCACAAGACTCCTTTCGTCTCACATAACAGCAACTTGTCAGTTCCCCCTCCCTCACAAGTAAGACTAGGATATGAAAAACATATTTGTCCCTCTATTTCGCACAAATTATGCCTGTATAATTAATGCAATAAAACATTCCGAACAGAAAAGCCAATGGTGATAAAGAAGAATTAGGGAAAGTAACAAAACGCGGCTGAAGAGTTAGTTTTTAATGACGACCTTTGAAATATGGTGAGCAGTAACAAAGCAGTGGTGTTTAAAGAGACTGTTCCAGAGTTCAGGGCCATGGAAAGATCTGAAAGTAAATAGAAGAAAGAGAGGAGGCATTGCAAAGGAAACCATAATTGAAAGAGTGGAGCCTTTGCCATGATACACCTTGGGACATTTAACTTCATTAAAGGCAGTATAAAAATGTAAGGGGTTGTTTTTGTATTGGTTCGAGAAGGTTTCAGAGTTCAGGAAAGGTCTGGCCATGAAGCAGTCTGTAAAGGACAACAAAGCTTTTCAATTTGGTGAGTTGGGGAATGGGGAGCCAATGAGCAATGACTGGACTGATACGGGACTCAGACTTAGTATGGGATGCGATGTGAATGGCAGAGGCTTGGATGAGTTGTAGTTCACTTGAGGTGGAGCTGAAGATGTTGACAACAAGAGCATTAACGCAGTCAAGTCGGGAGGCGGCAAAGATATGGACTCAGAGTTTCAGCGGCCAAGAGAAGCCATGAGAATGAAATAATGAGATATGGGTTGGAGGTGGACAATGTTGCTTCTGAGGAATTAAACAGTTTTGGAGGTGGTTGGGATGTGAGGTTTGAAATTCAGCTCAGGGTCAAACATACACTGAAGATGTGCACTATCTGGTTCAACCTGAGTGAATGGGTGGAATTTTACATGCCCCCCCCCACAGTGCCCCCCTGCCCACCTCCCCTCCCCCCCTACTGCCCCCACTCCCCAGGATTGGACTGGCAGGCAGGGAGACATAAATTTGGGTGGGATGGTGGGGGTGGCGTTGTGCCTGTGTTACCCACCCACCTCCATTGAGATTTTATCAGTGCCGGGTGAGGTGTCAGGCAAGTTGCCTGCTCTTGGGTGAATCGAAGCCTTTACGTGACCAATTAATGGCCACTTAACGACCTCCTCCCGCCACTGGTATTTTGTTGGAGGCTGGGGGCCGTCCCTCTTGCTGGGCACCTTGTGCGCAACAGAGACTACTCCTTATGGTACTACCCGTCCCTGCGTGTTCCCCAAACTATCCTCCCAATCTCAGCCCCTCCACCACCCCCCTTGCCAGGGCCTGCCAGACTGGCCTCAGTGAAATCCTCCCACTCACCTTGTTATCCGACTCCAGAGATGATCATTGTTGAGGGCTGCCTGCAGCCCCAGCAGTGTCCACAACTCCCAGTGGCGCTGCTGGGACGGGAGAGCTGGCTGGCAGCTCTCAGATACAGGGCTTCCTTCCAGATGGGGGCAGAAGTCTTGCCCCAATCCAATTAATGGCCCAACAGCCATAAAATCAGCCACATGGGTCACTGCTTCTGCATAAAATTCCACAAAAGCAAATCCAAACCCAGAATTCTGGTTGGTAGAGTGCCGGATAACAGAATTTTTACTGTATCACGTCACAGATTTACTTAAATAGTGAGCACTATAGAACAGTCAAGTTTCCTAACTGTAAAGCAATAAAGTAAACATAGCCTTCGGTCAGTACGAAATAGGCCTGCTTATACTGCAATAAAAGAACTGGGCGTATCCTTAAAAAATGTTATTACACTCGGGCTAGACAACATTAATGCCTCATTGCTTTTTTTCCACCTTGGACACTGGTGAAGAAGCTGTACTCCACAGTTGGCAATGCTCTATCTGTCAGCCTCGATTTACTGCCACTGTGTATAGCAAAGCTCTCTGGAGATGCGCAGGAATGCATTTACTTTAGTCATAGTCACACAGTGTGTCCATACATTAGCAGAACCTGGTCTGTTGGAGAGTCACAAGGATTTATCGCATCCAGGCCCTTTGCCTGAGAGCTACATAAAGTTTGCATGGCAAAACGGATTGCATTCTAACTCAAGTATTTAGCTTAAGTATTTCGCAAAAGGACAATCTTCTATGGCATTGCTGCCTTCAACTCGGATCATTAAAATGATCTACTAAAATGTTTCAATGGATGCTTTTAGAGCTTTGGAGTAGCCAAAAGAATGACGTACATGCAAGTGCGATTACTTTATTATTCATTTATAGTGCAATTACTATTGTAGTTAATGAAGTTCATGAAGTTAATGTGTATGCTCGCTCTGAGAAACAGTGATAAATACTGTTGAACAGACAAAATGGAGCCTTACCCTGATTGTGAACAGCAGACACACAAGTGATTTAGAAACAGCAAAAGGCATAAAGACCTCTTTTTTAAAAAAACTTACACTTGAAATTTTCCCAATTCGCCCCTGGTTCATCCAGATTGTAGGTAAACATATCAACTGGCAACCTAACAGTTTAAGCCTGCTAAACATGTCCAACCAATGGACAGCAAATAGCAAATTTTAGGACTACTTTGCCAAAACAGCAGAATATAAGTCAAAGAAATCCACAATCAAACATACAATGCTCTTGTCAGACCACACTTTGAGTACTGTGACCAATTTTGGGTCACCGTGACAAAAGGAAGTCATTGAAACAATGAAGACAGCAGAGGGGACAGCCACAAGGTTGATCTCTTGTGTCGTGGGTCTGAGTTATTGAGGGAAACTGGAGATACTTTAACTTTTCAATCCAGAAAGGAAGTATTTAAGAGATGACCTTATAGAAGCACATAAAATAGCAAATGGGATAGTTGCTAATAAATCCAATCAGGAATCCAGAAGGAACTTATTTACCTGGAGAGTTGTTAGAATGTGGAATTTGCTGCCCCATGGAGAAGTTGAGGCAAATGCATTAAAGGGAAGCTAGATATGTACATGAAGGAGAAAGAAATAGACAATTATTCTGACAAAATGATAGGAAGCAGGGTGGGAGGAGGCTCATGTGGAGCATGAACACCAGCATAGAGCAGCTGGGCCGAAAGGCCTGTTTCTCTCCTGTCATTTTTACATAACTCTATGAATGGTAAAAGTAAATATGGAATTTATATTACGAAAAGGGTACACAGCTTCAAATTGATAAAATGTAAATTGGCAAAATTTTCCGCATACAGTGAGTGGTGAATATGGAGAATAACTTTCCAGGTTTGGCAGTAAAAGTCCCTGGCAACATTTGGATGCCACAAGAGGAGAACTTTAGGATGTCTCCGGATGGAGTATATATCCACCAATGGGCAACTATGAAAACATCCAGCTTTATGTACTGCAATAACATGTCTGAATCGAACCCTGCCCATTAACAACCCTGTAGTTCTATTGCAAATAAATAATTTCAGTGTCATAGTTGGGTACTTCATGTTTGTCATAGCACTGCGCAACGAGATGTGCTGAAATTCATCTCTAATGGATGGATAAAAGTTCACACAAAATTTACAGGTAAACTAATGTTCAAAATGTGAGCATTATGCAGAAGAAAGCCAGAAAAAAGTCATGAGGAGAAACCAGAAAAGTTGTGTAGTCAGGTAAAATAGAGTCTAAAATATTATCTACTGAATCAAGTTAATGCAGGTTATTGTCCTTGTGAATCAAGCATTATTATTTCAGCACCATTCTTTGTCACAGGGTGAATTCACTGAATGGCAGTACAGGCATTGGCTCATCTCTCTCCCAATCATACACCAAACCTCCTATTCTTTCCTCATTATTATTTTCTTCTCTTTTCTTTATATCAATGCTTATCTTGCCGTAGTCTGTTCATGTGAAACTTTTATTGCTTTTCCCCATTCCTTCTTTTCCCTTCCAGTTACATTAGCTTGCTTTCAGCCTGATGGTCAGACAATATACCCTTCCTCTCCCTTTGGGCCCACAGCTATGCCATCTGACACTGCTCGTGATTTTCTTTTGGCAAACCACCACTATTCAATGTGTGGTGTACATACAATAAGTCTTTCCTTTCATCTTCTTCTATATCGGTAATGCATTCTGACATATAATTAGGCAAAGTCTTGTAAAGGCTGTTCATTAAGTGGAACACAATGGATTAACTCTGGGAACGTCTACAGTGTGTGTCTACAGTTGAGTCCCATGCCACCCCAGTTGTCCCTCTTAAAGCAAAACTGAACCTGCTGACATTATCAGAATGCGTGGCTATTCATGTGGATTCCACATTCGGCCAATTATTTTATTAATATTTCTGGTTGTCTCACATGCAGTTAATGCAGACGGAACAGAGGCTAAAGAGGATACGCATCACTGTTAAACTAAAATGGACCATGTGCTAAACCCTGATTTCAAGGTTTCAACTTGATTGATTCTAAATCCAGAGCAATCAAAGCAGAAACCTTAAAAGTTGCTTAGTTAGGTAAACGTAAAGATTCTCAAATAGAATCTAATGAATCAACTTTTACCATTGATGTTGCAAAAAGGAATTGTTTAAAAAATCTGCTGGGGAGATTATAGAAATTCGGATAGAAGTTCATTAAACAATTATTAAATGAATGCTTTACAGCCTAAATAAATGCTCATTAAATTCTCAATTTGTCATGTCTATTTCCACTCTGACAGGCTTTAGTGGTAATCATCCTATTCTCTAATGAGCTTTTTCTGGCTTTGTTCCTCTTACAGTCTAGCAATGCTAGAGCCCAATTCCTGCAAGGGATTCTTAGCATAGACACTTCACATTATAGGAGACATCATATCCATTGTAGCAGCCTGTCAGTAATGGTTATCTAATCTGTTGTGGATGCAGCTATCAATGAAGAGAATGGTTTCATGTCTTTAGTGTTCTTTTGCTCTGAAAAATGGTACTAGCAGCAAAATAGGAACAAAGGGATTTAGAAAACAGAACATCATCTGCTGGAATGAACCAGCATCAAAACCACAATTGGTCATCAAACACAAAACAAAACTGAGAAAGAGAATAATCCCCAGGAGGCTTTAAGCTTTCTGCAGTGAAGAAAGGAACCACAACATAAATTTCCTGCACTGGCTTTACTTGTTGCTGTTATCCAGCTTTTAGAAACACATTAATGAAAGTATAGCGCAGAATGCAAACAGAATACTCGGTGAACTTTCCGTGTAGGTGAACAAATTTTCTTGTCTCATGGGATGTTACATTGAATTAGCATCAGACATTACAAACACAGGCTGCACAACCCATCCCACAAAGGTGGGATAAAAGCAAAATACTGCAGATGCTGGAAATCTGAAATAGAAACAGAAAATGCTGGAAAAACTCAGCAGGCCTGGCAGCATCTGTGGAGAGCGAAATAGAATTAACGTTTAGAGTCCGTATGACTCTTCTTCAGAGCTGAAGAGTAGAAATGTGATGAATTTTATGCTGTTTGAGAGGAGGTGGAGCAGGTAGAATGAGATAGAAGGTCAGGGATAGGTAACAGCTAAGGAGAGATTGACAAAGATGTCATGGACACAAGACAAGGGGAGTGCCAATGGCAGTGGGGAAGAGTAAAGAAGGTGCTGAAGGTAAAGAAGAGTCATACGGACTCGAAACGTTAATTTCTCTCTCTCCACAGATGCTGCCAGACCTGCTGAGTGTCTCCAGCATTTTCTGTTTTTACCACAAAGGTGGGATCTTGGCTTCTACTCTCCGTGATATTGCTTGATCCAAAAACTTACATTTTCTAGCAGAACCTAGATAATGTGTCACAACCACATAAAGTAAAATACACTTACGTCAGAATAAATTTTGTTGCCGATGACTCGTGCCCAGAAGGGAAACTCCTCCAAACAGTTTGGTGGGCAGTTAATTCTAAGGATCAAATAAATGAGTCTATAACTTGGGAAGTGCACAATAGAACATTATTATATAAGTTATTTATAGATTAATCAATACAAGCTTGTACAAGCAAACAGTATGGGTGAGATAAAAAAAATTCAAATTAATTACAGATACACAATCTCCAATCTAGTTTTTACCAAGAGCTCAACGGGAGTAGAAATATGACATAAAAGGAACAACAGAAAGTGACAGTTGGAAAGAAGGTCGAGATAAAGTGCATTACGTTAAGGACCTGTTTAACTTTGCATTACAGTCAAACTTCAGTTTTATACTTGTGGCTTAGCTTCCAGGATTGCAGTGTTCATGGTAGCATGGTAAAGCCAAGTATAACACAGTGATTGATACTACTTCCACAATACCTTGCATTGATCTGGCACCCTTGGGGAGCTTGATAAATGGAAATACATAAGGAAAATGGATGCGTCGCCTTTAAGGGAAAGATTAGTCAAGGTGAGCAAGATTTTGATATAATAGATAGGTTTTGGAAAGTTTTTAAAGAGGGAGGAGTAAGAAGGGATCCAGGGAAGGAGTTGCTAATAGTGGGATTGAGGCCGCTGAAAGCACCATCACCAATCGTGGGACAAAGGGATGGAGGTACACAGACAAAAAAAAGAATCAGATGATTGAAGAGTGTAGGAGGGGATTATTCTGCTGAAGGAGGTTGCACGGCTACGTTAGGGTAAAGCCAGAGAGGGATTTGAAGAGGAGGATGAGAAGTTTTGATATATCAGTGGACAGGAAGTCAATTTTTGGCCAGCAAAAATAAGGGTGATGAATGAGTTAGACCGAATACAAGACAGGACAGGTACAGTCAGCTGCATATTGGACCAGGTGGAGCTTATCGGCTGTGAAAGGAGTAACCAAATGTCGATGTGGCCAAAGCTCAGCAGTGTAAGGGCTGAGATAGATATAGAGGTGGAAAATGTTGGAAATGGTCCAACACGGTGATGGAAAGTATGTGGGTTTTAATGCTCAGCTCCAAGTTAATAGAAGTGACTGGGGGTAGAAGCAGTGGGAAGGGAGAATTTATGGCGGGAATTTTGATCTTCCCACTGTTTGGTCAGATGAAGTTGTGACTTGTGACAGGTAATCTGATAGAATGAAGGATGTTGTGATGTTGAAAGAGGTGGTAGAGAAGTATATTAAGCATGTTAGAGAAGGCTATCATCAGTATGTATATGGAAGCTGGCCCTTTAATTGCATGTAGATGATGAAGAGGAGGAAAGCAAGGATAGACCCTTGAGGGGCTGACAGTTTGGGTTGTAGAAGTGGGGAGACAAGAGAAGCCATTGCTGGAGATGCACTGCCTGTGTTTGGGTCGAGAGAAGTGGAAACACATGAAGAACAGTCTCACAGCGCTGAAGGATGCAATGGAGGTAGGTGGTATTTTGAACCTTGAGGAGAAATACTACACACAGCAACAAAACAATAAAGGCATAAATAGATTCTGCAGGAAGATGGGAACAGATAACATGTTCTAAGCAGTATACGTACTGTGGCTGAGGCTGTGAAGTGAGTTATAAAGAAGGACTATTCATCCCCAACCCGAGTGTTTTGATTAGATTTAGCTCACTTTCATTGGCCGGGACTTTTCAGCACGCGTACACTGGCCAGAAAGTCAGGGGCAACCCTGCCTTGGCCAGTCATGCAAGTCCTGACTGCATCTTACATTCATCAGGCAGTCAATTACCTGCAGCTGGGGCTTCTGCCCTTTTAAGAGATGAGGTCCCGCGCCCCAAGATCTGCCAGCCAATCAGATGGCCAGCAGCCCTTCAGTCCGCGCAGTGCCACCAGGAATGGTGGCCACTGCTGAGGCTGCAGCAGGCCTGGATCAGCCCCAATCGAGGAGGCCCTGGGCTGAAGGTAAGTTGGGTCAGACTCTCCAGGCCAATCAGGCATCCCCGGTGAGGGGTGGTGGGGTCATTCATGAGAACAGGGAGGGGTTCTTTCAGTGGAGGCAAACCTTGGCACTGGAGGAGGGGGTTGCCCTCCTTGGGCAACAGGGTGCTCAATCAGGAGGGTCCCTCTCCCCAACCCCACCGAGCCTGCAAGGAGGCTGCCAGGGTATATCTGGCGGTCTCCACATGTGGTGAAGTGCACTGGGAAGAAGTGAAAAAGAAAGATGTTTCATTGAGTGAGAGATTATTACAGTGTGGTTGATTGATCATGCCATTATTAACACTGAACACTTCCAAATACAAACAGAGAATTGATGAAATACAAACAACCCTCCTCATTATTCTCAATCCAAACTTCAGAACACCACTATTGCATTGGAATTGCAGAATACTTTCATTATCCTTAAGGCCTGGCTGAACGCATTACAAAGCGCAGTTGATTTGGAAATAAATTTAAATCTCAGTTATAAAATCTCAGGTACATCTTAACAAAGCACTCATCACATAATCTGTTAGTTTTAATGATGCTTTTCATGACATTTCTTTATAACAATCTACAATGTTAATCTGAGTTTTTGGAGAAAAATAACTGATGGACATTGTAATCGTCTTACCTGGGACAATGGGTGGCTGGCTTTCTGAATGGGCACAGTTGAGCCACTGTAGCATAACAGTCAACTGTCCGGGCTAATAAAACAAAATTACACTCAGTACAATGACACCACTTAAAGTGAAGGTTATACACAATAAACGAAAATTTCTTGAAACATGTGAAAATTTGAAGAAATAAACTTACTGGTCACTTTGGACACACTAAATCCATTTGCTGACTTGAACTTGCTGTAAATGAATAGCATATGAATTAAACTGAAGATCAGTGATGGATTTTTGAATGACAATCATCACCACTAACGTCAAGCTTTCTACCACTCAATTAATCAGGTATCGCGCACCAGAATGGAACACAGCTGAAAATGAAACACTGTTGAATCCAATTTTGACTAGATGAGTAAGTTGTAACCCCCAGGAGGATAAAGTGCAAGAATAGTTTGTTCCAAATTGAAAGTGCTCTTATGAGTTTCTGGTAATAATTGCTCAGATTTTTGTTCTGGTATTTCATCAGTGATGTAAGTTCCAATAGTTAAAGTTTTACCACATTAGGATTTTAGACTCTCTCTAATTTCAAAATATCAATTAGCAGAACATTTATTCTTTTCACTATTTTTAACTTTATAAGAAACTAATTTGGGTTAACACTCCAACATTTTGGGGAGCAGCATCCAGAGCTTCTGTTAAAGCCAGTAAGACCTAGTCCTGATCAACCGGAATCCCAGAGGTGTACAATGCAAACTAAATATACTATCCATAGTATATATATAATCCATAGCCATGGTATCAAATTGAAGGAGCAAGTGAGCATAAATAGATAGCATAACAGCTAAATCACAATATACAGTGCCTGAGAGGCAGTTTCAATCAAAGCATTCAAAAGGGAATTAGGTTGTTATCTGAAAAGGTTACATGGCAAAGGTGGGGGAATGGCACTAGGTGAATTGCTCATTCACAGAGCTGGTACAGACACAATGGGCTGAATGGCCTCCTTCAGCACTAAGACAATTGTAAATTCTGTGAATACCGACACCTGCACTTCTGTTATTTTGTCTTCTTTGCCAATGAAATGTTATTGCCTAGAAAATCACAGTTGGCTAACACCAAACAGATTAATTGTACATGCATGTGCGCTATCTTCATATCCCTAACGTTGAGAGTGTGTTTGTGTGCTTGTGTGTAAGAGTGAATAAGTGAGAGAGAACGGCTGGTAAACCTGTAACAAAAGGGTCACTAAAAATTGGCGTCACTGAATTATTGATATTTATCAGCTTTATTTGTCTTTATAATTAGTGGTTAATCTACTCAGTGGCCACATGCCTAGACATGCTCTACATAATTACTTGAAATTTCCATGGAGGTCTCCAGCATGAGATCGGCACAATCCCACTCAAAAATCAGTGTAAGTGGCTAAAAACAGCCATCTATCCAACTTTTCCAGAGTTTTGTCAATCTCCTGATAACTTTATGGCAAGAGATTGTGAGTTCCTCCATTTAGTGCCATGTTGCACCACATTTTTTTGTTCATTTCTCATATTGACGGAAATTAGATCAAAGTGCAACTATTTTTAACGTTCCAGTCTAGACTGCATACATTGACATCCAATAAATTAATACACTGTGAAAACGCAATTACAAAGCATTACCTAAAAATCACAAGACGAAAACAGGTTGTTCAGTCCAACCATTCTCTGTTGGTGTTTATCCTCCACACAAGCAGTGATCCTAATCCATTTTATTTTAGAATTTTGATTTTAGTCTTCACTTATAAACGTTTTGGGAAAATTAAAAAGCCCAGTTAACCTCAGTTGATTTATGCATAGCCATTAAGAATTTACTGCAGCATCAAAACTAAGTCAGTAAGTAGGGAAAGCATCTCCTTTGGCTTGAATACTTTTACCCATATATTGGAGGCTCTCACCTCAGAGATTGAACACCATTTCGAGAAGATTTGATGAAAAATGGGATTTTTCCTTTCCGAGTGATATCCACGAAGCCACCTTCTTCGTTACTGATGATCCCTTGGTGAACCGCAGCCCGACAAATACTGGATTGCTATAAATAGGCAGAGGAAATGTATTGTCCACCTGCTGCACTACCAGATAAAGCATCAGAAAATGACAGGCCCCTAAAAATCCATGATGGTTCCAATAAGCGCTGCTGGGAGCCTGATGGAATGCCACAAACTCAGCCAGGACTCCCAACCTTAAGTCGGAGGTTCCAGAATGGCCTAATCGGAATGCAGCCGCTACCTGTCCTTAAATGGTCCTCAGTGAAGACGAGAATGCCAAACAATACGTATTCCCACACCATGACCTTCCACTGGGAGTCTGCATTATATCTGACCCCCTCAGAAGTGGGGTCTACCTGGTGTTCCGGGTCTGAGTTGTGCATGATTCAACGTTTCAAAAATATATTCGAAAGTAGTCCCCTTACAAAGAAGGATGCGTGGGTGGGGTGGCAGCCAATATATTTGTTTCCTGGGAGCTCCTGGGGCAAGGCGATTGCCACCCCCTCAAAAAAGCTGGCTCCATATGGAGCATGGGGACTGTACACCAAATGTACCCCATTCCCCCCATCACCAAAGGCCTGCATCTCCTGGCCCTACCTATAACCCTTGGCGAGGCCAGCAGGCAGGGAGGGGTAGGCACATTCCAGGAACCTTCATGGATCATTAAGGTAATGGTGTTTAACACATCAAAATAAGCTGAGAGGCATTCAAGCCCTTACCATTTCATAATAGAGCGTTCCAATTACTTTAGCCTTTGAAGATTTGCAATTTCTTGGGCACTCATACCTAGTCAACAAAAACTCTATTAGCCAATATTTCTGCATTTACTGCATAACACCTGAATATCAACAGATCACAGAGCATTTTGAAAATAAACTTAAACACCTAAATTGATCAAAAGAAATGTTTAAAATATTTATTTACAATAAGTGCTCTCATTGCTTATTTAAAAGCACAGTTCTTCTGGCCTTTACTACTGTATTAAAACTTCTATTGATGGGCTATTGCCATAATAGATCAAATGTCAAGCTTTGGCATTTAGCTCTGTAGTCACTGTCACTGGCAACATCAAATACTCTATAGCCAATTTTATTTTAAAGGGCTTAGTTTCAGTGTAACAAAAGTAGAATTGTCACAACATTGTGGGGAAACACCAGATTAATTGAACACATGTTACAAAACCATAATAAACTTGAAAGATTCTGATGTGTTCCATCCGTTTCCAAGCTGTCTGTTTATGTATCTTTTACTAAAACAACTTCATTTTCCTCATACCACAAGTGCCAATATGGCTGCCAGTTTGTTGTCACATGACAAGAAGGGATTTTTATTTTTATTTTTATACCAAACCAGGGGATTTATAAGAAATTAATGCAGCACGGCAGACTTGACATTACTAATTATATAACTGTGTCTTGTAATCACATGACTCATTGGGCAATGGTCCCGCAAAGCGCAATTCTCTTTACAGCAGGATCTCCATGTAAACCCCTTACATTATTGCTATATCCTATAACAACGTGGTCCAGCTCTGATTAGATGAAAATTCAGTCAAATGAAATCAATCTAAAGCAAGTTCCTTTGAGCGTCATATCAAGCTGTTCCAAAAAGTGTGCAACATATGGGATGAACCAAAACCTGTGCACTACCAAGATGTAACAGAGGTTACTCAATTTCAAGTATTTGCTGCCTGGTTGATTGTCTTTCCAGGATTTCCATTCTTTATGAGAGGCCATCTGCTCCTGTCCTTGTAGAATACAGACTTGCTAATTTAGATTTCTAACATTTTATATATGTACCCGTAGTACTTCAGTCAAGAACTATATTCTTGTTACTTATGTTTATATTGTGTCATACACAGGAAATACAAGAATAATAGACATAAATAATACAGATGCAGGAATCAACAACAATACCTGTTGCACGTTGTCCCTTTGCATTTATCTCTCATTTTAGTTTCACACTTGACGTCTTGAGCTGAAAAGTAGGAAATTTTATATAATGATCCAAGAGCATAGCAATTTAAGTCAAACAGAAAAGGAAACAGTGAGCATATGAAAGTTGAGGTGCGATGGTGAATTTGTATAAAATTTTAGTCAAACCATCTGTGTTTTTGGCTCAATAGTAAGTACACTAGAGTGCTGCCTGCTGTGAGAAAATACAAATAGAAAGAAAGATTAGTAAAATCGTGGCGGCTTTCATTAGAAGAGATTACAGTTAATTTTATAAAGGTGTTTGAAGTTACGAAAGGATGGGAAAGGGCATATTAAAAATGGACCGTTGCTTTTATTACAAGGTCTAGATTAAGGGGACATAGATAAAAGATGAAATCACAGAATGGTTACAGCATAGAAGCAGACAATTCGGCCCATCATGTCTGTTCTGCCTCTCCAAAGGAGCAATTTACCTAGTGCCACTTCTCAGCCTTCTCCCCATAACCCTGCACATTTTTTTCCTTTTCAGATTATAATACAATTCTTAAACACCTTGATTGAACCTGCCTCCACCACACTCACAGCCAGTGCATTCCAAATCCTAACCTCTAGCTGCGTGAAAGTTTCTCCTCACGTTACCATTGCTTCTTTTGCCAATTACCTTAAATCTGTGCCCTCTGGTTCTTGATCGTTCCACCCATGAGAACAGTTTCTCCCTATCTATTCTGTCCAGACTCCTTGTGATTTTGAACATCTCTATCAAATCTCCTCTCAACTTTCTCTTCTCCAAGGAGAACAGTTCCAACTTATCCAATCTATCCACGTAACTGAACTGACCTGAAGTGTAAGAGATTTAGGACAGAGAGCAAGAGAAAATGTGTCTCCACAAACAATAATGAGGTTGTGAAATTAACCACCAAAGTTAGTAATGGAAGCAGGGACCATGCCAATGTTAAAGAATAAATTAGATAAGTGATTGATTAGAAATAAACAGATATGTGAATACAGAGACCACATGAATTTTGGGTCTACTGCTCATGTGGAAGATAAACACTAACACATGCCAAGGTCAATCATGCTGATAAGATCATGTGATTTATTTTAGGGATAACTTGGAACAAAATCAGTTCTATAAAATGCAGCGGCCCACTAGGTGAAATTAGACCTGTCTTTCTGTGAGCGCTGTCTGATTGATTCAGTAGATCTGAAAAGAGACGGTTTATAGAGACAACTTGGACAATTTTAAACTGCACTACCTAGGTGACAATCAACTGGAGCAAACTGCCCACCCACATTGTTGCATCCAATGGCATGAAATCAACAGAATAAAAATTGGGCAGCTTTTACTAATGGACAGACAATGAGAGGCAGTTAGCTTGTGCTACTTCCAACCTGTTACTGCCCCGCTCACATTGATAAACGGTGCAGCCGAGACCCAAAAACCACCCACATCATCAGGGCGCTGATTGCTGAACCTCACCGTTCTCACAATTTATATAGCTGCTGGCAGAGGTGTTAACATGTGGAAAAGACTGAATGATATAATTATGGTGCATTTTGTGCACAGTCAAAGAAGTAGGCAACTTGCAAACAAAAAGCCTCTCTCAAGGTATTTCATCTGTTCTGGCTGCAGACAGTAGGAGTGTGAAGGGAACACTGTCTTTCATTACATTAACCAAATTATACATATTGTTTCGTGCAACTAACTGATCCTTACATAAATGACTATATTTGACCAAAATAAGCCATTCGTTCCATAGCATTCATTTTCACAAAGCTTCTTTTGATCTGCCAACAAATCTGCAGTGTGGATTCTAAAGTGTATTTTTACTGTATGTTATATTGTATTAATCCACACAAAAAATTCCACATAATCCCATGTTTTATAGAGTAAATAAAATATATTTAGATTGAAAACATTTTTTTAAGAACGGTTGGTTGCTTATGAACAAACAGGCTAGAAATTGTAATTAAATAATTGCATGCAACAGTTATTAAAAGAATGCTAACCCATATGCTAACCTTAAAAAAAGCTATATCCAGTTTAATGTCAGGAAAATAAGTAAAGCCTAGTCAAGTGCCTCCATTATTTGTTCCAGGTCTTGCTCTGTTCTGTGCTGTGCAGAGAAAAGTACTGATATGCCAGGCTTTTTTTTTCCTGGGTTCATTTGCAGCGTTCTATAGTTGGACCACCATCTCCCAACACACAGGGTAGCTGTAGTCAGGGAAGGGGAGATAAGTGTTGGGCTGAAGAGTCCAGATCAGACACAGTCTTAGTCTGAGCAGTCTGGGGACACATCAAATCACCACACTCAAAGCCAAGTGCCTGATCTTCAACATTAGGCAGAGTAGGAGAATCTATTCCATCCAGCAATGCCAATGGATTCCAGCCAGTCTAATAGTCCCTGCAGGACTTCCTGGTTCTGCTTGAAAGCATTGCATTATTTTGAATTATACGACAAATTGAACCTAAACTGACCTGTCCCTAGGCGAGGGGTTCCCAAACTGTGGGTCGCAACTCTCAATGGGGGTCAGAGATAATGTTTGGGGTCACAAGCTCCCCCTCATCTGAGACTGTGGATAAGAGACTCTGGCGGGACAGCCCTGGACTTACTGGCTGCTTGCTGCCAAACAACAAGGAGTGGATGGTGAACCCAAAGCGCTCTTTAACCTCAGAAAACATACCTTTAGTGGCAAGTGCCAAGTGGGCCCAGGATTTTTGTGCACCAACTTGATGCAGGCAGAAAAGAGAGGTAAGTGTAACTCAGTGACTGACTGTGTGCGGGAAAAAAATAGGAGGTTGTGTGGCTGAGCCAGGAAGATGAGCGACAGATTCAAACTTTACTGTGTTTCTGGTCCTGTTGTACAGGCCCCTTACCCCTGGCTGACAATGCTGCTTCGCAGGCCACTAGACCTAAGGGAGGTGGCGGTGGGGCAGATTACTGTGTGTTGGGGGGTGGAGAGGGGCTGATTACAGCATGTAGGGGGTTAAGGGGCTGATTACTGTGTGTGTGGCAGACAGACAGGCTGAATGCTATTTGTGGGAGGAGGGGAGAGGGGCTGATTACTGTGTGTGTGAGGAGGGGAGAGGAGCTGATTACTGTGTGTGTGTGAGGAGGGGAGAGGAGCTGATTACTGTATGTGTGTGAGGAGGGGAGAGGAGCTGATTACTGTGTGTGTATGGGGAGGGGAGAGGGGCTGATTACTGTGTGTGTGTATGGGGAGGGGAGAGGGGCTGATTACTGTGTGTGTGTATGGGGAGGGGAGAGGGGCTGATTACTGTGTGTGTATGGGGAGGGGAGAGGGGCTGATTACTGTGTGTGTATACCGGGAGGGGAGAGGGGCTGATTACTATGTGTGTATGGGGAAAGGAGGGAGGCTGATTACCGTGTGTGTATGGGGAGGGGATTACTGTGTGTGTGTATGGGGAGGGGAGAGGGGCTGATTACTGCATGTGTATGGGGAAAGGAGGGAGGCTGATTACTGTGTTTGTATACCGGGAGGGGAGACGGGCTGATTACTGTGTGTGTGTATGGGGAGGGGAGAGAGGCTGATTACTGTGTGTGTGTATGGGGAGGGGAGAGAGGCTGATTACTGTGTGTGTGTATGGGGAGGGGAGAGGGGCTGATTACTGTGTGTGTGTATGGGGAGGGGAGAGGGGCTGATTACTCTGTGTGTATGGGGAGGGGAGAGGAGCTGATTACTGTGTGTGTGTGGGGAGGGGAGAGGGGCTGATTACTGTGTGTGTATACCGGGAGGGGAGAGGGGCTGATTACTATGTGTGTATGGGGAAAGGAGGGAGGCTGATTACCGTGTGTGTATGGGGAGGGGATTACTGTGTGTGTGTATGGGGAGGGGAGAGGGGTTGATTACTGTGTGTGTATGGGGAGGGGAGAGGGGCTGATTACTGTGTGTGTATGGGGAGGGGAGAGGGGCTGATTTCTGTGTGTGTATGGGGAGGGGGAGGGGTTGATTACTGTGTGTGTATGGGGAGGGGGAGGGGTTGATTACTGTGTGTGTATGGGGAGGGGAGAGGGGCTGATTACTGTGTGTGTATGGGGAGGGGGAGGGGTTGATTACTGTGTGTGTGTGAGGAGGGGGAGGGGTTGATTACTGTGTGTGTATGGGGAGGGGGAGGGGTTGATTACTGTGTGTGTGTATGGGGAGGGGGAGGGGTTGATTACTGTGTGTGTATGGGGAGGGGAGAGGGGCTGATTACTGTGTGTGTATGGGGAGGGGGAGGGGTTGATTACTGTGTGTGTGTGAGGAGGGGGAGGGGTTGATTACTGTGTGTGTGTATGGGGAGGGGGAGGGGTTGATTACTGTGTGTGTATGGGGAGGGGGAGGGGTTGATTACTGTGTGTGTGTATGGGGAGGGGAGAGGGGCTGATTACTGTGTGTGTATGGGGAGGGGAGAGGGGCTGATTACTGTGTGTGTATGGGGAGGGGAGAGGGGCTGATTACTCTGTGTGTATGGGGAGGGGGAGGGGTTGATTACTGTGTGTGTATGGGGAGGGGAGAGGAGCTGATTACTGTGTGTGTATGGGGAGTGGAGAGGAGCTGATTACTGTGTGTGTATGGGGAGTGGAGAGGGGCTGATTACTCTGTGTGTATGGGGAGGGGAGAGGAGCTGATTACTGTGTGTGTATGGGGAGGGGAGAGGGGCTGATTACTCTGTGTGTATGGGGAGGGGAGAGGGGCTGATTACTGTGTGTGTATGGGGAGGGGAGAGGAGCTGATTACTGTGTGTGTGGGGAGAGGGGCTGATTAGTATGTGTATGGGGAGAGGAGAGGGGCTGATTACTGTGTATGTATGGAGAGGGGAGAGGGGCTGATTACTGTGTATGTATGGAGAGGGGAGAGGGGCTGATTTCTGTGTGTGTATGGAGAGGGGAGAGGGGCTGATTTCTGTGTGTGTATGGAGAGGGGAGAGGGGCTGATTTCTGTATGTGTGTATGGGGAGGGGAGAGGGGCTGATTTCTGTGTGTGTGTATGGGGAGGGGAGAGGAGCTGATTACCGTGTGTTTATGGGGAGGGGAGAGGAGCTGATTACCGTGTGTGGGGAGGGTACTGGGTGGTAGATGGGCATAACTGTGTCTTCTGTCACTGGGGAATGTGGAGAGCTTGGCTGAAACCTACATGAGTATGTAACATATTAACAATTTTACAAAGTACTTTAAAAATACAGATTTTTATATTTATCCAATGTAATAGTTATAGGTTGATCCATAACATGCAAACTTTGATAATTACATACTGAGTGTTACTATGCTGCTTGGTTGCTGTTTCATTTTTGTTACTGTCTGGGGTCACTTTAATTTTTTCAAGTGTTAAAATGGGGTCACATTGGAAAATAGTTTGGGGGAAGCATGGCCCCTAAGGCCCCAGTAAGGGCACCTCCTGAGTACACGATGAAGCCAAAATGATTGGGGGTGGCATTAACAGTCAGGAAGTAGTTACTATCTCAGTCAGCATTTTTGCATGCAGGATTTGTTTATTTAGTGAATACTTTAAGAGTTATTGAGCTTTTGTTCTTCAGTGTTTCACAATCTGCCCTTGTCTTTCGCAGCTGGAAGAACAGGCAATCAGTACACAAACTCCTTCAAAAATTCCAAAACCACAGTCTGCCCTGAGCATCAGCCAACACCAAGATTCCAGTTATAAGCAATGGAACCGGATAGCCATCTTCCTCCCATGAAAGTTGGATGGTGTATGTTGCTGAGAACTAAAAAAGGTTCTTCACACAAATACTAGCCATTTCCTGGACTCAAACCTTAAAGCTACAGTCAAGCATTGTGCTAATGGGCTAAAAGATTATTACATTCCAACAGCTGGCAAAAAAATGCAAGAAGGACACTGAAAAACATATCCGATAACAGGGATCACAACCATATTGAGCACACATTAATAACACTGCAGCTGTTTGTAGAAGTGGGGGAGGAGCATAACAGAGAAGTCAGGTGAATCTGTTAACAAGCCCCTGTCCAGATTTAGCAGAGGTTCATTAAATATAGGGGCACTTATGAGAAAGGGAGATCCACTGACAAAACTTGCCCAGGCCCTTGAGAGCGACCTCTTCAGGTAGCACAAGACATTGAAGAGCAAGACAAAGTCCAAAGGTCTGGTTTCTGGGAGCAAAAAGCCCTTCCAGACCAAGCTACATGTCAGAGTGTAAGGGATACAACAATCAGTTAGACTCTCAGAAGAAATAGAGAGAGCGATTGAGGAGTTAAGAGGAAAGGCTGGGCTGGAGCTCAATGTTCTACTTTGTGGGAAGAGCTTATTAAAGAAATGTGAGAACAAGAGGAATTAGAAGCTTAAATTGAGGAATAGAGGTGGTGCTGATAGAAAACAAAGAGCTTAAGCAGAGGCTAGAGCAAGAAGAAGTGGAAGTAGCAGAGCTCAGAGGCACCTTTAGGTAGAATATGGGACCAGGTAGCTAGGTAGTAGTTGCAGTTCAGAAGAGTGAACAAGAAAGAGACTGGGACACTTGACTGGTGCTAGAATCAACAAATGGGCACAGCACAGCCGCTCATCATGTCCCTGTCAGCTCTCTGCAAGAACAACTCAGCTAGCCCCACTACCCTGCCTTTTCCTCGCAGCCCTGCAAATGTGTTGTGGCCTAACCAGTGTTTTATACAGTTCCAGCATAACCTCCTTGCTCTTGTACTCTATGCCTTGGCTAATAAAGGCAAATATCCCATATGCCTTCTTAACCACCTTATCTACCTGCCCTGCTACCTTCAGGGATCTGTGGATATGCACACCAAGGTCCCTCTGATCTTCAGTACTTTCCAGGGTCCTACCATTCTTAGTGTAATCCCTTGCCTTGTTAGCCCTCCCCAAGTGCATTACCTCACACTTTTCCAGGTTGAATTCCATTTGCCACTGCTCTGCCCACCTGACCAGTCCATTGATATCCTCCTGAAGTTTACAGCTATCCTCCACACTATTTACCACCCTACTAATTTTTGCGTCATCCGCAAACTTCTTGATCATACCCCCTATATTTAAGTCCAAATCATTTATGTACACCACAAACAGAAAGTGTCCCAGCACCGAGCCCTGCGGAAACAGACTTCCAGTCACAGAAATATCCCTCTACCATCACCCTCTGCTTCCTGCCTCTCAGCCAATTTTGGGTCCAACGTGCCACTTTGCCTTGGATCCCATGAGCTCTTACTTTCTTGACCAGTTTGCCATGAGGGACCTTATCAAAAGCCTTGCTAAAGTCCATGTAGACCACATCAAATGCATTATCCTCATCAACACTCCTGGTTACCTCCTCAAAAATTTGATCAAATTTGTCAAACACAACCTTCCTTTAACAAATCCATGCTGACTATCCCTGATTAATCCATGTCTCTCCAAGTGCAGATATATTCTGTCCCTCAGAATTCTTTCTAGTAACTTCCCCACCACCGAGGTTAGACTGACTGGCCTGTAATTTCCTGGTCTATCCCTTCCTTCCTTTTTCAATAATGGGACAATGTTAGCAGCCCTCCAGTCCTCTGGCACCTCACCTGTGGCCAGAGAGGGTTTGAAAATTACTGCTGGAGCCCCTGATATCTCTGCCTTTGCCTCCCTCAACAGCCTGGGATACGTCTCATCCAAGCCTGCAGATTTATCCACTTTTAAGGCCGCTAAACTCACAAGTACCTCGTCTCTCTCTATGTTAATTTCCTGTAATATTTCACAATCCTCCACCCTGATGTATATACCTGCGTCATCCTGTTCCATTGTGAAGACCAATGCAAAGTATTCATTGAGGACTGTACCCACATCTTCCGGGTCCACACACAGATTACCTCTATGGTTCCTAATTGGCCCTACTCTTTCCTTAGTTATTCTCTTGCTCTTTATATATTTTTTAAAAACCCTTTGGGTTTTCCTTTATTCTACCCACCAATGCTTTCTCATGCACTCTCTTAGCTTTCCTAATTTCCTTTTTAAGTTCCCCCCTGCACTTTTTATACTCCTTTAGGGACTCTGCCGTATTGAGCCCTCGGTATCTGCCATAAGCTTCTCTTTTTTCCTTAATCCTAACTTTTATGTCCCTTGACATCCAGGGTTCTCCGGATTTGGTCCCCCCCTTTGCCTTTACGGGAACATATTTGCCCTGTACTCTCTATATTTCCTCCCTGAAAGCCTCCCACTGCTCAGACACAGTTTAATCTGCAAGTAGCTGCTCCTAGTCCACTTGGGCCAAATTGTACCTCATCTTAGTAAAATCAGCCTTTCCCCAGTTTAGAACTTTTACTCCCGGCCCAACCTTATCCTTTTCCATAACTATCCTAAATGTAACTGAGTTATGGTCACTCTCTCCAAAATCCTCCCCCCTACTGATACACCTTCCACCTGCCCAGGCTCATTTCCGAATATTAGGTCCAGAACTGCCCCCTCCCTTGTTGGGCTTTCTATGTACTGGCTAAAAGTGTTCTCCTGGATGCAATTTAAGAATTTTGTTCCCTCCCTACCTTGCACACTAATATTATCCCACTTAATATTTGGGTAGTTAAAATCCCCGACTATTATTGCCTTATTATTCTTATGCTTCGCTGAAATTTGATTACATATTTGATCCTCTGTCTCCCTGACTATTTGGGGCCTATAGTAAACGCCCAACAGCGTGTTTGCCCCTTTTGTGTTTTTTACTCCTACCCATATGGCCTCATTTGATGATCCTTCCAAGATATCATCCCTCTTCACTGCTATAATTGATTCCTTGACTAATATTGCAATTTCCCCCCTCCTCTACTACCCCGCCTCCCTCTCTTTCTCATCTAAATACTCTATAACCAGGAATGTTGAGCTGCCAATCCTGCCCTTTTAGCTAAGTCTCGGTCATAGCTATGATATCATACTCCCATGTGCCTATCTGGGTCCTCAGCCCATCTGTCTTATTCCTCAAGCTCCTTGCATTAAAATGTATTCCGTTTAGTCTTGCTAAACTCAATTCTTTCTTATCTAGCCTATGTTTCCTCTGCCTTCCAGACTTACTAGCGTTATTAATTCCATCTCAGCTTTTCTCCCCTCTGAACTACTTTTCAGTATCCCATCCCTCACCAATTTAGTTTAAATCTGCCCCAACAGCATTAGCAAACCTCCCCGTGAGGTATTGGTCCCGTTCCTATTCAGGTGTAACCTGTCCAACTTGTACAGGTCCCACCTCCCCCAGAAATGGTCCCAATGCCCCAGGAATCTAAAACCATCCCTCCCGCACCATCTCTCCAGCCACGCATTCATCTTTTTGTTCCTATACTCACTATTGTGTGTCACCGGGAGTAATCCGGAGATTACTACCTTTGAAGTTCTGCTTTTCAATTTCCTACCTAACTCCCTAAAGTCTGCTTGCAGGAACTCATTTCTTTTTCTTCCTATGTCATTGGTCCCAACACGGACCACGACCTCTGGCTGTTCACCCTTCCCCTTCAGAATGCCCTGCAGCTGTTCCGTGAGGCCCTTGACCCTGGCACCCAGGAGGCACCATACCATCCTGGAGTCACGTCTATATCCGCAGAAGCACCTGTCTGCTCCCCTCGCTAACGAATTCCATACTAATATTGCCCTTCCACACTTCTTCCTCCACACCCCCCACCGAGCAGCTGGACCACCCACAGTGCCGTGGCCTTGGCTCTAGTTCGCCTCCACAGAGGAACCGTCACTCTCACCATTTTCCAAAGCCGAAAAATGGTTTGCGAGTGAAATGCACTCAGGGGATTCCCTCACTACCTGCCTGGTCCCATTCTTCTGTCTGACGGTCACCCATGCCATCTCTGCTTGCACCTTCTTAAGCTTCGGGGTGACCACATCCTGAAATGTGCTATCCACGAACCTCTCAGCCTCATGAATGCACTGTAATGCCCCCAGCTGCCACTCAAGCTCCGAAACCTGGCACTCGAGTTGCTCCAGTTGGAAGCACCTCCTGCATACATGGTCATCCAGACTGCCAAGAGCATCTAGGATTTCCCACATAGCGCAGGATGTGCAAATCACGGGACTGAGATCCCCAGGCATATCTTAACTAAACAGAATACTTCTTTTATTTTACCCTTACTCCTAGTTGAGTATAGACTAATGCTAGATCCTCTAGATAGACCAGATCCTCTAGGTGCTGCTGACTGCCTGTCCCAGGGTCCTCCTCTGGCACTCTCCTCTAGGTGCTGCTGACTGCCTGTCCCAGGGTCCTCCTCTGGCACTCTCCTCTAGGTGCTGCTGACTGCCTGTCCCAGGGTCCTCCTCTCACACTCTCCTCTAGGTGCTGCTGACTGCCTGTCCCAGGGTCCTCCTCTCACACTCTCCTCTAGGTGCTGCTGACTGTCTGTTCCAGGGTCCTCCTCTCACACTCTCCTCTAGGTGCTGCTGACTGCCTGTCCCAGGGACCTCCTCTCGCACTCTCCTCTAGGTGCTGCTGACGGCCTGTCCCAGGGACCTCCTCTCGCACTCTCCTCTAGATGCTATTGACTGCCTGTCCCAGGGACCTCCTCTCGCACTCTCCTCTAGGTGCTGCTGACTGCCTGTCCCAGGGACCTCCTCTCGCACTCTCCTCTAGGTGCTGCTGACTGCCTGTCCCAGGGTCCTCCTCTCAGACTCATACGTTTCGAGTCATACGGATTCGAAACATTAACTCTGTTTCTTTATCCAAAGATGCTGTCAGACCTGCTGAGTTTTTCCAGAATTTCCTGTTTTTATTTGAAATTAAATTGATTGCCAATTTTATTAACGTCACAAGAAACATTTTCCACTGTTAAATGCACAAGAAATAAAAGAGTAAAGGGAGTTTGGAGAATCACACAGTTACAGGACAATGTCCTTTTTAGCTCTGAGGGGTCTGAGATATAATTTTTTATTTCTAATTTGGTAATGATTCTTTAAATTACTTGATATCTACCCAATTCTGCAGCTGCTGTGACGAAGCTGGGTCTATCCCTTCTTTTCACCATCTGTACTGTAGAGAAGTTAAATCCCTTACTTCCATAAGCAGTGTGGGTTTAAAAAAAGACTCCTAATGTCAGAACAGCTCTACCCAAAGATTCACTAAGCAACCACTTTTGTTAATTCGCAATGTTGAGTGTAAAGGTATAATGCTTTATTAAATTTTAAGTTTCAGGACTTAATCTGAGTCAATATTTAACAATTGCACTCCCCAAATGACAGAAGGATATAAGAAAGTTAACAAAGACATCACATGTCATGCAAATTAAACCATTCAAGGTCTCTCCAGAAAAGCCATAATAGATTGTTCTTTATTACAGGTGATCATGGTTCCCAGGACTGCACTCAAGGTGGTGGCAGAGGGCCACTTACAGGATGGTAGAATTACAGAACAGCCTTTGCCAGAATAGGTGTTGGTGCAAGAAACAGGTCCAGTAGTGTTAACATGCATGACTGATAACTAAAGAACAGGTAACACAAATAGCCATCAAACAACATTTTGAAGAATGACCAAAAATAAGGAAGGGTTGAAACAGTGAGTTTGGGGAATAGTAAACATAAGCAGTGAATGTGACAGATGATGAACTGGTGTACCCGGATAGCATTGCAAGTGGCCGAAAGAATGGACTTGAAGTTATGACATGGAGCTTCGACATTGTTCCGGTGTTGTTCATTTTCACTGCTGCAACTATGCCAAAAGGCTTGTGCACTCAAAAGCATGATCAACTGTATCTGCAAATGATTAAACTTACACAGCATCTCCCTAATCAGTGTAACCTGGATTGGAGTCACAGAAGAAAAATAAAGAGGGATTTAGGAGAATGGATAGGACTAGGAGCAAGTATTGCAGATAGGCATCAAATCATTGTCCGAACATGACAAGGTGATGAAAGAGTAAACAAAGGGAATAACTAAAGCAGTCAAAAAGGCAAATCAGAAAAGCAGTCGAGATGGAGGATAGTCAGGATAAAATCAATTAAAAGATCACACTCACTTTTGTTCAGTTTAAAGACCAGAATATATCAAAAGCCATATTGCACAGTTTGAGTAGAATGTTACTCTTCAATCAGATCCAGAAAAGGTTTTAAATGGCATGGAGGAAAATTGGATCCTTTTTATAACAAATAAATATAATCAGGCCCAAACTGATGTAAAACAAGATGGCAGGGAGCCCTTTATTATGCCTGGAAAGCTTGTAGCCAAATCATTGATGTGGTTGGATCAAGACTGACAGTGTGGCTATCGAAGGCTGACTCGAATGATAAATGTTTAAAGTGGAGAATTCCTGGGCAATCAATGCTGTGAATATGAATCATCCAATACCACTGCTAAGAGGGGAATGGGGAGTCTGAAAACATGAAAGATAGAGTGGGCTGTCCTAATTCTGATGTGCATCAGCACATTGCCAGCATGTGGTTTTACTATGGATGAAGGACTCCGCCATCTGTACTGCCCAAGTTAAGAGATGGGGCCCAAATCAAACAAATATGGGATATTCAGAATGGGGAAAGAATCACCACTGCTCCTATATGTCTTCGGTATGGGACTGCCAATTGCCTCATTCATAAACTAATGTTTTGTGCACTGACTGAAGTGTCAAAAATTGGCAATAAAATATTGGTACTTGTCTAGGCCCATAATGTGACTGAAGTTCGGGTGAACATGACTCTCCAAACAAAGGCATTTAGGGTAATGGCTAGATTCGGATACCCAATAACCCCACTATCACTGATTCTTAAATCTATCCAGGGTGAAATAGCATTTAGTGAAGGCTAACATAGAGCAAGATATCTCCCATCTTAAAGATCTTATATGCTGAAGGGTGGTATATAAATAGCATCCTTTTGATCAGAATCATGTCTTGGAGGTTCACCTTGGGAGTTATGATAGAAATCTTAACTATCTTGGTTTGTATGGTTAAAGCAGACCTCAAGACGGATGAGACACAGGGAGAATGTCATGGGAACTATTGTTTTAATAAGACATAGGTGGGACTGTGGAGTAGAACTATCAGGGTTACAGGTACTCATGAACTGAGAGCTGAAATGGAGATGGTTGAACCTTTGGGGAAAGATCCCAGAGTTACAAGATGGAGAACGTTGGCAACAAATGAGTTAAATGGTTTGCTGTACGAATATGGAATTATAGAAACTTACAAGACAGGAGGAGGCCACTTAGCCCTTGGTGTCTGTGCCAGGGCATTGATAGGTACCAATTAGCCCCACTCCCCTGCTTTCTCCTCATATCCCTACAAATAGTTCCTTTCCATCCAGTTTCTCCCTATTTATTCTATCAAAACCCTTAATAAATTTGAGCACCGCTATTAAATCTCCCCTTAAACTTCTCTGTTCTAAGGAGAACAATCCCAGCTTCTCTAGTCTCTCCGCTTGGCTGAAGTCCCTCATCCCTTATATCATTTGGATAACTTTCCTCTACACACTCTGCAAGACTTTGACATCCTTCTGAAAGAATGCTATGCCCAGAATTAAACACAATACTTCAGCTGGAGCCTTACCAATGATTTATAAAGGCTTAGTATAATATCCTTGTTTTTGTACTCTCTGTCTCTACTTACAAATCCCAAGGATCATGTATGTTTTTTAACATACAAACTTTTCAATTTAAGCATGAACTGTTCTCATGATGGACACGTGATACAAAAGTACTGAGTACTGTTACACAATAATGGTTAGAAAGCATTAACTTGTGTCCATTACAATGAGAATGAGCAAATAATTCTGAATGTTTTGGAAGTGGTGAAGGGGGACATATGAGCAAGGGGGGACAGAATGAAGGACAAGAGAGGAAACACTAACCAGCAAAAAAAAGGTAGAAATATGAAACCAAAAGTAAATAAGCCTGGCATAGACAAAGGAGGGAAATTAACATTACCAGATGCAAATGAATAATTACTTTTGTGTTTCTGTACTAGCTATAAACATAAGGTCTGCCCAAGAGGCTACAAGATCCCTATCCCAAGGATCCTTGCGGCCATGTGCATAGAGTTTCCTAGCAGATCATTGGTTCTATGTACGCGGTTAAAGCCATCTCTCACTGACCTGACTGGAATCCCTTTTGTAATTAAATGAACTGCCCATACAGATGCTTTATTGCTACATTACTTTTAGCCCATTTTCAGCTTCTGAATCTTATTTGGAATTATGCATCCCAACAAAGACCAATCTTCACTCGTGCTCCTGAGACACTAGAGAGCTGTGCAAGACTTTTTTCAAAGCAGAACATAAAACTTCTGATGCTTTCAGTAGCATTTAAGTGAATGAGGCATAAAGCTCAAATGCATCCTTACTCATGTACTCCTTGCTGTTAGGTTCCTCCTTTGGTTGCGGTTGTGGTTGTGGTTTTGGTTGGTAATATGGCACTGTCCATGGGTTTAATGATTCTGTATTGATCTGGGGAGGTTCCACTTCATTGGTTTGTTCATGGTGTGGTCTTCTCATTGCATTGCCTGAGAACAAATGTTGAAATAAAGTTAAATAATGTTTTGCACGCATGGGACCAGAATTTGAATTCAGATGCGGTGAATCAAGATTTTTTTTACGGTTTATTTTCATGTGTTCCTTTGTCCAACCCATTCACTTCCACGCTCACATCAGCAGAAGGACGGCTCACTGTGTGAACTGTAGATACTCATGCACCTTGCACACTGATAATACACCTCACCTTAGAAAATAGAGGTCTACATTTTTGGAAAACATAAGAAATTGTCAATTTTTCTCCCCAAAGATTGGAAGGCCCATTTGCTGACACCAAAAGGCTACTTGCGAAATATGCACAAGACTCACCATATCTTTGTTAAATAGGTAGCTTAGCTTCAATGCTCTGTCACTGTCACACACACACACACACACACACACACACACACAAACACACACACACACTCACGATTAACTGCCTCAAGCTGCCCCCACTGCCATTATATGATAGGCAGTGGAGAGACAGCGGGAGTGTGAAGGCCATTCTTTTCACCAAAGTTGGTGAAAAGGTGGGAAAGGGGGTGTACATCATTTGGGGGGTGTCCTGTGCACATCATGTGCACTTCCCGCTAAGATTGTACCCCGACTTTGTGCCTGCCCGCCCAGCCTCCGAAACCTGCCTCCCACCCCCAATCCCTTGCCCCACTCTTGGGTGTCCAATCCCTCCCACCCAAAAAGCCAGGACTTACGATCGTCGTCAGTCTTCTCCATGGAGATGTTTGCCGTCTCAGCAGCACCCACTACCAAATTCTACTGGGACTGCAAGAGCTGCCGGCCAATCGGGGGGGGGGATTTAATTCCACTGAGGGGCAGAAGTCCCACTGTCAGCTTGTTAAGACTGCCGGCAGTGTAATATTGCTGTGGGGCAGCCCTTTTTACAAAAAAAAGGTCGACCAACTTTTCTTCTGGGGAGGCTGGCAAGCAATATACCCTCCCCTAAAATTCAGCACCAGGTTTCCCGGTGTAAGGTAATGTATGCATGGCCAGAATGAAACAATATCTAGCTCAATCTAACCTCATTTAGCTTTACATATCAAAAAGTAAAGGTGGTGTGTATGGAACTATCAACGTTAATCCAAATATATCAAGTTCATTGAAGTAAAAAAATCTTTCCATTGGATGCACAATCTAGTTTTAACAACTAAAATACTGCATCTGAATACATTAGCAAGTCTTTTGTTTGCATACTTTTGAGGTACTGAGATGTTTATTGGTCATAGTGGGTATCTGGGACAAGCATTAAACTAGGTTTGGTCATCACAAATAAACTGATGCATTAATGTATCACCAGAGTCCTTGAACAAATTTACATTGGATATAAAGATATACATTGGCCAGATTCCAGAAATCAGATAGATCCCTCTTTCTATCCCCACAGGCACTAAGAAAGCTTTTCCTCATTTCTCCTCGCCAATTATCTCCCCATCTCTCCTGAAGGCATTCATTTATCCCCAGGGGGAAGGTTCTATGATTGCTGGTTTCCCTCCAGCACCCACCGTCTCTGGGTGAAAGTCATGACACTGAGGCTGGAATTATCCTGTTTGCAGCTGAACATTAACAAGAGGGAGAAGAGGCCCCACTCTACAAGGCCCTCTATTTCCACAGCAGTCCTGATGGAAATAGAGGGTTGGTGGGGAGAAGGTATCTCCAGTTAGGTAACAGAGAAAGTAGACTGCAACACTCAAGTTTTCTCTTGTTCTTAGCCACAGTCACATCCACTTTTGGACAGGAGTACAGAGTACAAGCCTGGCCTGAGTGGAGTGGCAGAGGTCTATTCAAACCACAGCAGGCATTACATTGAATCTCAGTCCTGACCAAACTCACTTCCAGCAGTGGTCTTTGCACAGCAGGAATCTTAGCCACTTTCCCCTTTTATAAAAGACCATTTTAGTGGCCCTACTGATACATAAGGGTACATCAGACAACACAAGACAAAGGGCGGATTGGGACTTTTCTGGTCAGTACGGCTCTGACTGGTCTCAGCCATTGAGGTAACTCTAGGATCCTTTTGCTAATTCTTTGATTCGGTTATATTTTCTTGCATTTGCGTGTCACCTTATCTGTCCCCAGTAGAAATAAACTGGAGCCCAATAGCCTCTCAATTTTGCTCAGAAGGGTAATTTAATGTCAAGTCAACTGTTAAAAAAGTACCTGGCAGCTCAAAATGAAAGGTTCTGTTTAGAAAAAAGCAGCTATTCATCACAGAAGTGGATTATGCAAGCCAAAGTCAACTGGATTAAGAATTTTAAATTAGTCAACCGAAAATTATATTAATTTAGGTTGAGTAGGAAGACATTGAAATCTTTTACTTGTAACAAACAGAAAAATGAATTGGAAACCACATAATGTGATCTTAACTGCACCAGTTCTTTTTTTCTAATAGCCATATTTATGTTTGAACTGAGGCAAATTTTAAACTCATTTAGCAAACTAGACACTGTGTAGCCAATGTAAAAATGCTTGTGCTGCCTGTTCTAATGTTACAAAAAATGAACTTTTCTAAGAAACACAGTATTGCAATAAACTAATTGTTAGAATGTTCAATTTAATTAACTTTAAATTGACAATGGAAAGAAATAATTACAACTGATTACAGCTAATTATAATTCTGATTAATGCTACCTTTCATTTTTTCCTCCAGTCTTTTTTTTTTGCACAAGTGACATACAGAATATTCCATTCAAAGACTTCAAATTTTTGTCTAAATTTCCCTTGTTGGTGTGAAATGGGGTCCATCCTATTCTCCTTTGATTAAGCTTCCTTTTTATTATTCCTCTGCTCTGATCTCTCACTTTGATTCCTTCATATTGGTATGAAAGGGTCAGTTTTCAATCCCCAGATATAATTATAATTACACAAGCTTAATAAGCCAGTTGGCCGTTTCTCATTGTAACCTTTAGATATTTATTTTCATATTCCCATGAAGGCTTTAAGTCAATTGCAAGTTCCTCCGCTAAGGGACTTCACCTGTCTCCGTTACTCATATTTCAAATTCTTTGAACCCAAGCCTTTCCTTTCACCTTCTCACAGATGTGCTTGCTTCACATTTCACCTCACTCTATTCACCTGAAATGCACCCATTAACTGAGACCTTGTGTAATTGTTTGCAGCAGCAATGATCACTCAACTGCACTAACTCAGTGACCAAATTGTATTGGTGACACAAAATATTGGACGAAACATAAGTGAATACTCATCCACGTTCAAACAACCTGCGTTCCTTGTTAAAGAAATCTGTGGATTATTTTTGGATGTTAGAGTGCAAGTGTTGTTACTGATCCATTTTATTGGAAGCAGTACAATAGATTTATATACCTTTGTAGCAGAGATTGTTCTTGCAGCCTCCACCATAGCTGGGCGGACACTCTGAGCATGGCCGGCCATGCTTATAAGGAGCTTCTCCGATCCAATTCCCCCTGGTTAGTTAAAAACAGAAATTAATTCTGGTAAATCTAAATTCAGTTCAGAGGAAATAATTTAAAATAAAGTGTTCTCATGCAGCTGTGTTTCTTTGCTTCTTAAATGAAGGGATTAATAGTTAGCCAAATGTAGGTTCCAAATTTGTGTATAATCCTGAGCCAGAATGGTCACCATCAAGTAATATAGAGCAATCTGCACCATTTCATCATTGATAGTATAAATGTAAGGGCTACAGAAGGGAAGTTTGCTATTTCTGATCACTTTCAACCCTGTCAGAGAGGTTCAAGGTGGCAAGTGAGAGAAGGATCTCACAAGTTGCCTGCAAATCTGTTTGCTACACTTGCTCAAGCAAAAAAAAATTAGTCCATGTCTAAACAAAAAGCAAAGGTAGCTGCAACAAACTCAAAATAAATATTACCCCCAATGGTTTTCTTCCTTCTTCTCCCAAAGGCAGTGACTCATGCCGAGTTATAATTCCAGGCCAGAAGCCAGATGACCATTGATTGTGTCAGCAGAGACAAGGACAGCATTGACGGGTCATTCATCCATGAAAGCTATCACATCCAAGTCTAACCTGGCTCTTTCCCAATGTATACAAATGCAAATTTCCTAGCAATGTCACTGGACTGTTAAGGGATCCCTAACTGATTTCCAGCTCCCTAACATGGGGGTGCTGAAGCCAATGCTGGCACTCCCTCCACCAGTGTGAGTGTCCCTACACCACTTGGAATATGGCGGTTCAAGAAGACGGTTCACCACCACCTTCTCAAAGGCAATTAGGGATTTGCAACAAATGCTGGGCTTGCACATCCCAGGAATGAATAAAAGAAGTACATCACCATCAGAATTAAAATAAAGTGATGGGTTTACCCTCTCACATCTGTTTCTTTGACCAGGTAAATGAAGCATTGTGTAACTTGATATATGCACACTTCATGGAGAACAAATACAACTTAATTATTTGTTTAAATAAACATGTTATTTGCCAATTGTATTGTAAAAGAAACACAACTGTTAGACAGATCCAAGGATTCCATTTTATATCTCCACTTATCAACTAAATAACAATAAATCTAAATAAATGAGATGATGATCAATAACTTACTTTGGTGAATAATTGCATACTAAATAGACGGCATTCTCCCAAATTTCTCCCCATACATTCATTCTTTCACAGACATTAACAGCACAGCCAACTCTGTTCGTTGTTGCCCACACCAACTGAAAATAAACACAAAATGAATGTTAAACAAAGCATTGAGCTTTAAGAACATCTTGTGCACAGAACATGACTTACTGCTAACCAAGTGAAAATAAGCACTGGTAACTTTATTGTTTTGGTTTGAAAAAGGAAAGGCAACTTAGTTGGCTATCTTTACTCATTCATGACAAACATTTTATTTAACAGATTGCAAAATAATCAACAGTGTATAATCTCTAATAAGGGGTGATTAGAGGAGGAAATGGGATTGAGGGTTAGTGAGAGTGAAAGGTACATGCGCAGCTTTTAAAAAGGCAAAATACTGAATTATCCCTTGGTACAGGGCCAAACTGGAAGATAGCTGAATTGTTCATGATCGGATCTGTGAGTGAATGGTCTGCAGCTGTTGGCTGCAGATGTTCAGGACGGTGCATCGGTGAAACACTAAGGCAGATGATCTGGTGGGTAGCCCATTCTTAATTATGAAATGAACCAAGATACAGCCTACAGCAAGGCACAATAACCTTTACGAGACGTTTATGTCAATGTTTGTGGTTGGAACATCATGTCAGTGCTGTCCAAACCTCTTTTGTTCAAATTTAAGAACAAAGCCCTCAGGGCAAAATTAGTTTCCAGAAATCTGAAACCTGCAAAACATTTTTTCACCTCTGCCCAAAGAGAGGCTACAGGATTTCCAGGAAAAAATCATTTTAAGATTTAACACCCAGCCCTATAGGAGACTGCCTTTACTGCAAGTCACAGTAAACACCAAGCCCACATTCTTTGGCACAGTGACTGCTTCTAAAGGCTCGAGGCAGGATTCATCTTATCATGGGATACCGTGGCAATTAGGGTATCATTTACATTCTAATGGCAGTTGTTTATTCAGTTAAATTATTGGCACTCAAGTATTGGCATAAAGAAACCTTACTAACTACAGTGCAGTCCGGACACAGCACAAATCAAGGGGTTGTAAATTTATTTCTCTTACAAACTGGAGTGGACTGCTAGTGCCAGATGGACAGAATTTCGGTATCTTCTCCACACTGTCTGATGGCCTTGATTCCATTTTGTGCTGTGTTCCCTAAGCTGATAATACTTATTCCACATAGGGCTGCTTGTTCTTGCATACCTCTTTCTTTGCCACAACTATCTCAAATCAGTGATTGATATTTGTGTTATATACCTTTGTGCATGAAAAGGCTAGAGAATAATATACAATATATACATCAAGCACACTCATTCACCAGCATCTGTATGTTGATCAAACTTTAACATTAATAGAGAGCCCATTGGGCAGTCAATGTCCACAAACACTAGCATAGTTAAAAATAATACTTATGAGGCTCCCTGAGAACTTTAAAATCTTCATAACATCTATAGTTTATACTGCAACTAGCAAACCGAAGCAGTGCAAGACTGCCTCATCAACATGATCCCATGACAGGCAACTTCAAGTCCAAATTACACAACCACTTGTGTTGTTGAAGAATCAAAACTGTTTTGCTTTATAATTGCCCTATTAATCATTGCTTTGAATCTTTGTCACAAGCAGTTCCACACCTCTCCTGAAGTTGACTTTTCTTGCTCATTTATCCACTACAATGCAGATATAGTAACAAAGGTTAAAATGTAATCACTTCTAACTAAGGAACCATATGTTTGTCAGAAGTGATGTAATCCATAAATATTCCCAACCAGAATACACAAACATTTTGCTCTTCACAACAACCATTCAGCCATTATGTAAAACATCTGTTGTTTGCTTTGTGTATTTGTTTTGAAATGTAACCTAATTCTTGGGAATTCAACTTACTTGTGTGTAGTGGGTGCACATTGCACCAGAACATCTCTCAGGGCACCAAGGGTTGCACTCATGTGCGTATGGGTAGATGTAATCTTTCACTTCATCATACCATGCTTGCACATGGGAAGCTGGAGAACGATATCTGAAACAACAGATGCACTAATCTTTCACAGCCATTACTTGCAAGCCATATTATTGGTGAATCAGATTCATAAATACCTATTTAATCCCACACAAACATCTTAAAATTATAACATAACAACGTAAGAGGAGCAGGAATAGAAATAGCATCTGTGGAGAGGAGAAAAGAGTTAACGTTTCGAGTCTGGATGTTTCTTCTTCCGAGTCGTATGGACTCCAAACACTAATGCTGTTTTTTTTCTCTCCACAGATGCTGTTAGACCTGCTGAGTTTTTCCAGCGTTTTCTGTTTTTGTTTCAGATTTCTAGTATATGCGGTATTTTGCTTTTAACTTAGGAATAGGGATAGGCCATACATCCCCCTGAACCTGCTCCACCATTCAGTAGGACCATGGTTTATCTGACCTTGGCCTCAATCCACTTAACTGCCTGTTGCTCATTACCCCTGATGGCCCCTATAGTTCACAAATATGTCTATCATGGCTTTAAATATATTTGTTACAACAATGGAAAATTGTGATTGAGTGATGTCTATCTATAACTTCACCAGCTAACTAAAAGCATACTGAATTGTTTAAAGAGGACCTTTTTTTAAAAGACAAGAAATGACACTGACCAAAGATGGCTGCCACAAGTCACCTGATGATGGGAATTGTAAATTGACCACTTTTCTGGGAAGGTACTGAATGGATGCCCTGGCATGTTGCACAAGGAATTCCACATCTGAAGGTGTCAAGGTCCATTCCAAACAGGAACTAATGAAAAGAATGGGACGTGACATTTGCATCGTTATGAGTCTACCAGGACAAACGTTACCTGGAAGAGGGTCATCATAGTGGATAATGACTCCTTCAGAAGCTAATGACTGGAGCATTATATGTAGAGAACAAAAGCCAGATTCAGACACCAGATAAACAAACCCTTTCTGAAATAATTGTTGAAGAAGGAGGTCACATGACTCAAGTGACCATTTTGAAATCTCTTTAATACAGCCACTTAACTCAGAAGCAAGGGTAGTCTGGAGAAGCTGCTAATGGAGCAGTAAGGAATCTCTCTCCACTAAGTTAAGTAAAGCCCTATCCACCAACAGTCTAAAAATCCATCACAAGAGATAGTCAATTCCCATCGGAAAGAACCTCAGGAGAAAACGTCTCGATTTCTGTAAAAGACGGTTTACGGATTAAAAGGGAATTGTCTCCATCAAGTGCAGTTACATTGACTTCAATTCAACTCTGGGATTTTAACCAGGAAACCAGGAAAATCTCTGCAACAGTCAAGAACGCAAACTGTGACCTTCCATTTTCTTACCTTTTCAGCATTGACTTGTAATTTGGTCAGGAATGTAACTACCTCCAGTATAACTTGTAATTTTTTTACATGCTTGTGTGTGTGTGAATGTGAGTTGCAAAACGTTCAAGGAGCATAGGATTACCTTTTCAAATATTTTGCTATCTTGTAATGAGTGGATTTTTAACTCAATAAAAACCAACCCCTGTTGTTAAAAAATATCCAGAAAGCCTGAGAGACTTGCTTATTTGCAATCAGTGTATAAACAGTTAAACACCGACCTTGAGAAAATTCCTTCAACCTCCTAAATTCACAAACGAATCTGTTACAATCAGACTTGGGGTGGTAAATTAGGGGTGTCATTTTTACCCCTCCTCACGTGGTCCTAACAATTCAATGACTCAAGTTCGGCAGCTCTCAGGAGTAGAGAATCCCAAAGATTCACAACCCTCTGAGAGAAGAAATTCATCCTCATCTTCATTTAATTTGGTGTCATTATACATGGTGTCAGGATGGAGTATTCAAGTGAAGCAGGGTTGGGGAGCAGGGTTTAATTTAAACAGGGTGTGCGCAGACAAAATTCAATCCCCCTTTTAAAGCCTTAAATTCTGTCCTTAATTTTATACAAGAACATTTTTGATTTTATGTTATCGTTCAGTTAAGTAGCAAATCTTGCAGCAATTTGGGATGCAGGTCAGATGTGAAGAACTGAAAGGGAGAATTCATGCATCCATTCAAAAATAAGATTTTTAATATGTTATTAGTTGATCACATGTGGTGTTACAGACAAGGTGTCGGAGAATATGGTCACTTCCTTACCTGTCTCTGTTACTCCTCTTTTTTTCAATGTAATCGTTATTGCCCATTCTCCATTGCCATAAACTATCTATAGCAGTTTGATACCGAAGGCAGTAAAGAGTCAATCATGTTGGTGTAGGACTGGAGTTATTTACAGGCTGAAGCAGTTAAGGATGATAGGATTTTTTTCTAAAGGACTTTAACGAACCAGTTGGGCTTCTATGACTTATAGCAACACCAATATTTTAATAATTATATTAACATTCAAATTCTCAACTACTATAGTGGGATTTGAACTCATATTCTGTCAATTAGTTAATCCAGCAATTTAACCACCACACTACCAATACCCAGCCTTCTGCTCCTTTCTGTCTATTTCACTCAACTTTTCTTCTTCCACTTCTCTCACTCTAAATCTCTACTTCTTTCTGTTCTCTTTTGTTTCTTCTCTCTTTTCGGATGGTGAGCATGGTGAGTCAATCTGGACAACCAATATGGGCAAGCTACATGTGGGCTGGGGTTGGAGGGAAAGTGTGCTCCTCAGCTTCTCCTTTCAAATCCCCTTCACCAATCATTCATGCTTGCCTCTAACCTTGTGTTTCCATTTGTCTCCTCCACCTTCGCTGTTCCACTATCTCCTCCACTTCCTACCAACCATCACTCTCTCACTTCTTTGTCTTTGAACTTCACAATCTGCCTCATGTATACTTCCATCCCTCTTGCACCATTGCGATTCATCTCATCATTAATCATCCATCTAGTCCATTCCCACTCCAATCCCCAGGCAGATAGCCAAAAGTCAATCTGCCTCTCTCTCTGACTCATTGGTATTAATAGTTACAAACATTTTCTCACGAGAGTAAGCACTTTGTAACCATCTTTTCCAATGTCAAAAACATGCCCTAAAAGGGGACTGGCAACTATGACCTTCCATACATGATTATGCTTGGCAAAGTACTGCTGTGGTTTGCCATTGCCTCCTGCAGTATGGCTGACCAGGAAACTCTCACTGCCTGCCATCAGGCAGATTGGAAGGATTTGCAGGCTGATAATTAACCTATATGGCCACACTATGAACACAACTTCCATTGACCATCAAGTCATGGAGTGGGACTTGAACCCAGAGCTTTGGAACCAGAGGTGGGGACACTACCACCACACCACAAGACTTCCTTTCTGAGATTTATTGAACCCAAAACAAAAGCCACAACAGGTATATTGTCATTATTCTCTCACAACCACCATTCCCCATCCCCCCACCCTCATCCCACCTTTCAAAAAGAAATATCCAATATAAACGTTACCTCAACAAAATGTTGAAATTTATCCTCTGGCTTTTCAAAAGTGTTTGAAAAAAGGCAACAGACTAAACAGTGCTGGAAGTTGAGGGAAAATATGCCATTGATGTATCTAACAATGCAGTGCTGATCCATTCTGGGAAATGAGGCATACTGTGCATTATTAGATTGCAACAATTCAAATTCAGCTCACAGCATCAAATCTCTGGGCAAAAAATATCAAATCTATCCCTAAGCTTTCGGGAGAGCTTGAAGTTTTCAAATAAAAACTTGAACCACGGCACAAAAGAGATGGGTAATTTTACTGTGAAATACATATTTTTTAATTTATTTTTAAAAATCTTTATTTGGGCATTAAAATTTTTAATTACTGGGAAAGGGTGACAGGCAATTTATCAGTTGAAAATTATTCAGAAAACATTTTGAATAATTTGTAAGGCAAAGCCACCAACTGGTCAGATGATGCAGTTGCAGGGTGATTAATTCACATCGGCAAAAACTATCATGGATATAGAAACCTATAATGGTAAAAAGTTCACACAAAAGTGTGACAATGTGTAAGATTTTGTAGAAAATATGGGCAGTATAGGGCTTTTGAAAAGTTTTATTGTTACATGGCAAAAACATGTGGCAATTTGAGATGCAGTGTGGCGGAGTTGGTTGGAGCATCCGCAGTACATGAGGATGAGGAGCTGGGGGAGATTTAAAACTGAGATGCTACTATGCCACCACTGGTGGATGGGTTTAATTGCAGAATTACAAGATTACTTTTGTCATTTTCATTATAGACGCAGATGCAATAATGCATTATAGAAGAAACTAACAACACATTTTGATGGCACTAAGTGCATACTGACATAAGATGTTTAATATAATGTAGATCAGCTATTGGACCTTATTATTTTTCCAAACAAAGATTCTTTGGATCACTTAAAGAGGGTCAGAGAGGAATTTCTCTGACTTTACTTCCCCCGATTTAACCTGGGTTTTCATCTGTTTTTTGCTTCTCCCAGAAGATGATTTTGGGTGGGGTGGAGAGTGTAAATATTGTGATGCACAAGGTATACAATAGTGTTAGCCAGGCTGGATAGCATAGCCAAATGATCAGATCCCCTATTGCAAGATCCTGTACTTGTTTCAAATTGATCCACGCAAGCCATGTTATAACTGTGTTCTGAGACAAGTGTAATACAATGCGCCTGTGCAAGACTCTTACCTTCCCCAGTGCACGGCCAGGTTCTGACCTATTGACTTGAGCAAGTGGGAAGGCCCATGGTCCCAAACACATTGCTGGGCCCAGCTTTCAGCAGACCGCTCCAGTTCATTATCCCACTCCTACAAAACGACACACCACACATTGAATAATGACATGCAAGTAACAATTCATTGTGAGTCAAAGGTAGCAACTAGAGTTAAAACATTCCTTATAATAGCCCCATCACTAAGTTTTATTACAGAATCCTACATTTACTGTTCATTCATTCCCACACCATTTCAGTTTAGTGCAGTGATAATGATTGAGAACATCTGAATAAAAAGATGAAAACACAGAGTGATGAAGTTACTAATTTAGATTCCTAGACCCCCTCTGAAGTTCCCTTTAACAATCTCTTTATATTGTTTTAGTTCCGTGTCGAATTTACTTTAAAGCCCAGTTATAAGAATTTTAGGAATACATTTTGCTGGTAGGGTAAAGGATAAATAAGAGGGGTTGGTTGTATTGACCGAGTATTTAATATTAAAATGTTTAGGTTTTCTCAGTTGACAATTCTGAAAAGAATGCCATTACTTATACAAATACTTATCAACTCTTTTCCCTGCCCTTTTATTCATTGTCTAATCCTAGTTTCTTCACATGGGCTATAATGTTGCTTTACCAGTGCCCACAGTCCACTAGAAACAATCACAATGGGAAAATAAGTCTTCAACAAAATGGAAATCATGAGCAAACATTGAAAAGGTGTTATAAAAAGGGATTTAATTGACTTCTTTTGCAGAAGCCAACAAAAAATGGTTTCTTCACACTTTCCCCAGGTTTATTCTACTAGGTTTGCATCACGAGAAGGCTTCTCTGCCATTCTAGACAAATCAAACACAAGGAAGCCATGCTTCCATCATTATACGCAGAGAGGAGGAAGTCATGCTCCCCCTGAAAGTGGAGCTTCAGGGACAGCACAAGTGGGGCTGTGCAGTCCAGGCCTGGTTCAGCAATGGATGCGCTGTCGCACAGGGCAGTGCACAGGTGCCCCCTGGCTTCTTCTGGTAAATTGAAAAACCAAAAAGGGCATTTCAAGTAGTAATGTTGTTCTTCACACAATATACAATGACAGCTATCCTGCCCTAGGCGATTGTCTCATTCACACTCACATACAAAGTGCTCTGAACTTTCAAGAAAGCCTGAAAATGAAAAAAAAATGATACCAGAAAAGGGCAGAACGAACAGAAAGCAGAGTAAAACTTCTCATTTACTCACAGCAGTTGTATCTAAGGCGTTTTCTGTTTTGAGTTATTAAGCTGAGAGTTCCCCACCCTCCCGTCTCTGGGACACTAACATGACCATCAACAGGGTATCCAGAGATGGAGAGACCAATGGCATCTACTCACCATATACTCCATATTCGAGCATGAAGGGTAGACCTCTCCCCTCAGGTGGTTGTGAAGTTGCAAAATCTCGTCCTTGTCGATCTGGGGGATGGCCCTCTTGCTCCTGGAGTGGAAATATTCAACCAAACTTTCGAAATGCGAGGCGTTGCGCAAGAACCAGCAGCGCGACTCTTGCGCCAGGGCCAACACTGCGGCGAGCAGGAACCAGGAGCGGAAAGGGCTCATGTCTGAGAGGTGATCGATCTGGATGGGGACGACCTGGAATGAAGATGAAAGGAGGTCAGACTCAGCTGCTGGTTCACAGGACTGGACCACATGGGTCACATTGAGTGCTAGCTGGGCCAACAACTCTTTGTAAGGACTGGTGTTGGAATCTAGCTCGGCATCAGCTTGGTGAAGGGCTTTGTTCAGTGCAGGACAAACTGGAAACCCTTCCTTGTATCGGACGCTTCGACACTGAGGCTCGACACTCCAGCTTGCTGACCTGGATCAGAAAGAAGGGGGCATTGCTCTCATGTCAATAAATCAAAGCTAAATTTCGGCGACTAGATGAAAGATTATTTTATGTGCTTTCTACTCTCCTCTTGACTATTACCCTGTATGATTCCCACCGATTGGATCCCCACCTCCTCCGAATCGAGAGAAGGGTCTCCGACTGAGGCTGAATGGGTTGGAGGGGGGGGTTGTCCCCTGAGCTGAGTCGACCCCTGATCGGGGAACACGGCGGATTTTCCAAACTTCCCCCTTACGCCTTCAGCGTCCCAGATGTTTCAGTGAAACAAACAAAGCCCAGGCTCCAGGTGTTGAGGGGGGGGGGAGGGGGGGGAGAGAAAAAAAACAAGTTTGATGAGTTTATGCAAGTCAGAGATTTTGCAATCAGTCAGTCAATCCCCTGCCTCCTTTTACTCACTTTGCACCAAGTCCAAGTGCGGGACAGATGAGAGAGAGAGAGAGAAGGAAAGTCTCAGTCTCCTGCAGCGCCTGAATTTGGCTCCAAATGCTTCACTTTAAGACAGAAAGCTCCGCAGTTAAAGAGCAATTTTAACCGGCCACTTGCTTTTTTATTTAAGGTCGATTTCCCAGCTGGAGTAGGGATCCCGGATTGATAGCGGGTCTCTCCGTCTCTGCAGAAATCGATTGCTGAATTTATATATCTGCGCTGGGAGCTGGAGAGGGTGGGGGGGGATACAGAGCAAGCTGGTCATATCCTGTGAAGTGATGTTGTTGGCTCGGGACTGGGGCTGTGACGCTGGAGAGAGAGAGAGAGAGAGAGAAGTGACGAATTCATGGACCCCGATGGAGATCGAGCCTCCTAATAACAACTGGCAGCATCTTTGCTCTTGAGTTTAAGCTTTGTGTGTGTGAGAGAGAGAGAGAGAGATTCATTGAACTCACAAGTTTTACTGATGCTGCTAACAAGTCTGCAAAAATCGAGCCTTTCGGCTTTCCCTGTCGGGGTAATGCACCCCCCTCCCCAAAAAAAAACAAATCCATCCCAGTGAGTTTGAGTGATTCTGATGTGAAGAGGGAGGTTGCTCAGCAGCAGCCTCTCTGGACTGTCCACACGGCGCAATCGCCACCGCAGAAACACACTTTCAACCCGTTTAATTTGAAAAGGGTGGGTGGGGAGAGAGAGATGGGCTGAATACCTTCCCTGACATCAAACATAACATAATCCGAACATAAATTCTCATCCAACCGTGCGGCTTCACTACTGAACATCCTTTCGCAATGCACAGGGTTGGATCGTCCTGCATCGGATGGTCATTGCGTTTCGCAAGTAATGTTTTAAGGGATTTTGAATGCTTAAGCCTTTAGTTTTTTTTCCCCCAAACGCAGGGGTTAATATATATAGTAAAACATCAGCACCAAGGGACTAGGAGGGAGAGAAATGGACTCATCGACTTTGATTATGCTAACAGGAGCAACTTACAGTAACCCTTATCCCAGGATGATATCTGGCTGCTTTATTACGTACTTTGCAACAACAACAAACATGCGGCCAACAGAACATTTTACTGCTGGATTTCATCTAGAATTCACTGAAAATGCGTAATTGCTCTTTCAACCTTTCACATGCGTGTATCAAGAAGCACTTTATAAATCTCTCCGTCATTCCCCCCGTTTAATCGTGGGTGCAAAGGCGAATAAAACACAAAGTATTGATGTCTGAGGGGGGAAACAAAGTTAAAATTCTGAAGTCACCTCCTCCTAGAGCTCCGGGAAATTTTTTGGCTGAGATGCTAATCACTTGATATTTGACGAACGTCTTACGCTTAGCTAAAATTAGGCATGGGTCAAGAATTTTGTACAGCTGGACAGGCCGGAACATCTGGTTCACCGTAATGTCGAGAAGTCGGTTTGAATTTTGCTCGGATGGGTTAACCTGGAGCAGCCAATGGTTTAATATCTCTGCCAGTTTCCATTGGAACTTGCCCTCTAGCGGTAACATTAAATTCACGTTTTCTGTACCCAAAGCCCTATCAGTTGAGCCAAAGTGAGCTCGCTCCCAATGCAATGTTTACAACCAGCTTTAAATAAATGTACCTTTCAAAAGAAGTCAAAGTTTTTTCTGGCTGTTGAGTGACACCATTACTACAAACTCAAGACAAAAACAGAATTACCTGGAAAAACTCAGCAGGTCTGGCAGCATCATGCTGCCAGACCTGCTGAGTTTTTCCAGGTAATTCTGTTTTTGTTTTGGATTTCCAGCAACCGCAGTAGTTTTTTTGTTTTTACAAACTCAAGAGTCCAGTGAAATAATTAGAGATTCGTGTTAAAGGACCGATCTGCTCTCCCAGTTACGAAATAGGCTGAGGATGAATTAATTATAAATCACAGGAATACAGACTGTTGCAAAAGAATGTTGACTCTGCCAAGTATTGTACTGCAAGAAGTAAATAAACATACACACGTGATACAAAATATTATTTAGTGCAATGATATTGAGCAATGGGGAGCGGGCAGGACAATCGGAGGAATCATGTAATTGTTCCAAACAGCCAGCACATATATTTCTTGAAATTCATTTTTTGATAACTACTTCCAGCTTTGTGGGTATAATTGAGTCCTCCTGTGTTGTAAGATTCTACGAATCTCCGAACAATTGGCTGTCCTGCTGTCAATGATTGTCCCACTCCACTAAGTATGTGCACTAATACATTCGACATACGGCAATTTATTCAAATCTGTACTTTAACTAGATTTTTCCCAGTATTTGCCTTTCATTAGGTTGTAATAATAAATCTAGTTAAAACTATCTTCACATTACTATCGCTCATAAATAGGACATTAACCTATTTCACACAGGCTACATTCTAAAAGTCCTTGTTAACATATATTTATTGAAATTCATTTTTTGATAACAACTTCCAGCTTTGTACCATTTATCACTTAATTTTACAGAACTACATCTACAAAATAAAGCTAGTAAAACACTGGGATTAGTCTTTGAGACATTTGAAAGAGTTTAAAAATACACAATTTACTAATCTCTCACTGAATCTCAAAACATAGATCTTTAAAAGCTTGAAAGTGTTATAAACTATGAAAATGTTTGACATTTATCTTTAGAATAGGGCTGTTTTTAAAAATTACACTGATGTTAAGGTTCAATGACAAAAAAAAGCCTATCCTCCACAGGAGCTGTACTCTTAATCTCATGTTCCCATACCCCTCCACTTTCTTTTCTTTCAACTGTCTATCTAACCAATTCTTCAATGTTAACATGGTCTCCTTGTCAATTGTTAACCTCAGTAGCTCATTTGACATTGTCACAATCCTTTGTGTAAATGCTCCTCCAGCACCCCAAACTAAATTTCTGACATTATGTTTATACCTTAAGTTTTATCATGCTAGACATCTCAATGATTGCAAATGGTCTGTTTTTTATCTACTCTGTCCCATCCCTTCATAATTATAAATATCTCCAGCAAACATAGTTTTGCAAAAGTGATTCCTAGAATTACAGCAAAGCCCAGATGATGGCAGTGATTAATTCAAACTATTAGTTAGAATACAACCCAGTGCCCTGCACCGATAAAGATCAGCAGTGACACACTTTAGCCACAAGACCTGACTGTTCAATGTGAGACTGGGAGTTTTTACTGGACTGCAAAGGGACCAATTCAAAAAGATAAGACTTTAACTATTCAAAAGTGTACAACTTCCACACAATTCAGAGCACATGGACACCAATAATTACCATAGAGCCACATCACAAAGGCATAAATTCAGGCAATCTAATGATTGCACAAATAAATCAAGTTCCACTGCAATTTTTAGTTCTACCTCCAAACAGCTGATAACCTATATTCTTTAGTCACCTCCTCTAACTCCTGTTCAGTGCCCATTCACATTGATCCACCTTTTTGTGAAGTGCTTTGGATTGTTTTATTACATTAAAGATACATTGAAAAAATATTACTCAGCATTGGAAATCTTTTAGTAAATATGATTCCCTGTGATTACTTGTAAAATAATTAGCATGCAAGCAAAAGAGGAAATGTGTCAAATAGAAAAATCATATAGCCGATCAGGTAAAAGATTGAGAGATTATTGCGGATAAATCTACAAAACCAATGCATTGCCAATGAAAAGGTTTGGTACTGGTATGCATTAGCAAAGGGACAGAGGCAAATCAAACAAGGTTATATTGTAGGGAGCATTCAGTTTGAATCCTTGGCTCAGTTTTAACATTGTGCCTTAAGTTGTAAGATTTTTGAGTTCAAGACCCAGACATTAAGCTCCAGACAGCCCTGTGGGTGGTGACAAATGTTCCAGACCCTGAATACTTGATATCCAGTAGGGCTCTTACATCCAATGGAAGAAGAGTGGCAACTTCCAGCAGCAACCACCACCACCTTTTGTATCTAGTTGGCCACCCTGGGGGCCAGTTGCTTTCATTCACAAAAGAACACAAGAGGAAAATAAATAGGAGCAGGAGTAGACCATATGCCCCACCATTCAATATGATCATGGCTGAACTTGAACTTCAACCATCTATCCAGAGAATCACCCTCTCACACCATTATCTCTGGTGTCACCCAAGGACCTATCATTTGCCTCCTATTTCTCATCTACGTCATGCATGTTAGCCACACCATCTGAAAACGCAGCATCAGGTTCCACATGCATGCAATAACATCCAGCTCTACCTCACCGCTACCTCTCTCAACCCTCCACTATCTCTAAATTATTAGACTGCTTGCCTGGCATCCAATACTGGATGAGCAGAAATTTCCTCTAATTAAATATTGTAGACCGAAGCCATTGTCTTTGGTTCCCAGCATAATCTCTGTTCCCTAGGTACTGATTCCAACCATCGTCCTGGCAACAGTTTGCGACTGATCCAGACTGTACACAATCTCTGTGCCGTACTTGACCCCAAGGCGAACTTCCGCCCACATAACTGCAGCATCACTAAGACCGCCTGTATCCACCTTCATAACATCACTTGCCTCCACCCTTGCCTCAGCTCTTCTGCTTCAGAAACTCTCATCCATGCCTTTGCTATTTCTAGACTTCACTATTTCAACACAATCCTGGTAGATATCCCATCCTCTACCTTCCAGAAACTTAGGGTCATCCAAAACTCTACTCCCCTAATGTCGTTACCAACCTAATTGGCCCCCAGTTAAGCAATATCTCTATTTTAAAATTCTCATCCTTGTTTACCAATATCTCCATCGCCATGTTCCTCCTTATCTCTGGAACCTCCTACTGTGCTACACCCCTCCCAGACATCTTCTCCAACTCAGGCCTTTAGCCCATCCCTGAATTTAATCTCTTCACCTTTGGCAGCCATGTCTTTGGTTGTCTAAGCTCTGGAATTTCCTCCTTAAACCTCTCTACCTCTCTACCCCTCTTTCCTCCTTTAAGACATTCCTTAACCTCATTGATCAATGTTTTTGTCACCTGCCCTAATATCATCTTATGTGGCTCGATGTCTAATTTTGTTTTCTACCACTCCTGTGAAACATTTTGTGACACTTTACTTCATCCAAAGGCAGTATATAAATGCAGGTAGTTGCTGGTTAGGAATCAAACCAGCAACTTCTCCACATAAGAATGGTCTTTGTCACAGAAACATCAGGGATACAGAAGAAAACAAGCAACATAATCCGGCATCATAAGAATGTAAGTCATCAGGAACAATTTCATAGGATGTGAACATCGCTGGCTGGGCCAGCATTTGTTACCCATCCCTAATTGCCCTTGAGAAGGTAGTGGTGAGCTGCTTTCTTGCACCACTGCAGTCCTAGTGGTGTAGGTACACCCACAGTGCTGTTTGGAAGGGAGTTCCAGGATTTTGACCCAGCAACAGTGAAGGAACAGCGATTTAGTTGCAAGTCAGGATGGCATGGAGCAGAACTTGCAGGTGGTGGTGTTCCTATGCAACCGCTGCCATTGTCCTTCTACGTGGTAGAGGTCACGGGTTTGGAAGGTGTTGTTGAAGGAGGCTAATTTCTGCAGTGCGTCTTGCATATGATACACACTGCTCCCATTGTGCACTGGTGGTGGAGGGAGTGAAAGTTTCAGGTGGTGGATGGGGTGCTGGTCAAGCGGGCTGCTTTGTCCTGGGGAAGTTGTATTTGTTTTCCTTGTTAAGGATGCTTGAGATGTCCAAATTGATGAATGAAGAAAATTGACAAAGTTGTAAGGAGTAAATCATGTCTGAGGAACATCACTGAAATGTTTGAAGAGGTGGCTAAGTGGACAGGGGAATGTCTATGGATTTTATTTACATGGACTTCCAGAAGGCATGCGAGAAGGTCCCTCATTAGAGACTGTTAGGTGAAGTCCATGGAATTGAAAGCAAACTATTGACCTTTTTTCATTCATTCATGGGATGTGGGCTTCGCTGGCTGGACCAGCATTTATTGCCCATCCCTAGTTACATTTGAGAAAGTGGTGGTGAGCTGCCTTCCTGAACTGCTGCTGTCCCTGTGGTGCAGGTACACCCACAGAGCTGTTAGGGAGGGAGTTCCAGGATTTTGACCTAGTGACAGTGAAGGAACAGCGATATGCTTCCAAGTGAGGATGGTAAATGACTTGATGGGGAACTTCCAGGTGGTGGCGTTCCCATCTATCTGCTGGCTTTGCCCTTCTAGATGGTACTGGTTGTGGGTGTAGAAGGTGCTGTCTAAGGAGCCTTGGTAAATTCCTACAGTGCATCTAATAGATGGTACACACTGCTGCTAATGTGCGTCAGTGGTGGAGGTAGTAAATATTTGTGGATGTGGTGCCAATCAAGTGGGCTGCTTTGTCTTGGATGGTGTCAAGCTTCTTGAGTGTTGTTGGAGCGGCACTCATCCAAACAAGTGGGAAGTATTCTATCACCCTCCTGACTTGTGTCTTGTGGTCGGTGGACAGGCTTCGGGGAGTCAGGAGGTGAGTTACTCGTCACAGGATTCCTAGCCTCTGACCTGCTCTTGTAACTACAGTATTTATATAGCTAGTCCAGTTCAGATTCTGGTCAATGGTAATACCCAGGATGATGATAATGGGGAATTCAGTGATGGTAATGCCATTGAACGTCAAGGGGCGATGGTTAAATTCTCTCTTGTTGGAGATGGTCATTGCCTGACACTTGTGTGGTGAGAATGTTACTCGCCACTTGTCAGCCCAAGCCTGGATATTGTCCAGGTCTTGCTGCATTTGAATATGGACTGCTTCAGTATCTGAGGAGTGGCGAATGGTGCTCAACATTGTACAATCATCTGTGAATATCCCCACTTCTGACCTTATGATGGAAGGAAGGTCATTGATGAAGCAACTGAAGATGGTTGGGCCGAGGACATTACCCTGAGGAACCCCTGCAGTGATGTCCTGGAGCTGAGATGACTGACCTCCAACAACCACAGTCATCTTCCTTTGTGCTAAGTATCACTCCAACCAGTGGAGAGTAGCCCTCCTGATTCCCATTGACTCCAGTTTTGCTCGGGTTTCTTGATGCCACTCTTGGTCAAATGTTGCCTTGATCTCAAGGGCAGTCACTCTCACCTCACCTCGGGAGTTCAGCCCTTTTGTCCATGTTTGAACCAAGACTTTAATGAGATCAGGAGCTGATTGGCCTTGGCGGAACTCAAACTGGGCATCAGTGAGCAGGTTATTCCTAAGCAAGTGCCATTTGATAGCACTGTTGATGACCATGAAAACTTTGATTAAATCACCCCTTAGCCTTCTAAATTCCAGGAACTACAATTCTTCTAAATTCAAGAGAATACAATCCTAGTTTGTGTAATCTTCCCATATAATTTAACACTTGGAGCCCAGATATCATTCTGGTAAATTTGTACTCCCTCCAAGGTCAATATATCCCTTTTAAGGTGCAGTACCCAGAACTGCTCACAATAACCCCTCCTGTGCTCTAACTCAGGGCTTCGTATAGCTGAAGCATTACTTCCACCTGCTTGGGTTCTCGCCTTCTAGATATAGGACATAGGAACTTAGGACTTAGTAGTAGGGCATTCGGCCCTTCGAGCCTGCTCTGCCATTCAATAAGATCATGGCTGATCTAGTTGTGGTCTCAACTCAATTTTCCTGTCTGTTCCCCATAACCCTTGACTATAAAAAAATCTATCTAACATAGCCTTGAATAAATTCAGCTTCAACTTTTAAAAAAAATGTATTCATTCATGGGATGTGGACGTCGCTGGCTGGGCCAGCATTTATTGCCCATTCCTAATTGCCCTTGTTCAGAGGGAATTTTAAGAGTCAACCACATTACTGTGGGTCTGGAGTCACATGTAGGCCAGACTAGGTAAGGACAGCAGATTTCCTTCTCTAAAGGACATTGGTGAACCAGATTTTTACAACAATAACTTTGGGGTCATCATCAGACCTTTAATTCCAGATTTTATTGGATTCAAATTTCAACATCTGCAGTGGGATTCAAACCCAGGTCCCCAGAGCATTACCAAGGTCTCTAGAATACTAGTCAATCATCCTCCGCCATTTCCGCCAACTCCAGCGTGATGCCACCACCAAACACATCTTCCCTTCACCCCCCCGGCGGCATTCTGTAGGGATCGTTCCCTCCGGGACACCCTGGTCCACTCCTCCATCACCCCCTACTCCTCAACCCCCACCTATGGCACCTCCCCATGCCTACGCAGAAGATGCAACACCTGCCCCTTCACCGTCCAAGGGCCCAAACACTTCTTTCAAGTGAAGCAGCATTTCACTTGCATTTCCCCTAACTTAGTCTACTGCATTCGTTGCTCCCAATGCGGTCTCCTCTACATTGGAGAGACCAAACGCAAACTGGGCGACCGCTTTGCAGAACACCTGCGGTCTGTCCGCAAGAAAGACCCAAACCTCCCTGTCGCTTGCCATTTTAACACTCCACCCTGCTCTCTTGCCCACCTGTCTGTCCTTGGCTTGCTGCATTGTTCCAGTGAAGCCCAATGCAAACTGGAGGAACAGTACCTCATCTTCCGACTAGGCACTTTACAGCCTTCCGGGCTGAATATTGAATTCAACAACTTTCGATCTTAAACTCCCTCCCCCCATCCCCACCCCGTTTCTTCCCCCTCCCTTTTGTTTTTTTCAATAATTTATATAGATTTTTCTTTTCCCACCTATTTCCATTATTTTTAAATCTACAACTAATACCTTGTCAGTCTTTCCCCACTAGAGCTGTACCTTGAGTGTCCTGCCATCCATTCTTAATTAGCACTTTTCTTAGATAATATCACCACGTTCAACACCTCTTTGATCCTTTTGTCTGTGACATTTTTTGATTATCTGCTCCTATCACTGCTTGCTTGTCCCTACAACCACCCCACCCTCAACTTCTCTCCCCCCGCCCCCCACCTTAAACCAGCTTATATTTCACCCCTCTCCTAACTACACTCAGTTCTGTTGAAGGGTCATTGGACTCGAAACATCAACTCTTTTCTTCTCCACCGATGCTGCCAGACCTGCTGAGTTTTTCCAGGTAATTCTGTTTTTGTTCCAGTGACAATACCACTATGCCACCACCTCACCACTGCTTTCTGGGGAAGTAAATTTCATAGGTTAATGACCCTCTGAGAGAAAAAAAAATGCTCATCTTAAAAGGGATACCTCTTACACTTAAACTGTGTCCCCTAATTCTGATCTTCCCCACAAAAGGAAACATTCTCCTGGTATCCACCCTACCAAGGCCCCTCGAGATCTTACCTGTTTCAATAAGATCAACTCACTCTTCTAAACTCCAATGGGTATAAGCCTAACCTGACCAATCTTCCTTCAAAAGATAAGTCCTTCATCTCAGGAATGAGTTGAGTGAACCTTCTCTGAAGCGCTTCTAACGCAATTGTAACCTTTTTCAAATAAGGAGACCAAAATTGTACACAGTGCTCCAGATGTGGTCTCTCCAAGTCAGCAGTTAAAACTTCCCTACTTTTATACTCCATTCCCCTTGCAGTAAACAACAACATTCCATTTGCTTTTCTAATCACTTGCCATACCTGCATACTAACTTTTTGAGATTTATGTACCAAGATTCCTCTGTACCACTGCAATCCCTCTCCAGTTCAAACTGTAGTCAATGGGAATCAGGAGGAAACCTCTTGTTTCTGATTATAGAAGTGATGAATAAGCATCATGAGAAGTGTCAAGAAATAAGAGTGTACCCGATTTCCGAATGGAAGTCGAGAACTACAAGTCCCGATGTGACCCGGGAGTTTCCGCACTTTTGCAAATTGGGAGCGGGCTGCATGTGAACAGTTCAGCGTTGTGAGATTTTGGGGTTGGGGCAAGTGCCCAGTGCAACTGCAGGGGAAAAAATGGAGCAAAAACACCATCATAGGACCCAGGAGTTGGGCGCCATAACACAGAGGAGACCCTGGACAGGGGACAGGGAGAGGTCACAGAGAGAGAGAGAGAGAGGAGGGACTGGGGAAGAATCACCACTGGGAGGAGGAGACCACCAGTAAGAATCACTGGGGAGAGGAGAAAAGAAAGAGATTCCAAGTTATATAAGTGCTGTGGTTAGCAGGCTCTATGTGGTGAAGGCTCAAGAGAAGCTCTGGAGAGCAGAAAAGGCAATGGAAGGTGTGATTCCATGATGTGGGTCTTTGGAGCAGTGCTGTTCTGCTCAGTGTGACTGAAAAGCTGAAGTTGTTCCTGTGAGTTGATGCTGAATCCAGGGGAATGTAGTCTCAGGAGGTCCCTGACTCAGGAATCCACAGGAATGCAGTCTCGAGAGATGAGATTGAAACCCTGGGAGGCAAGCAGTTTTTGGGGCAGGCTGAGTCAGAGTGATTAGTGTGGGAATTCAGAGACTTGAACTTCAAAAATGTAAAGTATAGAAACCTCTCATGAATGAGACAGTGCTTTAATGAGATTGTGCAACTCAAAGTGGATACTGGCATCTGGATGGGTTACTGAGAAATCTGTGGAATCTATCTTGGTCACGTCTGTCGATATTGTGCAGTGTGATATGTTTGACCACAGTTTGCCTATTCATCCACAAGTATCCAATGTTAATTCTGAATGTTAGAGTATGAGATAGATATTGGAAATTGTTTTACTTTTCTAACTTTTTATAGTAAAGTTTATTTTGTATGTTCAAAAACCAGGGAAGCTCGTGGTTTTTCTCTTCGTAAGTACCTGGGATCTCAAACTTTATCTACTTTAAACAAAAAGTTACTGGTGCCTAACTGGATTATACCAAATATTTGGGGGCTTGGCCCAGGATCATAACAGAAGGCAGATTGGTAGGATTGAGATCAATTAAACAGATGGGTTTGTTGGACAAAGTATCTTTTTCCTGTTACAAAAAGTGCCTTTATATATGAGCTAACTGTTCATGACCTTATTTATTCATTAAGTGCTGGTGTCTGTCATCTGAAACTAACCTTTCTTATTTACAAAAGTCAAAACTATTTGTGCAAACATATCGTTCCAGTGCTGAAGCCCCCTCCCCTAAATCAGTCGGATGCTTCCTTTGTAGTCAACCGAGGAGAACAAGAAATTTAGAATAAAATAAAATTCTGCAGATGCGAGAAATCTGAAATAAAACTAGAAAATGCTGTCAATACTCAGCAGGTCAGGCAGTTCTGAAGGAAGGTCATTGAGCTGAAACATCTGTTTCTTTCTCCACCGATGGTGCCTGACTTGCTGAGTATTTCCAAGAAATTTAGAATACTCGACTAAGCAATTTTGTTTAATTCTTTTCCTTTGCTCGTTCGGCCAGACTTGTTACCAATAGCCAGTCAGGAATAAAAATATCTGTATTCCAGTAATAGACCATTGCAAATCATAAGCCAGGTTCAGGCATGCATAACAGAATCCACCAGCGATATATCATTTAAGTCTAAGCTTAACTCAAGTCTAACCAGGCATATAATTGCACAGCAGCTTGCTGAGGAGCAAGTGTTGCTTCAAATTTGAAAATAATTTCCAGACAGCGTTCAAAATTTAATAAAGTGCATTATGGATGTGGTACAGATGTAAAAAAAATCAAGTCAGAAGTCGCAATTTTCCATGAGCATCCCAACACTGGGCACGACATTACTCAATAGCTGTAACAACAAAAACAAAACAGTGGCAATCGCAGAGGTTCTTGTTAAAAAGAAATAATAAAATTCACCCAGTGGTTCAGTGGCTAAATTAGACCATAAGACCATAAGACATAGGATCAGAAATTAGGCCATTCGGCCCATCGAGTCTGCTCCGCCATTCAATCATGACTGATAAGTTTCTCAACCCCATTCTCCCACCTTCTCCCCGTAACCTTTGATCCCCTTACCAATCAAGAACCTATCTATCTCGGTCTTGAATACACTCAATGACCTGGCCTCCACAGCCTTCTGTGGCAATGAATTCCATAGATTCACCACTCTCTGGCTAAAGAAGTTTCTCCTCATCTCTGTTCTAAAACTTTACTCTGAGGCTGTGCCCTCGGGTCCTAGTCTCTCCTACTAATGGAAACATCTTCCCTACGTCCACTCTATCCAGGCCTTTCAGTATTCTGTAAGTTTCAATCAGATCCCCCCTCATCCTTCTAAACTCCATCGAGTATAGACCCAGAGTCCTCAAACGTTCTTCATATGTTAAGCCTTTCATTCCTGGGATCGTTCTCGTGAACCTCCTGTGGACCCTCTCCAGGGCCAGCACATCCTTCCTGAGATACGGGGCCCAAAATTGCTCACAATATTCTAAATGTGGTCTGACCAGAGCCTTGTAAAGCCTCAGCAGCACATCCCTGCTTTTATATTCTAGTCCTCTCGAAATAAATGGCAACATTGCATTTGCCTTCCTAACTACCGACTCAACCTGCAAGTTAACCTTAAGAGAATCCTGGACTTGGAATCTCAAATCCCTTTGCACTCCAGATTTCTGAATTCTCTCCCCATTTAGAAAATAGTCTATGCCTCTATTCTTCTTACCAAAGTGCATGACCTCACACTTCCCCACGTTATATTCCATCTGCCACTTCTTTGCCCATTCTCCTAACCTGTCCAAATCCTTCTGCAGCCTCCCCGCCTCCTCAATACTACCTGTTCCTCCACCTATCTTTGTATCATCTGCAAACTTAGCCAGGATGCCCTCAGTTCCTTCATCTAGATCATTAATGTATAAAGTGAAAAGTTGTGGTCCCAACACTGACCCCTGCAGAACTCCACTAGTCAACGGCCGCCATCCTGAGAAGGACCCCCTTATCCCCACTCTCTGCCTCCTGCCAGACAGCCAATCTTCTATCCATGCTAGTACTTTGCCTCTAACACCATGGGCTCTTACCTTACTGAGCAGCCTCCTGTGCGGCACCTTGTCAAAGGCCTTCTGGAATTCCAAGTGGATAACATCCATTGGCTCTCCTTTTGTCTAACCTACTCGTTTCCTCCTCAAAGAATTCTAACAGATTTGTCAGGCATGACCTCCCTTTGATGAAACCATGCTGACTTTGCCCTATTTTACCATGCACTTCCAAGTATTCTGAAATCTCATCCTTAATAATGGACTCTAAAATCTTACCAACGACCAAGGTCAGGCTAATCGGCCTGTAATTTCCTGTCTTTTGCCTCACTCCCTTCTTAAACAGGGGGGGGTTACATTAGCGATTTTCCAGTCCTCTGGGACCCTCCCTGACTCCAGTGATTCCTGAAAGATCACCACTAACACCTCCACTATCTCTTCAGCTAATTCAGTGGTTTGGATACGCAATTCAGGTCAAAAGTGTCAGGTTCTATCTCTTATGTTGAGTTAAGCAACCTCTCTCAGCTGGGACAGAAACTGAACATAAATGACCATCGCATACCATGAGAGACTGGAAATATTTGCCAGTTTCTGCCAATTGCTATCCAGCAACTTCTATGACAAAGCAAGTACAACTTCTGCTCCTATTTTGTATGTTCATATGTACATACAGATTGTCCAAATGTATATTGAAACTTTTAAGTATAGATAGAAACCCAAAGACTGGCCTTTAGGAGAGAAAGCAAGCATTTGAAATTCTTTATTTAAAAAATATTCTTTATCAATCTTGAGACTCAAATGAGATTTTAGGGAAAATACATTTCAAATTTGCATCTGAGGTGAAGGTGGTCCTCTTTTACTTCACTAAGTAGCTCTACTTGGCCACATATTTGGTTCTTTTCCTCCCATCATAGGCAGGTTATGTTGTTTAAAGCTCTTTTCACAGGTTTGACAATTTTATACTGGTCCCAATCATTTAAATCCCTGCATTAGTTAACTCTTCCACAGACATAAGAGCAATCTACCATTGTTTAATCCTGCTCTATGGAAACATCTAAGGGTCTGCCCTAGATTAAGAACTCACTTTTCATTAGTACCTTAAGCAGTTCCATCACCTCATGTTCACCTAGGGTCTGTCAGCCATGGAAGGCAGATGATTGTGTTGAACCCCCAGGCAATTGAATCTATTGTTACTTGAAACAAGTAATTTTCCTCAGCTTCCAGATGTTTGTTCTGTTTTATCTCATTCTGGTACTAAAGATTCCATTCTATTGCAAGCCACCCCTTCCAGCAAAAAATATTAATTCTATTTTTCTCATTCACACATTGATAAGACTTGTGTACTTCCAATATTTCGACTTTTCTTTGTCTCTATCACAGTCCAGCTGATCTGCAAAGTCCATTAGTGACCTGGTATACCTATTCCCCTTATTCAGGGCTTTTGTGGCTTTTGACTTTCTACTTTGCCAGCCTTCGGGATTAAATGAAAGAATAACAATTTACCTGTTGCAGTAGCATCAAAGCCTGAGAGAATGTGCAGGATGCCTCTGGCAACAGAGAAAGACCATTTATAAAACAGATTCGAGCCTCTGCTCGAGGAGGCCATTTGGTCGATTAGTCCCACTCTCCTGTTCCTTCTCCATTGCCCTGCAAATCTTTCCTTTTAATTATAAATCCAATTCTCTTTTGAAATTGCTAATTGATTCTTTGTCCATTACCCTTTCAGACAATGAATTCCAGATTATAACACAATAATAAAAAAAACACAGCTCCCCTTGTTTCTTTCTTGCAATTACCTTCAATCTTTTCCCTCTGGTTACAAACCCTTATGCTAATGAAAAGTTTCTCCCTATCCATTCAATTGAAACCCCTCAATTTTGAACGCCTCTATTAAATCTTCCATTTAATCTATTTTTCTTCCAAGGAGAACAATCCCAGCTGTTTCATTCTCTCCACACAATTAAATTGCCTCATCACTACCACCATTCTGGCAAATCATCATCTCCAAGGCCTTAGCATTGTTTCTAAAGTGTAGGATTCAAAACTGGGCACAATACTGTAAGTGAGATTTAACCAATTTTTTTTTATAAAGAATTAGCCTAGGTCCCTTGCTTTTGTAGAAGGCATTCAACAAAATCTGCCATAAGAGGCCATTATTAGTTAAGCAACAGGAGGCAAAGTAGGAATAATGGCAGGTTTTCTAATTGGCAGGATGTGATTAGTGGTGTCCCTCGGGGATCCATGTTGGGGCCTCACTGATTCACTGTATTCATTAACAACTTAGTTAACAGAATAAAGAGCTACATATAGAGGAAATGATGGTGTAGTGGTAATGTCACTAAACCTATAGTCCAGGCTAATGCTCTGGGGACACAGGTTTGAATCCCAACATGGCAGTTGGTGGAATTTAAATTCAATTAATAAATATTGAATTGAAAGATAGTCTTCAGTAATGTAGCAAATCAAGGAGAGCAATATAGTAATATGGGAAATGAGGGTCAATGAATGGCAGGAAGGGACAGAGAGGTAAAAAACTAGAATACACCAACAACTAAGACTAGATGCTACAAAGATGACAAAACTGAAAGCTCTGCATTCATAACAAAGTAAATGAATTGATAGTGCACATTGAAATAAATAAATATGACCTGATAGCAGTTATGGAGACGTGGCTGCAGATGACAAGGACAGGCCCTGACAAGAATAGGAAGCTGTGTAAAGGTGGAGGGGGAGCACTGTTAATCAAGGATGGCATTGGTGCAACAGTTAGAGATGGCCTTGGTTCAGGAGATCAGGATGTAGAATTGGTTTGGGTGGAGACAAGGAATAGTAAGGGAAAGAAGTCACTATTGGGAGTGATCTACAGACCCCCTAACAGTAACCACAATGTAGGACAAAGTATTCAAGAAGAAATATTGAGTGCTTGTGATAAAGGGATGACAATAATCAAGGGTGATTTTGATCTACATATAAACTGGAAAAATCAGATTGGCAATAGTAGCCTGGATAATGAGTTCTTAGAGCAGCATGTTCTGGAACCAACCAGAGAGCAGGTTATATTAGACTTGGCATTATGTAACGAGACAGGATTAATTACTGACCTCAAAGTAAAGGCACCCCTAGGTAGCAGCGACCACAATATGATTGAATTTTACATCCAGTTTGAAAGGGAGAAGAGTAGGTCTAAGACTAGTATTTTAAACTTAAATAAGGGCAACTACTGTGGGAACGAAAGCTGAGCTAGCTGAAGTGAACTGGGATACTAGGCTAGGGGATAGATCAATAGAGAAGCAGTGGCAGACATTTAAGGGGATATTTCAGAAAATTCAGAATAAGTATATTCTTACTATAAAGAAAAATTCGAAGGGGAGGACCCACCATCTATTGTTAACTAAAGTTAAGGAAAGCATCAAATATAAGGAAAAAGCATATAACTGCACGAAGATGAGCTAGAAATGTAAAAACGGGTGGCAAGAGTTTCTACAGGTATCTAAAAAGGAAAAAAACAAATTAAATGCTGGTCCACTAGAGTGAGAATGGGGAGTTAATAATAGATAATAAGAAATGGCGGATGAAATTAACAAATATTTTGCTTCTCTCTTCACTACAGAGGATACAAAAAGACATTCCAGAGATAGCTATAAATCAGGAGGTGGAAGGGAGAGGGGAACTTGGTGAAATTACAATCACTAGGGAAGTGGTAGTGAGCAAACTGATGGAGCTGAGGGCTGACAAGTCTCCGGGTCCTGATGGACGTCATCCTTGGATCTTAAAAGAGGTGGCTAATGAGGTAATAGATGCACTGGTGTTAATTTTCCAAAATTCTCTAGATTCTGGAATGGTTCTATCAGACTAAAAAGTTGTGAATATAACCCCTCTATTCAAGAAGGGAAGGAGGCAGAAAACAGGAAAATATAAGCCAGTTGGCTTGATGTCGTGGGGAAGTTATTAGAATCAATCGTTAAGGTCATGTCTGGAAACTTAGAAAAACTCAAGGTAATTGAGGAGGGTCAGCATGGTTTTGTGAAAGGGAAATCATGGGGCACAGATTTAAAGTGATTGGCAGAAGGATTAAAAGGGACATGAGGAAAAACTTCTTTGCCCAGAGGGTGGTGGGTGTTTGGAATTTGCTGTATGGTTTGGTGGAGGCAGAAATCCTAAACTCATTTAAAAGGTACCTGGATCTGCACCTAAAGTACTGTAACTTGCAAGGCTACGGACCAGGTGCTGGAAGGTGGGATTAGAATGGGCAGCTTTTTTTTTGGCTAGCGCAGATGGGCTGAACAGCCTCTTTCTGTGCCATGACTTTTCTATGGTTCTATTGGAGTTCTTTGAAGGAGTAACAGGTACTGTGGATAAAGGGGAGCCTGTAGACATTCTGTACTTGGGTTTCCAGAAGGCATTTGATAAGGTGCCACATCAAAGGGTGTTGCAGAAAATAAAAGCTCATGGTGTAGGGGGTAACATATTAGCATGGATAGAAGATTGGCTGGCTGGCAGAAAGCATATGCATAAATGGGTGTTTTTCTGACTGGCAGATGTGACAAGTGGAATCCTGCAGGAGTCTGTGTTGGGGCCTCAACTTTTTACAATTTACGTCAATGACAGATGAGGGGAGCAGTCACATGGTAGCTAAATTTGCAGATGATACAAAGATAGGTAGTAAAGTATGTTGTGAAGGGAACATAAGGAGGTTGCAGACAAGTATAGATAGGTTGAGTGAGTGGGCAAAGATCTGGCAAATGGAGTACAATGTGGGAAAATGTGAAGTTGTTCACTTTGGAAGGAAGAATAAAAACGCAGAGTATTACCTAAATGGAGAATGACTGCAGAATTCCGAGGTGCAGAGGGATCTAGGTGTTCTAGTGCACGAGTCATAAAAGTTTAGTCTACAGGTACAGCAATTAAGACGGTTAACAGAATGCTATCCTTTATTATGAGAAGAATTAAACATAACAGTAAGGGTGTTATGCTTCAGTTATACAAGGCATTGGTGAGACATCTCAAATACTGTGTGCAGTTTTGGTCTCCTTGTTTAAGGAAGGATGTAAATGCTTTGGAGGTGGTTCAGAGGAAGTTTAATGGATTGAAACCTGGAATGAGTGGGTTGTCTTATGAGGAAAGGTTGGACAGAGTCACAGAGTCTTAACAGCATAGGAGGAGACTATTTGGCCCATCCTGTCTGCATCGGCTATCCAAATGACCTAGTGCCATTGCCCTGCCTTGTCCCCGTACCCATGCACATTGTTTCTATTCAAATAATCATCTAATGCCCTCTTAAATGCCTTGATTGAACCTGCCTCCACCACACTTCCAGGCAGTGCATTCCAGACCCGAACCACTCATTGTGAGAAAATGTTTTTTCTCACGTCACATTTGCTTTTTTTGCAAATCACTTTAAATCTGTGCCCTTAAGGTGGAGGTAGATGGATTCTTGTTAGGCAAGGGAATCAGGGTTATCGGAGCCAGATGGGAATGTGGAAATCGAAACACAAGCAGGTCAGCCATGATCTTAATGAATGGCGGAGCAGGCTCGAGGGGCTGAATGTCCTACTCCTATTTCTTATGTTCTTAAATCATGCTACAGGCATAGGAATGTTTGGTTAGATCACGTGTGAAGTACTATCCAGCAGTTCTGGGCAGCGCACCTCAGGAATATATGGGGCTTGGAGGGAGGCAGCACAGGTTTGCTAGAACAATAGTGCAAAAGCAAATTGCTGGAAATCTGAAATGAAAGCGGATAATACTGGAAATACTTGGCAAGACAGGCAGCATTTGTGGAGAGAAAGAGTTAACATTTCAGGTTGATGACTCTTCATCAGAACATCAACCTGAGACATTTACTCTCTCTCTCTCTCTCCGCACAGATGCTGCCTGACCGGCTGAGTATTTCCAGCCTTTTTTGTTTTTATTTACTTGAATGATACCAGGTGTAAAGAAAATATAATTTTTTCCAATATTACTGTGGGATACTGTGGAGCAGGCTTGTGGGAGCTGTGTGTCTGTTGTGTGCACGACTAATTTAATTAAACTGAAGACAGTCAAATTGCTAGTTTAAATCATCAAAGGAGTTAGGTGCAAAAACAGGCATTTTGAAGTGGAAATGGATAAGATGGGATACAAGTAGATACAACATGAATAGCAATTTGCATTAGATAAGTGAAATTCAACAGCTAAAAATCCAACTCCTCAGAGGCAGAAAGGAAGTTTTACAATTTGCAAAGATCATAAGTAAATAAAGTTTATTTTCTCCAGAAGTGCTGGCCATAATGACAACATGAAAGATATTTAGATTCTGGGAAAGGTAACTTTCAAAAGAAGGTTAATAACAATGGGTTTAAAGATAAAAGGGGAGAAAATACATTTAAGGATTGAAAGCTGTATGGAGTGGCCAAGTGAGATCTTGAAAGGTGGGCTGTGCAAGGACAGGCCTGTGAAAAAGCAGCTTCTAGCCACCACAGAGGTGTCTAGTTATTCCAGAAAGCAAGGTTTTGTTACAAGCCTTGGATTGCTATTGTCAAGTGAGAGGGATAGAGAAGCTTGTGAAAAACCTCCCTTATAGCAACAGTGGGTGTCTTATGGCAATATTACTGGATGTTTTATAGATTAAGAATCTATTGGGACTGTTGCCTGGAAAAGGGTGGTTGTGAGTCTAGCTAAGAAAACTTTTGGGAAATGTTGTAAGACTAACTTCAACTGTGTAACTGTAATCTTGTGTGTTTTAAGTTTTTTCTTTTGTTAATAAACATTTTAATTTAATATTTAAAATCTCCGAAAGTGGTAGTGGAATCTTTATTTGTGACTTCAGTACACATGCCTTCTTGTAATAAAATACAAATTCCAAATCATTGTGATAGTTTGGCCAAGTTTCCCTTTGGGATTTAGTCAGTCCAGCAATTACCACCTGCCATATCATAACACAGGACACCAAGGAATAAATTTAAAGGAGAGATTACAGAACTAGGGCTATATTCCCTGGAACTTAGAAAGAACGATTTGATTGAGTTTTCCAAACATTAAGGGGAACAGATAGATTATCACTATCTATCCTATCTTTGCTGGTTAGGGAATCTAGGACTTGGGGACATAGCTTAAAAAAGAGCCAGGTCTTTTGGGAAGAGCAAAGGAGAAGAAAGAACAAGGAGGCACCACTGTATACTTCCTTCCAGTCTGAAGAAAAATGGTTCACTACTTTGCTTGCTGTCCCTCAGCCAATTTCATATCCATGCAGCCACTGCCCTTTTTAATTCCATGGGCTTCATGGGTTTTCTTTTAATGTGTAAAAGTGCAAAAAGCAACAATGCAACTCTTTCTATATCAAATCAAGCTAAAGCCAAAGGATACATGATGCAGGGGTTATCTACCCAAAGGACTCCAGACATGGTTTACTAAGCACATTGACTAATGTTTCTTAGTAAGCAAACCACCCAAAACTGGCATAGCATCAATTTGACTCAATCCCTTACTCGTCGATTCAATCAGGCAAATGCACATGAGATACAGGGTAATTTGATAAGGTGGATTCAAAATTGGCTTAGTTGTAGGAGACAGAGGGTGATGACGAAAGGATGCTTTAGTGACTGGAAGCCAGTGTCCAGTGGCATACCACAGGGATCTGTGCTCGGTCCCCTATTATTTGTCATTTATATAAACGACATAGATGACTATGTGGGGGTTAAGATTAAAGTTAAGGATTTAAGTTTGCGGATGACACAAAGATTGGCCGGGTGGTTAACAGTGAGGTTGAGTGTCTTGGACTACAGGAAGGTATAGACGGGATGGTCAAATAAGTGACAGATGGAATTTAACCCTGAAAAGTGTGAGGTGGTACACTTTGGAAGGATTAATTTGACAAGGAAGTATTCAATGAACGGCATGGCACTAGGAAGTTCTGAGGAACAAAGGGACCTTGGCGTCTGTCCATAGATCTCTGAAGGTGGAGGGGCACCTTAGTGGGGTGGTGAAAAAGGCATGTGGAACACTTGCCTTTATCAATCAAGGCATAAGATTACAAAAGTAGGGAGGTCATGTTGGAGTCGTATAGAACCTTAGTGAGGCCACAACTGGAGTACTGTGCGCAGTTCTGGTCGCCATATTATAGGAAGGATGCGATTGCACTGAAGGTGGTGCAGAGGAGATTCACCAGAATGTTGCCTGGGATGAAACATTTAAGTTATGAAGAGAGGTTGGATAGACTTGGATTGTTTTCGTTGGAGCAGAGAAGCCTGAGGGGCGACCTGATCGAGGTGTACAAGATTATGAGGGGCATGGACAGGGTGGATAGGGAGCAGCTGTTCCCCTTAGTTGAAGGGTTAGTCACAAGGGGGCATAAGTTCAAGGTGAGGGGCAGGAGGTTTAGGGGGGGGATGTGAGGAAAAACTTTTTTACCCAGAGGGTGGTGAGAGTCTGGAATGCACTGCCTGGGAGGGTGGTGGAGGCGGGTTGCCTCACATCCTTTAAAAAGTACCTGTGTGAGCACTTGGCACATCATAACATTCAAGGCTATGGGCCAAGTGCTGGTAAATGGGATTAGGTAGGTAGATCAGGTGTTTCTCACGTGTCGGTGCAGACTCGATGGACCGAAGGGCCTCTTCTACACTGTGATTCTGTGAATCCAATACGCTACTCAGTTCAACTTTGTAGTTTATGTAATAAGCCAAGAACATTATAGATGCAGGTATGAGGACAACAGTTGGCCTAGGAGATCGCTCAGTACAAGTTTGCCTGCTTGAGAGCTTCAAACTTCCCACCTGATTGGGAAAAGTGGGAAAGCTGTTCGGTGAACAGATTGAAGTCACTTTTATATAGCATTGATAAAATCAGAGTGCTGCGCCAATTATACTGACAATCCAGAATAAGACAAATGGCATGTGCAAGATGATAGGACACTCTTTATTTGATGGGGAGGGTTCAGTTATGATGGAAAGCAGGTGGTATCCAAAACTCCACAGCCAAGATCACAGTTCTGATGTTGGTGTAATTTATCTTGGGAGTGGAGGGGCTGAAACAGTCAATTAAACAATCCACAAGAGAAACTGTAAAAAGGTATCACAGCAAACACTTCACCAAAACTAATCCCCAAACTCAGGGCAGAAACTAAACTGGCTGGGGTTTGAATCAATTTGTTAGCCATTGTATGTCAGAATGTTATTTCTGATGCAATGGACTTGTGATCCTACTGAAAATGTGCAGTGCCTGAGTTTTCAGGAGCTGTATCAGAGTACAGGAGCCTTCTTTTATTTTGATTCTGCCAAGGAACAAGAAAGGTTGAGTGCTGCAGAAAGGAGTTTGCAACATAAATTCAGATATTACAAAATGAAGCTGTTTTTAGTTGGATTGAAGACGACAGTTTGTTCCTTCTGAAAACCTTCGACTTAACTTCTGCACACCATGAAAAAAGTTCAATGTTTATGTACAAGCTGCACTTATTTCGTACATTTACTGGAGAAAAATGTTCAAAGGTACTTCACTGAGGTGGAAAAAAAATAAACACTATTCCAGAAGAGGAGCCATTAGGAATCGTGACTATATAAACTGGTCAAAACCTATTAAGGAAGATCTTCAAGGAGGCAAGAGAGAAGTGAAGAGCCAGATAGGTTTAGGGTGGGAACTTCAGTGTGAAGTCTAGATGGCTGAAAGTATGCCTGCTAATCTCTGGGCAAAGTGGAGACCCACTCATGTAATTAAGGCTCACAACACTGTTAAAAATTCACTTAGCACTTGAATGGACAAGACCCCAATTTCTTGCAGTGTGCATCTAGCGGGTAAGCATCCAAACTTCACGTGTAGGCAAATGCAGTCTCTCAGTGAGATATCAGTGTAGCAAAACCTCTGGGAGCAGCAGGGCAACATTAGCACAAAAATCAGTTAGTTGTCTAACTGTGGATGTGCAAAGATCGGAAGTTGCTGTGATTTACTCTTTAATGATGAGTGATGATAGCCTCACCATTATTCTTAACTCAAAATCCGAGCCATGATATATTTTAAGTGCATTTCTGGGGAATTTTACTTATGTCACTAAGTAAACTAAATTCAGCTTAGTCTGCTGGGAAGTTTTATCTGGCTTTACCAGCGGTCTCCTTATTTGAAAAAAGGTATCATTGTGTTAGCAGTTCAGCGAAGGTTCACTCAACTCATTCCTGGGATGAGGAACTTATCTTATGAAGAAAAGTTGAATAGGTTGGGCCTATACCCATCGGAGTTTAGAAGAATGAGAGGTAGTCTTACTGAAACATGCAAGATCCTGAGGGGATTTGATAGGGTAGACATAGGGAGGATGTTTCCACTTGTGGGAGAGACTAGAACCACAAGAATAAGAGGTCTGCCGTTTAAGAGAAGGAGGAGAATTTTTTTCTCTCAAAGTGTCATATGTGGAATTCTCCTCCCCAGAAAGCAGTGGATGCTGGGTCATTGAATTTATTCATGGCAGAGTTAGACAGATTTTTGATAGACAAGGGAGTCAAGGGTTATGGGGGGCAGATGGCAAAGTGCAGTTGACACCACAGCCAGATCAACCATGACCTCATTGAATGGCAGAGCAGGTTTTAAAGGCTGAATGGCCTAATCCTGTTCCTAAGTCCTATGTTCCTAAAAGCCAAAAATATGAGAATTCATAGTTAAACTCTAATCTCTACCGCATCTTCTGGCCTATCGGTAAAATCAAGTCTAAATAAAAACTATGAAGGAACTAGATGTAATTACAAAATTAAGACTTCTGGAAAAACACATTCACTTCATTTTAACTCAGAGTAACTTGTTGCTTGCTTGGAGGATTGGTTTCCTGGGCTGTGCAGCCAAACCAAACATTGTCCCAAGAACTGAAGGTCAATTATGTCAGTTTTATGAATGAAGTTCATATAGTGCCACCAAATAATTATGCGCCATGCAAAACTGGCAGCTGCTTTTGAGACAGTGTGTTTAACTTCACCTCAATCTGCCAAACTAAAGCAAACAAAGCATAAAAATAAATACATTTTTTTTTTCCAAGTGACCCATCTGTTTGTATACCACTGGGCTGCTAAAATTACTTAAGTAAACCATTGCTGTGGTGTAATCGGTTTTGTGGTAGAGAGCTGGCTCTAATTGGAGATTTTAAACTTTATCAACCGTCTCCCCAAGTGGGAAAGTTTCACAAATTCCTTACTTGTGTCAATAGGTACAGTCGGTCTGTAACATAATGCATCACTTTGAGCAATGTGATAAAACCAGTTCCAATTATTAATGGCACTGGTATATTATTTTTAGTCAGCATTCAGTTCTCTGCTCACATCAGAATCGGAAAATGGTAGCAAGTTAATGGAGAAAGGAGTTGCTGGCCCTCATATTAAAACTTCTCATGAAAGAACAATTTTAATACTAGTCAATTTTCAAGTTTGATATTAACCACACAGTTTAACAAAGGAGTAGTTTTAAAAAAAATTGTAGCTGAATTTATTGTGGCATTTGCAGGATTAAACCTTCAACTAGCAGGCAACAGATACTGTGCAAATATAGAACTATTTTTGCCATTATTCTGATAAATAAAGCACATTACAAAAATGAGGATTCGAGCAGAATATAGGGACAAGCTCCTTGGTAAAAGAGATTACACGTTGCAATATTTCATAGTAATAGACTTTTATTCAAGGTAGTTTTTCTGCAAGACAACAAATTAACTCAAGATCAAGTTCACAGAATCTAAAAGCAAATCATTTGGTTACCACGTATGTATAGTTCTTAAAAAGCTCTGAAAATATCTCACATTAAAATGTCAGCCATGTTTGGTCATTTAAGAAAGGGTTTCAAGGTACTGGGGAAAGTTTTCAATTAGGGAATGCACAAGTTAGAGATAAAAAGTTGGGAAAATAAATCTTTGAATACATGAACTGAACAGATCATCAAGCAAAAATTGCAGATAGCTGTCTATCAATCCCTTGCAACCAAACATGGAAAAGGTTTTAGAAACAGAGACCAATCCCCAGCACCAGCTACCCTCCAACCCAACAGAATCCTATATCCTCAAAAACCAATAACTAAAAGCATTTGCCACAGCCGAATGGCTGGAGTGGAATTTCTTACGGCAGTAATACGAGTTCAGTTCATTAAAATGCAGGTGCACTTCAATTCAAACAGTTAGCTCATGAAAAGTATGGCAATTAGGAGGACTTCTTTTGATGAGACAATTGCTAGCTTATTGGACAGGTGGTAACATTTAATTGACCCAAACAAGCAACCAATTCCACTGGCATGTGAATAAGTTGGCGAGATCTATATAATGGTTGTGTGGCAATCAATAGTGGAATGAGTTGCCAGTTAACTGCAAGTTTGTAAAAATGTTACAATTAGCAAACAAAAACATAGCATTTAAAGTACAGGAAAATTTCACAGGGAAGTGTTTCTTTTTGTTACAGCCCCACAGAGGTTGGACAGACAAATAAAAACCAAAAGGTGGTTTATCTGAATGTTTTTGAATGGGTAACTATCATGAAATTCTAGAACTGCAAAGGGTTTTAAAAGTTTTATCATTTTCTGGTACCAATACGGGGCAAGTTGAAACAGACGGTTCACAAATCAATGCTCTTTGCAGCATTGTGATTGTGCGTCCAATTCAGGCCCCAAACAGTTATTTAAAGAGCTTGTAATGAATTTATTAACTGATGGGCGACAAACTCAATTTTCTATAAATATCACTAAATTGTGTACAGCTCCATTTCAACAATTAGAGAAGAGCAAAACCACTGAAAGTAAACAAAGCCAGACTGAACTGTTAATGGAATTATATCAATCATCTTTTTTTATATCAAGTATCAATTGTGTACACAGAAGCATAATTGCAATCAGAAGTCTTAGTAACTGCATTAAGGTTACAATCACCCATCTACGCAGACTCAACATTTCAACCTCAAATGTGGATTTGCATGTTATTTTGTAACATGCAGTTTTAAGCTTTCTCGTTAAGCATTTTTTTTTAAACTGTCAGCATCCTACTGCTACTCAACACCCAGTAATCACACACGCAAGTTTTTCTCATCAAAACACCAAAGCATTCAGTACAATGGAACACTTTTCCCTCCCCCAAAAACACGGGCTCAAGTGTTACCTATTATCAAAAGCAAAAACATTAGCGACTGATGTGTATGAAGTTAAATGTAATGAAAGATGTCACATATAGACATAAATCTACAAGATTTGCTGCTGGTGCACATCTCCAGGTTTTTTCCCATTTAAACTTTAATCTGAAGTTACTGAGAGTGGATTTGAAAAGTTGCAATGAGGGAGGGAAGGGTTTATCTGACAGTTGGTGCTCTGGGAGGCAAGATGCTAGGGCAACAGAGCAGTGAATGTTCACAGCAGATCAACTCGGCGATAGTACAGGAGGTAGGCTGTACGTTCAGCAGAGGGCTTCACAACCTGGTACTGATTTATCACTTTCACTATCTGGTCATCAATGCGCAGCCAGCCGTTAAGACCAATGTGGAAGACATCTGTAGTGTAATGTCCGCCAGTTGCACTGTTTCCATGGTGATAGACAACTGAAAAGAGAAAGAAATATATTGTGGGGCACTGAAAATAAATGATATATTTTAAACTAATATTCTACAATCAATAATAGTCAATATTCTGCAGCTGACATTTCCAAACTCTTACAAATACAAGCACAATTTATATATTTTAATATAATGGATTTAGGGTTCTTGAATATTTTGCTTTTATAATAAGATCACAAAAATAAGTAAAGACAATAAAGGCACTTCAGCCTATTTAGCTTATGGTTCTATAGAAAAACTTATGGTCCACTCCAAATTTTGGATCAGTAACTTGCAATTTTACCTTATGTAACACCTTTTTATAAATGTCTAGTGGTAGATTTTGGAACTGGAGAGTTCACAATTCCTTGTTAAGTTTCAATTATCTGGTATTTCAAAACAATACAAATCCAAGGAAACTGTTGCCATATCTGTGTTCATAATAATGCACGATTCACCGGTACTCTTCGATTACACTATTTTCGATTACACTACTTATAATCAGTCTCTCGCATGCTTCTCTGTATAAGCAAACTGCACAAGACTGCCCCAAAGTTTTCTTCCCTGCCTCCTGAACATGCATGCATGCACGCACAAGGATGGGCACTAACACACAAGAGCCCCACCCCAACCCCCTGCATTTTGGAAAACCCTGAAGGGAAGGTGATCTAAATTTACCATCTGAAGTTGCCTTTGCTGACATAGACCAAGAAGCTCTGAGAAGGCTTTAAGTAAAAGTTGTTTTGGTAAACACAGCAGCCTGGCGTCCTTTGAAGCTAAGTATAATATACGGTAATAATTTTGGTAGCTGAAACGTCCAAGCATGCAAACACTTTCTGCGGTTTGCAGTCCACCAGAAAAAATCAAAACTGTCCTCGTGAGAAGTATGAATAAAATACAAATCCTAAATCCATTGAAATTATGGAGTATAACTTCAGTTGCACCTCCACAACCCAAAAACTTTACTTATATACCTATTTCGCCTATTGCTAGTCTATCTAAATTAACACAAATTTAAAAGAGGAGAAAAACTACCAATAAATAGTCATCTTGGGGTTTTAGATCAGAAGGTCTTGTAATGGTAAAATTCAAACTATCAGAAACTATCTGTTTAGAATTGAAAAGTCCTGTGCTAACTTTCATAGAAATATTATACTATCACTGCACCAGTTTTTGGGAGAAGTTAAATTATTCTAAGCAATTTCTAATGGAACAGTTGAGTAGACGCAAATAAGCTGCACAAATCATAAGGTCTCTGTCCTTGCAGAGCATGACTACTCTGCCTCTATCAATATATATGTGTTAGCTCTCCAAAACATACTTCATTCACAATGTTATAATTCACCTGTTCACATGAGTTTTATGAAAAGGATTCATAAAACTAAAGAAGCATATAAAGAATGAATACTTATTATGCAACGCTCTGTTTATCAGCATCTCAAATTTTTGAATGATGAGTTGCGCACACGTTACACTCGCAGGCTCAGCTGACTTAAAGCCAGTCAGCCAGTTTTATAGTTTTCCACCCAATGTTCTTGCACTGCCGCACACCCAACCCCCCACCGGCCCCGGATGGGCATCAGGCAGCCAGTTTACATGATTCATTTTCAAAAGCACAAATGTCAAAGCGATGACTTATATCCATTTATTAGAAAGAGCCATGTCATCAGTATACAAGTTGGTTGCTACAATTACAATTTCATTTGGCTAAAAAGTTCTTGTTGCCTTGCATGCTCTTGTAACATTAAAAGCATGTCAGGTATCAATTAAACAGCCATAAACTCATCCAAACAAGCGGTGCAAAGTTAATCAAAGGCTCAAATATCCTCTGAATTCTTGTTTGTGAGCTGGACCAACACCAGGTACTTTAAACATGGAAACTGCAGTTTTTAGTATTGATCTAGTAATACAAATCAATGAAAAGTTTAGGAGTGAATTTTCACAGCTGGGTCAACCGACTCTGATCAGACAGCATTTGATCTAGAAAAAACGTTTAAAGAAAAGAAATACACATTTCTTTAGTCTTGTCAAATCTTCTGGGTTTTCCAAAACACTTCAGTGAATTACTTTTTTCCAAAGTCATGTAAGTAAACATGGTAGCCATTTGACACATGGCAAAATGCCATTAAAAAGCTAACAATACGACCTATTAAACTTCTTGTTGAGTCCATTGTTGACCAAACTGATGTAGTGTATTTTTGAATTTTATTTCACAAAGTCCTTACCTCAAATTAAACAGCATAAACAATCTAAGAGCTAATAAAGTATCTCATGTTCCCTCCAATTGTTTCCAACCATGCACAGAATGAATTTTGTTATGCGCACCAACATCGAGGCAGTGTGTGGATGTGCGCCACCAGTAGAAACAAAAACACCCAATATATTAATATACATTTTTAGAACATTACCATAGGTATGGAAGAAAGAAAGAAAACCATCTCCAGTCATTGACATGCTAACATGTTAGTCCGCGAATTACTAGATTTACTGAATCCAATTTTAAATTTACCATGGCAGCATTTGAACTCACGTTTTAAATTCGGTGCAATAACCACTACACTACCATTTATGGGAGAAGCATTTCTTTTTACAATGTAGCTTATATTTTAGTCATTTGACAGACAAGTCAAATTGGTAGCCATGGATCAAGACAAGGCCTTTTGTTTCAATTTGACAAGCTCAAAATGGAAAGAGCTGAGGCGGCTTGTATTTTGAATCGATAGATTCAGGTCGAGTGTTTTCTTTACTTAAACTGCGATGAATAGTGGGGGAAATAGCTCAGTAACTGCTTCACATCAACATAATCAGGCAGAGGTAAAGTGTCTCTGTGAATTTGAGGATGGCTCTTGTGAGCTGGTGGGTGAAGGTCAGAGGGGGAGACAATGTCCATGTAACTTAGGTGAATACTGAAGGAGGAAACTATATCTAGAAAAGTGTGTTGTGGTGAAGGGAGAATGGAATCCCAGGGAGAATGACCGCTGAGGTAGTTTTTGGGAGATAGCAGCATTTATTCCACCTACAATTTTTTAAAAGATTAAAAATATATGAATTGTGAAATAACAAACCTGTTCACTATTTTAAAGTAAACTGTCTTTCACAATGCATACAGAAATGAATGGGCAGATGTAGTATATGGAAGAACGCACAGCTTAAAATGTCCCATGAGCTAACCTCACACGTACCTTTGTGTTATTTCGAGATCAGAGCTAGGAGTCCAAAACTTTTCACAAACTCCCTAAGAAATGCCCTTGTGTTTTTCATGTATCAAATGTCTTCGGGATCAATCTTCCTTTTAATAATTCTACAAAACCAGATGCAGCAGGATGACTAGATCAGTGGTACTAACTGGCTCAAAAATCCACTTGCAAGCTCTTTCAACTCAATTACCCGCTCGCCATGTCTATTCCCGAGCCTTCCGCACATTGCTGCTCTCCCAAACCTCCCTCTTGTGGCCCTTCTCCCGAGCCATCGCTCACAGTGAGAGTTCGGTAGTGGTGATTGGGGGGGAGAGAGAGAAAGGGGGTGGTGCGCGGAGGCAGCGAGTTGGGTGGGGAGGTGGCAAGAGGGCCTCAGAATAAAGAAGTGCTGACACAGTTTTGGGCTCCAAGAACTGACAGAAATGAATTTTGGCTGTAAACCCACCAGATTAATCATGTCAGGCTTGGCTCTCGTTTGTTAATTTCTTGTCATGGGGGAGTCTACCAGTTCTTTGCGCATAGACTAGAGTGGCAGTACCGCCCTCCCTCAGGTGAGGGATCAGTGTTCCTCCATATTGAACACCACTTGGAGGAAGCACTGAGGGTGGCAAGGGTGCAGAATGTACTCTGGGTGGGGGACTTCAATGTCCATCACCAAGAGTGACTCGGTAGCACCATTACTGACCGGGCTGGCTGGGTCCTAAATGACACAGCTGCTAGATTGAGTCTGTGGCAGGTGGTGAGGGAACCAAGAGGGAAAAACACACTTGACCTCATCCTCACCAACCTGCCTGCCACAGACGCATCTGTCCAAGATGGTATCAGTAGGAGTGACCACCACACAGTCATTGTGGAGACGAAGTCCCGCCTTCACATTGAGGATACCCTCCATCATATTGTGTGGCACTACCACCATGCTAAATGGGATAGATTGCAATCAGATCTAGCAATTTAAGGCTGGGCATCCATGAGGCGCTGTGGACCATCAGCAGCAGCATTGTACTCGAGTACAACCTGTAACCTCATGGCCCGGCATATACCCCTCTCTACCGTTACCATCAAGTCAGGGGATCACCCTTGGTTCAATGAACAGTGCAGGAGGGCATGCCAGGAGCAGCACCAGGCATACCGAAAAATGAGGTATCTACCTGGTGAAGCTATAACAAAGAACTACTTGAGTGCCAAACAGCATAAGCAGGTAATAGAAAAAGCTAAGTGATCCCATAACCAACGGATCATATCTAAGCTCACAGTCCTGCCACATCCAGTCGTGAATGGTGGTGAACAATTAAACAACTCACTGGAGGAAGAGGCTTCACAAATATCCCCATCCTCAATGATGGGGGAGCCCAACACATCAGTGCCAAAGATAAGGCTGAAGCATTTGCTACAATTTTCAGGCTGAAGTGCCGAGTGGATAATCCATCTCGGCCTCCTCCGGAGGTCCCCTGCATCGCAGATACCAGTCTTCAGCCAATTCAATTCACTCCGCGTGATATCAAGAAAAGGCTGAAGATACTGGATACTGCAGACTATAGACCCTGACAATATCCCGGCAATAGTACTGAGGACTTGTGCTCCAGAACTTGCCGCGCCCCTGGCCAAGCTATTCCAGTACAGCTACAACACTAGCATCTACCCGGCTATGTGGAAAATTGCCCAGGTATGTCCTGTACATAAAAAAGGACAAATCCGACCCGGCCAATTACCGCCCCACCAATCTACTCTTGATCATCAGTAAAGTAATGGAAGGGGGTCATCAACAGTGCTATCAAGTGGCACTTGTTTAGCAATAACCTGCTCACTGATGCCTATTATGGGTTCCGCCAGGGCCTGACCTCAGCTCCTGACCTCATTACAGCCTTGGTTCAAACATGGACGGAAGAGCTGAACTCCCAAGGTGAGGTGAGAGTGACTGTCCTTGATATCAAAGCCACATTTGACCGAGTGCGGCATCAAGGAGACCTAGCAAAACTGGAGTCAATGGGAATCGGGGGAAAACTCTCCACTGGTTGGAGTCATACCTAACACAAAGGAAGATGGTTGTGGTTGTTGGAGGTCAGTCATCTCAGTTCCAGGACATCACTGTAGGAGTTCCTCAGAGTAGTGTCTTCGGCCCAACCATCTTCAGCTGCTTCTATTATTTAAATGGAAATATACTCCAAAAAAAAAGTTCAGAGGGGGATCTGGTTGTTCTTATGCATGAAACACAAAAAGTTAGCATGCAGGTGCAGCAAGTTAATTAAGGCAGCAAATGGAATTTTGGCCTGTATTGCTAGGGGGTTGGAGTTTAAAAATAGGGAAGTCTTGTTACAACTGTACAGGGTGTTGGTGGGGTTGCACCTGGAGTACTGTGTACAGTTTTGGTCCCTGTATTTAAGAAAGGATACACTGACATTGGAGGCAGTGCAAAAGAGATTCACTAGGCTGATTCCTGGGATGAAGGGGTTGACTTATCAAGAACGGCTAAATAGGTTAGGCCTTTATTCATTAGAGTTTAGAAGGGGTGATCTTATTGAAATGTACAAGATTCTGAGGAGGCTTGATAGGGTAGATGTTCAGGAGATGTTTCCACTTGTAGGGGAATCACAAACTAGGGGACATAGTTACAGAATAAGGGGACACTCATTTAAAACTAAGATGCGAAGGAATTTCTTCCCATCAGAGGGTAGTGAATGTCTGGAATTCTCTGCCCCTGAGAGTTGTGGAGGCTAGATCACAAAGTATTTAAAGAGGAGGTAGACAGGTTTTTGAAATTTCAGGGAGTTAAGGGCTATGAGGAGCTGGCACAAAACAGTTGAGGCCTGGGGCAGATCAGCCATGATCTTATTGAACGGCAGGGTAGGCTTGAGGGGCCGAATGGCCTACTCCTGCTCCTATTTCTTATGTTCTCATTCTTCATTAATGACCTTCCATCCATAAGGTCAGAAGTGGGGATGTTCGCTGATGATTGCACATTGTTCAGCACCGTTCGCCACTCCTCAGATACTTAAACAGTCCATGTCCAAATGCAGCAAGACCTGGACAACATCCAGACCTGGGCTGACAAGTGGCAAGTAACATTCGTGCCACACAAGTGTCAGGCAATGACCATCTCTAACAAGAGAGAATCTAACCATCGCCCCATGGCGTTCAATGGCATTACCATCACTGAATCCCCCACTATCAACATCCTGGGGGTTACCATTGACCAGAAACTGAACTGGACTAGCCATATAAATACTGTGGCTACAAGAGCAGGTCAGAGGCTAGGAATCCTGTGACGAGTAACTCACTCCCCAAAGCCTGTCCACCATCTACAAGGCACGTCAGGAGTGTGATGGAATATGCTCCATTTGAGTGTGGCAGCTCCCACAACACTCAAGAAGCTTGACACCATCCAGGTCAAAGCAGCCCGCTTGATTGGCACCATCTCCACAAACATTCACTCTCTCCACCACCGACACACAGTAGCAGTGTATACAAGATGCACTGCAGGAATTCACCAAGGCACCTTAGACAGCGTGGCCACTATTCTCTAGAAAGACAAGGGTAGCAGACAGATGGGAACACTGCCACCTGGAAGTTCCCCTCCAAGTCACTTACCATCCTGACTTGGAAATATATCACTGTTCCTTCACTGTGGCTGGGTCAAAATTGTGGAGCTCCCTTCCTAACAGCAATGTGGGTGTACTGCACCACATGAATTGCAGCGGTTCAAGAAGGCAGCTCACCACCACCTTCTCAAGGGTAACTAGGGATGGGCAATACTCCCCCTCCCCCCATCCCCATCCCGTTTCTTCCCCCTCCCCCTTTTTTCCCCAATAATTTATATAGATTCTTCTTTTCCCACCTATTTCCATTATTTTTAAATCTAAAACTAAAACTTTGTTATTCTTTCCACCCCACCCCCACTAGAGCTGTACCTTGAGTATCCTGCCTTCCATTCTTAATTAGCACTTTTCTTAGATAATATCACCACCTTCAACACCTCTTTGATCCTTTTGTCTGTGACATCTTTTGATTATCTTCTCCTATCACTGCTTGCTTATCCCCACAACCACCCTACCCTCAACTTCTCTCTCCCCCCGCCCCCCACCTTAGACCAGCTTATATTTCACCTCTCTCCCAACTATACTTCAGTTCTGCCGAAGGATCGTGAGGACTCGAAACGTCAACTGATTTCTTCTCCACCGATGCTGCCAGACCTGCTGAGTTTTTCCAGGTAATTCTGTTTTTGTTATGGGCAATAAATGCTGGCCCAGCCAGCGAAGTCCAAATCACGTGAATGAATAAAAAAAATGTAATTTAACCATCAGGATGATTGCAGCTTTAATATTAACTATACGGCGCTTGATGGACTATTGCGCACCATGCAGATGAACAACTTGGAGGGAACAATGTCTGCACATTTGTTTGGGGTTCACCTTGACTGAGTCAAGCTTTGCTTAAGTTACACCGATTATGCTGCCAGTCTGCCTACATGATTCCTTTTTAAAAGTTGGTATAATCAACTAAACTTTTCAAAGAATTTAATGGAAGCCAGTGTGCTGGCATTGCCCATGCACAAACCAGCACGCAGAGTAGAAGTGTGTTTGATTACCACATTTAAAGTCCAACCTGTAAATACTTCAAACTGATGTACTAACAGTCCCACAAAGTTTGATTAAGCTTTTTTGAAGATAAAATATAATGTCAAATAATTTGAAAACCTGCCATAACAGCTGCCCACATGTCTAATACCACTAATATATTAGACTGTAATGAGTCTTCTACTAAAGGGAGGTGGCTAGGAACATAAAATGGAAGGAAATTATAATTTGGTTGATATATTTACAAGAGGAAAGGGTAGTTTGGTGGAATGTTGTGATCAAATTTCAACAAGTAGCACAGACAGCATGGTAACACGTTTCATTGACTGGCTTATGTCAGCATTTTACTTTCATGAACACCAAGGGCTAAAACTGCTATCCAGCAGTGAAATCTCTGCAAAGACCAAACAGACCACTGACTAACCCCAGAAGCCGACAATCCCACTTACAAAGGCATGACAATGCCATAGCAACCAATGGCTTAAGATGACGCATTTGGAGATAGAGTGTACTGTACTAAACCAGAGTACTGTTTTTCTGTGGTTTGGAGAGTTTACAGGACATTTTATCCCTTGTCATAAAGCTGCAAAAACATTCTATCAGCCCCAAAAATAACAATTTCTCAAAAAAAACTGAAAATTCAATATCGACAACAATGTGTGTAAGGAATAATTAATTTTTTTACTAAAATGTATATCATAACTGAAAAATGATGTAGATTCAAGTTGTACTTCAGCTAAATGTAAATTTATAAACTATTTAGGTCTTGCTTGTAGTTTTCCTTGAGCCACAACATGAATAAACCACTTTGAAAATACTAAAATCACACAATGTAAATCATTTCTCCCAACGCTCAATACTGCAGCCATAAGTGTATTGAAATAATTTTTATTCAACATATAAGCTCCAAATAATTAATTTAACATTGCAAGGGGCAATCTGATTCAAATTTCATGGAGCAGTCTTCATACAAGGTAATACCAAAGCAGCTAAGTGCTAAGATAAAAGCAAAATACTGCAGGAGCGGGAAATCTAGAACAAAAAAAAACCTGAAAAAACTCAGCAGGTCTGACAGCATCTACAGAGAGGGATACAGTTGACGTTTCGAGTCCGTATGACCCTTTATCAGACGTAAGACACATAGAAATGAGATGAAATATAAGCTGGTAGAAGGGGGTGGGACAGGAGAGCTCGATAGGGGGCCAGTGATAAGTGGAGGCCAAGAAGAGACTGCCAAAGATGTCATAGACAAAAGGACAAAGGGGTGTTGACGGTGGTATTATCTAAAGGATATGCTAATGGGGACATTAAGGAAAGCAAGCAGGGCAAGCTAGTGGCAGATGGCCCTAGTGCGGGTGGGGTGAGGGGAAGGGATCGAAATGGGCTAAAAGGTGGAGATGAAACAATAGATCGAAATAAATTTAAAAATAGGAGGGAAGAGAAAAAAATATAGTAGTAAAAAAAATTACAAATTATTGGAAAAAGGGGGATCGGAAAGGGGGTGGGGATGGAGGAGAGAGTTCACGATCTGAAATTGTTGAACTCAATATTAAGTGCGGAAGACTGTAAAGTTCCTAGTCGGAAGATGAGGTGCTGTTCCTCCAGTTTGCGTTGGGCTTCACTGGAACATTGCAGCAGGCCAAGGATGGACATGTGGGTATGAGAGCAGGGTGGTGTGTTGAAACGGCAAGTGACATGGAGGCCTGTCCGCAAGCATGACCCAGACCTCCCTGTCGCTTGCCATTTCAACACACCACCCTGCTCTCATGCCCACTTGTCCATCCTTGGCCTGCTACAATGTTCCAGTGAAGCTCAACACAAACTGTAGGAACAGCACCTCATCTTCCGACTAGGCACTTTACAGTCTTCCGCACTTAATATTGAGTTCAACAATTTCAGATTGTGAACTCTCTCCTCCATCCCCACTCCCTTTCCGATCCCCCCTTTTCCAATAATTTATAATTTTTTTTAACTATTTTTTTTCTTTTCCCTCCTATTTTTAAATTTATTTTGATCTATTGTTTCATCTCCACCTTTTAGCCCATTTCGATCCCTTCCCCCACCCCACCCGCACTAGGGCCATCTGCCACTAGCTTGTCCTGCTTGCTTCGCTTAATGTCCCCATTAGCACATCCTTTAGATAATATCACCACCGTCAACACCCCTTTGTCCTTTTGTCTATGACATCTTTGGCAGTCTCTTCTTGGCCTCCACCTATCAGTGGCCCCCTATCGAGCTCTCCTGTCCCACCCCCTTCTACCAGCTTGTATTTCATCTCATTTCTATGTCTTAGCTTTGACGAAGGGTCATACGGACTCGAAACGTCAACTGTATCCCTCTCCGCAGATGCTGTCAGACCTGCTGAGATTTTCCAACTATTTTTGTTTTTGTCCCAGCTAAGTGCTATGATTGATTCCTGATGTGCTGAGCTCCCTGAGTTAAGTTTCTGCATTGGTGATATTGGCCTCGTGACAAAGGGAAGTGGAGCAAAATGACCCTATTCTAGATCATTATCTAGTGGCTCATGTAAGAATGATATAAGCATGTTTGATGAACAGTGTAGAACCAGACAATGTACTCCTTGATTGAACAGCTTTCTGCTACCACTGTCTGGGCTCTTACATACTGAATGCTGACATGAAAACTTGGAGGGTTGCTGCTACCCAGGAAGTAACCCTAGCAGACTCACCTCGCTATAGGACAAAGTAATAATGTGAAGAGTCTCTAGAAGCATTGGAGATTTAACATTGTTACAATATAAAATATTTGCTTTAATTTGTTTTACAGTGTGACAAAGTTACAAGAGAGTTCCATTCTAGAAGCGATTTTTAAAACTTAAATTTTTGATTCATATTGGCAGGTAATAAAAAAGTTAAACATAAAACAAATTAAACTTTTGAGTGTGCTCCAGTTTCCTCCTTGAACTGTGAGTGACGAGGTCAAGTATTTCATAGTACTTTCAATATTTTTAAAGTTGTAGAATACTTTGCATATAAAAACTTGGACAAAGGGGATACCAACTATTATTCTGTTGGTTTCCCTGAATAGGAGAGCCTATCCCTACTAATGTTAGTGTTCTAGGCTCCATTTAGAACAGAAAGAAAACTTCAAGAATGGAAGCAGTCTGACCAAACATTATGCAAGCTCCACAGCTTCATAACTGAATTTGAAATTCCTGGTGAGCACTTTCTATTTTGCAATTGGAGGACTTGCTATTAGCTCTGCCTATGGTTTTTCATTTATTCCATAAGATATGTGTGAACTTCTGTCAGGGTCAATAGCATAATATATGTGTAAATATTTTTTTAAAATAAAGTATATTCTTTGAACTTCTAATTGTATCCAACTAAAATTTTACTTCTTGTCATCTCAATCTAGCATAAAGTTTTCATTCCTCTATTAGGTTTTGCTTTTCTGTGCACAATCTAAACTAGGGTGTCTAGACGATAGGGGTCCACCAGGGAATTCCCAGGGATCCAAGATGTCAGTCCTACATTTTTTTTTTGTATTTGTTAGGTTACTAGATTGTTTGTATACATTAGCCAGAAATATATTTTTGCAAGGGTAGATTGGCACCCTTTTGGCCAGTTGACATTGTCTTTTTTAAAGAAGTGAAGATAGGTGTTATGTCTATATTTGAAGAAAGGTCCCAGAGTGTCAATATTTGCACTTGGCCCACTCATTTGAAAATGTTTGAAATTCCATTGTTGCGTGAAGCCAAATAGTTCAGGGAAAATAAAACTTGCTTGAAGTTATGACACTACAAGTTCTGAATTATTATTTGTTTAAAAATGTCACAAAATCCTATGAAGACATTTGTTTCAGGTACTTATTTTAGTACATCCTCCCGTTGAAGATAATGAAACATTACAGCAAATTAAGCTATCAGCATTCATGTTTGTCGAGTTTAATGGCAAATATCATCTGTATTTCATCCTGTCTCAAATAAATGTGTCTTCTCTTGACTACAGATGGAGTCATGCTTATTTAGCCTCAGGTGAAACTCAAAGCCCATTGCAGGAATAATGTGGTAAAAGTTAATAAAGCTTCATCCAGTTTATCTAAAACCCAACCACTATAATGACCGCTGCTTACAAGTTCACAGTGTAATTAAAAATTCATACACTACTATATGGTGAAGATTTAGAAATCTCAAAAACATACTTCAGCACAGTGCAAACATTCCTCACTGGGGTAGTCTGTAATGCAATATTTGCTGTTACAAAACGTTACAAATTGTTTCTGATAAAGGAAATTGTCAAAAACCCATGTGAACCAAATTGCTGAGGATGTGAAGACTTAACGATCGCTTTAAAACATCTAAGACAAAGACAACAAACCAAACAGTTTAAATATTTTTAAAAGCTATGTTACGTTAGAAAAAATAGGAAAGGAAAAAGGATGACAACCAAGTGGTTTATTTTTCTTAACTTCAATGGGTTATCATAATGAAGTCTTCTTTTGAATAGCTACTGACATTCATTTCAGCATCAGTGCAGTAGTCAAAATTAATTATCAGAAGAATTGCAAGCTAAGAGCTAAAAGAAATAATTAGCAATGGGACAAATAATAATAAGTTAAGTTTTGCAACACACTACTGGCTAATTTGGTAACACACTTTACATGCAAGTGCGCACTTTAGAATGAATCCATCCTAATTAGATGCTAGCACATGAGTTTCCATGGGTTTCTGCATATTGATGAGAAAAATCTTCACTTTCACAATACCTACTGGTATTAATGTATTTTCAACTTAAAATAAAATTACTGAGTTTTTCAAACATCCTCAAACGTATACCCGTCACTGCACCTATTAGATGTCAACTTTTAATGGTAGTTTTAATACAACGCCAGCTTAACAATTCAATACTTATACAAATCCCATTGGTATGTCAGCCATTTCCTGAGCTCATCACAACCAGGGTACCTTCCAGATTCAGCTGTTAATAATTAACTTTGTTTATCAGCGCCAACGCCATAAATAGAATGTGAAAGTTTAAAAAAGGCTTGCACATTAATAATTAATCTCAAATTAATATTATTTTTAGGTTGATGCTGGTCAAACTGACTTGAGTGCAACCCAACACACAGGACAAATGAAGTCTTAATTCCTTTAATCTGTACCCAGGTTATTTTTCAAATTATCTAGTTTTCTAAAATATATTAATCTCTACCTCTAGCAAAAACATTTTTCTTGGAATGGACAAAAACATATTCCTCTGTTTACATACTTAGTCATTAATTTAGTTCTTTATTAAACCAAACCTAAAATTCTAACATAAATAGGAATAACAAGGTAACTAAATTATATTCAATGTGGAAATATTGCCTTAATCCATCTAAACTAATGGAGTGAAACTAGCCTCCAAGCGAGTGAAATAGGTTTCAACAAAAGTCAAACCACAAATCTTATTCAGATAATCTTCAAGGACTAGAAAGGTGCTTGATTAGGGAGTTGGAAACACAAGTTCAACAAGTATAGTATTTCAGAAATTGTGATTAAGAAGAAACCTCCCCTCTCATCAAACCCATTCTATACGTTGGTTGGATGCCCTTGGTATTGATAAAAGGTATAAAAAGTGGAAACAATCAATTCTTTAGAAAATACATCCTTTACTTTGATGCAAAAGGTGGTAAAATGTAGCCAGGAAACATGACAACCTTAGTTTTTATTTTGACCCAAAAAATGATTTGCAATATTCTATTGTGAATATCTAATTTCATAATTCATGTATTTTAGAGGCATAACTTTTAGCTTTAGCAATTAAAGTCCGAAGATGAATGAAAACATCCAGTTGAGAAACTGGTAAACAATCTTAAAGTAATTGCAGTTCAAACAGACCTGGGGTAATTACAATTTAAAAAGGTAACGTGGTTATTTAATAAGGTTAGAGCTATAGGTGAGAAAATTTAAACAACGGATGACCCATCTTTGCACTTTTGGTCAAGACAAGAGGTCTACAGTTATTTCAATAGGGATTTAAATTATGCACATAGTCCCCAGATCAAAGGAGCTAAAAGCACCTTTGTAAACAAGGTGGTTGCTTGGTGGAACCATCCAGTCTCAAAAGAGCACCGTTAACTCCATTAGAGACATAAGTTATTCATATGGTCCCAGAATCAAACAGTGTTTTGAAGATAAAGATAGCTAATTTACATTTCTGCTTGGGAGCACCCAGAGTATACCACATTGCTATGGAGAGGGGCTGTGAGCATTAAGGAGGTTCTTTTATTTTGTTTGCGTTTGCTCACAGAAACAGGAAGTCAGCTTGGTTGGAGCTTAGAGGCAGGGAGAAATCTCTGGCAGCTGAAAAGCAGTTGTGGGGCCACACTGGGAGAAAACAATGTGCCTATCCAAAGCCAGGACATGGAGGCCATTAGGAACAAGGGTTGTTCCTGATTTTAAAAATTACTAAATGCAAATGCAGTGAAGCCCAAGCTTGAGCTGAGGAGTCCCTAGTCCTGGGGTTTTGAAGAAAAGTTCAAGAGTCGCTTAGCCAAGCACAAACGGAAGGGTCCCCCATGAAATCTCGTACTTTGGAGAATCGCTGGAACACTGGCGAGGAAACCAAGCGAATCCCGGAGAGCTATGGCATACTTAACTTGGTTCCAAGAGGAGAAGTGAATGAATCCTCAAGATCACGTCATGTTTAAGGAAACTCTTGGATGGAATTAGGAAGTAAAAGGGGGACTGGATTATACTCTTAAATCTTGACAATCTTAAATTAGCAGTGCTTGCTTTGTTTAATTGCTTTTATATAAAGTTTGTATGCATAAAAATGTGAAATGTAAAATCTTGCAGTGTAATTTCTTTCAGTTAATCGCTGGGTGTTCAGGTTTCTCTTTAAAGGTTAACCGTCTCTATGGAGATCGTAATAACTCTCATTTGGAAATTAAAGATTCGCAAGCCATTACAATTCCTATAAATGACCCTTCCTTTGAAAAATGCTTGCAAATTCCTTTCCTAGGAAGGTGAGCATCTAGGGCCATATATCATAAGGACCGAATTAACTGAACATTTACAAACAGGATGGAACGTAACTGATTTAAAAAAAAATTCTTTCACAGGATGTGGACATCACTGGCTAGGCCAGCATTTATTGCCCATCCTTAATTGCCCTTGAGAACATGGTGAAAAGGTGCCTTCTTGAACCACTGTAGTCCATATGGTGTAGGTACACCCACGGTGCTGTTAGAGAGGGAGTTCCAGGATTTTGATCCAGCGAAACTGAAGTAACGGCAATATAGTTCCAAGTCAGGATGCCAAGTGGCTTGCAGGGGAACTTCCAATTGGTGGTACTCTCACGTGTCTGTTGCCCTTGTTCTTCTAAACGGTAGTGGTCGTAGGTTTGGAAGGTGCTATCTAAAGAGGCTTGGTCAGTTGTAGCAGTGCATCTTGTAGATGATACATAACTGCTGCTACTGTGCATCGGTGGTGGAGGGAGTGAATGCTTGCAAATGGGATGCCAATCAAGCTTTGCCCTGGATGGTGTCAAGCTTCTCAAGTTGTTGTTGGAACTGCACTTAGCCAGGCAAGTGGAGAATATTCCATCACACTCCGGACTTGTGCCTTGTAGATGGTGGACAGGCGTTGGCGGGATCAGTTGAGTTACTCGCCACAGGATTCCTAGCCTCTGACCTGCTCTTCTAGCCACAGTATTTATCTGGCTAGCCCAGCTCAGTTTCTGGTCAATGGTAGCTCTCCCCCCAGGATGCTGACAGAACATTAAGACATGTGAGGATACCATTTTCAGATTGCTGCACATACAAACAATTGGAAGGTGATAAAACCTAACCACATCAATACTCCCTGCAAATGCACTTACTGGGAATAAAAATAAAAATAAGTGCAGATGCATTTGAATCTTCTACTGTCAAACCAATTCACAATGAGGAAACACGATAAAACTTTGGGCCTGACAAAAATTTTCAACAAGAATCCCTAAATAAAGACTGCTGCTATGGGAGAAAAACATCAACATTCAACTTCTTTAAACTCAAGCATGTGCAAAGAAATCTGCATCTGGTCGGCCAACTAACCCAGATTTCAAAAGTAGCTATTCTTTTACATACATAATCTAGGGTTTGACTTTTTTTTAAGCTTTATGGTATATTGAGCTCTGGTCTGGTCTTGCAGGCTTACAAAGGTGCTTAAGATCTTTTCAACAGTGCTCCTATGCAAATACGTCTATCAACATAATTTTTTTCAAATAAGCATCCTGTATTGTTCTCACACAAAGTAGCCTGAACCTGGTTTTCTCCAGGGGAGGTAAGAACATCCTTCTTACTGTGTACATTGCATTCTTATAACTTTTCTCAGAATTATAAATCAGAACTAAATGTACATTAGCTGAAGCATTAGGCTATTGAAATGTACATGCCCCCTTGGGGGAAAAAAAATCAAAAAGTCACTATACCTTCGATCTAAACAGTACATTTCCCACATATATGCATGGGGATTTGGCAACACCAAGGCACTGAATTTAGCCACGTTGCAAGTTCTACACTAATTTAACTCCCAAGGAATAATGCTTTTTAATATTTCAATTCAATTTGCACTGATTGTTACAAATATAAATATCAAGCATTTTTAATAACTTACATACCTGCAAAGAGCCTATAGGTTCGCTGGACTTTGAAAATCTTACCCTTCACACCAGGAGAAAGGAGATCTAAAAGAAAAGCAACAGTTTTAGTAAAAAGCTAGCTTATTAGACTGGCCAGGTTTGTCATAGCCAAGTTTTAGCACAACACAGGAACAATATGGGAAAAGTCAGTGGTGAAGAGATAGTTGGGCATGGGAATACATGGGGAGGAGTAGGTTCAACTGAATAAACATCAAAATTCTAATGTATTGTACAATATTCAGTTCTGAGAGCTCAGTATCCTGGGGAATTGGTGGCAGTGGTATTGTCACTGGACTAGTAATCCAGAGACCCAGGGTAATGCTCTGGGCTTGAATCCCGCCGCGGCAGATGGTGGAATTTGAATTTAATAAAAATCTGGAATTAAGTCTGATGATGACCATGAAACCATTGTCGATTGTTGTAAAAACCCATCATTCATGCCCTTTAGGGAAGGAAATCTGCCATCCTTACCCAGTCTAGCCTACATGTGACTCTTAAATGCTGGCTAGCGACGCCCACAAAATAAAAAAAGGTATTACTATGAATTCAAGATATCTAGTTGGCACCTACTTCTCAAAGGAGCATCCGAACAAAAAGGGAAAATGAAGGTGATGTATCTTGCCGCAATAGACCAAAACTAACCTATCATTACTCCCCAAGCTAGTAATACGTTTTCAATCTTTTATGTTTTTGTATGAACCTTAATGTATGAGACAACACTTCGACATTTGAAAAAGTCAAGAAACAGAGCCACAAATCTCCTTTAGTGAGAGCATCAGGGATGATTACAAAAACATATTCAATTCACAAAAGTAATGTATTATAAATGTGAAAGGCTTACTTTTGTGTGTCTCATTTTTGATTTGAAGGCCTACATGCAAAATAAATCAGAAGCTAAAGGGCTCCTTTGGAAGGATCCAGGAGACACGGTTGAATGAACGCTTTCTCAAAATGAAGCAAAGGATCATCTCAGACTCCATGCACTAGCTAGGATAGGGTTTTCTTTCAAGTGCTTCACAGACATGCATGCACAGAATGGTTACAGAAGGTGATGCCCCTCGCCTAAGATGACTGCTTCAAATCTACTTCGAACAAACTACTCATCCCTTGGCTAGTTGTTTGCACGGAGAAGCCCTTCAATCAATATTTCAATGATAATTTTTGTTTCTAACTGAACAGGAAGAGGTGAATTTATTTAATGTATACCTCTCTCGCCTCATATCTCAACAATCAATCTAGCTTTCACCTTTAAAAGAAAAAATAGGCTTCCATAACAACCTATTGGTGTACACAGTGGGGGAGAAGCGTAGAAAGAGAAAGAATCCTGTTCCTGTTCAGTGAAAGAACAAGACTGCAGATTTTTCAACTTATTCATTAAGTTGGTCAGATTCCTAAATAGATCAACATTAAAAGCTCCAAACGAATTTGGTCTCAGAAAATATATCTGAAAATTGTTTTGAAAAAAATATTTAATCCAGTGATTATCAAAATTCATAGTTACTATAATGCAATTTTCATACTTGGTTCTAGAGATTTTTTAAAAATTCATTCATGGGATGTGGGCGTTGCTGGCTAGGCCAGCATTTATTGCCCATCCATAACTGCACTTGAGATGGCGGTGGTGAGCTACCTTCATGAACCAATGCAGTCCATATGGTGTAGGTACACCCACGGTGCTGCTAGGAGGAAGTTCCAGGGATTTTGACCCAATAAGAGTGAAGGAACGACAATACGTTTCTAAGTCAGGATAAGGAGTGGCTTGGAGGGGAACTTCAAAATGGCGGTGTTCCCATGTGTCTGCTGCCCTTGTCCTTCAAGATGGTAGTGGTCGTTGGTTTGGAAGGTGCTGTCAAAGGAGGCTTGGTGAGATCCTGCAGTGCATCTTGTAGATGGTACACACTGCTGCTACTGTGCGTCAGCGGTGGGGAGTGTGAATGTTTGTGGATGGGGTGCCAATCAAGCGGGCTGCTCGCCCTGGGTGGTGTCAAGCTTCGCGAGTGCTGTTGGAGCTGCACTCATCCAGGCAAGTGGAAAGGATTCCATCACACTCCTGACTTGTGCCTTGTAGATGGTGGACAGGCTTTGGGGAGTCAGGTGGTGACCTGCTCTTGTAGCCATAATATTTAATGGCTAGACCAGCTCAGTTTCTGGGCAATGGTAACCCCCATGATGATAGTGGGGGATTCAGTAATGGTATTGCCATTGAATATCATGGGGTGATGGTTGCATTCTCCCTCATTGGAGATCGTCAATGTTACTTGCCACTTGTCAGCCCAAGCCTGGATATTGTCCAGGTCTTGCTGCATTTGGACATGGACTGCTTCAATACCCGAGGAGTCACGAATGGTGCTGAATACTGAACAATCAGCAGCAAACATTCCCACTTCTGACCTTATGATGGAAGGTCATTGATGAAGCAGCTGAAGTTGGTTGGGCCGAGGTCACTACCCTGCAGAACTCCTGCAGTGATGTCCCAGAACTGAGATGATTGACCTCCAACAACCACAACCATCTTCCTTTGTGTTAGGTATGTCTTCAACCAGCTGAGAGTTTCCCCACCCAATTCCCATTGGCTCCAGTTTTGCCATCGCTCCTTGACGCCACACTTAGTCAAATGCTGCCTTGATGTCAAGGCCAGTCACTGTCACCTCATCTCTGGAGTTAAGTTCTTGTGTCTATGTTTGAACCAAGGTTGTAATGAAGTCAGGAGTCGAGTGACTGAATCCAAACTGAGCATCAGTGAGCAGGTTACTGCTAAGCAAGTGCCGCTTGATAACACTGTTGATGACCCCCTTCCATCACTTAACTGATGATCGAGAGTGGACTGATGGGGTGGTAATTGGTCAGGCTGGATTTGCCATATTTTTTGCGTACATGACATACCTGGGCAATTTTCCACATTGCTGGGTAGATGCCAGTGTTGTAGCCGTACTGCAGCAGCATGGTTAGAGGCATGGCAAGTTCTGGAGTACAAGTTTTCAGTACTATTGCTTAAATGTTGTCAGGACCATTGACTTTGCAGTATCCAGTGCCTTCCACCATTTCTTGGTATCACATAAGTGAATTGAATTGGCATCTGTGATGCTGGGAACCTCCAGAGGAGGCAGAAATGGATCATCCACTCAACACTACTGGCTGAAGATTGTTGCACATGCTTCAGCTTTATCTTTTGCACTGATGTGCTGGGCTTCCCCCATCACTGAGGATGGGGATATTTGTGGAGCCACCTCCTCCACTGAGTTCTTGGAATTGCCCGCCACCATTCACGACTGGATGTGGCAGGCTTGCAGAGCTTAAATCTGATCCACTGGTTGTGCAATCACTTAGTTCTGTTTATCGCTTGCTGCTTGGCACCCAAGTAGACCTGTGTTGTAGCTTCACCAGGTTGACACCTCATTTTTAAGTTTGGCTGTTGCTGCTCCTGGCAAGCCCTCCTGCACTCTTCATTGAATCCCTGGTTGATCCCCTGGCTTGGTGGTAATGGTAGAGTGGGGGATATGCCAGGTCATGAGGTTGCAGATTGCGTTCGAGTACAATTCTGCTGCTGCTGATGGCACTCGGCATCTTATGTTTGCCTAGTCTTGAGTTGCTGGATTTGTTTGAAATCTATCCCATTTAGCATGGTAGTAGTGCCACACAACACAATGGAGGGTATGCTCAATGTGAAGACAGGTCTTCAACTGTGACAGGCAGGTTGGTGAGGATGAGGTTTGTTTTTCCCTCTTGTTGGTTTCCTCACCACCTGCCCACACCCAGTCTTGCAGCTATATCCTTTAGGGCCCTGACAGCTCAGTCTGCACAAGTGCGACCGAGCCACCCTTGGTGATGGACATTCAAGCCCCCCCACCCCAAAGTACATACTGTGCCCTTGTCACCTTCAGTGCTTCCTCCAAGTGGTCAACATGTAGGAGCACTGATTCATCAGCTGAGGGAGGGCGATACGTGGTAATCAGCGAGTTTCCTTGCTCATGTTTGACCTGAAGCCATGAGACTTCATGGGGTCCAGAGTCGATGCTGAGGGCTCCCAGGGCAACACCCACCTTACTGACAGTGCCAACACCTCTGCTGGGTCTGCCCTATAGGTGGGACAGGACATACCCATGGATGGTGATGGCAGTGTCTGGGACATTACCTGTAAGGTATGTTTCCTTGAATATGGCTATGTCAGGCTGTTGCTTGACTAGTCTGAGAGACAACTCTCCCAATTTTGGCTCAAGCCCCCAGATGTTCGTAAAGAGGACTTTGCTGGGTCCATAGGGCTTGGTTTGCCACAGTGGTTTCCGGTTTCTAGGTCAATGCCAGGTGGTCCGTCCGGTTTCAGTCCTTATTGACTTTTTAGCGGTTTGATACAACCGAGTGGCTTGCTGGGCCATTTCAGAGTCAGCCACATTGCTGTGGGTCTGGCGTCACATGTGGCCAGGCCAGCTAAGGACGGCAGATTTCATTCTGTGAAACATTAGTGACATTAGTGAACCAGATACGTTTTTACGACAATCGACAATGTTTCCATGGTCATCACTCTTAATTCCAGATTTTTTATTGCATTCAAATTCCACCATCTGTCATTGTGGCAATCGAACCCAGGTCCCCAGGACATTACCCTGAGTCTCTAGGTTTAGTCCAGTGATGATACCACTACACCGCCTGAATATGCTTAAAGAAGAGGCCAGTTAGAATGGTAATAAATGTCATGAGGTCATGAAATTTGAAATGCAGCTGCACTGTAACTCTTCAGTCCAGAAATCTATTGTTGGAAATACCAGTTGTTTGGAATTCTTTTCAGCTGCCCAAGCAACACAGTACAGTACTTTGGGAGCAGAAGTGTGGGAGAAGCAGCATTCAGATTAGTAAAACAATTATTACTGCCTTATAATGTTTTATTACTGTTTTATATTTCAGGTAAATATTTATATCTACTGCGTTTACCGGTTCACACATTTGTGATAAGGCACTCTAACATCATTCATGGCACAGAAAATTCCACAATCGAGAAATTACTTGGTCCCAAGCAATCAGACCGAAAAAGGGGATATCTTTAGTGCCCCATGCCAAAGACCTTGAAAAATGTGGTGTGGGATTTAAATTAGGCAAAGATACCACGTTATTTTATTTAAAGTGCAGATTTCTTTTTTCAAATACATCTTGCAAAAAAAAGGAAATGCAATATCTGTTCAATTCATGGAAACACAAGTGTTATAATTTATCCAAAAATTGTTTAACACGATTATAATTCTACACTTGGTTCAGTCTTAGTTTCATGGACATTATAATTTTGAATCATTTCAAGATGTACTACATGAACAGGGAGCATACTTGTCTCCATTTTAAGCATACCTAAAAAAAGATATTCCAACCCTTGTGAAAGAACATAGAACTACATGCATGCTAAATACCAGCAGCAGCATGCAAAAGCTAGGCCATTTTATAACAAACGGGCCATTCCCAATACACCCAATCATGAATGGTAGTGGACAAATAAACAACTAACAGGAGGAGACTCGCTAAACATCCCCAATCTCAATGATGAGGGAGCTCAGCATATTAGTGCTAAAGACAGGCTGAAGCATTTGTGACCATCTTCAGCTAGAAACGCCAAGTAGATGATCCATCTGGGGCTCCTCAGCATCACAGATGCCAGTCTTCAGCTATTTCAATTCACTCCACACAGTATTAAGAAAACAGCAGAAGGCACTAAACCTCGCAATAGCTATAAGGCCCTGACAACATCCGGCAGAAGTACTGAAGACTTGTGCTACAGAACTAGCCATGCCCCTAGTTAAGTTTCCTAGTACAGCTACAATAGTGGCATCTACCTGGCAACCTGGAACATTGCCCAGCTATGTCTTGTCCACAAAAAACAGAACAAATCCAATCTGGCCAATTATCACCTCATCAGTCTACTCTCAATCATCAGAAAAGTGATGGATGGCGTTGTTGACTGTGTCATCAAGCTGCACTTACTCAGCAATAATCTGCTCGGAGATGCTAGTTTGGGTTCTGCCAGGGCCACTCAGCTCCTGACCTCATTACAGCCTTCACCCAAACATGCACAAGAGTTGAATTCAAGAGATGATGTGAGGGCAATTGCCCTTGACTCAAGACAGCATTTGACCCAAGTGTGGTATCAAGGAACTCGAGCAAAATTGAAAACAATGGGATCAAGGGGGAAAACTCTTCATTAATTTGAGTCATACCTAGCACAAAGGAAGATGGTTGTGATTGTCGGAGGCCAAATATCTCAGCCCCAGGACATCACTAAGGAGTTCCACAGGGTACTGTCCTAGGCTCAACCATCTTCAGCTGCTTGACAAAGGTCTCCCCTCCAGCATAAGGTCAGAAGTGGGGATGTGGACAGATGATTGCAGCGTTCTGTACCATTCGCGACTTCAGATACTGAAGCACTCCACCTCCATATGCTGCAATATCTGGGCAATATTCAGGCTTGGGCTGATAAGCAGCAAGTAAGATTCATGCCACACAAGTGCCAGGCAATGACCATCTCCAACATGAGAGAATGTAACCATCTCCCCATGACATTCAATGGCATTACCATCGCTAAATCCCCCACTATCAACATCCTGGGGTCACCATAAACTGAACTGGATCAGCCATATAAATACTGAGGCTACAAGAGCACGTCAGGGACTGAGGAATCTGTGGCAGTAATTCACTTATTGACTCCCCAAAGCTTGTCTACCATCTACAAGGTACAGGTCAGGAGTGTGATGGAATACTCTCCACTTGCCTAGATGAGTGCAACTCCAGCAAATCAAGAAGCTCAACACCATCCACACAAAGCAGCCTACTTGATTGGAACCCCATCCACCACCACAACAATTCACTCCCTCCACAACTAGCACACAGTAGCAGCAATGTGCACCATTACAAAATGCACAACAGAAACTCACCAAACCTCCTTCAACAGCACCATCCAAACCCACAATCTCTACCACCTCGAAGGACAAAGGCAACAGACTCATGGAAACACCAGCATCTGCAGGCTCCCTTCCAAGTCTCACGCCATCCTGCTTGGAACTATATCACCATTCCTTCACTATTGCTGGGTCAAAATCCTGGAAACCCCTTCCTAACAGCACTGAGATGTACCTACGCCAGATGGGCTGCAACGGTTCAAGAAGGCAGCTCACCAGCACTTTCTCGAGGCCAATTAAGGATAGGCAACAAATGCTGGCCTTGCCAGTGAAGCTCACATCCAACGACTGAATTAAAAAAATCAAACTGTACAAATAACACCAAAAACATTACCTCTCATGATCTGATCGAGTTCCTCAGTTAAGGCATATTACGAAAACCATTTGATTGTTTTAAACAATACTAATAATTCAGTAGTCTATATGCAGTTAAATTTGAATTACCCAATAATATGAAGCAACCCAAATAATACTGCAAAGTGAAAATTTAGTGGTAAATAATTTGAATTAAGCATCAATTTGTATAAATTCTCTACTTGCTATATGCAAATACCATACTCTCAGATGATGAGCGGAGCTTTCATTTATTTGTTTTTAAAAGTAAACTACATTATAAACATTATCCTCTTGTAGAAAAAGATGACTGCATGAGTGGAGTGACAACACAATTCAGAATTCACAGGATTGTTACAGCGCAGGAGGTGGCTATTTGACCCATTGTGTCGGCACCAGCTCTCTGAATAAGCAAGTCACCTAGTGCCATTTCCCCACCTTCTCCCTGTAACCTTCACAGATAACAATCTAATTCCCTTTTGAATGCTTCAATTGAAACTGCCTCTCAGGCACTGTATATTGTGACTTAGCTGTTATGTTACCTATATGTGCTCAGTTGCTACTTCAATTTGATGCCATGGCTATGGATCTGTGTGATACATTTAGTTTGCATTGTACACCTCTTGGGATTCTGGTTGATCAGGATTAGGTCATGTTGGCTTTAACAAAGTCTGGATACTGCTCCCCAAAATGCTGGAGTGTTAGCCTAAATCAGTTTCTTTTAGAGTTAAAAATAGTGAGAAGAATAAATGCTCTACTAGTTGGTATTTTGAAATTATATATAGCCCAAAATCCTGATAAGGTAAAACTTTATCTATTGAAACTTGCACCACTGATAAAATGCCAGAACAAAATCTGAGCAATTATTACAGGAAACTCATAAGAGTACTTTCAATTCAGAACAAACTATTCTTGCATTCCATCCCCCTGGAAGTTAAAACTTACTCATCTAGTATTTTATGCATATGCAATTCTTTGTACGCTGATTAATACAAGCTTGCACAGTGGATCATTGATTTCAAAATAACTAGGTCTAGAATTTGCCAACTTTCTTCACTTAGGAAAACGAATTCAATGCTTCAGATAATTCTGATCAGTGTCAGTCAGCTGAGGTTCGTGGTAGCATGCTTGTCTGAGTCAGAAGGTTGTGGATTCAACTCCCATTCTCAAGTCTTGAGCGTGTGCTGCACTGATGGAGGTATCATCTTTTGGATGAGATTTTAAACCAAGACCCTGTCAGCCCTACAACTGTGAATAAGAGATCCAACGATACTATTCAAAACCACTAAGTGGCCTAGCTATTATGTATCCATCCAATGGTGCAAAGAATGATGATCTGGTGATTTATTTCACAGCTGTTTGTGGGAGCTTGCTGTGAGTAAATTGGCTGCCATGTTTCCTACATTACAACCATGACAAAACTTCATGAGTATTTCATTGGCTGCAAAGAACTTTGGGACATCCCACGGTCATGGAAGGCACTATATAAAATGCAAATCTTTTACCTACTTCTTTCTACCCCACTTGTTCACATGATAAAAACAAATGAAAATAAATTTTTCTGCTAAGTTACACCTCTGAGCAATCATTCCAGTTATTCTCAACTGAAAGCCAGTCCTAACTAAGTTGTTTTGTTTGCACCTTAAAATATTTCCAGACATTCAGGTTCTCTCTCACTTAATTTGCCCATTGGCATGACTGGCACTCTATCAATGTGAGTTCTTGCATTCACATTGGTCTGTTATGCTGCTTTTCTTCCCAAAGAGTTCCTTTCCACACCCATCAGCCAGGTGCTTGCAGAGAGGGTGTAGAAGAAAGAAGGTGGCTGTCGTATCTGACATCCAGTGACTTTTAAAGGAGAACTGAAGAAAGATGCAAGTGAGTGGAGTATTGGATGATCGAGTAATACAGTATATTCCTTTCTGTCCTATATTTTTCTATTCTTACCAATTTTTCTTATTATGTACCAATATGTACCATGTCGTTGGTACATATTGGTAGAAACAACAGAGGTAGAAAGAGGGATGAGGTCCTGCAAGCAGAATTTAGGGAGCTAGGAAGCAGATTAAAAAACAGGACCTCAAAGGTAGTAATCTCTGGATTACTTCTGGTGCCACATGCTAATGAGTATAGAAATAGGAGGTTAGTACAGATGAATGCATGGCTGCAGAGATGGTGCAGGCAGGAGGGATTTAGATTTCTGAGGCATTGGGGGTGGTGGGACCTGTACAAGGTGAATGGGTTGCACCTGAACCAGAATGGGACCAACATCCTTGCAGGGAAGTTTGCTAGTGCTGTTGGGGAGGGTTTAAACTAACTTGGGAGGGGGATGGGATCCTGAGAGGCGATTCAGCAGGGGGTGATGCACAGCCAAAATTAGAAGAGAGAGCAAGTGAATCTGGAAGGCATAGAAATTATAGGCCAGTTCAGGCACAAGGGAGTTTGGCAAAGTTGGATGGTATTTATTTTAATGCAAGGAGTCTGATGAATAAGGCAGATGAGTTGAGGGCACAAATTAACACATGGAAGTATGATGTCATTGCTGTCACACAGACATGATTGAGAGGGGGACAGGATTGGCAGCTCAATATTCCAGGATATAGGGTCTTCAGGCAAGACAGGGAAGGAAGTAAAAGAGGAGGGGGTATCACAATATTGATCAAGGAATCATTTACAGCAGTAAGGAGGGATGACATCTTAGAAGGCTCCTCAAATGAAGCCATATGGGTAGAACTGAAAAACAAAAAAGGAGCAATCACATTGCTGAGAGTGTTATATAGGCCCCAAACAGTCAGAGAGAAATAGAAGAGCAGATATGTAGGCAAATTTCAGAGAAGTGTAAAAACAATAGGATAGTAATCGTGGGGGATTTCAACTTCAACATTAGCTGGTTTAGTCATAGTGAGATAGGTTTAGAAGGAGCAGAATTCTTAAAATACATCCAGGAGAGCTTTTTAAGCCAGTACATAGAAGGCCTGACAAGAGAGGGGGTGATCCTGAGCTTAATTTTAGGGAATGAAGCCGGGCAAGTGGTAGAGGTATCAGCGTAGGAGCATTTTGCAGCTAGTGATCATAACTCCATTAAATTCAAGCTTGTTATGGAAAAGGACAAGGGTGGGCCAGGAATCAGAGTTCTAAATTGGGGCAAGGCCAATTTTAATAAGATCAGATATGATTTGGCCAGAGTGGGCTGGGAGCAGCTACTTTTAGGTAAATCTGTGTCAGAGCAGTGGGGCTCATTCAAGAAGGAAATAAGGGAGAGTACAGGGCCAATATATTCCAGTAAAGATATAAAGGGCGGGACCAACAAATCCAGGGAACCCTGGATGTCGAGGGATACACAGGATTGGATAAAGAGAAAAAGGGAGGCTTATGGCAGATACTGAGGGCTCAAAACAGCAGAAGCCCTACAGGAGTATAGAATGTGTAGGGGGGAAATTAAAAAGGAAATTAGGAGAGCAAAAAGGGGACAAGAAAAAACATGAACAGGTAAAATAAAGGAAAATCCAAAGTTATTTTACAAGTACACTACGAGTAAGAGGATGACTAGGGAAGAGTAGGGCCCATTAAAGGCCATAGTGGTAATTTGTGTGTGGAGCCAGAAGACGTAGGTCGGGTTGAAATGAATACTTTGTATCGGTGTTCACAAGTGAGAGGGATGACGTGGATGTGGAAATCAGGCAGAAGGACTGCGATAAGAAATTAGCATAGAAAGGGAGGAGGTTCTAGGTGGTATGGCAGGCTTAAAAGTAGATAAATTTCCAGGCCAGGATGAAATGTATCCCAGGCTGTTGAGTGAGGCAAGGGAGGAGATAGCAGGGGCACTGGCAATAATTTTCTCTGGCCACAGGAGAGGTGCCAGAGGACTGGAGGACAGCCAATGTGGTACTGTTATTCAAGAGTTTGGGGGCGGGGGGGGTGATAAACCAGGGAACTACAGGCCAGTCAGTCTAACTTCAGTGGTGGGGAAATGATTGGAAGCAATTCTGAGGGACAGAATTAATCTACACTTGGAGAGGCAGGGATTAATCAAGGACAGTCAGCATGGTTTTTTTAAGGGGAGGTCATGTCTGACCAATTTGATTGAATTTTTCGAAGAGGTGACCAGGATTGTAGATGAGGGCAATGCATTTGACGTAGTCTACTTGGACTTCAGCAAGGCTTTTGATAAGGTCCCGCATGGGAGACTGGTAACGAAGGTAAAAGCCCATGGGATCCAAGGCAATTTGCATCCAGAATTGGATGAGTGGCAGGAAGCAGGGGGTGATGGTCGAGGGGCGTTTTTATGATTGGATGCCTGTGTCCAGTGGGGTTCCACAGGGGTTGGTGTTGAGTCAGTTGTTTGTGGTATATATAAACGATTTAGACCTGAATGTAGGAGGGTTGGTCAGTAAGTTCGCGGATGACACGAAAGTTGGTGAGGTGATAAATAGTGAGGAGGATAGCCTTAGATTACAGGAGGATATAGACGGGTTGATCAGTGGCAAATGGAATTTAATCCGGATAAGTGTGAGGTGATGCACTTGGGCAGGACAAACAAGGCACGGGAATACACGATGAATGGTAGGGCCCTGGGAAATACCAAGGATCAGAGGGACCTTGGTGTGCACGTCCACCGGGCCCTTAAGGTAGCGGGACAGCTAGATAAGGTGGTTAAGGCATTTGGGATGCTTGCCTTAATTAGCCGAGGTATAGAATATAAGAGCAGGGAGGTTATGCTGGAACTGTATAAAACGCTGGTTAGGCGTGCAGTTCTGGAATCTGCATTATAGGAAGGATGTGACTGCATTAGTGAGTGCAGAAGAGATTTACCAGGATGTTGCCTGGCCTGGAGAGTTTTAGTTATGAGGAGAGATTGGATAGGCTGGGGTTATTTTCTCTGGAGCAGAGAAGATTGAGGGGGTACATGTTTGAGGTGTATAAAATTATGAGGGGCATAGATAGGATAGACAGGAAGGAACTTTTCCCCTTGGTGGAGGGATGTATAAACAAGGGGCATAGATTTAAGGTAAGGGGCAGGAGGTTTAGAGGGGATGTGAGGAATAATTTTTTCACCCAGAGGGTGGTGGGAATCTGAAACTCACTGCCTGAAAGGGTGGTAGAGGCAGAAAGTGGTATTTGGATGTGCACTTGCGATGCCATGACATACAAGGCTATGGACCTAGTGCTGGAAAATGGGATTAGAATAGTTAGGTACTTGTTTGACTGGCGCAGGCTCAATGGGCAGAAGGGCCTTTTTCACTGCTGTAGGCCTCTAAGACTATTATTTTGGTTCATTACATGTCGGATTCAAATAAATAAATCTAAGTTTACAGAGTGCACCCTGAACTAAACTCTGCCAGGGCTAAGTCGAAAATAGAAACTAAGCACTTCAAAAGAGAAATAAATTAAGACAAGGACCACCTTAGGCCACGATCATATACCACTGGCTCAGAGTAACATTGGCAATGCCTTAGATTTGCCTATCCTCTCCCATAGAACCTTGTGGGATTGGGGAATCAAAACAGGGAAATGGCAGAGGTGATGAGATACTGTTGTATTTGATAAATGGCTGTACTGACATCAGATTTCACCATACAAAAGCTAAAAAAGTACAACATTCAGTGCAGCAATCAATTCACTGTTATTACACACAAATAAGCTATACTTACCTTTGCTTATTTCAAGGTCAATGGGGTAATCAATATTCTTGATCAGTTTCTGGCATCCTCCAGTCTTTTCATAAATGAAGCGTTTAAGATGCAAAACAAGAACGGGAGGCAATTCTTCTAAGGTAACACGGCGACAAATCTCAACCTGAAATATTGAGTGAAAATTAGTTTCAAGTCTTGCAGTATGAGTGTGTTTAATGGCTTCGTGGGTAAACTAACCATCAATGAGGCTTTGAAAACAAAAATCCACAAAGCACTAAATCATACACTACTTTTTATTAGGAAACTAGATCAATTTATTTTCCTTACTGCAGGATTTACTTAATGCTGAGATCATTTAGCAATCATAAAAGTCGTTGCTCTCCAAAAATTTCCAACACCCTTATTTAGTTTAAAACACTGAAAGCAGTTAGTGTGTAATAAATGAACAATTTGTCTTCAGCTACAAATTGTATACAATTCCAAGGCATCTACATCTTCTCTCAATTAGTCAGAATTCTTCCAACTAAACCTGAGTAATCGAGAGAGATGCAGCACTTCTACCAAAAGATAAATAAGAACCTGAAGGCTAATCAATAAAGCTGCTCTTACAACCATTCCTAATATTCAATCCAAATGGCAGTGTCTGAAACCCAACGGTAGAATGGTACCCTTTGGGTCAGGATAGCGTTATTACTTCCAGAGGGCCTTTGATACGGTGCCGCTCAAAAGATTAATACACAAAATAAGATCAAACAAACAGAGTATGGAGTAATATATTAGCTTGGATAGAAGATTGGCTAACCAACAGAAATCAGAGAGTCGGAATAAATGGGTCTTTTTCTGGATGGCAAGCTGTAACTAGTGGGGTGCCACAGGGTTCGGTCCTTGGGCCCCAACTATTTACAATCTATATTAATGACTTGGATTCAGGGATAGAAGGTACTACAGCTAAATTTGCAGATGATACCAAAATAGGTGGGAAAGTAAGTTGCAATGGAGAAATAAGAAATTTACTAATGGATTTGGACAGGTTAGGTGAATGGGCCAAAATTTGGCAGATGGAGTTTTAACGTGGATAAGGGTGAGGTTATCCATTTTGGTTGGAAGAATAAAAGGGCGACTTATTATTTAAATGGAGAGAAACCTCAGAATGTTTCAGTGCAGAGGGATCTGGGTGTCCTCGTGCATGAATTACTGAAAGCCAGTATGCAGGTACAGCAGGTAATAAGGAAGACAAATGGAATTTTGGCATTTAATGCTAAAGGAATAGAGTATAAAAATAGGGAAGTATTGTTGAAACTGTACTAGGCATTGGTGAGAGCGCACCTGGAGTACTGTGCACAGTTTTGGTCCCCTCACTTGAGGAAGGATGTATTTGCGTTGGAGACGGTTTAGAGGAGGTTCACTAGATTGCTTCCAGAGATGCGGGGCTTGTCTTATGAGGTGAGATTGAGCAGTTTAGGCCTATACTTGCTAGAGTTTAGAAGAATGAGAAGAGATCTAATTGAGGTATTTAAGATGCTAAAGGGGATATACAAAGTAGACGTGGAGAGAATGTTTCCCCTTGTGGGGCATTCTAGAACGAGGCGCCATAGTTTTAGGCTAAGGGGTGGTAGATTTAAATCAGAGATGAGGAGGAATCACTTTTCTCAAAGGGTCGTGAATCTGTGGAATTTACTACCTCAGTGTAGTGGATACCGGGACGCTGAATAAATTTAAGGAGGAGATAGACAGATTTTTAATTAGTAATGAATTGAAAGGTTATGGGGAGAGGGCGAGAAATTGGAGTTGAGGCCGAAATGAGATCAGTCATGATCGTATTGAATGGCGGGGCAGGCTCAAGAGACTGAATTGCCTACTTCTGCTCCTAGTTCTTGTTATAACTGGCAACACTAATTCATGATTATATGTTGATCTATAATATGCAAATTTTAATAATTATATGCTGAATGTTACTATGTTGCTTTATTGCTGACGTCTGAGGTCACATTAATTTAAGTGTTAGAATACAGATACCATTCTGATGGCACAACTTAATTTATTAATTCTGTTTCTCGCTCTACAGATGTCGTCCAGCCTGCTGATTATTTCCAGTATTTTCTGTTTTTAATTCTATAATTATACCCCATTATCAACAGTGGCCATGTAGCATCTCATTTCTGCAGTTTCCAGTTCCTCAGCCTAGAACAGAGAAATTCAAGTGCCAACCAACTTGACTTTTCTGCTTCCCAAAGCCACAAATTGTGTATTACTATTCAAATATCAAAGCACGAATGCAAGATATAGAATTAGAAATTGAAGTTCGCAGAATTCTCGGCTCACTCCTAAGGGAGAAATATGTTGTTCAAATCTGAAGAAAAACTTTCTTTCCAGAAGATTCTATTACTTAGGATTACAACCCAGGAAAGTGTTAAATCTGCAATAGTTAAGCATGATACGGGTAATTATTTTGCAAAAGTCTATTCCAGGGTTTCTAAATTAATCACTATTTTGAATTTCAGAAGGTACTCAAAAGGATAAATTAGTTTTTAGCAAGCTTAAACCCAACAATATCAGATGCCTCAAAGATCCATTGATTCAAAGCACTGTAATGAACAGGCCAAATCTGTGCCAAAAAACCCAAATGTTATGGCTTCTTATTAAAATGATCAAAACTGTAGATGTATTTACTTAGTGAGCATTTTAAATGCCAGCAATGTCACCATATGGTACAGGGAAGGCACATACACACTTTTTTTTATTCATTATGTGAAACAAATGCTTGTATTCTAACTCCTACAAGCTGGAGTAAAATGTAAAATATTTGTCTACAACACTAAGTTACAGGGCATACATGTAGAACTCTTAAAAAATGCAGTTTGAAATTTAATAGGTTTTACTTGTTGAGTAATTCCCATTTATATTTGGAATTCATTGTAATGAGAAATGTGTACCTCCTGCTTGGATTTAGTGGTATATCCCTGGACAGACTCCCTGGCCACCAAGCTTTCCAGAGCATCCTGCACTGTGCGGATCTTTTCAGATTGTATATCAAGCTGCAGTGAGAAGAACAGCTGGAGAGTAGCAGATTCCTTGGAACTTTGCTGGTAAACCACAGACCTGGAGGCAATGTAAAAAGCGAGCAGGTTTTGAAAGCTTTAGATATTAGTATATCTAATAACCTATCTATATACTTTTGTAGCCTCATGTCATCTTCATATCTTAATAACCTACCTATTTTTAAGCACATTTAGCAGATTTGGGATAATGCTAAATCTCTAAGCATAATTAGCAGATTTGGGATAATCACAGAATCTCAGTGCAGAAGAGGCTCTTCAGCCCATCGAGTCTGCTAAATCTGCTAATACTAAATCTCTTATAGTATAGCTTCACTCTAAACGCTGTAATTGCTTTTGACCTATATAACAAAATATACAATTAACCGCCACCTAACAAGCTCTTTAGAGGGATAAATTTGGTGCACCACATAGAATCATAAAGCACAGAAGTGCCTGCGCCGGCTCTTTGAAAGTAATCCAATTAATTCCATTTCACCATTCATTCCCCATAGCCGCGCAAATTTCTCCCCCCGTATTATGTAACACATTTTAGTCCACTGGTTGGCCCGAGAGCTCAAAAATAGAAGTTCATTGCCCATTTTCCTAATTTTGTTTTTTGCCAAGGGCTTATCCAACTCCAATTAAAATTGTTAATAGTGATGCCCTAGAAAAATTATTTCCTTTTAAAAATAATTCCAAACGGAGAAAAATATCAACTTTAGTAGGCTTCTTAGTTACAATTATTTTGAAAGAACCTGGTATAACTTGAATCTGGTGGAAAAACTAGCCCAATAGGAGGAAATTGTCATTATGAATGGCTCTACATTATGTAGGTCCTTGCTGAGGCAAAATCTGGCCACTCAGCTTTGTGTGTTTATATATTGGAGCACCGTAACTATATGGGTCATTTTTGACAGGCTTATTTCTGAACCACAGTACTGACCAATGTACTGACTTCCTCTGTTTTGGCGAACATCTAATCAAATAATAAAAAACTCCTGACTTTGCATACTAGTTCCTTTATTCAAAGGCTGACATTGCCATGTTAAATCAGATTATTTCCTACCAACCGGTGTTAAATGGTGACAGCAGCAATAAGTCAGCCCATAGAAAAGGTAAAAGTTGTTTAAAAACATTGCTTCTCAAATCCAAGCAAGCCAAATCAAGCGTCAGATAACAAAAAAGTTACTGTATTGTTGTACATGCACAAGTCACACAGAAACATTAAAAACATGAAAAAGTTCTATTAATTGTGGTAAGAGGGGTTTCTGTAACACAATTAGCTATACAGGTTATTCAATAATGAAAGTACATATGGATTATGCGCTACCTGATATGACCACCAAAGACATCAGTGATAGGGGTTCGAATGAAGTCAGATTGGCGGGTAACAGATGTTTTATTCCGGGGGCCTACTTGCTCCCATTCATCCTCACTACCTTCGCCTTGCTCCTCCAAGTCTTCTTCGGCTCCTTGTTGTAATTCAGGTCCATTTGAAACAGCACTTTCTGTAATAAGCATAAAAAAATTACTTCCTACCAGCTCTTTACTTATTGCAGTCCATATTGAAATACATTTGATAACAGCATTCCAATATATGGTTTCGGCACACTGTGGAAATAGAAGTAAGAAAAACATCTCCTTGCCTTGGTCATAAATACAGTCACGTGCACATTTGGTTTATCTCTGTAAAATACAGGTTTAGCTACACTAAAGTTTTTTAAAAATTGAATTAGTCATTTAAGTATAATAAAAGGTTGTCTGCTGCAATGTGGAGTAGTGTCTTCTGTAATGCATTGGCATTATTCTTGTATTTGCTTCCACACACACAAAGGATCCAGGCAGAACAAAAAAAAATCTGCTCTTCAAGCCTGCTCCACCATTTAATAAGATCATGGTTGAACAGATTGTAACCTCAACTCCATATTCTCGCCTTCCCCCGATAACCTTTCACTCTTGCTTATCAAGAATCTATACCTCTGCCTTAAAAATATTCAGACTCTGCTTCCACCGCACTTTGAGGGAGTCCCAAAGACTCTTAGTTCTCAGAAAAAAATTCTCCTCATCTCTGTTCTAAACGGGCTACCCCTCACTTTTAAAACAATGGCTCCTAGTACTAGATTCTCCCACAAGAGGAAACATCCACTCCACATCCACCCTGTCAAGACCCTTCAGGATCTTGTGTTTCAATCAAGTCACCTCATACTCTTCTGAACTCCAGCGGTTACAAACCTAGCCTGTCCAACCTTTCCTCATAAGACAACCCATAAGCAAACCTTCTCTGACCTGCTTCCAACACATTTACATCCTTCCTTAAATAAGTAGACCAATAGTGTACACAGTACTCCAGATGTGATCTCACCAATGCCCTGTATAACTGAAGTATAACCTCCCTATTTTTGTATTCAATTCTCCTTGCAATAAATAATAACATTCTATTAGTTTTCCTAATTACTTGCTGTACCTGCATATTAACCTTTTGCAATTCATTCACTAGGACACCTAGATCCCTCTGCATCTCGGAACTCTGCAATCTCTCACCATTTAGATAACATGCTTCTTTTTTTTATTCTTCCTGCCAAAATGCACAATTTCACACTTTCCCACATTATAATCCATTTGCCAGATCTTTGCTACCTCTGTGGCCTCATTTCATCTTCACATCTTAATAACCTACCTATCTTTAAGCATTTAGTTGAATGTCTATTCATAAATTTTGTATTCAGTGAAAGTTAAATTTTTTGCACAGTAGTTTCATGGCAGAACTTTAATTTGAAGGCATGTGTATATATATTTTGGCAGTTGCAAACTACTTTTCCACCCCAGTTTCAGTCAAGTATCATTATAAGCTTTTAAAAAGCCATAAAATAGACCAATGAACCCAAGAAATAGGAAGCGGCGGTGGCCATACGGTTGATCATGATTGATCCTCAATCACACCACCAATTTATAACCAAAAGTAGTTTTGTTACCGGGCTAGTAATCCAACAATACGATCGACTCTTAAATGCCCATTCAAATGGTCTAGCAAGCCACTCCCTTGTATCAAATCACTACAAAATATACAAAAATGACTGAAACTGACGGGTGATCCGTCCATTACTCTAGGCACCAGAAATGACAATGGCAAACCCAGCCCTGTCGACCCTGCAAAATACCACTTACTAACATCTGGGAGTTTGTGCCAAAATTGGGAGAGCCTGACATAGTAATACACTCAGAATCATACCGTACAATATCCCAGGCACAACCATCAATATTCCCGGGTACGCCCTGTCCCCCTGACAGAACAGACCCAACAGAGGTGGCACAATGGTATACAGTCGGGAAGGAGTTGCCCTGGGACCTCATGGCACCAGGTCAAACATGGGCATGGAAACCTCCCACTAATTACCACCCACCACATCCCCCTCAGCTGATGAATTAATACTCCTCCATGTTGATTACCACTTGGAGGAAACAATGAGGGCAGGTAGGGCGCAAAATGTACTCTGGGTGGGGGACTCGTCCATCACCAAGAGTGACTCAGCAACATCATTACTGGCCAAGGTGGCCGAGTCCTAAAGGGCATAGCTGCTAGGATGGGTGTGGGGGCAGGTGGTGAAGGAACCAAAAAAAGGGAAAAAAAGTTACTTGACCTCACCCATCTACATGTGGCAGATTCATCTGTTCATGACAGTATTGGCAGGAGTGACTACTGCACAGTCCTTGTAAAAAAGTAGCCCCATATTCACACTGAGGATGCCCTCCATCATTTGTGTGGCACTGCCACCATGCTAAATGGAATAGAGTTTGAACAGATCTATCAACTCAAAACTGGGCATCCATGAGGTGCTGTGGGCCATCAGCAGCAGCAGGACTGTATTCGACCACAATCTGTAATCTCAAGGCCCGACATATCCTCCACTCTAACATTACCATCAAACCAAGGGATCAACCCTGGTTCAGTGAAGAGTGCAGGAGGGCATGCCAGGAGCTGCACCAGGCATACCTAAAACTGAGGTATCAACCTGGTGAAGCTATAACACAGGACTACTCGCATGCCAAACAGCATAAGCAGCATGCGATAGACAGAGCTAAGCAACACCTTAACTAAGAGATCAGATCTAAGCTCTGCAATCCTGCCACATTCACTAATCAATGGTGGTGGACAATTAAACAACTCACTGGAGAAGAAGGCTCCACAGATAGCCCCATTCCTCAATGATGGAGGAGCCCAGCACATCAGTGCAAAAAGCAAGATGAAGCACTTGCAACAATCTTCAGCCAGAATTACCAAATAGAGATCCATCTTGGCCTCCACCTCAGGTCACCAGCATCACAGATGCCAGTCTTCAGCTAATTCAATTCACTCCACGTAATATCAAAAAACTGCTGAAGGCACTGGATACTACAAAGACAATGGGCGTGACACCATTTCAGCAATAGTAGTTAAGACTTGTGCTCCAGAACTAGCTGTGCCCTTAGCCAAGCTATTCCAGTACAGCTACTACACACTGGCATCTACCCAACAATGTAGAAAACTGCTCAGGTATATACTGTTTACAATAAACAGGGCAAATCCAACCTGGCCAATTACCGCCCTCAGTCTATTCTCCATCATCAGCAAAATGATGGAAAGGGTCGCCAACGGTGCTATCAAGCGGCACTTACTCAGGAATAAGCTGCTCACTGTCACTCAATTTGGGTTCTGCCAGGGCCACTTAGCTCCTGACCTTTATATAGCCTGAGTCAAACATGCACAAAAGAGCAGCATGTGATAGAGTGTAGCATCAAGGAGCCCTAGCAAAACTGGATTCAATGGGAATCGGGGGATAACTCTACTGGTTGGAGTCATACCTAACACACAGGGTGATGGCTGTGGTTGTTGGCAGTCAATCATCTCAGCCCTGGGGCATCACTGCAGGAGTTCCTCAGGGTAGTGTCCTAGACCCAACCATCCTCAGCTGCTTCATCAATGGCCTTTCCTCCAACATAAGGTCAGAAGTGGGGATGCTTGCTGATGACTGCAAAATGTTCAGCACCATTCACGATTCCTCAGATACTGAAGCAGACATTGCCCATATGCAGCAAGGCCTGGACAACATTCAGGCGTGGGCTGATAAGTGGCAAGTAACATTCCCGCCACACAAGTGGCAAGCAATAACAATTTCCAACAAGAAAGAATCCAACCACGCCCCCTTGACATTCAAATGGCATTACCAACACTGAATCCCCCACCATCAACATTCTGGGGAGTTACCATTGACCAGAAACTGAATTGTACCAGCCATATAAACACTCCGGCTGCAAGAGCAAATCAGGGGCTGGGAATTCTGAGGTGAGTAACTCACCACCTGACTCCCAAAGCCTAGTGACCATCTACACGATACAAGTCAGGATGGTGATGGAATACTCTCCAATTGCCCAGATGAGTGCAGCTCCAACGACACTCAAGCACCTCAACACCATCCAGGGAAAAGCAGCCAGCTTGACTGGCACCCCATCCACCACCTTCAACATCCACTCCCTCAGTGACTCACAGTGGCAGCACTGTGTACCATTGACAAGATGCACTGGAGCAACTCACCAAGGCTCCTTCAACAGCACCTTCCAAACCACCAACCTTTACCAACTAGAAGGACACGGGCAGCAGACACACGGGGACACCACCACCTTCAAGTTCCCCTCCAAGTCGCACATCATCCTGACTTGGAACTATATCTCTGTTCCATCACTGTCGCTGGGTCAAAATTCTGGAACTCCCTCTCTGCACTGTGGGTGTACCTACACCACATGGACTGCAGCAGTTCAAGGCGGCAACTCACCACCACCTTCTCAAGAGCAATTAGGGACAGGCAATAAAAATGCTGGCCTAGCCAGTGACGCCCAGGGTCCTGTGAAAGAATTTTAAAATCCAGAGGCTTGCATTAATGATCCAGAGTCATGAGTTCAAATTCCATCATGGCAGTTGCACAATTTAAATTCAGTTAATGAAATAAATCTGGAATTAAAAAACTAACATAAGTAATGACAATCATGAAACTACTCAATAGCAAAAATCCATCAGCTTCACTAATGTCCTTCAGGAAAAGGAATCGTCTTTACCTGGTCTCGCTTACATGTGACCAAGACCCAAAGGAATATGGTTGACTCTTAACTGTCGCCGGAAAGAACCTAGCAAGTCACTCGGTTATATCAAATTACTACACGTATTAAGAATAAAACCAAATGGAACACCTAGAATCAACCTAAGCACTGAATACGACTAAGGTATACTAAGCCTAGTTCACCCTGCAAAGACCTCCTCACTAAACATCTGATGCCATAATTCTGGCAAAATTGGAAGAACTGTCCCATGGACTAGTAAAACAACAGTCTGATATAATCATTCTGATAGAATCAAATCTTTCATCTATCTTTCCCAGCTTTTCCATCAATGTCCCTGCCCCATCAGTAGGACAGTTCCATCGGTGGTGGTGGCGGTATAATGGCCCACAAGAGGGAGTGTGTGGCCCTGGGGATCCCCAACATTGGCTCTGGGCCCCATGAAGACTCAAGACATCAGATAAAACACAGGCAAAGAAACCTTCTGTTAATTACCACCTACTATCCTCCCTCAGCTGTAGTACTCATTACCAGCTGACCATTTGGAAGAAGTAATGAGAATAGCAAGAGCACAGCATGTAGGAGTAGGGGAACCTCAATGCCCAGCACCAAGAGTGGTTCAGCACCACTCCATTGGCTAAAGTCCTGGAAGGACTCGGCTACCTGGCAGCAGTTGGCGAGAACACCATTGAGGAAAAATCGTAATTGATCTCGTCTGCAGCAATCTACTTGTCGCAGGTACAGTCCATGAGAGACTGCAGACTGAGAGTGACTGCCCTTGAGATCAAGGTAGCATTTGAGTTAGAGCCTTTGAAAAATTGAAGTCAGTGGTTGGAACTCATACCTAGCACAAAGGAAAATGATTGTGGTCATTGGAGGTCAATCTCCAGCTGGGTATTATAGAATGAGTAACTCACCCTCTGACTCTCCAAAGCCTTTCCATCAACTACAAGGCACATGTCAGGAGCATAATGGAATACTCTCCACTTAGCTGGATGAGTGCAGCTCCAACAACACTCAGGATATGCAGCTTGCTTGACACTCCATCCACTAAACATTCATTCCCTCCACCACTATGCACCATCTACAAAGTAGACTACAGAAACTTGCCAAAGATTCTTTGACAGCACCTCCAAAGCCTGTGGACTGCATGAGAACATCATCACCTGCAAGTTCACCAAGTTACACCCTCCTGATTTGAAAATATACTGTTCATTCGTTGTCACTGGGTCAAAATCCTGAAACCAACATATCCAGCAGCACTGTGGGTGTTCCTTCACATGGAATACAGCAGTTCAAGGCAGCAGCTCACCACCACCTTCTTGAGGCAAATTAGGAAGGCATAATAAATGCCGCCCTTGCCAACGAACCCATATCCCAAGAGCGAACAAAAGAAAAAAAATTGTGATTTTCTGACTTAGTGAGTCTGCAGGAAGGCTTGATATCTGGGGACTTGAGACTGTCCATAATCCTTTACAGCAGTAGGCAGTCAGATACCTGATAGTCATTCACCTTCATTTTCCAAAGCTCCTCAAAAAAGGTGGACCCACCATCAGAAGCCGAGGGGAAGATGAAAATGGGAGGGTTGTGGGTGGAACGAGGAGGAGCTGCCAACAGTCACTAAAAGAGTGTATGCATATGGCCTGGCTGGAAAGGATGGTCAATCTTGGAACCCACATGCTTTACTTGATTCAGGTGGTCGGTGACATCAATTCATGCAAGTCAGAGTGAGCTGCAGCTGGATTTGTGGGAAGAAAGGGCTTGTTCAAATGGGCAATTCTTTATTCATCATCCATAGCAGTGAAGAACCGCCCTACCCAGAGAAAAGAACTGTTCAAACATTCAAACCCAAGAATAGAGCAGTTTGTCCATCATTATGGTTGCTAGGTAAGGAACTCTCCATTCCACAAAAGCATTTTCATTCACAAAACCTACTTCCACGTCACACTGACCTGTATATCCAATGCTTGATGTCAGACATGGGCTTGGTGCATTAAAAGCTGTCTGTAGTTTGCAACTGGTGAGTGTCCATGGTTTAAGAGAGCTTCTTCTATATTTTACCATGCAAGTTCTTTAAGTCTCTCAATAAGTATTTGGTTTTTGGGAGCTCTGTATATGCCAGTTGCACTGTACCTTACACAACCACCAACTAAAATGAGGATCTAGGTAACTTATCTCATTTATTGCTTTCAAACTAACTATTTACACAAATATTACTGTTCACACTTCAAAAGTATTGAATGGCTGTGGAACACTTTGGGATTACCCAAGTACATGATAGGGCAGTACATAAATTTAAGTTCATTCATTCTTTCAATACATTCTGCACAAACCAAACTCCACCGCCATTTTAGGCCTAGGTAATAAATTTAAGGTAAAACATGAAAGCTCTGATGTTGGGGTGATTAGTCACAAACTGACATCACAGAATTGATCAAATGTATTAAGGATAAACAGGCTTAAAAAAATGCACATTCAAATCAATACAAATTCAGGATTAGTCTAACTGATTCTGTATAATACAACGCATGCAAATATTGCACATTACAAATTTCGCTAAGTAACTATACTTAATTTTGGAAGTATCGCCACTTTTTTTTTAAGGTAGCCCTATATCCCTGGTTAGTTTCAGCATTATTCCATGATGTGGATGACTAGGAATACCAAAAATACTCTATAGCTTGCCTTTGAATGTTATCATACAGGATTAAATTTGTAATTGAAAAGAAAATTATAGACGTTTCAACTGAAGTGTTATAGATTAGATGCACTAATCATACAGTATTATAAAACATTTGGATTCAAGGGTTTTCTGATTACAATCTAATGCCCTAAGAAACTACCATATATAGTGTAAAAATCGACCTCATGTAAATGTTGACCCCATGACGTATAGCCTTAAATGTAATTTTTCACACATCTCAAAAATCGACTTTAGAATTTCAGGGATTAAACATTGTGATTATCGATTACTTACCCGTAATTACTACGGTTTATTAATTTTAAGGTACACGCGGAAATTTCCCTCTGCAAACTCCCGCAACAATCTCCCAGCCATTAGACAAAACTAAAGGCTCACCACATGATCTAACATGATGCCTTGATTAAAGAACAAGCGTGCAGCCTAATTTAAACTGCATAAAAAAGTGGGAGAATGGGTTAACGAGCACTGGCAAAAGAGTCATATCACCCATGGAGCCATCCAACTCTATGCCCTCAGAGAAGCTAAGAAAGATGGTATTTCAGAATTCAAGGCCAGTGCCAGATAGCACACAAGATTCATGAAAAGACATGATTTAGTACTCTGTCAGAAAATGCAAATTTCACAATAGCTGCCACCTGACCTCGACAATAAAACCATAAATTTCCACTACTGTGTCATCTGCCGTCAAGAGGAGAATACATGTTGATTGGTCTGAGCTGGATATATGGATGAAACACCAATGAACTTCTGCAAGCCAGCAAACAAAACTGTTACCAAGACTGGTGGGAAAAATCGTCCTTGTAAAGAACAACTGGCCATGAGAAGGCATGGTTCAGTGGTTCCTTCTTTTTGGCTGTTGGCACAAAATTAAAGCCAATGGTGATTCAAATGCAAAGCTCTCCCAAAGAGAAATTTCAGAAAAGCGTCGTCATCCACATTCACAAGAAAGACTGGATGGGTGAACGCGGTTACAAGAAATGGATCAAAGAAGAAGTGTGAAATTTGAGGCCAGGAGGCCCATGCGAAGAAAAAGGTTTGCTCATCTGGGACATATTCAAATCCCACCTTGTTGTCCATGATGCGAGATCAACCAACACCAACGTGGCAGTTATCCCCGTCAGTCTTAAGAGTGCTGTTCACCCCTTGGATGTGTATAAATAAACCTCTCGAGGAAAGTATCCGTTTCAGATGTTGGAAGGCAAGAAAACATTCACTAAAGGTGGAAATATGCCAACACCTTCATAAGCAACATTGTGCCAATGGGTCTTAGATGCATGGAATGTACTTGATCTCAATATTGTCAAAAAATAATTTGTAAAATGTGGAGTATCGAATATGTTGGACGGTACCGAGGACCATAACTTGTAGAATGATGATGCCAAAGTTACCGGTACCAGCAATGATGGTGATGATGATGAAGATAAAGAAGATCCATATGATGTTATACACACCCAGGCTACCTGGGACAAATTGCTCAGTGATTCAGATAGCAATCAGAGTCACTTTGAATGATGTCAATGTGAAGTATAGTTAATTCATTATGGTATTTTTTATATTGTGGAGGAAATGTAGTTTTTAATGCTATAAAATAAATGTTAGAGAATTAACATGAATTCTTATAGTGTTGTTGATTTTTACTTTATTCCATTGCAACAGTCAAAAACGGACCCAAATCAAGCACGCATATCAATCCTTCAAAAATCTTACCCATGTTAAAGTCAATTCATGACTTTTGGCCTAAAAAGTTGGTTTCAAAAATTCAACTTTTCACATTTCAGGAATTCAACTAAACACATTTCAGGAAACTACTTGCAAAATTCTGGGGTCAAAGAAAGATCACTTACTTTCATCCTGAGGAGTAATCAGTTTCTTGAGTGCCAACATTTCCTCATGAAGGCCATTTAAAATGAAGCCCAGATATTCCTCTGCATCTTCTTGCCTGCCCTAAGTAAGAAAATATGACCCATTAATTAAAACATACGTTTAAAAAATACAAGCTGAAAAAGAAACTAGTGATAGAAAGTTTCAGCAGGAAAAATAACACTTGCCTTATTATAGAATCTTATTCAATTTTTCAGAACACCTCAAAGCTTTTCAATCCAATGAATTATTTTGCTTTCTGAAATAATCACACATGTGGATAAATGCAGCAGCCAATTTGCACAAATTCCCACAAACAGCAAGTGACATGAATGGCCAAATTAAGTTTTTTGTGCTGTTAATGAGCAAGGAATTCAGGGAGGACACTAGGACAACATCCTGCTCCAATTCAAGTTTGTGGCACAAGATCTTTACCAATCACATGGGCCACAGGAAGAGAGATAGAGCCTCGGTTTAACCTCTCATCCAGCACCTTCTCATTACTGCACTAGATGGTCAACTCAGATTAAGTCCTCAAGTCCTGGAGTGATCCTTGAACCAACAATGTTCTAATTCAAAGACATGTACCAACTCAGGAAATACATTTTTTAAAGCCACTTTGGTGACAGAATATAATGATGAACATAAAAAAAAGCTTAACTGTACAGGATATTTGTAATAGAGTCATAAGCATCATTACAGCAATTCAACCCATCAAGCTCATGCCCACTCTCTGCAGCATAATTCAGTCAATCCCAATACAATAAACGGTTTTGTCAAAGAAAAGTCTTCGAACCATTGGTTTCAGAGTCAACTTGCTAAAATTAACAATCCTGCCCAGAATACAATCAACCATTTCCCTCATATGGGAAAAGACATGTTGCCAGAGCACTGGGCAAAGCAGGCTGCAGTTAGTGTAACCATTCCTGAAACTGCTTTCTTAAGTAAAACCTGATCAAAACAACTATAGCAACTGTTGGAGAGCTTACACAAAGGACTTAGCTGCAACTGCAGCACCATTGCTAAAGAAATTGACTGATGTAAGAAAGGCGGCTTTTGGTTGAAGCAAGAAATATTAGAGTCAGAGAATATGCTTCATGTGAGGGACACTTTTTTTTTTAAAGGAGGAATCTTAAAAGTGTCTTCTTTGAAGGAATAACTAGACTTCTTTGAAATCCATCAGTGTACCGTCAAAACATTTATTCACAACACATTGCAGATTGAAACTCAAGAATAAAATGCGTCCATAATCTCACCTTCAAGTAAAACAGTTAAGAGTACAAGCCCCTCCCAGACACATGAGCACATAATCTAGGCTGACACCTGGGGGAGTGGCATCTTTCAGATGAGAGAGTAAACTGAGGCTCAGTCTGCCCCGACACGTGGATGCGAAAGATACCATGGCACAATTCGAAGAGCAACAGGGAAATTCTATCAATGTCTTGTACAACATTTATTGCTCAACCAACATAACTAGAACACATCAGAATATATCTTGCTGATAATTGTGGGATCTTGCTGTGCATAAATTTGCTGCTGCCTTTCCCTACATTACAAATGACTATGCTTAAAAAGTACTTAATTGGATGTGAAGCACTTTGGAACATGTTAAGACATGAAAAGTGCTATATAAATGCAAATATTCTCTATACAATTTGCAATGCAGCAGTCATGAAGGGCCTGAAATAACTGACAAACACTAAATCTATTCCACCATACTGTAAATGAAACTAATGGAAAAAGAATGAGAGCAAGTAATGGCAAGTGGGAAATTTCCTCAAGCTTGAAAAAGTATTCTCTCTGATGAGTTGTATTTTTCATACTGGCAAGAATAATCAGCTCTGAAGATACAATTTTGGCTACTGACACTATGTAACAAACTCCTGAAATTATAGCTAATCTTGTATCAGGAGCCTGAAATATCTATATAAAGGGATAAGATAAAATGCCTTGGTGTGTTTTGAAAAACGAGGCATAATAACACTTGCATCTTCTTGGAATCTGGTAGAAAAGTTGATAAGGTCATGGCAAATTTATCCTGCTGATCTTTCTTTATCAAATTTATAGGAAATCAACTAAAAGTCATTAAATAATAGAGGCATGAGGGCCAATGCTACTTAGCTACCACAAGCCTAACTGGAGCCACAATGGAGGAACTCAACCTTATTCCAAATTTTCATTTGCAGAACTCTTTCAAGAAATATTATGGTCACTGACATGAAGCTGGAAAGTTGTTGGGTGGGTATAATATAAATAAACCTGCACTGTATAAAAAGAGTGCCCATAACTGATTTGCAGATTAGTCCATTGTCCAATCACAAATTTAACCCATGTGCACACCAGGTTTTTACCATTTTTTTTTTTGGCATTTTCTCTTCCATGTAATTGGTTCAATCATTGACAGCTGATTACTTATGGAAAAGGAGGCGAGATGAAAAACATCTATCAAATAATTCCAAAAAGGCTACAAATACACTTCCAATTTTAGGCTAAGTGTTAGTGGATAGACTAACAGATACCACAAGACATTTGCTTCTTGCAGTGCAAGGGAATTGTGGAGTCAATTGCACATGGTGGCACAGTGATGTACAATGTTGGAGTTCCAACAACTGCATTGTGAAGATGATACAAAATGTCCATGATTCCCAGCCAGGGGTGGGGTGGGGGGGTGAAGGGGCCGGGGAAGTGATAAGGAGAAGGGGTGGAGAAATCCCCAATCTCAATAAGGTGGAGTCACTGGGCGATTTCTCTAAAAAAAAAAAACAGGAAGCTTAGAGGGCCATCACTCTCATTCACCTAATAGCTGACTATGCACCAGCAATTGTAGAGTGATTGGGAGCCAGGTCTCCAGTACTCCTAAATCAGGAAAAGCAATTTCAATATATAGAAACTTGGGGCGGGAAAAATTTAAAAGTTCAGTTGCAGACAAACAGTCGAAAACAACTAATGATTATTAAAAAATACCTTTCATCATCACAGGAAGAGCATGGCTCGGTGACAACTCTCCTCTGTGAGGAAGGGCACGGCCTCTCTTCAGCACCTCCCACTTTGGTACGAGAGAGATCGGAACAACTCAGGTGTGGGGGGAGGAGAGAGAAGAGGAGAAGTCACGGGCATAAACTCACATCCCAATCCATGGCACCATGCACTGCGCCACCAATAACTTTTTCATTTTAAGTTCCACTTTGACATACAGGATTTTACCATTATGAATTACAAAAATGATAAAACCAATCTGGATTGTTAATGAGCACAAGGGTCTTACATAATTCAACTTAACTTTTGTTTACAGTTTCACTGCAGCATTGCATATTCAAACTGCAACAGAACAAAAGCAGTGGTACTAAAAGGGCTTGATGGGTGTCAATATTATTAAAACTCCAAAACACCATTTGGGATTAAGAAAAAAAATTACAATATACTCCAGGGAAAACAATACACCAAACTTACCTTCTCAGATAAACTTGACTTGATAACCGTCAGCACTCTGTAAATGTAGGTTGGTTCGAAAGGAATTCCAGCGCGAATATCTTTAACAGTTTTATCACCAGTACCTTACATAATTATGAAAAATTATAAAAAGAGATTCTAGTAAAATGCAGAAATAAAGCATTTACACAGCAACATGAATTACTTTTAGTCATGAAGATTTTCTGCTTTTCATTTTTAAAGTATATTATAAATACCAAAAATGAAAAATTAACTAATGTGTAGTTGGGCATTTCAGAATCAAACAAATGGTAGTAACTTCCTCAGAGTGACAATCAGCATCAGAATGCCGCCACTCTGTGCACAATTTTGTACTTCTGAGCAACTGGCATGCAAACCCTTACCTATGAAATTCCAAGAGGGATTCCCCAGCACAACTTTGGGATTTTCCCCCAACACAACTTCAGGATATTCCCCCGCCCCTCCCAAATTCGATGCTGGAGAGCTTGGAAGTCACGGCCCTATGTGTTATTTTAATAACATTTTAAATAAAATGGAGTTGACAGAAGCCTTTATTAGCACAAAGAAACTAAGATATATGGGCTGTGTTACCTAAATTACATACCTGGTTTTGGCTTGGAGGGTACTGGCATAGTACTGAACTCATTCATCAGTCGAACGCTATTTAATTAACAAAATAGAACAACGTTCAGTTTAGAGAACATTTTTTTCCAAAGTTTTTAATGTGTTTATTCTTTTATCAAAATATAAATAAACTAAGCTAAAAATTCTTAGAAAGCAATCATATAAGGCATACCACAATATGAACATTTACAAATTCTATCTGACCTACTTTACTTTTAAATTTATATAAACGTGAGCAGACCTGACCATATAACTGACTAAAGCACTGTTCAAAACATTTTTTTTATTCATTCATGGGATGTGGATGGCAATGGCTAAGCCAGCATTTATTGCCTATCCTAATTGCCCTTGAGAGGGTGGTGGTGAGCTGCCTTCTTGAACCGCTGCAGTCCATGTGGTGTAGGTACACCCAGTGCTGTTAAGAAGGGAGTTCCAGGATTTTGAACCAGTGACAGTGAAGGAACAGCAATATAATTCCAAGTCAGGATGGTGAGTGGCTTGGAAGGGAACTTCCAGGTGGTGGTGTTCCCATGCATCTGCTGCCCTTATCCTTCTAGATGGTACTGGTCATGGGTTTGGAAGATGCTGTCTAAGTAACCTTGGTGAGTTCCTGTAGTGCATCTTGTAGATGGTACTGCTGCCACTGGGGGGGGGGGGGGGGGGGGGGGGGGGTGAATGTTTGTGGATAGGGTGTCAATCAAGTGGGTTGCTTTGTCCTGGTTGGTGTCATGCTTCTTCAGTGTTGTTGGTGCTGCACTCATCCAGGCAAGTGGAGAGTATTCCATCACACTCCTGACTTCTTACTTATGCCTTGTAGATGGTGGGCAGGCTTTGCGGAGTCAGGTTAATTCCGATAATGAACGAGAATCCTCCATGCTAAATAGCTATGTGACCCCGAGCGGTCCGTATGCAACTTCTTAAGAGAGACAAGTGGCGAACAGCCACAAGATCGAGCAAAAGCAGGCCTGTGATGTCCTTAGATGCCCGGGGCTGCACGTGCACTACACTGAAAACATTTCAAGTACATGTATAAACATATGTAATACATACAAGCTGTCAATCATTGGTGTAGAACTGCGAGGTCTTTGTGTCTCATTATATATCGGAATAGACTTCATCAGATGATACATGGGTGGGCATGCAACCAAAGCTTGCAAAGTCTATGTTATATTAGTTAAGGAGATAATAGCTCCCTTTGATTTGCAATGGACCTACAAACACAGTATTTGAAGCCAAGCAGTGGAAGCAACAGAAACATATTTACATATATTTACAAATATTACATACTTCAAAATATTTTTTTTAAATTCTGATGGATTTAAAACCATACAAAACAAGGGTCTGTAAATGACTTGTCTGTTTTCTTCATATACAGATATAGTACCTCAAATCCAACACCCTCAGACTGAGGCCGTGCTGGATTTCGGATATTGCCGATTTGGGGTGGGGCAGTTTGGACTATGGCAGTTCAGGTCAAGCCAGGTTGGGTGGGGTCAAGGGTCGCTTGGGGCGTGGGATAGAGCAGCGCTCAAAACGATGAAGCTGTTAACTAGTCTGAAGCCACACTGCACCAATGCGACATCTAGCTGAATTGTCGAGGTAAGTTTTTTTTTACTTTTACACAATTAAAATTGATGCATGGAATATTATAAAAATACCTGGGTTTTCGGGTAGCCGCACTTGAGGTACTCTACCTATACTACACATTAATACGTAATTTTAATTTTCGTTAAATGCAGTGATGTCCTATTATTTGATTGGAGAATAGCATGTTCCACATGTATTTTCAATTTTGTACAGTGTGATTAAGATTGATGTTGTGAAAAAATAAGTACAGTAAAACAATCAGCAGTAAAATAATTTTAGTTCTTTAGAATATACCTCTATATTGGTAATTCCCATTCATCAACTACTGCTCATCACAATCTGATTAATCTGATTAACAGAAGGCACCAGCTGGCACTTTCTGTAGCTGTAATTACCAGTTAAAAATAAGAGTAAAAATGCTCCAAAGATTACTTATAAACATCTACTGTGGTAATATCAGATTAAAATGGGTGAAGAAACAGGAGGAAGTTATGCTGTTGCAATTTGCTTCCCATATCACCTGCACAGAAATTATTACAACGCAACATAAATCCCAAATTTATTCAGCTTGTTTAAAGCTAAATGAAGCTCCTTTTTACTCTTATTTTTAACCGGTAAGTACAGCTACAGAAAGTGCCAGCTGGTGCCTTCTGTTAATCAGATTAATTAATCAGATTGTGATGAGCTGTAGTTGATGAATGGGAATTACCAATATAGAGGTACCATTCTAAAGAACTAAAATTATTTTACTGCAGATTGTTTAACTGTATTCATTTTTTCATAACTTCAATCTTAATTTGCTATATTTTGATGGAGTCGGACAGGTTGACAAACCCCATTTCATGAAATAAACAAGGGCAAAGTTTGCCTGGAAATGTAAACAAGTAAACAAAATTTGGAAAATATCTCTAAATTTTGCTAATTTACACTTAAGCTGGGTAATAAGTGCTAATTGTATGCTTATTATTTCAAATACTGCATACTGTAACTCAACTAAAGTTCCTTCAAGATTGTAGTCTAATTAAGAGATTCAGATAATTTTTCTAATCTATGAGCTCTACTCTGACATTATCTCAGCCCTTTTGTAAGATTAAATGCTGCTAATGATTCCAAGCTTTATCGGTTCAAGTATTACATTACAACAATAAGTGATTGCACTTTCAACAAGGATCTCTCAAGAATGGCATTTTTCAGTTAAAATGACTCGTAATAATAGTAAACTTCAATTTTATTGAAATTAGATTTGATATTTAATCGGCCTGTTTTAAATAACTTTCAGGTTATGAATTTTGCTATTGCCTAATGCAACAATCGAAACAAATTTGCTCAGGTATTCATTTGAAAATTATCTTTTGGCTGAGCATTAACGCCCGGTCTCTTAAGTGCCTCGAGATATGTTTCCACTTTAACTGAATTGCACAAATGCAACAAATTGTGATTCTGTGAATTATATAAATGCAAACAGTTTTTGGGAGACAAAAGTGTAAGCTTTGCAGATTTTTTGGAGGAAAGACGTACCCCATAGTCACAATAATCTTAATAAGCTTAAAAAAATGTTTGAGACTTCGGATTTCACTTGCTTTCGGTTATTCCCAGCGCTGCTTTCTGTTAACTCCAATACCTTAGCAGTGGCACACAATTATTTACTGAAAATTTACTACTTCACCCACCAGCACATCTAGAACTATGAAATTTATTTCAATAAGCCTTTCACAAGAATGGTTATAAACATGCTCAAATCATATCACATAGCAAAATTTAAATGTTTTTGTTTCAACATTTCCAGTCCTTTGGCTGTACATATGGATTGTTGGATGTTTGATAGCATGTTGTATTCAGATTTTAAGGATACAGCATTGATATAGCACCAATTGCTTTTGTTGATCAGACCTCGAGGTTGCAAAGACACTGGTTTATGAACCAATTTCACATTTTCCAGCAGTTCTGTAGATATGGAAAAAAAAAATCACATTATAAGATTAATACATTGAATTTAAATTTACCCATTGAAGTGAATTTCAATCTGGTCCTCAAAATGTTGTGCACTAATCTTAATGTAATACATTAAAACCTTTGGTGTGATTGCACCATAGCATATTCTACACCTGCAAAATTGTTAGTACTATAATAGCCATTCACTGCTCTAGTACATTAGGCAGCAATAAGCTATGCCAAAGGGTGTTGAGGTGCAGATCTGTGCATGTAATGTCCTAAAGAAAGGTGGCCCATAAATGGCGCTGCCAGGATAAACTGAGACACTGAAAAATGTAAAAACTTTAGTTACATCATGCTTAACTGATACAGCATTTTAATCAAGATTATATCTGCATGCTCCCCTATCTTATAACTATATTCCCTCATGCGCAAATTATTTTTTTTCTTTGTTAGCCCTGGTTTCATTATGTGACTCAGGCAGCTAGCAAATATGGCAACAGCACTATAAATATAGTCACTGTCTCAGTTTATCCTGGCAGCGCCGTTTATGGGTCACCTTTCTTTAGGACATCACACGCACAAATCTGCACCTCAACACCCTGTGGCATAGCTTATTGCTGCCCAATGTACTAGGGCAGTGAATGGCTATTATAGGCTAACAATTTTGCAGGTGTAGAATATGCTATGGTGCAATCACATCATATCCATTTTCATAAATAAATGTTTATTCAGCTTGATCAAATAATGAGTTAACTAGTGAAACACTTTCATGCAATTTGTATGTATCCAAATCCTATGTACTAACAGTTCCACCTCAAACAGTAACGAACATAATGGACTCTTGACTGAAGACTTGAAATCCAGGTTATGCACAAGCCCACAAATTGCTGGTAGTGCTTATTCATTATCCTCAACAAAATTCCATTTACTCAAAGAAAGGGTAAACACATGTGTAACTATGCTTTCCTCAATCCATCTCCCAGCAATTTACGTAAAACACACAAACATACCACTACTAAAACAGCATAACTGTGATGACATACAATAGCAAGGGCATGGTACACTTTTCAGGTACTTACTAACAGTTTTTTGACCAAATAGATACAGCCATATCAAGAAAGTGTTTCCAAGTTTACTGGCATCTGTCCTGTTATGCTGATTGTAGAGCAACATTAATCATTTTTTAAAACTGCTGCTGTATTTTCTTCAGCACACCATCTTGCAAATTTGACAGATCTGACAGCAAATCAGGAACACATGCAATTTTGTTAAGAACAAACAAAAGGAATATTTGTTGGAAGATGACTGAGTCGACAATTGAAGTTAAGTGCATTTATTAGAAAGTATCTGACAGAACAAAACATGGAACATGAATTAATCTAGTGCAAAGAGCTGGAACTGACGGAGTAGAACAAGACTTATTAGCAATCCTTCCTAGGAATGTTGAACTTGTTAACAGGTTAACAGAATGAGCAAGTTTCCAAAGGTGACCAGGACAAGGATGCTCCATTTCTTAATCCTTGCAACATATAATCAAAGTTCATGATGAGAAACAGAAAACAGTCTCCATTACTTGGAAATTGGGTTTATCACTGGAACACAAACATTATGTATATCTGTGGATTTGCACATTAGGAAAAAAAGGTTGGGAGAAGATAAATCAAAAATTTGATTGAAAGTAAAAAAGAGTGACTATTGAGAAGTAACAGGGTGCAAAACAACAGTGGAGGAACAAAAGGAACTGTTACCAGTTGCAGGAGGCAGGGAAGAATGTTTAACAAAAACTTATCACTGGCATTACAAGGTGCACAGGAACTAATTGCAAGTTATTAGCACCATCTTGTGGCAACAGCAAAGTGGGGCTATTGAATCTTCAGTCAAAAGAAAACATGTTTTTCAATCCAAGTGTAAGATAAAACAAATGTAAATGCTGACCTTGACAGATACTTAAAAATACATACACATGCCCTCTGAACAACTAGATGGATACAGAATTTATAAACTGACAGAAGTGGTTTAGTTTTCCAGCTATCAGCTGACAGCTAATATAGATACAGCCACACCAGAAAAGCTAAATATTTTTACAGACCAACAGGTGTAAGTGAAACAGTTCAGCTGGAACTAAATAAGGCTCTACAGCAGCAGGCATTTAAAGGAGCTATTACTTCTGAACCATGAGCGATTAGCTTGAATGTCCCCATAGCATGAAACACCCTGGTAAATCTGCAATTCTATTGTTTTAAAACTAACATTAAATTTGAAATAAACTGGATGCAGCTTTGGCACCCATATGAATTACTAATACATTATTTTCAATACATCTTTGCATTAATAATTGTGGTTAATACAGGTTTTACCATAAAGATTCAGTAGGCTCCCTGGTGAGCCATTTGGAGTTAGAGGGCCCATCTTAGATCCTCAATCTATTTTACAGTCCAGGCAAACATGAATTGTTACTTGTGGAAGGTGGCATCCATTGCCCATAGAACTAAAACCTAGCAAAAGTTACTGCTTTTGTGACAGTGAGAAATTTGAAAAAGGAAATGGAAATATTCTCAAGTTATCTTTATATGCAATTCTCTGTGAATCTTTCCCCCCAACATCTTTTTTGAAGTAATCAAGAGATGAACACTTTTTTCAGGGAATCAAGAAGCCATTCATGGGTTACTGCCTAGTGATCACAGTCTATGCAGAGTATCAACAACTACTTATTTTGTAAGATTGTCAATATCCAGATATTCCCATGTCTGGGCAATTAGATGCGCTAATTTGTGGCCTACAGTCCATTCCTGATACTTCCATCTTAGCCCGGCCGGCAGCATGTGTTCCTACATTCAGCACTGTGGTAAGGTAATGAACAGATGCTTTCTGGTTTGCAAAAATACTAGGCCATATAAATAACGAATGCTCAAACAAAGTAGGTGCAGCTTTGCTTCAATTATATACTTGACTGTTACTATGTTGTCTGTGCAGACCCGCATTAGGGAATAGGTGCAGCTAGCCACATGCCTTCAAACCGGAGAATGCATTGGTGCCTATTTAACAATTTGCAGAGCACAAAATGGAACTGTGGTTGGTAGACATTGTTCCTGATTGAAAATCACCTTTCACTTTTCTTTCCATCTCAGGCGGAGAATATAATTCAGCACATAATCTCAAACTAAAGTCGTTTCTTATTGGAATTCAGACAGTGTAAAATCATAAACTGAGACACAGTGGCTATACCAATTGTGAACACTGGTGCGGAAACAAAACTTGCTTCGGACTGAAAAAAAAACCACTAGCTATCAAAGCTCATCACTGCACGTCCAAATGAAGCTAGTTTCTTTTTAATTTTTGTGCTGATTAAATAAACTGGTTTCCACACATCAAGCATAGGCGTGCAGTGACATAAGCTTTATGGTCCATACAGCTTGTCTAAACTTCAGGTATGAAGAGACAAGTCTGATTCCCTGTCAGGTGTCAACCTGTCACACACAAAGGCCAATGGGAATCGAGGCATTCCCTCTTTCAAAGTTTAGGCTGCTGTCTTATACATTATAGCAGATGGTTTCAGAGAAATACATACAAACCACAAAGTAGCTACTTACACATGCATGGCTTACAAGGCTGGTCTCAGGTTCTTGTAAAACTAGAATGTCAGCTTTAAAGATCAGATTTCTGTTCTGGCAATTATTGAGAATTTCCTTACTATGAAATGACCAAATATTTAATTTGGTACCATTCAAGGTATAGTACAAAAGAGAACTGATATCCTGAAGTCTCTTTATACCAGATTTTTAAAAATTACCTGCTATCTGTTGGGCTGCAGAATCCTCAGACACTGGAACGGGCACGTCCATTCTTATCTCCGGTTGCTTTTCAGGTAATTGAAGAGCAGGATTGGTTGGTATGAATTTTGCTTCAACATAGGCCACAGGTCCTGCTGAAGAGGGCTTTGAATTGTGGAAGAGACTAGCCCAGGATTTGGCTGGCAAAGGAGCAGAAGCCGTAGAAGGAGCTACGGCCGTCTGCTCTGGCTCAACTGCATATACATCCTCTGGTTTATCCTGCTCGCATTCTGTGGTATCAGTATGCAATCCTTCCCCATCAGAAGTACTAGGAGGTGTTACAGCACTATCACCAGAAGATTCCAGTGTTTGTCCACTGTCATTTTTAACATCCACAGTAATATCTGTGCCTGCGTATGATTGTGCAATAGCTGTCCTTACTGGGCTACTCCTTCCAGTCTCAGAGAGATCAGGCTGTTCAGAGGAATTAACCTCATTATCAGCCTCAGTGTTAGCCTTAAGCTCGAACCCAGGCTGCTCAGCAGTCCTGGTCTCATCTAGCGCACTAGAGACTGTATCATTACAGAAGGCTCCACTAATGAAGTCCTCATCATTCTCAGGGCTATCACAAGTCCTCTGATTAGCCTTGGAAGAAATAGCTCCATGAGGTTCAGGAATCTCTTTCTGGCCAAGTGATTCAACCTCTTCTGGGCTTATAGCATTTAGCCCCGAGTTTAACACATGTCCATTAACAAGGCCCAAAGTTTCAGAGGGACCGCCAGCATCACTCACACCTTCCTGATAGCGATAATATCCAGGCGGTCGTTTCTTTTTGTTCCTCCTTTCCCTCGGGCCTTGATCTCGATAGACAAGATCATCATTCCCCTGGCAATTGCCACTGTCCAGAGAAATATTACCCTCTCCAAATTGGCAGTCAATGGAGCTATAGGCAGCTTCTTCCGACAAGTTGTCTAAGGATTTCTGTACAGGTTGGTATCCCAGTATAAATTCTGGTGCCTGTGGATTCAGCGTACTGGAGACTTTGTAAACATTGCCCTGCAATCCAGGTGGTTCCAACTCATTTTCTTCAGTGTCTGAGTCATTTCCATCTCCTATTTCAACAAAAAAAGATTAGCCACAACATTCATGCCCTAAAAACTGCTCCACACTAAGTTTTAAACTCCCCCTCTCTTGCTCCAAAAGACCCACTACTATAATGTACAAAAAATTTTATTTTAAAAGGCTAAAACAATGATGTGTTATGAATTTTATGAACAATTAAGTCTAGAAACATTTTCTCTGCAATAGTTTAAATAATTTTACATTTGGGGTTTAAGCTGAAATCACATGACAGTGTCCAGGGGTCAACACTGATGACATATTCACCAAGCAGCCAAAAGTAACAAAATATATATTTTAAAATTTTATTCATTCCAAAATGATTCTATAAACATTTCAGATCTCAATTTTTAAAAAATCAGCAAATATTTGTGCATAAATCGGAACTTTGAGTAACTGCAGGTGAAAAAGTTTATTTAAATGATTGTTTTTTAAATTGCTAGGGACTATTTGACAGAGGAATTAGTTTTCACCTAAAGAAACCAAACTTTCATTAATCAAGACTGCTCCACAAAAGGACTGATGCATTTTAATTATATTCATTTGATTTTCAAAATGTAATTTTATATTGATCTTTATCCTAGCCCAAAGATCCTTCCAGATTATCAAGCTCCATGGAATATTAGCAAATATGCTAAAACCAAACACTTACCTACTGACTGACTGACATGCAAGACTTTATCATTATATGGGGGAAGCTGTGCCAAACAGAAAAATAAAAGTTTTGTATTATAATTTAAACATAATAAAGGACCACGAACATTATACTTCACAATTGAGTGACAATGAAAATAATTCAGTACAGAAAACCGTGACTGAAATGTGCAAGATTAAGATAATTACCACCAGACAGCACCATACATCAACGCCTTTTATTTTACAAAAAGCTCAATTCTAAATGTATGGCAATTAAAAATGTTCAAGAACTCTTTGAAATCAGAAGTTGATTTGAGTTAAAGGCGACTTGAGTGCCACTCTGAGCACTTAAATGGGCATGTCTCATGTCCCATCCCAATGTGGTAATATACACCATATTGATACTTTTTGTATGTTGTCATTTAAAGGTTTTTTTACTCATGCTTTCTTTAATTGCAACTGAGGTGGATATCAAATAACCCATGTGAAGCAAAAGATAATAGCTTTGACCTTCCAAATATTTAATTTGAAGGGATTTCTGCTCATCCACTACTGGGTGATGGGCAAGCATTCTGATAATTTAGAGGCAGTGGAGGATTCAAGAGAAGCAATGGTGAGGTAGAGCTGGGCGTCGTCAGCGTACATGTGATAATTGATGCTGTGTTTCAGATGGTGTCGCTAAGGAATAGCATGTAGATAAGAAACAGGAGAGTGCCAAGGAAAGATCCTTAGGCGACACTAGAGAAAGAGAAGCAGATGATTCTTTGACTACAATTGGACAGATTAAGAATGGAACTAGAGGAGAGCAGCCCCAGCTGGATGACAGTGGAGATCCCTTGGAGGAGAATGGTGTGGTATACAGTATCAAAGGCCTGCAGACAGGCTGAGAAAGACGAGCAGTGAAAGTTTACCTTTGTCATCGTCACTTTGGATGTCATTTGTGACTTTGATATTGCATACAAGTTACAAGGTTCAATGCGAATGCCTTTCTGGATAAACTGAGTCACTTTTTGTAACCAGATATGTTGCTCTTATAAGTGGCTGTTGCACTTATTTGTCAGGACAGGAATTAAACAGAACTCAGTCCATCAGCATTCTGCAGATGATGTCCCTCCCTCTCCATCAAAGCTTGAAACATGAGAAATGTGCCTCTTGGCCAATTTCGTAGGTGACTTCAAAGCTTTAAAGACTTTTAGATTTCAAACATGTCCCATTAGGAAAAATTTTTTTTTCGACTAACATGTTCTACTGCAATGAATTGACCCAGAAGAGGACATTTTTGGGCCATGCACCATACCTACTCTTTTCAAAGGAAGCAGACCACAAATAGGCTTTTATTCCGCTAAAGGAGAGATTAGGCTGTGCACATATTTCTGGCTGGTAAAGGAGGTGTAGAAGAGCGTTGTTGTTCTTCCAGGTGTGTTCCTTTAATGGTGAGTTTTTTTTCTTGATGCCTTGAGCTTTAGTTCAGATGTTAGGTTGATGCAGAAGGTTGCCTGAGGTTTGCTTTTAAAGCTATTGATCTTAAAATTGTTCTGAGCTACTATTCTGGCCAAGGATTTCTCTACATCTTCTGTAGGGCCACACTCCCGGAAATGCTGCAATATTTTTATCATTGAGGGAAGGGACATAGGTTAGGAGGGAGAAGCCAGAGAGCAGAGGTGCTGGGTTGGTGTTTATTGCAAGGGGAATGGAATATAAAAGTTGTGAAGTTTTACTGCAGCTGTACAGGACTTTGGTATGACTGCATCTGGAATACTGTGTATGGTTTTGGTCTCCGTTTTTGAAAAAGGATACAATTGCTTTCAAACCAGTTCAGAGGATGTTCTCTTGCCTCATTTCTGGGATGAAGGGGTTTACCTTATGAAGAAAGGTTGAACACTGCTCATAAGTTCTATCCCTAACTGAATCATGCACAAAAATCCAAGTAGTTATTTTTCAAAACACAAAAATGTTATGTCATAACAGCTGTAATGCAGCTGCAATGTGGTGGTTACAGTGTGTAGACAGTGCCATGGGATCATCACTCAGCACAAAAGGCTTTTAATCTAAAGAAAAGTACAAAATCCTGTTCATCTGAAAAACCCTCAACCAGTCCATTTCTGCACAGCACTCAACTTATCAATTTTTTTTGGCCCCATTATTTGGTCAAAATTCCATCTGTTAAATCAGCTGACAGACATATAACTTAAGACCAAGCAGTCAAAATCACCACCTAAAAATTGTTTTATGATAAACAGAAATAAAAATTCCAGGTTTTCCTCAACGAGCACACATACCTCAACAGAGCTGCGCGATGTTACAAAGAATTGATTGAATTCATCAGGGCTGAACTCCCCAAAGATGTACTGAAAGAAAAGAAATAAATGAATGTTATTAATCTAAATTGACTGTAAGCATACTCTCTAAAACCTGGGAGTAAATGCCGTAAGTGGTCTATTTATTGTTTATCTTGACACAATTACTTAGAATACTAGCCCATGCTGCCCATTAAATCCTTGTACGTATCCTTTAATGAACGCACTACGTTATCATGCAAGGGTTTCTCAGACTGTACAAAGCAAGAAGTTCCTCCATGATCACTAAATGCTGAGAGAGAAAATGATCAATCTAGATGAATACAGGTTATTTATACTAATTTTAACAGTGAATAATTAAATCAATTTAAAATCAGTTTGAGACTACAATGTTAAAAGATGGTAGAGAAAAAGTGTATTGATGAGATCAAACACAAATACCAAAGTTATAATTAAGCTTTTATAATCTGTCTCATTTTATTTCAGATTTCAGAGACATTCAACAAGTTGCATTCACACAGCCATCGTCAACAAGTATCCTAAAATACTTAAAAGACTAAATTTGACACTGAGCCGCAAGAAACATTAGGTCTCGTGACCAAAAGCTTGGTCAAAGAGAAAAAGAAGCCAGGGTTTCAGGTCTAGACAACTAAACACCACCTCCTGCTGGAGGTGGTAATTGTGGAACTACAGCACAACAAAAAGTCAAAGCTTTCAGAAAGCGAAAGTGCGAATCCCTCCAAGAAAGGGTAAAATCAGTGGGAAAAAACTGAGATGCCAGTAAAAGACCTTAAAATCTAAAAGGGGTCAACAAAACGTTTGCAAAGTTTTGGATTGCAAATTTCTAATTTATTAAAAAATTAGAAATGACAGAATTCAGGTAAACATACTGATTTAATTACCATGCAAGGCCATTGAAGCAAACTGTACAAATTTAAACAACTAGATAGTTATAGCACAAAGAAGCGATTATACTGCCACTGGCTGGTGAGGAGAGATCAATACAAACTGAACCAACCTTCCCCTATTAAAATGTATTCTGGAGGTGAATCCTCACAGCCGTTTTCACTTAAAAAGACAACACTGCTTTCCCCAATGGCTCATTAAATTTACCAGCAAGCAAATAAGCAATACAGGTCAGGATGGTTGCAGATTGAATACCCAATCAGTGCTGAATCAATGATAGGCAGTGTTAGGAGCACTTTAATTGGCCTCAGCCTCTGGATCAGCAATGGAGACTGAGTGGAAGGAAATCAGCCAGTATCCAGTAATAACTATTGGAAATGATGCACACAGTAGTTGACCAAGGGGAAAAAATAAAATTAGCTGCAATTCTTCATAGCATCAAACAGTCTGCCAGCACTCCATCATGACCTAAATGATTGACTATTAGCAGCAATCTGTACCTGTGAAATCATACTTTAGTATGCAGTCAATGCTTTTTTGGAGGGTGGGAGAAGAGGCAATTAAACTAAAGAAAAATGGCATGAGTAAATTATTGCTTTATTAAGCCAGTGTGCTATGTCCAGCAACTGTCTTGAGGTTACAAGTGAGCAGGCTCCAGGGGTAAAATCGGATTTTAAAAAACCTTATTTTTACCTTACTTTTACTTACTTACCTCAGCTTCTGATGCTTGAAACAATATGTATTGCACAGACCCATGATGAATGGGTTTTTACCTCTGCCACTGTAAATGGGTGGAGGTAATGCTGTCACCCCTGCTAGTCTGTAAATAATATCTCAAAAGCTAATGAACAAAGCTTGGTACACAGATAGGGTATGACCCAAGGAAGAACTGATTCGTTTTTGGTGAAGATGTAGATTTTTTTAAATTATTTGTTCATGGGATGTCGGAGTCACTGGCTAGGCCAGCATTTATTGCCCATCCCTAATCCCTTGTTCACGGGGCATTTAAGAGTCAACCACATTGGTGGACATCAGATTTCTTTCCCTAAAGGGCATTAGCGAACCAGGTGGTTTCATGGTCATCATCAGACTTTTAATTCCAGATTTTTTCTGAATTTCAAATTCCCCCATCTGGTGGTGGGATTTGAACCCAGGTCCCCAGAGCATTACCCTGGTCTCTACTAGTCAGTGACAATAACACTATGCCACCGCCTCCCCCTAGATCTAGATCCTGGAATCTTTTCAAAGCAACCGTTAACACTGGGAGATAGGGTGAATTGAGATTTTTTTTTAAAGAATGTTGTAGTTTTATTTAGAATGTTCTTGATTGTTTTAGAACGTTGTGGATCGTCTTAGTTGCTGTGGTGGAATTTGTCATAGCTGTGAAAATGTGTTTTCAGAGCAGGTTGTTGGATATGAATTTGCTTAAAGGCATGCTTAAATGTTATAATGTAGTTTAATTTTGAGTTAACATAGCATGGAAAGATATGTGGTGTACTGAGTGCCCTCTAGTTCAAATGGGTTCCAAAACAACTGACAAAAAACCCTCTTTTGAATGTGTTCTTGCAGCTTTATTTTAGCTCAAATCTACAAAATTAGAAACTTTCAATTAAAAATTGCACTTCAAATTTATAACATACACATGAATTTTTATGAATGAGAAAGTAGTCCTATACATATTCCCCTGGAAATAAAATATCAAAATGGTCCAAAACACCAAAATTAAAATTGGTGTAATTGTTTTCCATTTTAGGTTGCAAAATGCTTCAAATTTGAAAATTTCACCAGAGAATTATAAAAACATTGTTCATCTCAATAATAAACAAACATTTTCATCATGCAACCATCACCACTTACAGTTTGAAACAAAGTTCATAATTGTATATACCATGTTATCTTTAAAAGCATAGATGTATATTTTTCCAAACACAATAACCCCACCCTGCCACACATTTTTAGCTGATTATCCATGTGGTAGAAAGTTTTTTTTAACTTTATGAATTGAAAAACCTCTATATCATGTTTAATACATGACTATACAGAGCATGTGCTAATAAATATGCTTCTAACTAGATTTAAGACTGAAATAGCCATTCCTTGGCAAACTATCTGCAGAGTAGCCAAGATAGAGAAACTTTGTTCGAAGGTTATCAGATGATCTAAGTCAGTGCATTAATAGATATGCAACGCATGGCTGGAGTGAAGAGCAACTCAAGTAATTCAATGCAGATATGCAAGGATGTTGTTAAAATTTGGTTAATTAAGTGATTTATATTCAGAAACCTATTGATCTGAAATATATCTTGCATTCTTTCTTCAATATCAAACTCAGTTTCAGTTGATTCAAAGGGACAGTTCAACTGTGTACAGAGGACTGGAATTTTAACTCATTCATACAATTATTACATTGAAGTCTATGAAACATTAACTTTCCCAAGTGTTTCAAATTAAACGAGTGTGAGAGAAATACATTCTGAAGATAATTTAAAACTCGAGGAATGACAATTCCCAAACTCTCGTGTTGTGTTTCTGCTTCTGTCTAATTATTTCACTTGTAAAATGAATCCACAAAGACTGCACTCAACTGAAAACCTAGGTATTTGTATTTATTACCTTTTGGATTAAACAGGAAAATAAGATAAGATGGTCCAGTGTTTTCAGAAGATGACAAAAGGAAAGCCGGTGGGCCTCCCACATGATCATCATATATAATATAATAAAAAGGTAATTCATGGTCTTGTGGCAAGCTAAACCATTCATGGTATGCACACGGGTGCAGTTCCTTTTTCCCTTATCTATTTTGTTGTTCCTCCATACAGTTGGAAATAAACTACCACTGGTCCAAACAATTAGGGATAGTGCTATTCAAGATTTTAGGCTCTGTTACATTGCATAATCTGCCACATAAAACGCTTGCTGATATTTTAAACCTCCCTTATCAAAGACAAAAGTAATGTGTTAGGAATTTGATGATGAAATTATATCACTAATGTGGATTTGGCAGCAATTTCAGTGCAACAGTTGTCCTGTACATGTTCCCCCATAAACAGAGGTGTCAGCTGTGGTTCAGTCCATAGCACCCTCGCCTTTGAATCAGAGGGTTGTGGGTTCATGTCCCACTCCTGGAAACCAAGAACTGTGACTGTACTCAAAAAAGAGTTACATGCGATCTGTTGATAACTCGAAAGAGTTTCCCCCATAAACAAACTACCAAAATGAACCAAAATACCAGAGATACCTGTGTAAAAGTGGATTTCATATAAAAATCGACCTCATGATTTTTGGCTTAAAAAATGTAGTTTTTCATATACCTCATGTGGAAGTCCACCCTAGTTTTTCAGACCAATAATTTCAGAAGTAAAATCTCTACAATCACATCGAAATATAATGAATTGAGGTTTTTAATCAAAAAGTCCCAGCTAACCTATTTCCTCCAGTTTCTACTTGCCAATTAAAATAGGAAGAATGTAGGTCAATTTAGATTTTTGGGGAAACAACTGGCAGGTTCTTTGGAGAGCCATGTTAGGTGTGCCGGGCAGATGTGTTTTAGTTGAAAGAACTGAAGATCATAGCATATAAGCTGACCTTTGAAGCCTTGAAAAGTCCTTCCAAAAATGGGGTTTGCAGAGTATAACATGAACTGCCGATGTTGGTGCAGGTTGTCACCATTTTCAAATCAGCTTCGTACTTCATTCTTTTTGCTAGGGGACCCATTTTTGTTAGTCATCCATCATGCCAGGTCTGCTCTGTGTGGGCATGTCTTAAACTCTCACGCATCTTTTGGCAACATAGCCCATATCGCCTGCTTGATCCCATGCACTGACTTACGAGGTTAGCAAAACATGCATTTCTGAGGTGAAAAATTGAGGTCGACTGCTATTACGAGCATTGCATTTCTTAGCAGAAATGGAGGAGGAGGTTGACATAGCCCAAGTATAGATAAAAACAATGAATTTTGGTGCCAAAAAATGGGGTTGACTTATATGCTGCAATCTACAGTAAGAACATTATGTAAGAGTCAGCCCTTTATCTTTTTGCCTAAAAAATTGATTTGGCTTTTACATTATTTTATATGATAACCACAAAACTACTCACTGGAAATACTGCATCCTTTAGAGAAATAATAATTAAATCCATCTGGATTCAATCACAAAATTACCTACACAAGAATTACTTACTGGATCCTTCTTTAAGAGAAGGATCATAATTAAATCTACCTAGATGGACCACGTACTTTACACTCAATTTTCATTTTCACTGGCAATTTCACAGAAATCGCTCAGGAATTTAGCTAATTCTATAGAGGAGTTACAAGTGGAATATTTGAATTCACAAAACCTAAACTACTGTACTCCAATAACTTTAAAAAGACCTTATAAGATAAGCGTTTGAAATAGTTTGAGAGAAACAAATATTTATTTTGTATCCAACCACATCAGAACTGCCATTTATTACATTCTAACATCTTATAATTGTACAATGTATACATTTAGGTCAAGGTGCTTTGAAAAATATTAAGGCAAAAGTTCATTCAGAAAGCTGATTCAGCAAATGTATAACAAATCACAAGTCACAATGATCAGTAAGGGACGCACGAAAAGGCAGGCGACTACGCTGGAGTGAGATGGAGACAGAGTGAGTAGCGAATTAGTTTCAGGTGGTAAATTCTTTTCAGGTTTTAACTATAGATTAAGAATCCAGATCTGACATAGTACTAACTTATAAGTTAGACTATCTTGTTAAATAGAGAACTGCCTGGAGCGACAGTTATCTGTCAATCACCTGAAAGCAGTTGGTTCACGTGGTATTAATTACTGCAGCAGAAGCTAAATTAGCTAGTGACTCAGAATCTATAAGAGAGGCAGGCTTTTCAAACTGCACGATCAATAAGGGGTGCGCGAGGAGACAGGCAGCTACGCTGGAGTTAGATGGAGACCAAGTGAGTAGTGAGTTAGGTTCACTTGGGAATTCGGTGCAAGGGGAAAAGACGTGTGGTATACTTGGGAATCTTTCTAAGTTAATTGAGTAAATTAAGTTGGCTAAATAACATCAGCAACAATGACAGGAGAGGTGTTATGTTGCAGCTGTGGAATCTGGGTGCTTTTGGGTGCCAAGGTGATCCATGACAAACAGCTACACAAAGTGTAAGCAGCTAGAGGAATTCTGGATCAGGAGTATTGATCTGGAAGCCAAACTGCAGGCACTGCGCAACATAAGGGAGGCGGAAGAAATACCTGGACGCTTTGCTCCAGAAGCCAGTCATATCTCTCAGAATAGGGTTGTCTGTTTTGGTCAGCAGTGAGGGACAGGACAATGTAACCGTTAGTGAGGCATATATAGGGACCAAGCAGAGAGTCGTGGAGGAGCCTCAGATTTTGCAATCGTCAAGCAGGTTTGAGACGTTCACAACCTGTGTGGACAAAAGCGAGGTCTGCAAGGTGGATGAGCAGGCTGGCCATGGCACCATGGTGCAGGAAGCCATTCAAGCGGGGGGGAAGCAAATAGGAATATGGTAGTATGGGCCAGTATAGTGAGGGGGATTGACACCGTTGTCTGCAGCAAAGTGCAAATGTCCAGACGGCTGTGTTGGGTTTGGGACATCTGCTCAAGGCTTGGGACATCTGCTCAGGGCTGGAGAGGGGAAGGATCCAGTCATCGTGGTCCATGTAGCTACCAACAACATAGGGAGAACAAGGAAAGAGGTTCTGCATAGTCAATATAAGAAGTTAGGTAACCAATTAAAAAGCAGAACTTCAAAAGCTCTGGATTATTACCTGAGCCACATGAAAATCTGTTTCAGGCAAATCGGATTAGAGAAATGAACTTGTGGCTCAAAGGCTCCTGTCAGAAAAGTGGGTTCCGGTTGGTGGGGCACTGGCAATAGCATTGGGGAAAGCGGGGGCTGAACTGTTGGGACCGTCTAGGCCTGAACCATGCTGAGACAAGTCTTGTTGCAAATTGCATAACTAGGGAAGTAGAGAGGGTTTTAAACTAAACAAGGGGGTTGAGGGATCAAGCTTGGGCAGATGTAGTAAATCAAGGGGCAACTTCAAGGCAGGAGACCATAATAGTCCTCTGGAAAGTGAGGATCATAGAATAGCAGGAAGGGACAGAGAAATAAAACTAATACACTAAGACTAGATGTTACAAAGATAAAAAGACAAAACTAAAGGCTCTGTATCAGAATGCACGTAACAGGCATAACAAAGCAAACAAATTTAAAGCGCACATTAACTAAATAAATATGATCTGATACCCATTACAGAGATGTGGCTGCAAGATGACAAGGATTCGGTCCTGAACATTGAGGGGTATATGACATTCCAGAAGAATAGGAAGCTAGGGTAAAGGTGGAGGGGTAGCACTATTGATCAAGAGTGGCATTGGTGCAAGCTAGAGGTTACCTTGGTTCAGGAGGTCGTGATGTAGAATCAGGTGGAGGTAAGGAATAGTAGGGGAAAAAAGTCACTAGTGGGAATGGTCTACAGGTCTACTAAGAGTAACCACAATGTAGGACAAAGTATACAAGAAGAAATATTGAGTGCTTGTGATAAAGGGACGGCAATAATCATGGGTGACTTTAAACTACATATAAACTGGAAAAATCAGGTTGGCAGTACTAGCCTGGATGAGGATCTCATAGAATGCTTTCAAAATAGTTTCTGAGCGCAACACATTCTGGAGCCAACAGAGAGCAGGTTATATTAGACTAAGTTAAAGCAAAAAACTGCAGATGCTGGGAATCTGAAGATGAGTCATATGGGCTCGAAACTTAACTGTTTTTCTCGCTACGCAGAGCTGCCAGACAAGATTTTCCAGCATTTTCTGTTTTTATTTTTTATTAGTCTTGGTATTGTATACTGTGGCATGATTAATTAATGACCTCAGAATGAAGGCACCCCTAGGTAGCAGCAACCACAATATGATTGAATTTTACATCCCGTTTGAAAGGAGGTGGTCTAAGACTAGTATTTTAAACTTAAATAATGGCAACCATGGCATGAAAGCTGAGCTAGCTGAAGTGAACTGGGATACTAGACTAGGAGATAGATCCATAGAGAAGCAGTAACGACATTTAAGGGGGAATTTCAGAACACTCGGAATAGGAAAAATTCTAAGGTTGGGGGGGTGGCCACCATCCATGGTTAACTAAAGTAGTTAAGGAAAGCAAAGATGAGTGGCAGGACAGATGATTGGTCAGAATATAAAGAATGGCAGGGAATGACTAAAAGGTTAATCAGGAAAATAAATTAGAGCATGAGGGGAAGCTAGCTAGAAATGTAAAATTGGATAGCAAGAGTTTCTGCAGGTATCTAAAAAGGAAAGTAGTAAAGTGAATGCTGGTCCTCTGGAGTGAAAATGGGGAGTTAACAGTAGATAATAAGGAAATGGTGGATTAAATGAACAAATATTTTGTTTCTGTCTTCACTATAGAGGATTCAAAAAACATTCCAGTAATAGCTGCAAATCAGGAGCTGAAAGGGAGAAGGGAACTTGGTGAAATTACAATCACTAGGGAAGGGGTACTGAACAAACTGATGGAGCTGCGGGCTAACAAGTCTCTGGGTCCTGAAGGACTTCATCCTAGGGTCTTAAAAGAGGTGGCTATGAGGTAGTAGATGTGCTGGTGTTAATTTTCCAAAATTCGCCAGATTTTGGAAAGATTCCATCAGGCTGGAAAGTAGCAAATATAACCCCTCTGTTCAAGAGAGGGAGGCAGAAAACAGGAAACTATAGGCCAGTTAAGCTTGATGTCCGTCATGGGGAAGGTGTTAGGAGGTTATAGCTGGGGACTAGAGAAACAAAGTAATCGGAAAGAGTCAACATGGTTTTGTGAAAGGAAAATCACGTTTAACCAATTTATCAGAGTTCTTTGAAGGAGTAACATGTGCTGTGGATAAAGGATAGCCTGTAGACGTGCTGTACTTGGATTTCCAGAAAGCATTTGATAAGGTGCAAAAAATAAAAGCTCATGGTGTCGGGGGTAACATATTAACATGGATAGAAGATTGTTTTCTGCCAACCAGCCAGGGTATGCATAAATCTGTCTTTTTCTGATTGGCAGGTTGGGTCGAGTGAAGTCCTGCAGGAGTCTGTGAAGGGGCATCAACGTTTTACAATTTACATCAATGACTTAGATGAGGGGTGTGAAGGCATGCTAGCTAAATTTGCAGGTGACAAGATAGGTAGGAAAGTGTGTTGTGAAGAGGATATAAGGAGGTTGCAGAGAGATAGATAGGTTGAGTGAGTAGGCAAAGATCTGGCAAATGGAGTATAATGTGCGAAAATGTGAAGTTGTTCACTGGCAGGAAGAAGAAAAAAATCAGAGTAGGACTTAAACAGAATGGCTGCAGAATTCCGAGGTACAGAGGGATCTAGATGCTTCAGTGCATGAGTTACAAAAAGTTAGTATGCAGATACAGCAAGTAATTAAGGCGGCCAATGGAATGCTATCCTTTATTACAAGAGGAATTAAACAAAGTAAGGATGTTATGTTTCAGTTATACAGGGCATTGGTGAGACCACATCTTGAATATTATGTGCAGTTTTGGCCTCCTTATTTAAGGAAGGATGTAAATGCATTGGAGGCGGTTTACTAGATTGATACCTGGGATGAGCGGGTTGTCCTACGAGGAAAGGTTAGACAGACTGGCCTGTTTCCACTGATGTCTAGAAGAGTGAGTGGTGACTTAAGATTTAGGAGCAGAAATTAGGCCATTCGGCCCATCGAGTCTGCTTCACCATTCAATCATGGCTGATAAGTCTCTCAACCCCATTCTCCCCGTGACCTTTGATCCCCTTACCAATCAAGAACCTATCTATCTTGGTCTTAAATACACTCAATGAACTGGCCTCCACAGCCTTCTGAATGAAATATATAAGATCTTGGATGGCCTTGACAAGGTGGACGTGGAAAGGATGTTTCCTCTTGTGGGTGAGTCCAGGACAAGGGGTAGGGGGCACTGTTTTAAAATTAGGGGTCGCCCTTTTAGGACAAACATGAGGGGAATTTTCTTTGAGGATTGTGCAACTTTGGAGCACTCTGCCTCAGAAGGCATTGGGGCAGGGTCACTGAATATTTTTAAGGTGGAGGTAGATAGATTCTTGTTATGCAAGGAGGTCAAAGGTTATTGAGGGTAGATTGGAATGTGGAATTCGAAACATAAACAGGTCAGCCATCGTCTTATTGAATAGTAGAGCAGGCTCAAGGAACTAACTGGCCTACTGCTCCTATTTGGTATGATCAGCTACCATTTTTATTGGGGTCGCTAAAGTACGCTGAATGATATGGGAATTCTAACTTGCCTGTGCTAAGCTATTTCATTCAATATCTCAGGTTTCCTAGACTTACCAAGATAATCCAATTTGAAAGTCTTTTGCAATTGCCTCCATCTGCTGCCCATTGTTGCCAAATACATGCAACCAATGTGTTTTTCCTCTCAAAAAGAAACTTGTTTTACTGTTGAAAGTTTCAATGCAAATATAAATGTATTCTATATTTCTCAATAGAGCCAAACACTCCTGGTCATGAGCAAGAGCAGGACAAAGGCATCAGCAACACCCCTGATCCCTGGGAGTCTGACCACGTTCTACAAAGTTTGCCAAGAGTGTAGTGGAAAACTCACCAATTGTTTGGATGGGTGTAAACACAGGACCACTCAAGTAACTTGGCATCATCTGGGTCAGAGCAGTTAATTTGATCAGTGCCCCTGCTATACGAAGTGGTATCTACTGGCTCCATCTTTAATAAATTATGCCACAGCAAGTACTATCTCCAGCAAATCACCAAGCAAAGATAGTCAATTCTGAGACAATGGAAGTTAGTGCAGAATATCAAAGACAGAGATGATGGGAACACAAGTCCCATAGTATGTGAGGCATGAGCCAAAGGCATTCTGGACGTCTTGCATTTTTTGAATCAAAGAATCACTGAAAACAGGATACCTCAGATATGAGGTGATAAAAGCATGACTTGGTTTGACAGTGGAGGAGAGGATGGGGTAGAAGCAGGAGAGGTGAAATAAAAGAGTTTTCATGACAGAACTGATATCGAAAGGGGGCTTTATATACATGCAGAAACTGATCCAATGCTGTCAAGTAACATCACAAGATATATATATTAAATGAAGAGGTGGCTCTTACCAGTGTGAAAACTTGATTGAAGGTTCTTGAACAGGGAGTGATGGAAAGCTCTTAGTTGCAAGCAAAACATGGTTCAGAACCTTGGAAAGTTGGGAGATGGAGTAGTAAAGGTGAAATCTAAAGCGCAGTGGCTGTATTTAGGAGCAAAAACAGCTTTGCGAGAAGTTATCAGCCATTGTCAGTATTTGTTAAGGCCAAGTAAAGAGATTCAGGAAAAAAATGAAATGACTGGAAACTCAACATGGATGAGCAGGAGGCAAGTAGCAGTAGCCTAACAACCATTTCATTTCTGACAAAGTAGGTGTCACATTGCTTTCTCCATGGCAACGCCTCAGTTAATCATGGTCAACTTGCCAACTAATCAGCACCCTTTTCTCCTGTATAAATTGCTATGATCATTGGAATTTGGCATTCTTGCGTTTATGATGAGTGCAAGGCAACTCTTATCAGCAATATGCAAGTTGGGTGCTATTTCTTCACAGGCACCTTGATCCCATTGACTATGTGAGATCAAAACAGGTCCCACATTAATAAGTCGCCACCCGTTGTCAGTCCGCAACTTCATTCCATTGTTATCCATCCAACCGTTGTCATGGACCTGCACAAAATATCCTTCAGGGTGCTTAACGTTTGGCATGGTTTTAAAGTTTGAAAATTACCATAGGCTTTAATTTCATTCTGTCAGACATGCAGGCTGGTACCACCGTGAATCTCGTCTTGATAAGTTGGCAAATTTTACAACTTTTAGCTTGAAACCAGCTTCAGACTTCATTATTTTGCCAGAGGACCCATTTCAGCATTGGCCACTCATTCTGCTTGGTGTGTGTGTCTTAAATTCCCAAGCATCTTCATGGCAGCACAGCTTGTATCACCTGCTTGATACCATGAGCCGGCATATAAAGTGAGTAAAGCATGCATTTGTGAGGTGAAAAATCGAGACCAATTCCTCATGTGAGTATATTATTGCTTAGCAAGGGGGTGGGTGGGTCAACTTATATGCTAAGTATAGGCCTTAGCATGAATTTTGGCACCCAAAAAATGGGGTCATCTTATACAGTGGGTCGATATATATATATGCCAGTATCTATGGTATGCAAGTTTTTGAATTCCATAATCAAACTGTTTGGACATTTGGTACAAGTGACCACGATACATTTGTTGTCACTCCAACACCACAGCATATTAAGTCTAAAGAAACAGGTGTAAAGCATGGCAGAGAAGAATACACAGTCCATGTGAAGAGTACAAAATTACAGAATTGACAGTGAAGAGGATGGGGTGGGGGTTGGAAAAGAGGAGAACTACTCTCTCATATCAGCAATTTGTTAGATACTGAACTGAAGGGGCATTTCATACATGTTACAGATGAGATTTAAAGGAAGCATCAAATTTGGTGCCATGGGTCAAATTTATTTTAGTTCTTTATCAAATTTATAAAATCAATTGCAAAAAGGCAGTCCCAGGGTTTTATGTACCACCAAACTTCTTTCATGATTAGGAAGGATTAAGAACAATGCTTCAAATGTAATTACCAACATAAAGAATTGTCATTTATATAGCATCTTTCATATCCTCAGAGTGACCCAAATCATTCATCACCAATTAAATACTTTTAAGTGCAGTCACTATTATAATACAGCAGGCAATTTGCACACAAGGTTGCATAAAAAAAAGCAGTGCAATTAACCAAAATCTCAAAGCTCAATCATGAGCATGATTTATCATCCAAGAAGCGCACTGCACAGAACAGATTTTTATTTTACTTTGCATATTTTACTTCATTATACGATACTGTGACCTGATAAGGGCATTGTTTTTACAAGCATCAAGGAAAGTGCACAGTTCGCAGCAGTGCAGATAAGTGACAGTCTTGTACATTAACCTTAAACGTTTTGAAGGTATTTATAGTTTGAGAGTCAGTCTTGCAGTATGTCATTAGAACATTTCTTAATTACAACCTACATTACAATACTTGCAGTTCTAACCCACCTAAAAAGTAGAAAAATATAGGTGCCAAACTGAAGGAGGAGATTTTAAGAAGGAATAAATGATTGGTCAAAGGCAAGCTTCAAGGTAGCTCTTCAAGAGAAGCAGGGAGGGGCCTAGACGGATTAAAAACCACAGCTATATGGGGCAAAGGGTGTGCATAAGAGACCAGAGCCAGAGGAATGCAGAATATTCTGGAAGTTGTAGAGATAAAGAAGGTTACTGAGCTGGACCGAGGAGGCATAGAGGATTCTGCAGTCAACTAGGCCAAAGGCTGCAGAGAGGTTGGAGTAGAATAACTTACCACAGGGAATGCAATTTGTGACTGAGGTCTAAAAGAAGGGAGGCTATCTCCATACAAAACGCAGGGTGGGGCTGGAGATGGTCAACAGCAACAATTTTAAAAGAGGCATGAGAGGTGGAAGGAGGGAAGGTGCTCAAAGGAAGAAAAAAGTACTAGATAAACACAAACACTGGGGGATACCATACTGTGATTTGGTCATAAGTTTCACATGGCCACCATGGGAGTTTGGGCAAAGTAAATGGTGCAAAGTATAACCAGGCAAAGCCATGATGTCAATGCAACTGCCCAGAATAAGATCACAGATCGGGAGGCAAGGGCCTTGCTAGAGTGCGAACGGACATTCTAGTGGCGATTGTTGGTCCATTGGCAAGTCCAAAAGAGCAAGTGCTGCGCAGGGTGAGCTGAACAAGAAGGTCGGTGAGATTAGCTCTCAGTGAACATGGACTAGAAGGTTAGTGAAACAGGTAGCTGTGATCAGAACTAATGGAGATTCAAGCCTGGTATGGCAGTGGAATAGTAGGACAGCTGAAGAATAATATCAGGTTGGAATTGGAATGGGGGCAGGGGGGATAAACTAAAGGTGAGAAGAGGGGGGGAAAATGATCCATGAGTAAGAGAAGTAACACACAGAGTGACCGCAATGGCAGCCAAAATGCATAAGAGCAGACTGAGACATTCAGCTTGTATAGTCATATGATAAAGAAAAACATCTACTGAGTTGCATGTTACATTTCAAGGTCCTGTATGAGAAGAATGTGCCAGAGTCGGTAATATTTCCACTAAGTCAAGTTAGTTGCAATATTGTATGAGAGTTATTTTTAAAAGAAACTGGCGAATCTGAAATGATCATTAGAACACACTAAGTATGTCAATACACATTTATTTTGCTGCTTTGCAGACAGGAGATAATCAGTAAACATATGAAGCAACTCTAGTGCTGGAAGCTGAGTGCACCACCCAAGGATTTAGCCCACATCTTAAATGCCAACACATTCACAAAGCAGACTGAAGAGCAAGGTGGCTAAAGCAGTCATGCATGAATGAGAGGAAGAGAATACCACAGTGATCAATTACAGCTATGAGTGTGGATATATTGTTACATTCAGGGAAAAGCACAAGGGAAGTTCATAAAACAATATGCATTCATCTGCACAGCAATAGCCATTCATACTACATATTGCATAATTGGTACTGCACATAATCTAGCTAATTGCCATTTTTAAAATTTATTGTTTTTAAACCCCCTCACTTGAACTTTCAACAAACTGAAAAAAGTGTTTTTGCCAGTGTCTTCCCATTTTTGGAGCGCTCACACCTCAAACTTTCTTCTCAGGTTACTATAAAAATGCCACATTTTTCAAAATATCCTTAAACATCTATAGGAAAAGCAACAAAATTAGCAAAAATCAAATTCCTTAGCATCCATCTCACTGTATGAAGATGCTTTGGTTAATATCTCTACACATCAACCGAATTTGCAGTGTTGAAGCTTAGGCACTAAAAAAAAAGCTGCAATTTATTGAACGTATGAGAAGATTTAAAACTAAAGCAAAAAGCCTACACGCTGGAATATGTGCAATACCTGTTATTGCAGTTACACAGCTTGAGTTCTGACAATAGTCATTTGAAATCCCACCACAGTTAGTGACAGAAAAACAGTAATGCAAAGAAAGCATTCAAATATCCTGCATTCACAATACTTACGAAGTGTTACCTCGTTTATGCGCTTGAACCCGAGTTGATACCGAGTTGTGCAGTGAGCCAAACTGGCACTCAGGCATGAATCAACTTAGGGGAGTGAAAGCTAAGTCTGGACTTTCGAAACCTCCCTAACATCACGAGCATAATTAAAACAGTAAAGTTATCAAATTACAGGGATTTTATCCTGGAATTAGAGGATTAGTTGCAATTTGTGGTCAAATTATGTGACGACAAATAAAGCAAAAGATTAAGAAATATGAAATGCACTTGTAGTTCATTTGTTTAACAAAGCATGAGATACTGTGTATTCAATTCTAAAATGTACAAATTTATGAAAAGTTCTGACAGGACACTGGATTTTTTTGGATTTTGCAATGCAAATTCCACAGAACTCATGGAGTCCCACGGTATTGTAACGGGACACATTGTGACAGAAGTTAAGTTGATATTCTGCTTTTCCACCAAAATTAAAGATTTTTTTTGCTGAACGCTAAATATTTTCAGATCACAAGTCCTTGTGTCTCAGTGATTAAATATGCAAGACAGCCATATAGATTTGAAAAGCCACAGGTTTCTATCTGCTGTCCACACTGCACACTAGCTTCTTTAGCCAAGGTATGGTAATCATCCTACGCTTTAATTTGCTATTAGGAAGAAGAAAGCTAAATCAGTTTCTCCTCACTATTTAATAACCCTCTTTATCCAAAAACAATGCACGTGAAGCCATCAGGTAAGAAAAAGACTAAATTATCTCACAATGGCAGCCATTAATACCAGAAATCCCATGACCTGGGTCTGCAAAAAAAAAACACTAGCTTCTTGGTTAAGGTAGCAAATAGCTGTCACCTTCCATAGACCTGGGCTCCTGAGAATGCAGGAAAGGAAGAATCAGTCAACAAAAGAACTACGAAGGAAAAATTGGCCACTAGTATCTTTTTCAGATTGCAGCACACAGCCATTTTTTTCTGGCTCAAAGTTAACACAACCATGGCAATTTGAATGATCATTCATGAATAGGTTTGAGGACAAAATGTTTCATTAATGAAACAAACAGCTGATTGTTAAGACTATTCTACTTTCATTCTTTAACTTTTGGAAACAGGCCAACCAATCTGAGTACTATGGCAAAGCATTTAATTGATTACAGTTGTGAATAATAGTTCACAATTCTAATTTTATACATACTAAAAGGTATAGAAACTTCTTATGAAAAATAAACACAAAATAATCAAGTAAAAAAAATAACTTTATATAGCAACTTTACCACAGGAAAACATGGCAATAGGCATGGTATAACTGGTCTTGGAACTCCTAGATTAGAGTTGAAGAATGCAAGGTGCGCGGGGTGGCATAATCATTCAGGATTTTGTTATCAGCCACTGCCACAAATGCCATTCCTGACCACTGATTCGATTCCCCCTCCCTGGCCATTGTCTCAGCTGAACCAGACTGTTTGCAACTTTGGCTTCCTATCTGACCCTGATTGCACACCGTCTCTATCACCAAGACCACCTGCCTCCACCCTTGTAACTTGGTCCGCCCCTGCCAAGGCAGTATTCCAAGCCAAAGTGTAAAAAAAATAACATCAGGTCAAAGGGGAGATAATTGGATGGGTGAGTAAAACATTTTGCAAAGAGGTAGTTTTGCAGAATATCTCGAATGGAGGAGAAATGGAGTATTTTAGGGAGGAAATTCCACAGTTTACAGTTTAGACAGCTGAAGGCTTTAAGAAAAGATAAACTGGCATTGGATGCAGTTCAAGAGAGATTCATTAGACTGATTTCTGGGATGAAGGGGTTGGCTTACCAAAAACAGCTAGACAGGTTAGGTCTTTATTCGATTTATTTCATTAGAAGAATGAGGGATGATCTTATTGGCACATACAAGATTCTGAGGGGTCTTGGCAGGGTAGATGTTGAGATGATGTTTCCACTAGTGGGGGAATCTCGAACTAGGGGACATAGTTACAGAATAAGGGGACACACATTTAAAACTGAGATGCAAAGGAATTTCTTCTCAGAGTAGTGAACGTTTGGAATTCTCTACCACAGAGTTGTGGAGGCTAGATCACTGAAAGTATTCTAAAGAGGAGGTAGAAAGACTTTTGAAATATCGGGGAGTTGAGGGTAATAAGGAGCTGGCACAAAAGAGGAGTTGAGGCCTGGGACCGCCATGGTCTTATTGAATGGTGGTGCAGACTTGAGGGGTCAAATGGCCTACTCCTATTTCTTATGACATGGCTGCCAATATTGGGGTGCAGTATGCTGCGTGCACATAAGGAATCAGAATTAGAGGAATGCAGTGTTTTTGGGAGGAATGTGGGGTTGGAAGAAGGCATAAAATAGGAACACAGGAAGTAGGCCATTCGGCCCATCAAGCCTGCTGCGCCATTCAACAGATCATCTACCTCTTACCTCATTTTTCCCCACTATCCCTGTGTCCCTCGATGTCATTAGTATCCAGAAATATATCAATTTCAGTCTTGAACATGTTGAAGATTTCAGTCTCCTGGGGTAGAAAATTCCAAAGAATCACCATCCTCTGAGGGAAGAAATTCCTCCTCTCAGTCTTAAATTCTGAGACAAGGGACAGACAAGGCTATAGAGGGATTTGAATATGAGAAAAAGGCTTAGAATCAAGGCATTGACATACCAGAACCCAAGGTAGATCAGTGAGCATTGGATTGATGGGTGAGCAGGACTTTGTGCTGGTCAGGACATGAGCAGAATTGGATGAGCTTATTGATGGAGGGTGGAAGGTGGAAAGCCTACCAGAATAGCATTTGAGTCATCTAGTCTATAGATAAAAGTATACCTGAAGGTCTCAACAGCAGGTGTGCTGAAAGGCAGGAATGGGCAATGTTACGAAGGCAGAATTAGGCACTCTTGGTGATGGAAAGAAAATGCTGCCAATAAAGCTCAGTTCAGGGTCAAATAGGACACCAAGGCTGCAAATAGTCTGGTTCAGCTCAAGACAGTGTTACAAACTGGCACATTCCAAGGTCCATGACTGTGTGATGAGGTACACACAAGTTTGTGGCAGGCTCAATGAAGAAAGGCCACTGTCAAAGGCCTCCCACCATAGTATACAGTGAGGCTGCAAACCATCTAAAATCCATCTGGCTGTATGCAGTGAATATTTGACATGAAATGCAGTTATACATTATAAATATAACCTGTAATGGCAAATGTCCTGAGGCACCTCAGGTACTGTATTGAAAGAAACTGACCTGTATTGCACTTCATGTATAACCAAATTTGAATTGATACTTCTACAAATTTTATGAATACAGTATATTTTTGGAAAAAGCCTTAATATGTATTACAGTATTAACAGTATTGCAAAAGCTGGTTTTTGACTGGCTCAACCATTGTTAAGACTCCATGAGGTTATTAGCCATTCTGTTCTGATGAAGAGTCATACGGACTCGAAACATCAACTGTGTTCCTCTCCGCAGATGCTGTCAGACCTGCTGAGTTTTTCCAGCTATTTCTGTTTTTGTTTCAGATTTCCAGCATCCGCAGTAAGTTGCTTTTATATTAGCCATTGTACTCTGGTACTGTTTTGCACGTCCCAAATCCATAGAAACAATCAAAAGGCTGCAAAACTAATTATCTACAAACAGGGAAAGACAATGGGAAGAAATCTATGTACCTAAACATATGCTTAACTTGTGATGACTCATTAAAGTCCAGTTGTCACTTACTCAATAGGCTATCATGGAAACTTAGCTCATTCAATCTCCAGGATTGGATTTCACAAATTCACAACCATGATATATAAAACATTTGTACTAGTCACAGATTTTGTTGTTAAGCAGACTCTAGTTATACAGAACAAAAACAATACTCAAGTCTCTCACTTCATGTTTTATGGACTTCAAATATTCTAAAATACTGTTGTTAAATATCCTGGACATATGGACTGTCTCTATTAAAAATTAAATAAAGTTCAAATAATTTTCAAAAGCAGAATCAGAATATTGAACAACACTTTGTAAACTTTTTAAATTATATTAAATTGTTGTGAAAATTATGAATATTCCTTTCCATTTCTGAAATGCTTGACTAATTGAAAACAAACAGCTGCAATAAAACAGACCAAATACCATTGGCTCTTTAGTTTATCCTCTCCTTCACCAGGTTAAATAAGATTCAGGTAGCAGTTTTCAGCTGTAGATTGTTTCATCCTCTAGTTATTGGGCTACTGACCACACATTAATCACAATCGCTTTCACTTCATGATATGTGTAATACTGTTTTTCTGCTTTAAGTGAAGAAACCATGGGAGAAGCCAACTTGGGCCAGTTGTGTGCGATTTAAATAGATAAGAATGATTGATCATTAATTTGCAAACATATTTTGCACGAGTCTTCAGGGAATGGGAGTATACATCGTACCCGAGTAGCCGTGTATTAAACATTATTAGAGTTTGACTAGTGCCATGAAGATTAGTTGAGTCAGTACAAATCAGAAACTGAACCAGAGACCTTCTAATCTGAGAATCTATGATTTAGTGTTTAAAACAATATCATGGGCCATCACGCTACACACAATTACCTTGAGCCCGCCATTTGTTAAATATGCATTATGCAGTACCTGGCAGTGCACAAATTAGCTCCCATGCTTCTCTCTCCACAGGTGCTGCCAGACCTGCTGAGTCTTTCCAGCATTTTCTGTTTTTATTTCATATTTCCAGCATCCGCAGTATTTTGCTTTTATCTTAGCTCCCAAATTTGGCTACATAATCGTGGCTGTATCAAGAAAGTAATCCAATGATCATAAAGCATGCCGAGATAGTGATAAGATGTGATATAAATGCAATTTCTTTCATAATCTCCTTTTGCACTGTGTTTTGTTAAAATACATCTTCTATTGTCAAATATATTGCTAGCTTCTAAGCACTCCTGAAGTAAAAAAAAGTTACAGCTCTGATTTCTGGTTTTCTCTTTAAAAGTGAAAGTTAAAAATTTAATTCGCTGTACCAGCTTTCATCTCTATTCAAGCACTAACCTAACATGGTATTTGTGTAGTTTAATATGTTGATACAATCTAATTAAAATACATAGTTTGCATTCAAACATTTAAAGGGAAACCAGTGATTTCATCAAAATGTCTCACTGAATTTACACCATATTACCACATAATGGTCATTAAATTATCGAAAAGGGAAGCATGGTTTCTTTGGCATCAAAGCAGTCCTAAGTGACATGCTTTGCACTGGAAATTTGAAACTAAGGCAACCCTTTATGGTAGGTTCAGTAATCTGATAGCTAAACCAGAGCATGTCCACAGTTCGCCAAAGCACTGTTAATTAACAAACTTATTAATGTAACCTTGCTTTACATTCCTTTGGACTCAACCAGGGAGGTTAAGAGGGGGACCCTGATGTTTCAGAAGCCCAGAGTCTCCATACGTTTTGCCCAGGCTTGTACCTTGGAGAGGATACTCCAGTTTCACCACAGAGCACAACACAATATGGGAGACAGGCTTAACACAGCTGACCACCCTGGTGCAAACCATCTTACAAGATGAAAGGTTGTAACTGGGTGGGCCTGTCAGTGTGGAGTCTGTTCCAGATAACTTTACAAGTCCTAAAGTGGATAGTATTCTGACTGGAAGCCACAGAAAGCCTACCGGTTCTCTGTTGATAGAACACATGGGTTTTGCTGATTAAACTCAAACAGCATTCCTGGGCACAACTGGTGTTACTAAGTTTTGGCTCCACAACTCTGCATGCAAATCTGTGGATCTTGTTAAGTGGGGCATGTCTCAATTCAAAGAAAGCATGAACTCTTACTAGTGTATATTAATCAGTAGCATGGTTTAAAGATTCTTACAATGGAACTAATGATACTCAAGTGATGTTGCTATGTAGATCATGCAGTCAAAAAGACCTACACAGTAACAAGTTAAGGTCTCCCCATCTGTCAATGCTTAACATATCCGACAACTTTACCTTGATACAGGAGTGAGAGATCCACATATGCTGCACTAGTGCAACATTAAAGCTGTTTCAGACATGGTGATGGGTTTCCACAAGTCAGGCGCCAAAAAGACAATTAAGTTTAAGACCATGTGAATGAACTAGTTTGCTATGTTATCTGCATATGGGAAAGACAATAGGCACAATCTTTGGTGAGCGAACAAACAAAATGGCCCCTTTCAATGGAACATGAGGCAGGAAAGCTCAATTTTTTTGTTTGCACTGGGCAGTTTTGTTAAACCTTTAACATATTCATTTATTAGTGCTTTTTAAATAGGTGAAATAAAGTTGTAATTTGTCCACCCTACAATTGTACATTTACATTATCTTTCAATACCAGTCTATTCCAGTTACGCAACTTAGTTATTGCAGAATACATCATGTTCCTGTTGCAACTGCATAGAATTGCAGGCATACTTTAAGTCTGCATGATTTTTTTAGGAAACCAATGATTTCAAATGGTTTGTATTAGCAGAGACTAAGGAACATTCTACTGTTTGTGGACATGTGACGGTTAAAAAGCTACTAGCCCAGTTAGATTTCATTGTTTTTAAAATGTAAATATCTAGATAAACCTTGGACTTGGCGGTACAGTTGGTCAATTAACACTATTCTTTTATCTCTGGGACACAAGTTAAAATCCAACCCAGGCAGACAGGATTAAAGTCCTTCTTAAAACTGTAGTTGAAGCCATTTCCAATTAGTTACCAACAGGGACAAATCCAAACCACAAAAATTGGCCATTATTCAGCACTAAGCCAACAGTCTTTATTCAGTGATTATTCAGGTAATGGGTGGCTGGTACAGAACAGATGCAGTCAGAATACAGATGGTCGAGATTTATGCTAAATCTAAATTAATCTGAAAGTGTCTGATGCAAACACAGACTAAAATATACACCCCTTCTCTCAATGAAGATGAAATTGAACGTAAATTTTAAAAGTGTTCTTTAAAATGCAACGTAAAATGTACTTCAATTGGTAACATTAACAGGTGAACTATGAGGTTTCTATACTTGTATCACACAAAGTTTGGATGTGATTGTTATACTTAACCTTCAACAATTGATATGTTAATCTATTTTCTATTTTTAATATCTCCTTCAGACATGGGTGACTCTGGCAAGACCACATTATTACACATCCCTAGTTGTCTTGGAAAGTTGAGCCACCTTCATCTTGGTACTTGATTTTACAACTCACTGGATTTCCACATCACTCAAAAGGTACCATGAGTTAAGTACATAGAGTGAGAATGGAGTCACATGCATGTCAGTGAGTAGGGGTGATTTATGACAACTACATGGCTTTCAATAATTTTTTTCTAGTGTTAAGCACAAAATAACCAGTTTTATTCAATTAAATTTCACAACTTGATACCATGGTCAGGGAGCAAGGTGTTAATTGAAGCCTACACACAGTTAAGACTGACCACAATTAATTTATGCCAACTCCAGCTACTATGGTGGAAGCAACAATGCCATCATGGCACCAAGCTAACAGTACAACTGACTCCACCTGAAAAAGCTGTTTGCTTTCTGAATTCAATGCTGCAATGCAAATAAACTCAAAGCACCAGGAGCTTTAACACAAATTATGTAAATATTATATGGTCCAGCTCAGAGACACTAAAAAGACCAAGGTAGACAAACATTTCAAACAAATCTTCAACTGGAATTAGCAACTTAATCACTATTCAACAATATAGTTCACCCCCCCACCCCTTCATGGTGTTGCTCACAGCCTGTCAAAGGACATGCTATTTTATCTTACAAGTATCAAATTTTGGTATTACAGGAAATTTGACACGCACCACAAGTGTGTATTATACTGATTTTTACTATATTACTAAATTGCTCATGGCATTGCTTATAGCTAGTTTACAAGTGTATGTAATAATCAGATAAAGATGGAGTGAATTGGGCACCTTCAACAACTTGCTCAAATAGCCACCTCTTGACGAGGACCTGAAACTACACTGCGATAGTTGAAACTACAATACTGAATAGGAACAAAAACAAAAATACCTGGAAAAACTCAGCAGGTCTGACAGCATCTGCGGAGAGGAATACAGTTAACGTTTCGAGTCCGTATGACTCTTCAACAGATGAAAGGAAAAATAGAAGAGAAGTGAAATATAAACTGGTTTAAGGGGGGGGGTGGGACAAGTAGAGCTGGATAGAGGGCCAGTGATAGGTGGAGATTGCCAAAAGATGTCATAGACAAAAGGACAAAGAGGTGTTGACGGTGGTGATATTAGCTAAGAAATGTGCTAATAGGTGACATTAAGGGTAGAAAGCAGGATGAGCAAGGTACAGATGGCCCTAGTGGGGGTGGGGGGAAGGGATCGAAATAGGCTAAAAGGTAGAGATAAAACAATGGATGGAAATACATTTAAAAATAATGGAAATAGGTGGGAAAAGAAAAATCTATATAAATTATTGGAAAAAAAGGGGGATTGGAAAGGAGGAGAGAGTTCATGTAATACTGAATAGGAAGTGTTGACAGAAATTTACAACAGTAAATACTGATACAGATGCACGTCCAAAGATCACAACATAAAGCAAGATTTTTCAACAGGACCTGTGCATTCTACCCGTGATTGTTCATAAAATGAATGTATAACTTGTAAGCAACAGTGGAGCTCCTGGGGTTAAAGGGACAGTGACATTCTGGATACAAAATTGGCTCGGGGACAAAAAGGAGAGAGTTTTGGTGAACAGTTTGTTTTCGGACTATTGTGATGTTCCCTAGGGCGCAGTATTAGAACCGCTGCTCTTTTTGATACATAAATATATATCTTGGAATTAGGTGTACAGGACATCATTTTGAAGTTGCTAGATGACAAGACTCAAAAATGCAGTAAACAATGAGGAGAACAGTAACAGGCATCTTATTCTGCAAGAAAGGCTGGGCCTGTATCAGTGGAGTTTAGAAGATTGAGAGGTGATCTCGCTGAAACATACAAGATCCTGAGAGGGCTTGACAAGGTGGATGCTGAAAGGATGTTTTCCCTTGTTTGGGAGAGAATAGAACCAGGGGACACAGTTTAAAAATAAGGGGTCTCCCATTTAAGATGGAGATAAGGCTTTTTTCTCTCAGGGAATCGTGAATCTTTGGAACTCTCTTCCCCAGAGAGCAGTGAAGGCATGGTCAATGAATATTTTTAAGGCACAGATATTGACTAACAAGTGAGTCAAAGTTGAGGCCACAATCAGATCAGCCATGACCTTATTGAATGGCAGAGCAGGCCCAAGTGGCCGAATGGCCTACTTCTGCTGAGTTCATATGTATGTATGTTGGCACATAAGGAAAAGAGACTGGTGAAATGGGCAGACACATAGCAAATGAAAGTTAACAGAAGTGTGAAGTGATACAATTTGGTGAGAAGAACAAGGATAGACAATATTAATTATATAATTTTAAAAGGGTTGCAGGAAGGGAGAGACCTAGGAATGTGTACACAAATTAATTCAAGTTAAAGTGGCTGTTAAAAAGTATGAGATCCTTGGCTTTATTAATAGAGGAAGAGATCACAAAATGTGAACCTTCATAAAGCACTGGCTAGGCCTAAACTGGAGTGTTGTGTTTAATTCTGGGCATCACACTCCAGAAAGAATCACTGCTTAAAGTGAGGGCGCAGACACAATTTACTGAAACAATACCAAATGTGGGGGATTTCAGTTATATGGAAAGATGAAAGAAGACGGGGTTGTTCTCTTTAGAGCAGAGAGAGCCAGGTGGAAATTTAATAGAGATGTTTAAAATCATTAACAGTTTTGATGAGTAAATAAGGAGAAACATTCCAGTGGCAGAAGGGTTGGTGGCAACCAGGGCACTCAGATTTAAGGTGATTGGTTAAAAAAAAAAACCAGAGGTGACTTATGAGCTGGAATATACTTTCTGAAAGGGGGGTGGAAACAGAATTAATAGTTACTTTAAAAAGGGAATTATTTAAATACTTTGGAAGGAAAACATTTGCAGGGCTACGGGGAAAAGACAGGGGATAGGAACGAATGGCGGAACTCTACCAAAGAGCCAGTACAGGTACGAAGAGCCAAGTGGCCCCTCCTGTGCTGTGTGAAGAAGCTGTTTGCCATATTTCAAGATGGGCAGCGAAGCGACAGTGGTCATTGCTGACCTTGAAGAAAGCTACCCACAAATGTCTAGCAATCTCAGCAGTTATTTACCCTTTCCTGACACCAGTATAATGTTGGCACCAAGCCGAGGAGATCTCCAGAAGTCCAGCAATTGTGACATCATCAATAAGACCAAACAGCCAATCATATTGAAGAGTTCTCAGAGAGCAAAATAAATATTGGGGCATACAGAAGGGAATCAGGAAAAAACTGAAATATAAAACAAACTTAGTATATTAGGAACAATTGAATTATGTAGAAATTTGACATTCCACAAACGTAAAATTAATTTTTCCAGGGTCAGAGGGGTTGTTCAGTTGACTTAATAATCCATTAAAAACCCAATTATACCTCATTCAGCAAGAAATAATGTTTGTGATTTTTATCATTATGCCTATTATGGCATAAAAGCTAAAGTTCACGTCAGTTTAAGTGGCTTCTAAGGATTTCCATCTGCAGGGACTTCAGTAGTGTACCCTATGGAAGGGCAGGGAATCAGCAACAAAAACGACTGGATTTCTGGATTAACTGCACTTTCGGACACCAGGAGCTGCTGTCAGTTTGAGTTATATTGATGGCTTTACCCTGCAACACTATTTAATCTTGTTTTCACATTTACAAATATAGAGAGATGAAACAATTTCCTAATTAAGATATGTTTTTACACTCCATTTCTTCCCCACCCAAAACAACCCACTAATAAAAAGGCAAGCACCTAATTCAGACATTTAACATATAGTGTTCAATTCTTGCTCTAAATTCTTTTTTGTATTTTCACACAAAAGTATTAATATGAATGGCTTGGCACTTACCCAATTTCTGGCATTAACCTGCTCTGAATACAGCATTAGCCATAGGTTACTGTTTTGTCATGATTTATCTGCTGCTGGCTATAATAATAGGAAACTAGAAACAGTAGTAACATCATAAAAATAGGTTTTGCTAATTAAAAAGCCATGCATGTTTAAATTAGACCTTAAGTCCAATTTGAGGTTTTCCATGATGCATTCTAACAAGCAAGTCTGACTGATTGCTGCGGAAGCAAAGATTTTCAATGCTGGCTTGAGACAAATCTGCTTTCCAGTATGGGAAAAAGTTCCCTATCACATTTAAAATCAGCATCAATGCAAGGGATTGTTGTTTTATAGTTAATTTTGAAAGTGCTACCGTTGTGGAGTGCGAATTTCATTTAGCAGTGTAGTTTCTGCATCAAAACCCAACTGGGCAATGCAAACCAAGTTAAGATTGAAAAATTATTACAAATACAAATATTAATTGGAAAATAATTTTCATAACTACAGAAAATCAATGACTGTGGATGAATCATAAAAAGGTATTATTTTGGGACATTCTCACAGGTGCAATAAGGCATCAAAACTCGAACTGTTGAATTCTCAAGCATAAATAAGATCATTCCTTTTACAAAGCAACTGATGTTAATAAGTGGTGAGAACTATTAGTGATAGCTCCAGGGCTAATAATTTTCTATCATCACATTTTAGCCATTTTTCTTACAACTGAAATACATACTGGTTACACATTGGTCAACATAAGTATTTTAAAAAGCCATATATTCAACTGAGTCAAAATTGAGTTTCTCCCACCCAGAAGACTTACATCAAGCTGGTGTAATCGCCCAATCCACCAACTCTCCAGTTCTTGATTATCCCTTTTCCCCATGAGTCCTAATCTCCAATGAAAGGAATTTTCTCTACACAGAACCTTAGTGTACCTTGCATTGTCCAAATGGTGTGTGAAGTGAAATATCAGGAACAGTAAGCAATCACAGATGAATTGCAGTTCAGAATGTCCTTACACAAAAATATGATTTTTTGAAGCCTCTACATTTGACTAAATTTTCATTTCAATGAAATAAAATTAGCATAAAGTAGCTCAAAGTAAGGTCAGTTAAAAAGTTCACCATCAACCAAAAAGCTTCGATGAGCTGGTGTTCTTCTAAATGTAATGTTGAATGTGAGAAATTGAATTAGGTTGACAATTTTAACATGTTCACCACAGATAGTTTGGCTCAACTCATGTTTATAGTATTGAACTGACAGTACAAAATGTCAGTTTTCTTTAATATAAATTTAATTTGTATATCAGTGGTTCCGATGATTATGTATAAGGGTAGAGAATACTTATTAGGATTTACATATTAAACATTGTAATGCATTTGGGAGTATTTGTCCACAGTAATTTAATCTCTTTTAAAAGACTAATCAGGACTAGCTCAACGTTATATTACCCAACTTCCTAGATGTTAAAGATGAGGGTGCCACAAGCAAGATTAGACAACATATTGTTTAATAAATGCGACTACAAATATCTGACGCGTGTGTGGTAGCACGGAGACATAACCAAGAGACTTCGTTCAGACCACGTGCAAAACAGCCCCCCACCCCCAAAAACTAAAAAAATAAAAATGCCGGAATCCATTTTGACCATTCTTCATTATTAAAGATACATGCCCAGAGACACAAACACAAATGGATCCCGAATGATTTTCCATTCATGTGCTGCGATAAAGACCATACCTTTACCCTGGCAATGTGGAGTATTCTTTCCAGTTAAAATTCCTGGGGACACTGACTCGGTTGCACACACACACACACACACAGTACGAGCTGGAATGAATCATCATGCGCCCCTCCCCCACCTCTCTTATCTCTTTTAATGGTTTTCTTGCTGAACCGAACATTTTGGAACGCAGTCGAAATATATAAAATGGCCTGTGAGGGGGGCCGCGGCGCATTTCAGATCAAAGTGGAGCGTACGTAAGGAAACCAGGGACGTTGTTGTTGGGAGATGTGTCTTTCGGATAGGCAGGAGCCTCAGCATCGCGTGGGCCCAGGGCTAAAACTCTGCGACTGAACGGGAGTCAGGCTGAAGAAAATACCCCGGGGCCTAAACCTCATGGATTTTCTTTCCCTCACCCTCCAGAGAAATAGAGTCCCCCATCTTCCCCCGGCCGCCCGCTGTGTTTTTTTTCCCTCCCCCTCTCGGCCTGACGCTTTCCCGCGGCCACGCTGCCATGCCCGGCTTTCCTTACCTTTATATTGTTACTAGCCATTTTGCTGCTTTTGAATGAGATAACTCATGCTTCCCCGTTTGCCGCCATGTTGTCTGCTACGCGTAGAGCTAGTGCGCCTGCGCACCAGCTCCCCGCCCCTCCCCGCCCGCGCCCGCCGTTCTCCCACTGGTCGGCTACCCCTACGCCGCTCTCCCCTTTCCGATTGGCTCCTCTGTGAATTGTGCGGGCTCTGCCAATGGCCAGGGGGGGGGTCTCCCACAGCGCGGTCCCTGATTGGACAAATAGCGCGCGGCCGGAGGAATTCTACTCGGGGATTGGTCACCCCCGCCCGTGTTTATCTATTCGTCTTTCCCATTGGTTAAATTGTAATAAAGTCTTGCAACCTGGGTGGGGGAAAAAAGGCTCTTCTCGCTTTCTTTGAAAATAACAGCTCAAGTATGCCACAGCGGACCAGCTGAACACTTGATTTTGCTTTTGATTATAGGTGTAAAGCAGAACAGCCCAGACTTTTATTGATGGTAAATTATTCTCAGGTCATTGGAACCCCTAGAGTCTTCAGGAATTGTCACTGTTGTAATGTAGGAAAACTGGCAACCAATTTGCGCAGAGCAAGCTCACGCAACCAGCAATGTGATAATGACTAGCTAGTCGGCTTTCATGTTGATTGAGGGATAAATATTGTTCAAGGCGCCTTGGAGAGCTCATGTGGTCTCAAAACATTAACTCTTTCTCTCTCCACAGATGCTGCCAGAGCTGCTGAGTTTTTCCAGCATTTTCTGTTTTTATTACTGTGGAGAACTCCCCTACTATTATATAATATACATAATATATAATGTAACATATAATACTGAGGGGAAGTCCCCTGCTCTTGCTTGAAGTAGTGCCTTGGGATCTTTTACATCTCATGCAGGCAGATGGGGCCTTGATTTGACATTTTGTTGGAAATACAGCATCTCCAACAGTGCAGTGTTCCTTCTGTGCTGCACTGGACACATCAGCCTAGATTTTCTGCTTAAATCTGCAGTGGGATTGAATCCCATAATATCACTTGGTAGTATACCTGGAATGCTACCTGTCCTCAGAAGACAACCCCTTCATCCCAGGAATTAGCTGAGTGAACCTTCTGTGAACTGCTTCTAACGCAATTATATCCTTTCTTACGTAAGTAGAACAAAACTGTACACAGTACTCTAGATGCAGTCTCACAACTGTCGCAAAACTTCCTACTTTTACATTACATTCCCCTTGCAATAAATGACAACATTCCACTTGCTTTCCTAGTCACTTGCTGTACCTACATTTGTGATCCATGCACCAGGGCTCAGGAGAGGAGCAGGGGTGGTGTGTGTGTTCATGGTGCTAATTACTGAGGTCCGTGCCTTCACAGGGCCTGGGCTCGGGCAGCATCGCTCCTCACTCAAATGGCCACCTCAGGCCTCAATGTGCTCGCACACAAGCGCAGATAAAATTTGTAGTATAAGGCATTATTGGAGCAGAAGGCTGAGCTTGTGCAGCCATTTGTTTTAAGTGATTGCATTCTGGGTGATGTAGACCGCCCTTGGCCACGCTCTTGCCCTCATGCTCCGGTGCTGGCACCCCCTAAAGCACTACAGGAGTCAAGGTGCAGACCTGGCTAAGAGAAGCAGCAACTGCAGCAGCAGTGAGACATGGCACAGCTGGAGTGTGAGTGAGGGAGTGAGTGAGGTCCTGTGAGATGAGGGAGTGAGAGTGAGGGTGTGAATGAGTGTGAGAGTGAAGGAGTGTGTGTGGGAGAGAGAACCTTGAGATTGGGAGTGAGCCAGACACACATGCACTCACGTACACACACATAGAGGCTGCTCGGTGCGGACACAAACTTCCACATATATCCCTCACCCTGCTCCCCCTCCTCCCACCACACCAGGCAAGGAGAGGAAGAAAACCCAGGCTGAAAAGCAACCCACTTCTGACCCCCACTTCCATATGAATTCGCCAAGGCAAACTTGGAGTGCACGCCACCAGAGGTGACTGCAAAGTCGGTGTTAGTTAAACCCAATTCCTCAGCTCAGCTCCAGTCTGCACCCCCTTCCCTGGTGACCAGCACTTAGGGCCTAGTCTCTTTCTACCTTTAATCCTTAAGCACAACGGCAGAAAATATTGTATTAGTTCACTCTGCTGCTTGGCACTTTTTAATGCTCATTTTTATTAATCACTCAGTTTTTTAAATTATCAATTTATTGCTTTGATGTTGATTTTTTTTGCTCAGCAAGATATTTATATTTTCTTCGTACCTTAATTTTTTTTTTGAATGTCATGTTTAATGTTGTGCCACACCAGATCTCAGGCGGCTTCTTGCTGAAGGGGAATGGGAGAGAATCGCAAGAAGTCTAACTTTTTTGGAGGGCTGGCAAAAGGGTTATTTTTGCTCCATTGGAAAGGGGGAGTGTTGGAAATGCTCAGCACATCTGGCGGCATTGGTGCAGAGAGAAACAGAGGTCAGTGACCCTTCCTCAGAACTTGTGCAGATTGTAGACCTGAAGCATTGACTCTGTTTCTCTCCCCACAGGTGCTGCCTGGCTGGTTGAGTATTTCCAGTATATATTTCAGATTTCCAGAATCTGCAGTACATTTCCTTTTAATTATATGCTCTATACTGGGCATTTGTAAGTGTGGTTAGTTTCAATTTAAAATGAGAAAATATTTATCACTCAATTCAAAGTGTAATTTTTCTATTAACAAAGCCCACTTGTGTGGATAGAAACTGCACATGACTGAAAGTTTTTTTTAATTCATTCATGGGATGTGGGCATCGCTGGCTAGGCCAGCATTTATTGTCCATCCATAATTGCCCTTGAGAAGGTGGTGGTGAGCTGCCTTCTTAAACCACTGCAGTCCATGTGGTGTTGGTACACTCACAGTGCACTTAGGTAGGGAGTTCCAGGATTTTGACCCAGCGACATTGAGGGAACAGCGATATATTTCCAATGCAGGATGGTTTCCAATGTAGTTTGGAGCAGAACTTCCAGGTGGTTGTGTTCCCATGTGTTTGCTGTCCTTGTCCTTCTAGATGGTAGAGGTCATGGGTTTGGAAGGTGCAATCTAAGGAGATTTGGTGAGTTCCTGCAGTGCATCTTGTAGATGGTACACATTACTGCCACTGTGCGTCAGTGGTGGAGGGAGTTAATGTTTGTGAATGGGGTGCCAATCAAGCGGGCTGCTTTGTCCTGGATGGTGTTAAGCTTCTTGAGTGTTGTTGGAGCTGCACTCATCCAGGAAAGTGGAGAGTATTCCAGCACACTCCTGACTTGTGCCTTGTGGATGGTGGACAGGCTTTGGGGCGTCAGGAGGTGAGTTACACACCCCAGAATTCCTAGCCTCTGACCTGCTGTTGTAGCCATAGTATTTATATGGCTAGTCCAGCTCAGTTTCTAGTCAATGGTAACCCCCAGGATGTTGATAGTGGGGGGATTCAGCAATGGTAATGCCATTGAATATCAAGGGGTAATGTTTAGATTCTCTTTTGTTGGAGATGGTCATTGCCTGGCACTTGTGTAGCACGAATGTTACTTGCCACTTGTCAGCCCAAGCCTGGATATTATCCAGGTCTTGCTGCATTTGGATATGGACTGCTTCAGTATCTGAGGAGTCGTGAATAGTGCTGAACATTGTGCAATCATCAGCGAACAACTCCACTTCTGACCTTATGATGGAGTGAAGGTCATTGATGAAGTAGCTGAAGATGGTTGAGCCTGGGACACTATCCTGAGGAACTCCTGTGGTGATGCCCTGGAACTGAGACGATTGACCTTTGACCTCCAACAAATCTTCCTTTGTGCTAGGTATGAGTCCAAACAGCAAAGAGTTTACTCCCTGATTTCCATAAACTCCAATTTTGCTAGGGCATCTTGATGCAACACTTGGTCAAATGCTGTCTTGACGTCAAGGGCAGGTGAATAGGCTAATTTACTGGAAGGCTTTGCCATTTTTAAACTTGGAAGTGAAACCAGGACTTATGCGCCAATAGACTATGTCACTGTTAGTTTAAGATATTCTCATTTGTGCATGGGATTGTTGTTTGTGTACACCTTGCTTGTGAGGTGCAAGTCTTTTGGATATTGCTGTCCTGATATTGCATAGGGCCAGGTTCAAAGATGTGGAGCTGGTTGCATGGTATGAAAAACCAAGTTGTATGTAATTGTTGTGGCTGTAAATTGTATCACACGACTGTGCTTTCGATAGGTTTTATAAATAAAGGCATAGAATTTAAAAAAACAAGAATTTTTGCTAAACCTATATGAAACAGTTTGACCCCACTGTGACTATGGTTCCAAATTCTGGGCATCTGAAGGATGTGAAGGGGAAGATTAAACGGGGAAGGGGTTGGATAAGGGGCCCAGAAACAGGCAAAGCACCAGGGCCCATGATTTCTCTCCCTGGGCCGACCAGGACACCCAGATCCCTCTGTACTGCAGAGTTCTGCAATCTCTCTCCATTTAAATAATATATTGCTTTTCTATTCTTTCTGCAAGAGTGAACAAGTTCATTTTTTTCCACATTATACTCCATCTGCCAAATTTTCCCACTCACTTAATCTATTTACATCCCTTTACAGTTTCCTTAATCCCACTCACAACTTACCCACCTACCTATCTTTGTGTCATCATCAAATTTAGCCTCCACAGGAGGTTTTGCTCAAGAAAATCACTAAAACTTATTAGAGTTAGATTGAATCTAGCCATTCATTCACTGTCAGCGGCACCTTGCTTTATGAAAATGTTCCTTGATCGCAACAATTGCCAACCCTCCTGACTTCTCCGTGAGCCTCCCAGAATGGAAGATTAATTCCTTATGGAGCAGCAGACCAACCCCCTCTTCTCCATGTTGTCACCAGCTGTCAATGCAGACAAACTACCTACCGCTCCTTGATTTTGCCATCCACTACTGGTGAGACCCCTCCACGGTTTATTGATATCACTACCTAACGCCTCCTGGCTTTGAGGTCACTCCTGCTTGTGAACTATTGGTTAACAACTGCTTTCTCCTTTCCCACATGGACCAAACATGTCCCACTTGGCTTGAAGAATACTGGGAGGAAATTGGGTAAGGAGGGGTGACTTCCCAAAACGTGACACAGTTAGACTGGAAAAGGATGAACAGGTATTGGGGCTTGTGAGAGAGAGAGGATTACAGAGATTTGGGAAGTCAGTAGATGGGATTGGGATGGTGAGATGGGGGGACAGAGCGCTAGGGTTTGGGGGGTAGGGATTGAGGTTGACAGAGTGGAAAAGGGAGAGGAATACTAGGGTTGACCAGTGGCGAGAGAGGGAGACTCAGGAATGGAGTTGGGGCCTAGTATGGCCTTATCTGTTCTGTGTATCTCCTCCATCTCCCCGTCACCTGGTTCTTTGCTCTATCCCCTCCTGTATCTTACCCAGGTGTTCACTATGCATGTGAGTGTCAGACCAGCTTGTAAGACATAACAGCCGACCCTGTCCTTGCCTGACAACCACGGACAGTTTCCTGTGGGGCTCATTAGATAGTGATCAACAACTTGGATTTATATAGCATCTGTTATGACCTGCCCCCAGCTGAGATTTCCCTAAGTTGTTGATTCAGGTGAGACCCCTCAATTTGTCATCATTTGGCTGGGACACCCACAAATTGTTATGCCCTGGGTGAGGAGGGATGAACTGGCTCCCTGTCTTTATTCAGCCTTCTGCTGGCCGCAACAAGATTTAATCTAAAAAGGATACCTTTTACCCAGACCCAATCATTCTGGTTTTGAAGGAACCAATTTGATCAGAATTCCCTGAGTTAAAGTTAAGAGTAAGTTTATTAACTACTAAAGGCAAGAAAGGATAAAACACGGTCATACAGGTTAAAAGTAAGCATTTAGCTTCAAGTAAGTGAATATATATATATCCATTGCGATTCAAGATTCCAGTAGAACTGACTCTGATAGATGGATAGTCGGATTCGAAGTTCCAGAAGAGTTGACTCCAGTAGAGATGGAGAGAGATCGGGATGCCTGCAAAATGGTGATTTGCAGGGAAAGTGTGTGTGGCTGTTGCTTCTGAGTCAAACTTCCAGCACTTGTTATCTCTCAGAACACCCACCAACAGACAGACCCCAGGGCAGATTTTCAGCTCACTTTTAACCCCTTCTTTGTATATTCCAAGTGAGAAGTGAATTCACAGATCTGTCTGGGCATTGCTTACAGCATTTCTTGATGCTCATTTCCAATTATGTCTCTACTGAAGGGAGTAATTAATTTCTAGAGGTCTTTAACAGTCCCTTGTCTGGCAACAGGGTGGGGTCCCATTATCACTTAGGGAGTCACCCTGCAGTATTCCAGCCAGTGGCTTGTGTGCATTTCAAAAACTCAGGTCTTATTTTTTAAAGTCCAATATTTCCAGAAGCAATTCGGTGTTTTTCCTTCATTAACATGACAAATCTTTTACACAGTAAAACGTTCCAAGGCACTACACAGGAATAGTAAAAAAAAAATTTAACACTGAGTGACATAGAGATTAGGACAATTGACCAAAAACTTGGTCAAAGAAAGGGTTTTAAGGAGAGTCTTTTAAGAAGCAGAGAAGTTTAGGGAAAGAATTACAGAAGTTAGAACTCTAGGAACTGAAGGCATAACCACCTATGGTGAGCAATTAAAATTAGGGATTCTCAAGAGGCCAAAACTAGATGAGCACAGATATCTCAAAGTAATGTGGGGCTGGAGGAGATTACAGATTATAGGGAAGGGCAAGTCCATGGAACAGGAATGCTGGCTGCTTTTCCCATTCTTTATTCCATTGTCCATGGAAAGTGTTCAGGAACAGGAACCTTGCCTAATTTTCCCATTCTCTATTCCAGGGTCAAAGGATAATGATCGGGTGCAGGGTCCCTTTTCTACATCCCATGGTAAATGGGTAGGCTGATGTTGTATTCCTCTATTTCAGGATAGTGAGTAGAGATCAGGACAAAAGCCAGATACCATGGGTGCTGGAAACCTGACATAAAAAACAGAAAATGCTGGAAATATTTAGCAGACCTGGAAGCATCTGTGGAGGGAAAAACAGAGTTTCCATTTCATCAGTAACAAGTAGAATGGCTAGACCAGGGTTGGCGTCAATTTGCCCACACTCCAGGATTCCCTGGGTTTCCAAGAATGGAAGATGAATCTCACAAGCACTACTCCTAGAAACCTGGGAAAAAAGTAAAGTTTGCACTTTGTGTCTGCATTTCACACTTGTGGTTTGGCCTGTGTACTTTCTTTAGCTGTTCGTGGTTGTTTATTTCATTCACGGGATGTGGGCATCACTGGCTAGGCCAGCATTTATTGCCCATCCCTAATTGCCCTTGAGAAGGTGGTGGTGATCTGTCTTCTTGAACTGCTGCAGTCCCTGTGATGTAGGTACATCCACAATGCTGTTAGGGAGGGTGTTCCAGGATTTTGACCCAGTGACAGTGAAGGAACGGCAATATGCTACTTGTCATTTTCAGCCCAAGCCTGGATATTGTCCAGGTCTTGCTGCATTTGGACTTGGATTGCTTCAATGTCTGAGGAGTCATGAATGGTGTTGAACATTGTGCAATCATCAGCGAACATCCCAACTTTTGACCTTATGATGGAAGGAAGCTCATTGATGAAGCAGCTGAAGATGGTTGGAACTAGGACACTACTCTGAGGATGTGCTGGAACTGAGATAATTGACCTCCACCAACCACAACCTTCTTCCTTTGTGCAAGATATGACTCCAACCAGAAGAGAGTTTACCCCCTGATTCCCATTGACTCCAGTTTTTGCTAGGGCTCGTTGATGCCACAATCCGACAAATGTTGCCTTGATGTCAAGTGCAGTCACTCTCACATCACCTCTGGAGTTCAGCTCTTTTGTCCATGTTTGAACCATGGTTGTGATGAGGCTAGGAGCTGAGTGACCCTGGCGGAACCCAAACTGAGTGTCAATGAGCCGGTTGTTGTAAGCAAATGTCGCTTGATAGCACTGTTGATGACCCCTTCCATCACATTACTGATGACCGAGAGTAGACAGATGAGGCAGTAATTGGCCGGATTGGATTTGTTCTGGTTTTTGTGTGCAGGACATACCTGGGCAATTTTCCACATTGCCAGGTAGATGCCAGTGTTGTAGCTGTACCGGAACAGCTTTGCTAGGGTTGAAGCAAGTTCTGGAGCACAAGTCTTCAGTACTATTGCTGGAATGTTGTCAGGGCCCATAGTCTTTGCAGTATCCTGTGCCTTCAGCCATTTCTTGATATCACGTGGAGTGAATTGAATGGGATGAAGACTGGCATCTGTGATACTGGGGACCTCTGGAGGAGGCTGAGATGAAGGCCTCCTGGTTCTTGGAGCTACTCACAGAACAGCAGCTGACCAAAACATGTGGGGAAAGCTAATCAAGTAAAGGATGCCCAACCTTTAAAAGATAAATTCAATAACATTTGCAACTGTAGGCCAGGCTCACATGATTAGATGTCACATGACCAGATTTCACCTGATCAAACCTTTAGCAAAACCTTCAACCAGAGTTAGCATTCCAACACAGAATGCACCACAGAAGTAATCCTTGTGTTGTTAAGAAATTGACATGCTAAGTGGATCTGAAAGCCATTAAGAAATGCAATTTTTCCTGGTAAATCATTGCTTCGCCACATCTAAACTATACATGGGTGGTAAAGTTATTAACCTTCTTAAAAAGATACTCTTCAGCTCTTTCTTCAAATCCCCTTTCTCTCTAAAGTCCTCAAATGTGTCAATGCCATCCAACTCCATAATCATCTCTTCCATCGTTGATGTCCCTCACTTTTTTTTCCCCATTCCACCCACAGTGTAAGACCACACTGGTCAAAGTCACTATCAACATACTATGCCACCACAACTACAATGTGCCCTATCCTTTCTCAACTCTCCGTGATCATTAATACAATTGATCATTCTCTGCTGTTCCGCCTCCTCTCCCTTCATCCAATCTACAGCATTATCCTTTTCTGGATTTCTTCTTACCTGCCCCAGAGCAGCCAGTCCATTTCCTTTAATGGCTTCTCCTGTCATGCACACGTGTTTACTTCCAGCAAGCCACAGGACTCCATCCTTGGTCCCTTAATTTTACTTATCAACCATTCCACTCATCAACTTCCTCTGCTAATGTGGGGTCAGCTTCCATTTGAATGTCGACGACTCCTAATTCTCTTTGCCATCATTGTTGCAACCACTTCTTTTTTCTAAACATCCAAATGCCTTTTGTATAGGTGAGCCCGAAATTCCTCAGCTCAGTATTGACAACCATCCTATCACACTTCCAACAGCCACTTTGCGCCTGAAGTGTTGATTCCATTTCCTTCTCTTGCTGCTTGTTGGGACTGAACTCAGTTATGTGCAGCCTTGTATCCTGATTGACGCATGGTTGAATCATAAACCTCACATCAAGACCATCATGATGGCAGGGTATTTCCATCTCCAGAATATTGGCCACTTCTGCCCCTACCTCGCTGTTGCCGAAACCCTCATCAACACTTTAATCATTTGAAGGTTTGACTTCTTGAGTGCACTCCCTAGTGATCTCCCCGCTCCCACCACTCCATTTTACATAAATTTTAATTAATCCCAGATCTATCACTTTCTCACTTGAACGAACAGGCTCAACCAGGTAGTAAATCAGAGTGCGCAATGTCACTTTGTACAAGCAATCTGGGCACTGCAATTAACAGAATGCATTTAAAACTGAGCCTTTTGAGCTTTTGGACCTCTGAGCCAATGGGCCTCATTTTTGGATTGCCACTCTGCTCCTTTTTACTTAACTTAGACTGGAGCTGCACATTTCTTGCCTGGACTTCTGACTCAGGCCTACTGAGAAATGTGCAGTGCAGCTACCCCTAGAATCCCCTTTATGTAGTGCAGGATTGTTGGGGGAAAGGAAGCCTTGCCCTCTTTAGCTACCGTAAGCCGGTAAGTTTAGATGTCCCAGCCACTTATGCAGGAGAGAAGGCAAGATAAGTGGGTGAGGGCGCAAGATGGTCAGGGGGTGGGGGGGGGGAAGTTCAGGTGATCAGGGAGGGGGGCTTTCGGGGAGGTATTGGGTGTTGGGGGGGGGGGTCAGGTGGTTGAGGCGGGTGGTCGAAAAGCAGTCATGTAGTCAGGGTGTGCGTCAAGTTGGGTTGTCACAGAGGGGGTGGGGACTGGGGGAGGTTGGGTGGTCAGTGGGGGATAGTCAGGGGAGTGGGGGGGGTTGGGTAGTCAGGGGAGTGAGGCAGTTGGGCGGTTGTGGGTTGTGGGCAGTGGGAGGTGGGGGGGATAATCGAGTGGTCAGAGGGAGTGTGGAGGAGCTGGGTGCTCGGATGGGGTGGGATACTTAGGGGGGTAGTAGGAGGAAGGGTTAGGTTGCTCAGGGAGGTAGTAGGAGGGGTGAGGGGTTAGGTTGCTCAGGGAGGTAGTGGGGTGTCGAGTGGTCTGTCAGGAGTGGGTGAGCACTGTCTAGAGGGGAGGGGGATAGCAGCATCCAGAGGAGTGGAGGTGGGGTGACATTTTCAGCAAGTGGGGTGAGTGAATATTGCTGTGAGCTCTGGAGTGCTTTGACTTTCCAGGTGATTACTTAGAGTTTCATTCGTTTTGTACCTGCTATGAAAATCTCTAAGTAATTCCATGTAAAATCCAGGGTAAGCATAGGGCAAATAGCCCAGGTCTGCATGGTTCTGGCCAATCGTGGAGCAATCTGGGCAGGGTAAACTGGCAATTGGAAGATTAAACTTCCCATGAAAGTTCTGGAGATGTGTGTACATCAGGACTACCGATGGGTCCTATGTGCATCTTTCGGGGTACGTCTAGTCTCTGACTATTCAGAGACCGGAAGATCTTGGCCAATATCTCCAAATGTGGCTCGGTGTTATATTTTGTTTTATAATGGGCCTTGGGACGTTCTCTTATTGTAAAAGTGTTATATAAATGCAGCTTTATGTTGTTAACAACAGGGAACAAGTTCAACTGAAAGAAACAGAGGCTGTTTGTCCTCTGTATTTGCAATTTCAAAATGGATAATTATTTGCATAGGAATTGGTTACACACCTACAGAAAGTGAACAAAGTACTGATTATTGAAGGGTCATGAGGACTCGAAACGTCAACCGTGCTCTTCTCCGCCGATGCTGCCAGACCCGCTGAGTTTTTCCAGGTATTTCTGTTTCTGTTTTGGATTTCCAGCATCCGCAGTTTTTTGTTTTTACATATATATATTTTAATACTGATTATTTGCCATTGATTGCAAAACCCAGGAGGATGTATAAAGTTTTTAGTGTAATAACTTCGTAATAGCATGAAACCTGATGTTATCATTAGATTTTTATCGCAAAGGAACCTGTGGGACTCTTAGCTCAAGTAAATAACATCTTCTGAGGCAGAGTCTAAAAGTGTTTATGATTGGCATTAGTATTGAATACTGTTTCCAACCTTCATCCCATTCCGCCCACTTCCAAGAGATGCTTAGCCTAATTTTGCTGGTCGACGATAAAAATGAGTGTTATTAAAGCAGCTATATTTTAATTATTCATGTAGAGAGGCTTAGAATGGACTATTTATATGTATCTATGCAGCTGATTTGGCAAAAGAAGAGAGTTTTTTTTCCCCAGAAACCAATCAAAAAGATCAATGGGCGGAATTTTCCACTCTCACCAGCAGCGGGAATCCTGACGGGCAGGGATACTTAATTTGGCATAAATGAAAAAATCAGTTTCCCGCCGGTGGAAAAAGGGTTTGGAATTTTGTCCTCCTGACTTTCAAGTAAAAGATGAGCCGAGTTTCCCGCTGAGCAATGTTGGGAATCCCATTTGCATTCATTAGCATCTTAAGAATTCTCATTAAAAGGCCAGCTCGCCAGAATTACATTCCCCATCCAATTAAGTGACCTACCAGCAGTTATTTAGAATGGTCCCTTTTACAACTGTGTATAAGTGGCACACGCCTGGTGAGTTTCTCATCATCCTTGGCTTGGAGGTCAGTAGACACTGCTTTTGCCTCCTTTAATACTGTAGCTGCTGCGGGGGGGGGTGGTGGGGGGAATATTTAAGAGGTTGTCCTGGGGCTGCATGGGCCATGTTAGAAGGCTCTGCATGGCACACATGTCTTGGTCTGGGTCTTGGGGGTGGCAAGGCCTCTCTAGGCAATGATGGTCGAAAACAGAATGATGTGTAGGGTGTAGTCAGTCAACTAAGACATTTGGTCCTGGGGGTTCGAGGCATGATATTGGGAAACAGAGGGCACAGTAACATGCAGGGGAGGAATCGCTATTCTGTATGTCGGTAGCTGAAAAGTCATGGAGGGGGACTGGATGGTCTCTTGGGGGTGGGGTCTCGAAAAGTAAGGGCACATGCGGCCTCAAGAATGGGAGGGGTCAGATCGACCAAAAGCATGGGGACATCAACATTGAAGGGATCAAGGGGGAGAACAGGAATATTAACATGTACAATGATGGGGTTAAGGGTTAACGACAGGAGGAATAGGAATTAGGAGGTGGGTGGAGGAGGGTGGGAGGAACTTGGTGGGTGATGGGGGAGGTTAGAAGTTGTCGCACTCATGAATCTAATGAGCACCTTGTTCACCCTCAGTGATCAATGACACAGTTGGAAAAACAAGCTTGAAAAAATGGGAAGGGCCTCAAGGCAAGTGGGAGGAGTTCAGCACAACTATTTTGGGCCAATTGAAGGGGCACCCTATTAATTTCCTGCTCAAACCATGGAGAGCATGGCTCAGCTGAGCGTTGGACTTGAGGGTCTAATGCACAATGAATAAGCTTTGCTCCTTTACTAATGGTGAGCATTCAGGCAAGAATCCATTAAGTCTTGATGCTGCTGTGCAGTTGGTCTTAATGGCCATCTGATCCTCACAGGGGAAAGTGAAAAGGGAAGGAAGATCAAACAATCAACAACCACAGCTGCTGCACAGAAGCTAAATGGACACTACAGGCCTCAAGATTTCCAGTATACTGGTCATGGCTTACAAGGCATCATACTTACAGTCATGACATAAGTACAAGGCTAGGTTATCGATAGTTATTGTCTCGGCTACTGGAGGCGAGCGGACAATATCCTGATTGAGGGTCTTTGCGCAAAGGTCTACTGAGCCAAATCAAGACCCTCACTGTGAATGCACAGGGGATGCTCAGTCACCTGTGGACCTCCAGGATGTTATTAGCCTGCAAGGAGTGGCCCCTGGGAATGCTATATATAGGCTGACGGAAGACCAATGGCTTGAGACTGGATTCCTGGCTTGGGGATAGGGAGTAGGCCATTCAAGGGGAAGTAGCAATGATTGCTCAATTACATCCGTTCACAGATACAAGGAAGAGTGGAGAATGCAGGCTGCAGGCAATGCTGCTTGGTTGATAGCTGTGATTAGAATGAGAAGGGCCCGTCACTGAATGGTACAGCTCCAGGAAGACCATTGGCTTGAGGACAAGAGCCAGTGGGGCCCCAGGAGGTCCCAGATGCTGCCGAGGGGCAAAATCCACAAAGACATTTGGTGCGATCAAGGGTCTATAGGAGACACAGCTCATACATGGTGATGAGCAAAAGACAGAACAGCAGGTGCCTTCAGTTGTCTAGGGATATGGTAGCTTATATTTGCCAACTTCTCCATGAGGAACTCATGTCTCAAGAATCTAGAGGGCATCTCGTGCGTTTGCTTTGAAGGTGATCGCCATACTGAACGTTTTTGCCAGCGGGTCCTTCCAGGGCTCCACTAGGGACCTTTGTGGAATATCACAAACGGCGACACACAAATTCAAAAGGGAGGTGATAGATGCCTTTTTTAATAAAGCTCATCATTACGTCCCATTCCACGTGGCTGATGCAAGCCAGGCTACCAGAGCTGTGGGATTTACTGAGATCTCAAGCTTCCTGCAAGTGCAGGGAGCCTTTGACTTCACACATGTGCCCTTGAGAGCTCCTTGGCAGCAGCCTGAGAGGTTCATTAATAAAAAAGGATTTCAGTCCCTGAATGTCCAGTTCATTTGTGATCACAGAAAGCAGACCCAGCATGTTTGTGCTGGGTACCCAGGGAACTCTCAACTCGCAGGTCCCACAGATCTTTGAAGGATCTTGGTGCTTTGAGGGTTGGCTCCTTGGTGATAAGGGGTACCTTATGACTAATGACACCCATTGAGTGCATCTGAACAGAGATACAATGCAGCACATCCAGTCTCGAGGTCCTTAATAGAGCAAACGATTGGCCTCCTGGAGATGCATTTCTGATGTTTGGACCATCAGGTGGGGACTCTCCAATAATCACCATAGAGAATGTCCCGCATCACTGTTGTTTGCTGCGCCCTGCACAACCTAGTGCTGCAAAGGGAGTTGTGTTGCCTGAGGGGAGACATTGAGGAGTTAGGCATCACCTCAGAAGAGGAGGACGTTGAAGGGATGGCTCTGAAGGAGGTCAAAGATTCAGACGAGCCACATGAGGATGCCATTGCAAGGGCATGACGCAGCAGATATGTCCGTGACAACCTTCTAGCCATACGATTCCAGGAGGATTAAGGTGAATACAAATTGTCACCATCAAAGTTTTCTTCAGCCTTTGATGCATGGGATGCCTTCATTCTCAGCTTGAACATCTCAGGAAAGGTCAGAAATCTCACAATGATCACGGAAATAGCATTAGTCAACTTATGCCCTAGCGACGGGCTTAACCTTGGAAGGGAAAGTAGCCTTAGCAACATATGTAAGCTGCGGAGTGTGATTAGCACTTCCTTAGTGCACACCCTTAAGCAACTCCATATAGTACAGTTCTTTTACCCATGACGTCACCAAGTCAGTGTGCCTGGCAGGTTAGAAGCGGCTGAAAAGCCAAATCACACAGGGATACGCTCATGTCAGTATGACACCAGCTTAGTAAGGCAGCCCAAACATACAAACCATTCTTCAATCACTTGCGCTTGAACATCTCAAGAGGAGGCAGAATCCAGAGAACTTTTTTTTTTGCAAAAATATACTTTATTCATAAAATATCTTCAACCACATTCCAAACCATTTCAAAAACACCATTACAAGGGTACAATCCGGTTCAACTTTTACAAAATGTATCACCAGGTGCATCAGTACAAACAATATTACAATCATTTACAGCCTTTCATTTTGAGCTGTACAGCCCGAGGGGATTTAAACAGTTCCCAGTCCCTCGGTGCCCTGTGGCAGAAAGGTCTTAGACAGCGACCCTTCCCCATTGCGCCTTTGCGGCAGCTGCCCCAAGCTTTAGTGCGTCCCTCAGCACGTAGTCCTGGACTTTGGAATGTGCCAGTCCGCAACACTCGGTCGGGGACAACTCTTTGTGCTGGAAGACCAACAAGTTTCGGGCAGACTAAAGCGCGTCTTTCACCGAGTTGATGATCCTCCAGCTGCAGTTGATTTTTGTCTCAGTGTGTGTCCCTGGGAACAGCCCGTAGAGCACAGAGTCCTGTGTCACAGAACTGCTCGGGATGAACCTCGACAGAAACCACTGCATCTCTCTCCAGACCTTCTTTGCAAAGGCACAATCCACAAGGAGGTGAACAACGGTCTCTTCCCCACCACAGCCACCTCGAGGGCAACGTGCAGAGGGGGTGAGACTCCTGGCGTGTAGGAAGGATCTGACGGGGAGGGCCTTTCTCACCACCAGCCAAGCCACGTCTTGGTGCTTGTTGGAAAGTTCTGGCGATGAGGCATTCTGCCAAATGACTTTGACAGTCTGCTCGGGGAACCATCCCACAGGATCCACCCTCTCCTTTTCCCTCAGGGCCTCTAAGACGTTACGTGCTGACCACTGCCTGATGGACTTGTGGTCAAAGGTGTTTTTCTGCCTAAATTTTTCCACGAGGGACAGGTGGTACGGCACGGTCCAACTACTTGGCAGCGTGGCCAGACCCATCCTTCGCAACACCGGGGACAGGTAGAACCTCAGCACATAGTGACACTTGGTGTTTGCGTACTGAGGGTCTACGCACCGCTTGATGCAGCCACACACAAAGGTGGCCATCAGTATGAGGGCGATCTTGGGCACGTTTTTTCCCCCTTTATCTAGAGGCTTGTACATCGCGTCCCTGCGGACACGATCCATTTTTGACCTCCAGATAAAGCGGAAGATGGCTCGAGTGATCGCCACCACGCAGGAGTGTGGAATGGGCCAGATCTGTGCCACGTACAGCAACAGCGAGACTGCCTCACACCTGATGACCAGGTTCTTACCCGCAATGGAGAGGGAGCGTCGCTCCCACATGCCCAGTTTCCTTTTCACCATAGACACTCGCTCCTTCCAGTTTCTAACGCATGCCCTGGTCCCTCCGAACCATATACCCAGCACCCTCAGGCCGTCAGCCCTGACAGTGAAGGGGACAAAGGATCGGTCAGACCAGTTCCCAAAGAACATGGCCTCGCTCTTCCCATGATTTACCTTGGCTCCCGAGGCCAGTTCGAACTGGTCGCAGATGTGCATCAGTCTGCGCACCGACAACGGGTCCGAGCAGAAGACGGCGACATCATCCATGTACAGGGAGGCTTTTACCTGAGTGCCTCCACTGCCTGGGATCGTCACTCCTCTTATGCCCGGATCCTTCCTGATGGACTCGGCAAAGGGTTCTATGCAACACACGAAAAGAACAGGCGAGAGAGGACAGCCCTGCCTGACTCCAGATTTAATCGGAAAGCTATCTGTTTCCCACCCATTGATTGAGACTGCGCTACTGATGTTAGTGTAGAGCAGTTGGATCCAATTTCGAATTCCCTCCCCAAACCCCATTTTGGACAGCACATCCACCATGTAGGTGTGCGATATTCTGTCAAAGGCCTTCTCCTGATCCAAGCTGATGAGGCAGGTATCCACACCCATGTCCTGTACATAGGCAATCGTATCCCTGAGCAGCGCCAGGCTGTCAGAGATCTTCCTGCCTGGCACAGTGCAGGTCTGGTCAGGGTGAATCACCAATTCCAGCGCGGATTTGACCCGACTGGCGATGACCTTGGACAGAATCTTATAGTCCACATTCAACAGTGAAATGGGTCGCCAATTTCTAATTTCCTCCCTTCCCCCCTCGTGCTTGTAGATGAGGGTGATGATGCCTTTCCTCATGGATTCTGACATACTACCGGCCAGGAGCATACTCTTGTACACTTCTAGCAGGTCTGGGCCGATCAAGTCCCACAGAGCTGAATACAACTCCACCGGCAAGCCGTCGCTTCCAGGAGTTTTACTCTTCTCGAAGGACTCAAGGGCCTTAGTCAGTTCATCAGGAGTAAGCGGTTTGTCCAGGCTCTCCCGCGTACTGTTGTCTCTCAGAATCCAGAGAACTCCATTTCTCCCATCACCAGCTCTCATCAATACATATTGCAGAGGCAGCATCTTGCTGCTGACCCCCAATCGCCCTTCACATATCAGGGTGCAGCGACCTTCAACTCTACATCATGCAGCAAAGCTGCGAATTTGTTTGCATTGTCCTCACATAGAGTACTTCCCCAGGACAATGGTTTGATGAGTACCAAACAGTCAGGACCCTGCAATTGTCAGAAACCTGAAAAATGTTTGTCCTGAATCACTTCTGCATGAGGGATAAACCTGGTCCAGTCGGTGTTGACACAGCAGTCGATGACAAAATCTTCCTTTCACAGACTCTGCTGAGGACTTAGGAGATTTACAAGTGTATTGCTTTCAGAGCATTTAATCCTTGAATCACAAAGGCCAATCCTATCTATATACCCTAAGTCAATGAGTGCACTGTCATGCAATCAATTCCAGATCAAGTTGTGTGCTGTGCCTTTACACAAGGATCACGTTAAGCACTGCTAAGCGGCCGTCCAGGTCCAATGTAAGCTGGAGGTAGGGAGATGGCTTCGTCAAGATGAGTACACACCTCTGACATCACATGCTCATACCCCTCTTGCAGACATTTGTAAGTTTCCCAATTGATCCTTACTTCACTAGTTCAGAGTCATGTGGGGAAAGTGGGAACCAAGCATTGGAAAGACGTTCAGCCTTAAACACAGAGACAAGATCTATCTGCAGAGAGGCAATGAAAGTCTATGGGGTTTGAAGTTTGACACTACTTTTTTCATTAACTCACTCTCATTAAGTGCCATTGCAAACTACATATTTGAGAAACAATTATAACTTTAGTTATAATGACTACTGGTGTCATCCACATGGACTGCAGCGGTTCAACAAGGCAACTCACCATCACCTTCTCAAGAGTAATTAGTGATGGGCAATAAATGCTGGCCTAGCCAGTGATGCTTCTATCCCAGGAATGAATCATTTTTAAAAAACAGGCAGTGTGACAGCAGCAGGATAATCACGAACCATGATAAGCACTCCTCCAGAGCTCAAATATTGTCTGCCTGTGATTTAAAGCTGACAGGTGTATTGGCTAGCCATCAGTGTGACATATGGTGTGCATTTCCTGATGTCGCACTAAAGACTACTCACTGTGGTGAGTTTGAGAGAGAATTAATGCAACTGAAGATCCAGATAGGATTTCATTGGGGCGGGGTACATTTTGGATCCTTAAATTGGCATTGATTAATACAACATATACTTACAGAGGTGAAAGTCAAAACAATGAGTGAACATCCATGCCACCAGAATGCATTCAAAATTTCTTAATTTTTCTTACCTCACCACTACGTCTAGGTGCAGCCCCAACATCTGAAGCTGAGGTGGAGGTAGCCTGCTGACTGCTATGCCCTGTTGTTTGCGATTACTTCAGTGGGTGTCCACTGCAGGTGCACTCTCCTCAGCCTGACCTGCTGGAGTTGATGGGGTCACTGGCAGAGGGGAGTTAGAGTGACAGATTATCCTTGGAATTTCCTGGGTGTCGGCCTGGCGCTTCTCTTCCCTGTCGATGCCCCCTCCCTGTCTCCTTGAGAAGAAGGGGCACCCGCAGGGAGGTCAAGGTGCCCTGTCCCCCTCTCGTCAAGCCACTGGTGGAACACACGCATGGCTAGGGCAGGGTGCAGGTCTGAGCGCAAATCTGGCAGACCTGGGTCTCCAAGGTGGCTGCCACTCTTCCAATGGAGAACACTCGTATACTGAAGCCACGACAGTAGACAGAACATGGACGGACTACTCCATCCTTCATTCCAGTCAGCTGACGGCCTCTGACAACTCTGGCTGATGTTCCCCTGCCTGTCTCTGCTTCTCCAATATGCCTCTGAGGTTGGATTCCAGAGGCTCATCATTGGACCAGGTCTCATCAGGGGCCTGGTCTCCAGCAGTCCTGCTGAGACCTTGGCTGTTGCTGCCTCCGCCAGCTGTAGACACATGTTGATGAGGTGATCACCAGACTCTAGAACTGGGCCCCACCGAGGTCAGTGTATCTGCACTACTTGAGGATGCAGGTGAATGCAGTGATGATTCTTCCTCTGAGCATATGTCTGCTTCCTTCTCAGAGATGGTCTGAGGGTTGGGGCTCAGTCTTCTTCTCGAGGGAGTCTTCCCCCTTTTATTACTGGTACCTGTAATGGAGAGGAGAGAGAATTAAGCAGGTTCATACATCTAAGATTACTCAAAGTCTTGTCTGCATGTGGCCAACGTATACTGGATGCACCCTCACTGGCTTGTTGGGGAGAGGCTGACCTTGCCTTCTACACAGGAACAATCCCTTTCCTTACCAGCAAGCTTGCCAACCTGTTCCTTGAACCCTGGCAGGGTCTGCAACTCCAGGGTTCCCCTGCTGGTCATGGCTCTCTTCCTTTTGTTACATGAAAACTTGCCCTGCATAAGATAGATAGATTGACTATGAGGTGATACAAATGGGCTTGGTGATAGATAGCATGGAATGTTTCAAGCTGAGTTCTACATTGAACAGGACATCAAAATTTCCCACGGCTTCCCAGGCAATCTGGCAGCATGGAAGAGGTTATGGAACCGAGAGAAGTGGTGGAAAGGTAAAATTGGTTTCTGTGAATGATGTCTCCAAGAAGCAATATGTGACTGGAGTGGTGAAGAGGCCTAAGAATAGTTATCTGTAGACTCCAGAGGTGAAAGTGCACGAGCAGAAAGAAAAACATTGCTGGGATTGGGCTGGATGCATTCACAGAAATAAGAATAAAATCATGCAAAGGGTTTCACAGAGCTGAACAATGGGCAGCAGAATAATTTGTAATACATTATAAGTGATAAACACTATATGATATAAATTATCAGACTATGCTACAGTAGGTGCAAGCACAGGACAACGAAATGGGCTACAGCGTCATAGATCTGTCTCTAAACTGCAATAATGAGGCTTTGCACTAACAGCCTCTGTTCCAGGAATATCTGTTCTTCTATTCTCAGTTTAGGTATACCCATGCCTGCCTCAAACTTTGCCATTTTTAGTTACAGATAACAGGGAACTGACCCTTTATCCATTGCTGATTGAATTTAGGCCTATTTACTCATTCCAGCTCCTGTTGTGTCAAAATGCTCTGCTATCTGGCTTTGTGTTATAATTTGTGCCTAAATATTCCTCTCAAGCATGCTGTATTCTTCACCCAGATGCTCTAAATACACTCTAACCTCTCCAGTCTGGAAATCTATTGTTTGGAAACATCAATTGCCTGAAATTTTTTGAGCAGATCAAAGGAACAATTTAGTACAGCACTTTGGGAGTGGAAACATGGAAGATATTGTATTTGGATATGTTTGACTAATTTGTCGGAGTTCTTTGCAGAAGTAATAAACAATGTGGATAAAGAGGAACCTAAGGAAGTGCTATACTTAGATTTCTAGAAGACATTTGACGAGGTGCCACGTCAAAAGTTACTATGCAAAATAAGAGGTCATGGTGCAGGGAGTAAATTATTAGCATAGAGAGAGGATTGGTTAGCTAACAGGAAACAGAAATTAGGCATGAATGGGTCATTTTCTAGTTGCCAAGATGTGATGAGTGGAATGCCACAGGGATCAGTGCTGGGGCCTCAACTATTTACAATTTATATCAATGACCTGAGTGAAGGGACTGAATGCATAGTTGCTAAATTTGCTGATGACACAAAGATAGGCGGAAAATAAGTTGTGAAGAGGACATAGGGAGCCTGCAAAGGGATATATATAGGTTAAGTGAGTAGGTAAAAATTTGGCAGATGAGAATAGAATGTGGGAAAATGTGAGGTTGTCCACTTTGGCAAGAAGAACAGAAAAGTAGAATATTATTTAAATAGAGAGAGACCTGGATGAGCACTTGGCACGTCATAACATTCAAGGTTATGGGCCAAGTGCTAGTAAATGGGATTAGATAGATAGGTCAGGTGTTTCTCACGTGTCGGTGCAGACTCGATGGGCTGAAGGGCCTCTTCTGCACTGTGTGATTTTGTGAGCGAGACTTCAGAATTCTACAGTACAGAGGAATCTGGGTATCCCACCTGGATCACAATAAGTTAGCATGCAGGTACAGAAAGCGGAAGGCAAATGGAATGTTAGTCTTTATTACAAGGGGGGATGGAATATAAAAGTAGGGAAGTCTCACTATAACTGTCCAGGGCAATGGTGATACCATACCTAGGGTACTGTGTACGGTTTTGGTCATCTTACTTAAGGAGGGATATACTTGCATTGGAAGCAGTTCAGAGAAGGATCACTGGGCTGATTCCTGGGATGAAAAAGGTTGGATTATAAGGGAAGGTTAGGCAGGTTGGGCCCATACTCATTGGAATTTAGAAGAATGATGATCTTACTGAAACAGATAAGATTCTGAGGGGCTTAACAAGGTAGATGCTGAGAGGATGTTTCCTCCTGCGAAGAAGTCTAGAACTAGGGGGCACAGTTTTAACAATAAGGGGTCTCCCATTTAAGACAGAGATGAGAAGGAATTTCTTCTCAGATGGTCGTTAGTGTTTTGAATTCTCCTGTGCAGAAAATGGTGGAGGCTGGGTCATCGAATATATTCAAGGCCGCGTTTGATAGGTTTTTGATTGACAAGGGAGTCTCAAGGGTTATGGGGGACAGGAAAGAAAGTGGAATTAAGGCCGCAATCAGATCGGGCATGGTCTTATTGAATGGAGGAAAAATGGGCCAAATGGTCTACTTCCCCTCCTATTTCTTATGATCTTATGATTAAGCTTCATCAATTGTCATTGAAGCCACCATCCAGGACAACCTCTAATTCTCTACCCTCCATAAATTTCAGTTCATCCACAATTCTGCAGTCTGAATGGTGACTCCAAACCATGTCTTCCTCACCGATTACCTCAATATTCACTGACCTACATTTGCTTCCGCCACCCATTCACTTGAAGCTCCCTCTTTGTCTGCTAACCACCAACACCACCTCCCCCACCCCTGCCACCCCCAATACCTCCAATTTAAAATTCTCATCCTCTTCCTTAATTCCTTTCATGGCCTTTCCCTTCCTTATGTCTGCGACCTCCTATAACCCTGAACTCCCTTCATCCCACCATTAGGGTCTGTACCTTCAGTCACCTGGGTTTGAAACTTCTCTGCTTCTCCACCTCACCCTCCTCCTTAAAAACCTCTCTCTCTCTGACCAAGTTTTCACTCATACCATTTTTGGCCCAGTGTCAATTCACAATTGAATATAATCGTGTGGTGTATGTCAGCCCTCCTCTCCTTTTCATTTGAGAGGTTGGGAGGTGGTGGCATAATGGTAATGTCACTGGACTAGCAATCTAGAGGCCCAGGCTAATGCTCCGGGGACATGGGTATAATCACACCATAACAGCTGGTGGAATTTAAATTCAATTAATAAATTTAGAATTAAAAACTAGTCTTGGTGATAGTGACCATGAATACATTGTTGATTGTCGTAAAAACCCATCTGGCTCACTAATGTCCTTTGGGGAAGGAAATCTGCTGTCCTTACCTGGTCAGGCCTACACGTGACTTCAGATTCACAACAGTGTGGTTGACTTTTAAATGCCCTCTGAAACGGCCTAGCTAGCCACTCAGTTGTATCAAACTGCTACAAAGTCTAAGAGGAGTGAAACTGGACAGACCACCCAGCATCGACCTAGGCACCAGAAACAACTACGGCACACCTGTCAACCCTGCAGAGTCCTCCTTACTAACATCTGGGGGCTTGTTCCAAAATTGGGACAGCTGTCTCAGACTAGTCAAGCAACAGCCTGACATAGTCATACCTTACAGAAAATGTTCCAGACACCATCATCGCCATCCCTGGGTATGTCCTGTCCCACCAGCAGGACAGACCCAGCAGAGGTGGCGGCACAATGGTATACAGTTGGAGGGGAGTTGCCCTGGGAGTCCTCAATGTAGACTCCAGACCTCATGAAGTCTCATGGCACCAGGTCAAACATGGGCAAGGAAGCCTCCTGCTGATTGCCACCTACTACCACTCCCTCAGCTGATGAATCAGTGCTCCTTATTGAACACAATTTGGAAGAAGCACTGAAGGTGGCAAGGGTACAGGATGTATTCAAGTTGGGGGACTTCATTGTCCATCACCATTAGTGGCTTGGTAGCACCTCTATTGACCGAGCTGGCCGAGTCCTAAAGATATAACTGCTAGACTGGATCTGCAGCCGTTGCTGAATGAACCGAGAGGGAAGAACCAACTTGTTCTTGTCCTCACCGATCCACCTGTTATAGATGCATCTGTCCATGACAGGATTAGTAGGAGTAATCACGGCACAGTCTTTGTGGGTGCACTGCAGAAACTCACCAAGACTCCTTAGGCAGAATCTTCCAAATCCATGACCACTACCATCTAGAAGGACATGGGCAGCAGATACATGCAAACACCACAACCTGGAAGTTTCCCTCCAAGCCACTTACCATCCTGACTTGGAAATATATCATAGTTCCTTCACTGTCGCTGGGTCAAAATCCTGAAACTCCCTCCCTAACAGCACTGTGGGTGCACCTGCACCATAGGGACTGCAGTAGTTCAAGAAGGCAGCTCACTACCATTTCCTCAAGGGCAATTAGGGATGGGCAATAAATACTGGCCTAGCCAGCGAAGCCCAAAAGAGACAAAGTCCTGTCTTCACTTTGAGGAACCCTCCATCGTGTTGTGTGGTACAACCACCATGCTAAATGGGATAGATTTCGAACAGATCTAGCAACTCAAGACTGGGCATCCATGAAGCGTTGTAGACCGTCACCAGCAGCAGAGTTGTACACAACCACAATCTGTAACCTCATGGCCTCGCATATGCCCCACTCTACCATTACCATCAAGCCAAGGATCAACCCTGGTTCAATGAAGAGTGCAGGAGGGCATGTCAGGAGCAGCACCTGGCGTACCTAAAAATGAGGTTTCAACATGATGGAGCTACAAACCAAGACTACTTGCATGCCAAACAGCATAAACAGCATGCAATAGACAAAGCTAAGAATCCCACAACCAATGGATCAGACCTAAGCTCTGCAGTCTTGCCACATCCAGTAGCGAATGGTGGTGGACAAAATTCAGGCTTGGGTTGATAAGTGGCAAGTAACATTTGCACCACACAACTGCTGGGCAATGACCATCTCCAAGAAGGGAGAATCCAGTCATCTCCTCTTGACATTCAATGGCATTACCATTGCTGAATCCCCACTACCAACATCCTGGGGGTTATCATTGACCAGAGACTGAACTGGACCAGCCATATAAAAACTGAAGCTATAAGAGCAAGTCAGAGGCTGGGAATTCTGTGGGAAGTAACTCACCTCCTGACTCCCCAAAACATGTCCACCATCTACAAGTCAGGAGTTTGATGGAATACATTCCAGTTGCCTGGATGAGTGCAGCTCCAACAACACTCAATAAGTTCAACACCATCCAGGACAAAGCAGCTCACTTGATTGGCACTCCAGCCACCACAATAAATATTCATTCCCTCCACCATTGATGCACAGTGGCAGCAGTGTATACCATCTACAAGATGAACTGCAGCAAGTCACCAAGGCTTCTCAAACAGTACTTTCTAAGCCCTTGACTTTTACTACCTAGAAGGATAAGGGCAGCAGACTCATGGGAATACCACCACCTGCAAGTTCCCCTCCAAACCACACACTGGCTTGGAATTATGTCTCCGTTCATCTGTCAAAATCCTGGAACTCCCTCCCTAACAACACCATGGGTGTACCTACACCACATGGATTGCAGCGGTTTAAGGAGGCAGCTCACCATCACCTGCTTGAGGGCAATTAGGAATGGGCAATAAATGCTGGCCTAGCCAGCGGTGTTCAAATCCCGTGAAAGAATATTTTAAAATGTTCCTCTTTAAACGTTGCTCATCTGCAATTTCTTCCCGTTATGAGACATTAAATGATCTGTTTCCCCCACTACTGCAGGCCTACTGAATGTTTTCAGCAATTTTTATTTTTGCTTCAGATTTCTAGCATCTGCAGTTTTGTTTTTGGCTTTGTTGTATTCATTAACTACTTGGAAAATTGTTAGAACTGGAAAAAGCACTGGCCACACCCTTTGGGCCTGAGGCAGTAGGCAGCTGGAGATAAAAATTCATATCACTTGTCAGTGAAGTTAAATTTCTTTGTAAATTCTGAAGCATTCCAGAGCCTGCATTATTATATATTAAAATGGAAAGTCTGATAAGCCTGTTCTTTTGACTTCGCCTTGGCGTTTGATTGTTATACATTTGAATTGCAGGAACATTTTCTATACATTAAAAAAGATTCTAACTTTCCAAACCGCTATAATTAGTAAAAGAATTTCTTTCCTGCAAGAAAAGAAAGTAACATGCTTTTCATTTTAGCATTTCTTCAAAATAAAGTAGTGTATGGCTGGTTTTGGTTTTAAATGTATACCGAGTGGATCTTAATATCTTATTATGTATTCTACTAAAATATGTTTTAGTAAAATACGTTTAAGTACGTAACCTCTCTTGCCAGGCTGCCCCAAATTTAGGAACACTTGTGGTTACATGCCAGTTTTCTACTGTGCATCAGTCTTCCACTGATCATCAGCATCAAGTGCAAATACAGATAATGTCACTGACAAAAAAAAAATGCATTAGTTCAAAACTAAAGGAAGATTTGAAAGAAATCGATGAGTAGTTCAAACATTTTCGCTTCTATTGCTGCAGTTTGACAGAAATAATAAGGAGCCCCACTAAAGAGTTTGGAAAATAGGGCAGAGATTTCTTAGGGGCTTCAGGACGCAGATGTCAGACCAAATGAGGAACCACAGCCCACACTTGCCAACGGCATTGTAATCTCCATGGAAGCGGCCTCCTAATTGGCCACCTCCACAGCAGATGGGCTCTCGATGTTCAAGTCCCAGAGGGCCAGCAAATCCAGAGCAACATCTGTCCCACAGGGAGAGGTGGGCACTGTTGAGGCAGGTTTGGGCCCTCGGATATGTAAAATTAAATAACAGAGAGTGGGGAAGGGAAAGAGAAATAGGGGTAATCCCAGCAGGGGGCTGCTGGAGCTGTGCAGGCAGCTTAATTTTCCTTCCTGCAGCCCCCTTCAATTGAGCATGGAGTCTCTGGCTCCAATGACCCTTACAGCCTGCCATATGGAGGCCACCTACATTGAGCTGGCAGCCTCCCTATGCTGCATGTGGCTACTCCACTGTCAGCAAAATACCAACAAGCCTGAAAAATCACCCTAATTGAGGCCTTAAAATATTTAAATGACTTCCTCAGTGGCGGGTATGCTTTGGCACGCAGTCTCAATGCCACTCTGCCCTATTTACCCAGGCCCCCACTCACCTCCAACCCCATCTTCATGGGGGTCAGGAAAGCCTTCCCCCAAGAGTCTAAATGGGGTACAGGAGAAAAGGGATCTACTGATACAGATACACAAGTCATTAGAAGTAGTTAATTAGACCATTAAATAAAGAAAGAAGCACTGAGGTTCATTTCTAAAGGAATAGAATTGAAAAGCAGAGAAGTTATGTTAAAATTGTGCAGAGCCCTAGTTGGACCACACTTCGGAATAGTGTGAACAGTCCTGGCCTCCTTTGGGATATACTGGCACTGGAAAAGGTACAAAAAAAATGTATAAAATTAATACCAGAACATAAGGATTTCTGGGATTCTTTCCTTGGAGACTGAAGGGTGACCTGATAGAGGTCTTTAAGGTTGTGAAACAGTTTGATGTGTAAACATCAAAGAAATGTAAAGATATTTCTACTTGCAGACAGTTTAAAACTAGGGGGCCATGAAAATGAGACAATCATTAATAATTCCAGTGTGGAGTTCAGGAGAAAGTTTTCTTTACCCAGTGGTTAAAATATAGATCTCACTGCCACCAGTAATAGTAAACGCATTTAAGGGGAAGCCAGATAAACATGACGGAAGGAGGGAGGAATAGATCAATGCTGATTGGGTGGGAGGGCCCACATGTAGCATAAATTTTGGGATGGACCGGTTGGGCTAGATGGGTTGTGTCTGTACTGTACATTCCAAGTAGCAACATGCAAGTTAACAATGACAATAGGCCATGCAGCATACTATTTCAGGTCTGAAATGTTAATTAAACATTTCTAAACAAAATATCTGAAAAAGTACTTACACTTTCAACTCAATTGTTGCAAGGTAATCATCATTGACTAAATTAACTTTGCTGTACACTTATGTGACTTGATCGTTTCTGTTCCACTGAAAATTCTAACTTCATGACATATGACCATTTTAAAAGAGAGGAACATTGGAGAAGCTGGTCATCTCTATTTGGCAGAAAAGAGTTATCACACTGTACTAAAAAACAATTAAAAAATACACTTACCCAAAGTGTAAAGAATACAAGGAGCCTGGGGTCTTGAGTTAAAGTGGATGTGCCAAAAAACTCAGCATGCACAAGGCCTGGCAGAGTACAATGCAGGAATGGCAGTAAAAAGTTGCAAAGTCAGATACTTTGCTTTAGTTGCTTTGAAAACTCAATTATGGACTAGTTTCTAAAACTGGTAATCTTCCTTTTGAACCAGTACACCTCTCCAATACTTAATATTCAGAGCAATCTTTTCCTCCTGGAGTAAATTGTAACAGAATGGGTTGAGCAAAGTGCCTGCTCTCAAATTTGTTAGCAGCACTATGAGATCTCTGCCATGGTGCTGTAAAGTTTCATGATAATGCAGGGAAAACACAGAATTGCATCCAGAAATATTGGACTTTAAAAAATAAGACCTGAGTTTTTAAAATGCACATAAGCCATTGGTTGGAATGCTGCAGGGTCAGTCCCTAAGAGATAGTAAAACCTCACCCTGTTGCCAGACAAGGTGCTTCTAAAGACATCCAGAAACTAATTGCTCCCTTTGGTAGAAACAATGGGACATAATGGGAGATGAGCACCATCTCATCAAGAAATCCTGTGAGCGCTGCCCAGATTTGTGAACTTGCTTCCCACTTGGAATATACAAAGAAGGTGAGCTGAAAAGCTGCCCCGGCGTCTGTCTGTTGGTGGGTGTTCTGAGAAAGAGCAAGTGCTGGAAGTTTGACTCAGAAGTAACAGCCACACACAGTACCACTACAAATTGCCATTTTGCAGGTATCCCAATCTCTCCCCCTCTCATATATATTCACTTACTTGAAGCTAAATTCTTACTTTTAACCTGTATGACCAGACATGCATGAATTTTATCCTTTCTTGCCTTTAGTAATTAATAAAATTACTCTTACCTTTAACTCAAGGAAGTCTGATAAAATTGGCTCCTTCAAAACCAGAACGATTGGGTCTGGGGAAAAAGGTATCTGTGCAGGGGATAGTTTTAGATTAAATCATTAAATCTTGTTGCGACCAAGAGTCGGAGCGGGGGATGGGCTGAATAAAGACAGAAAGCCAGTTCATCCCTCCTCACCTGGGGCATAATAATTTGGGGGTGTCCCAGACAGATGGTGACAAATTGAGGGTCTCGCCTGGATCAACACCTTTGACCATAAGACGTAGGAGAAGTAGGCCATTCGGCCCATCGAGTCTGCTCCACCATTCAATGAGATCATGGCTGATCTGATAATCTTCAACTCCACTTTCTTGCCTTTTCTCCATAACCTTTGATTCCCTTACTGATTAAAAATCTGTCTCTCTCAGCCTTGAATATACTTAATGACCCAGTCTCTATAGCCCTCTGTGGTAAAGAATTCTATAGATTCACTACCCTCAGAGAAGAAAGTCCTCTATGTCTCTGTCTTAAAGAGCGACCTCTTACTCTGAGGTTATGCCCTCTGGTCCTAGACTTACCCACAAGGGGAAACAACCTCTCAGTATCTACTCTATCAAGCCCCCTAAGAATCTTATGTTTCAAGAAGATCGTCTCTCATTCTTCTAAACTCCAATGAGTACAGGCCCAGCCTATTCAACCTCTCCTCGTAAGTAAATCCCTCTATACCTGGGATAAACCAGGAACCTCACCTGGGGTGGGTCATAAAAGAAAAAATGCAAATTTTTTTTTTTTAAATGTCAGAGAGCCTCACTGAAGTGAAACAGAAAGGTGTAACATTTCATGGAATACAATAAAAGAAGAAGCTATTAACTTGAAATAAGGTTTAGCTCGTTAGGGCTGCAACATTTCCGTGGGCGGAATTTTCCATGCCTGCTGGCGGCGGGCGTGATCGGTGGCATGCGCAGACAATATGGCGCGATCTGTTTCACGGCGACGGGAAGGCAGGTCGTGATCGCCCGCTCAGCCCGCCAATGGCAGGCTGCATTTCCCGCCAACAGTCGTCAGGAAGCTCATTGCAATACATCAGCATATCATTAAAAGGTCATCCTGCCAGGCCCTTGGACCACGCTGGCAACAGGGTGAGGCTTTACTATCGTCTGTCCACATCGGCGGGAAAGCACATCGACATGTTTCACAACAGCACACAGGCGACGGGCACTTGGTGGTCTTCACTTTGGGGCAACAGCTGCCCAGCCTTGGAGGCAACTATTGTCTTGGTGAGTGAGGGGACGGGCGGGGGGGGGGTGCGGGGGGAAGGATTGCTGCCCAGGCGTTGGATCCTGCGCACAAGAAATTGAGCTGGGGGGCAGGGTAAGTGAGGGAAGTGGCCACGCATTAGGCATTAGGGACACCTGTATAAACTGACCATTCCTCTGCAACTGAGACAGTTCAGGCATAGCCAGTGATATGATTGGGGTCAGGCTCCTAGAATGCCTGCCCACACAAGCAACGAAGAGGTACCAGAAGGGCCACAAAGCGCTCCATACCTTAGCCCACCCGCCCCCCGCCAAGCCACAGGCTGCAAATCCATGACCACTTTACTAGGCTGCAGAGCAGTTGGACTGCACACGTTGTACGATCTCCCCGCCAATGCTGGCCATGTAACAGTCACTGCTGGAGGTGCTCACAGCCCCTTGCAATCTCAGCATCCCGGTTAGGAGCAGTCTCCTCCATGTTGCAGGTTGACAGGGCAGCCATGCAGCGCACTTATCTGTCGCCATCTGAGGGGTGACCAGCACCCTCCGGGAAGCATTAAGGGACTGTCACACAGGGCCAGGAAAGGTGCTAAGTACAGCCATGATAACCACATCTCTCTCTCTCTCTTTCATGCCACAGGACCACATTAGGAAAATGGAGCCTGGTGACCCAGTTTTATGCCTGATGGCCTACAGAGAGCGAAGAAGATGGAGGAGAGATTGACTGAGGCTCCTGGCCGCGCAAAAGCAGGAGCAGCAACCTTAGGAAGAAGGGGCTGCTGGGGCTCCCACACACGCTGCCCAGGAGAGACAGCGAGCTGGGCTGGTCGGCGCCTAGCAACACCCCATCATTCCTGCAGATGACCAAGAACCAGTGTTGCTGACAACTGCGCACGTCTAGGGACCTGGTTGCTCACATTTGCTCCGTACTGCAGGACTTGGCACCAGGTGGCATGGAGGGCACCCACTGCCAGTGGCTGAGAGTGACTGCGGGGCTCAATTTCGAAGTCAGTGGCTCCTTTCAGGGCTCCACAGGTGACCTCTGTGGGATACCACAAGCCTCCACCCACAAATGCATCGATGATGCGGGGTGCAATTGACTGCACCCATGCAGCGCTCAGGTGTCTGTCGTTATATACGGTGGACTACATCAACTGCAAAGGATTCCCCTCACTGAATGTGCAGCTGGTATGCGACCACCAGAAATGCATCCTCCAGGTGTGCGCACGACACCTACATCCTCAGTTGGTCTCAGATACCAGGATCAACAGAAGCTGCAGGGATGCCTCCTTGGGGACAACGGCTACCCGCAGAAGCCAAGGCTGATGGCACCTGTGTGGTGCCAGTATAATGAGGCTAATGCTGCAGCTCGCAACTTGGTGGAGCAGACCATCGGGATGCTGAAGATGTGGTTCTGGTGCCTGGACTGGTCTGGTGGAGCCCTGTAATACAGTCCGCAGAGGGTGTCGTGCAACATCGTTGTCTGCTGCGCCCTTTACAACCTGGCGCTCCAATGGGGAGACGAGCTGGTTGAGATGCAGGAGCTGCACATCTCCTCCAATGAGGAGGATGTCGACGGGGATGAGGGTGAGGAAGGCCTCAGAGGCAACGATGACAGGGATGAGGCCCTCGCACTGGCTAGGCGAGGCAGACGCGCTCAGTAGGCCCTCATAGCTGCTAGGTTTGTGGAGGATGACGACAACCACGCAGTGAGATGACCCCATAGATCCTCATCATGTTTGTGAACATTTGACTCCAGTCTGGTTTATGGCAGTGCAAATATCTCTGAGAATGCTCCCGTCATGGAGATGCAGTGGAGATGCACAATCGCTCGATTGCAGGAGGATGATGACGACATGCAGTGAGGACACTCCATAAGTCTTCACATAGCCTCTGAGAATGTCTGACTCCTGCCTGGCCGAGGGCAGCTCACTTGCGCTCTGTGATCAGGGTCACAGAGACACAGCCATGAAACTTTAGAAGCATCTGATGCTTTGTCTGCCTTCAGCGCCTGAGCCCTTCAGGAAATGGAGCACAGCATCAGTGCTCACAGATGCTGAAGAGATGGGGGCCAGTCCCACCTTAAAAGGTTCTGAGATCATAGAGTGAATGAGAACACTTTGTGACGCCTGCCCGCTACATTCTGGCAACAATGACAAGCACCGCCGAGGTGCAGGCATCAGTAATGTTTCCAGGGAGTGTGAAGCCAGACCATCACTGTGGTCTGAAGGCTGCACAGAGCACAGAGAAGAGGCCCTGGACTGAGACACCTGCCTTTATCTTGTGCAGAAAGGTTTCACATCCGAGTGACAAGAGCACTGCTCATCAGAACATGGAGCCACAGGCAGGGAGACATTTTTGGGAGTTTATTGACAATAGTGAACAATATGTACAAGTGATTAACACCCCTGCCCAGGCTGTGCAACTAATTTTCCTTAACTCTCCTAATCCTGCCGCTATGTCTTGGTGCTCCCCGGACATCCACAGCGGAGGTGGAGGCAGCCTGCTGACTGCAACACCCTGTCTATGACTTTGGCAGGAGTCCTCTGGAAGGTCAAGACTTGGAGTGCCCTGGCCTGCTTTCAGGGTCCTGCTGTGTGGCAGTGGCACCCTCCTCAACCAGTGGATCTAGAGCTGCTGAGGTCACAGGAAGGCGGGAGTTGGATGGGCCGGACACTGAGTCACCTGAATGGGATGGGCCCGGAGTATGCACCTGCAGATCCTCCTCCCTATGGGTGCCCGGAAGCTGTTGGCTGACTCCTTGAGGAGCAGGGGTAGCTGGAGTGAGATTGAGCTGCCCGTCACCCCTCTCGCGTACACACTGTTGGAGGTCAGTGATGGATTTGAGCCAGCGCAGCAGAGGAGCAAAGTCCTGGACCAAGGTCTCCATGGCAGCCGCCATCCTACCAGTGTTGACCTCGGTGCTTTGGCATGCCGGCACTATCACCTCAGACTGAAGGTGAATGGACTCCTCCATCGTGCTTTGCAATGAGAAGGGCAGCAGACATCCTTCCTGATGTTCCCAAGTTTGTATTTGCATCTCCAGCAACTATGACATGACTGAGTCCAGAAGCTTGTCATGCAACTCGGACTCAGCAAATTTCTGGCCTCCAGCAGTCCTCCGGGTGTCAGGAACCTGGGAAGACCCTGCTGCTGCCTGCAGTGGATCAGAGTGTGATGCGCTCACCAGATTGTGATCCCGGGATACTCTAAAGCTAGGTCCCACCGAGGTATGTGTCTCTGCACTGGTGGAGGGTGTGGGTGAGCGCTGTGACGGGACTTAAGGAGGGTGCCTCCAGATTCCTCTTCAGAGGTTTCTTTGGGGCTTGATTGGAGGCCCTGGATCATGGACTCAGTTGGCTGTTTGACAGATATGCCTGCGAAAGCAAGGAGAGATAATTAGTGCATGACAGTGGCCTGTGAAAGAGGACACATCACTTACTTGGTAGAGCAGCGCTGACCTCACTGTCAGCACAGGACCAGTCCAGATCGGGCCGGCCAGCTGGATGGCCCTGTTTTCAAAGTCCGTGAGGACCTTGATTTCAGGCATTCCACCATCAGTCTGTGACCTCTCTTTCTTGTTGGGTGCCAGCTTGACTTGCATGGATAGAGATGGTGAAAGTGTAAGCAGGATGCCTGCCAGGCCAGATGATAAATATGCCTGGCCTGTGTGGGTGGTGAGTTGTCTCATGGACTGGATGAGGACAATGATGGTGAGTTTGAGTGTGTGAATGGCGATGTCCCTTGAACTGGCAGAGAGTGAGGGCCCTGTGGATGTGTGCTGGGTTTGAGTGTCTGAGTTGAGAGTGATGAGAAGAGTGACTTACGTTGGTGGAATGGAGATCATTCATCCTTTTGCGGCACTGAGTGGCTGTTCTCTTCTGAAGGGCGTTAGCGCTGACCACTGTTGCCACCGCCTCCCAAGCTGGATTGGTCACGTTGCTGCCCATCCTGTGGCCAGAGCAGGGATACAGGACATCCCAGCGGGCCTCCACGGCATCCAGCAATTACTCGAGTGACCCGTCGTTAAAGCTCAAGGCTGGGGTCTCTTTTTCTTTGCTGGCCATGTCTCCTGGGCAGCAGCGGTGAGCTGGTGGCTGCCTTTTAAACATGGCAGCCGGTCTGATGCAACAGCGGGTTGATGGCGGACGGGCAAATGAGAGCCTGCCTGCCATGGAAACAGTGTGTTTCCCCGGAATGCATAAGTAACGTGGCGGGTTTGGGATAAGACGGCGTGAAAATCTGGCATCGCCGTAGTAAAGTGGAACAGCATTTTGCTTAGTGCAAATCTGGGAAAATTCCGCCCCAAGAATCTGCATAACACTACCAAAAATCAACCAAATTATGGGAAGAGGGAAAAATGTTCAGTCTGTCTTCATTCCTGACAGTATCATTCCTAAATTGGCTCAGCCCAATTCCTACGAAATCCAAGGCCCTGTATGCAATTTCATTTTAAAATTGTGTACTTTGTTCAGAAAAAATTTGCATATTGTTCCTTTCACCATCAGGAGATCGTTGTTAGAATAAACATGTTGTTTATTTACAAACTAAACTCAGCACCTACATTTGTGCGCACAACACAAAACTCTCTTTGCTCATCAGTGACTAATTCAAGACACTAAGGTAGCCTGCGCTACTCTGCTATTGGATATTAAGATCATGTGACCTTACATTATAATACTTGTCTACAAGGTATATTACATATCAGATTGCTGCAGGGATCTTACTGTGGGTAAATTGACTGCTGCTTTTCCTACATTACAAGTGATTACACTTCAAAAGTACTTCATTGGCTGTAAAGCACTTACGACATCCGGATAAAAGCAAAATACTGAGGATGCTGGAAATCTGAAACAAAACCAAAAAATGCTGGAAAAACTCAGCAGGTCTAACAGTATCTGTGGAGAGAAAAACAGAGTTAACGCTTTGAGTCTGTATGACTCAACATTCTGAGGTTGTTAAAAAATGCGACGGAAGTGCAAGTTCTTTCACATGCCTGGGAATGTCAGCAAAATTTCACATTTTATTAAGAGCAAAAATATGTCCTTTTGTAAGTGAATAAGTTGCATCATAAAAAGTAAAATACATCAGAATCTTGGAAAAGTACTGATGGTAAAGAACCTGCCTCTCTAAAATACAAACATTTCTTGTGCATTCAGGCAGAGTAGTAGGTTTGACCACTCTTTCCTGTTTTAATGCTGTTTGATAGATTAGTGAGAAGCAGACCAGTCAGTAGGGAGACAAACACAAAGTAACGAAATAATCCCTTTTGCTAGGATTTTTAGTTACCACATGTATTGTGTTATCAATCTGCCCTATGAACTGCTTCTGGCAAATTCCAAACTCAGCATTTTAAAACCAGCACAAGTTACTTTCTACATTGCTAGTAACCAAACCCCCTTTTGTTGTAATGTTCCTATTGTTATACTTACATTCAAAGACAGAATGAATGCCTAGATATTTTATGAATAATTCGTACATAAATGTCTGCAACAGGTAATCATTAACAAAGTAAAAGAATTTTAAGTGAACAACTGAGTTTATTAATGGTTTTAGTCAAGTCAAATCCAGTTCTACAAAGTAGTATTTTTAACAATTGAAAAATAAAAAAAAGTAAAGGAGGGAAAAAATGTAGAACTAGAAAAATAGGAACCTGTAGAAGGATCTATTTACATTCTATAATAAATGAGAACAAAGGATTTTAAACAATCACAATGAGTGGCTGCAGTTTAACATTAACTGTCCTTACATGACCAATAATGAAACTTGCTGCCTCAGTGTTAAACAGGTGATGTGAATCAGCCACCCATTATAGAAACAGGCAGATTTTCATTTCCAGGAAATCAATGAGAATTAGACAATTCCTCCAATGATCAGCTGTTCTGCAGCACCAATTTAACACCCAGGCAACGAGTTAAAAATGTACTCCAATAACATTTTCTTTCTCAATTGGCATAATGTTACATGGAAAAATTAAAATGTGTCAATACCTCTTTGGTATTAATGCTAGAATTTCTCAATATCTGATGTGCACAAGGCCAGAAAACCCCAAAACATCTGTCACAAACAGAATTTGGCGATTTTATCAGCAAGTCTATCCACATGTGTCAACTCCATGGGAGAAAACTAGTCATTCAAAAGCAACCGTTCTCCAGAACAATTTTACAAGACTGGTTTCCAAAATTTGCCAGTTTTTAGGGTCTTGATGGCTAAACAGGAAACTGAACAATCCTATTATATAACCAAGTAAATTAGTTAACAACAGGTTTGTCATCATCATTGTAGAACTTCAGGTAAATAAGAGTCCTTTGCAGTGTACATTTTGATATGCCGGTAAATATTTCAGCAATTTTATGCCTATCAAAAAATACTGCAAGGTCAGTAGGAATCTGTACCTATACAAATTTGAGGGATCAAATATTCAGCAAGTGTAGGTTCTTGGTGACCAGCTGGGTTCTAGCATATAATATCCAGCTGCATAATTAACACCGAAATGAAAAGGTTGCAGATTGTATGCATTCGAGAATTCCAAAATACTAATGTAAAATGGTATAATCACAATTTTACAGTACCCATACTCAAGCAGTTTGTGAAGAGCATTTAATTTCAGAAGCTGTACATGTGATTCAGCTGTTAACATCACAACAGAAAGAGGATAAATCCACAATTACACAAAACACTGACATTCACCACATAATTTAAGTTCAATTGTTTTACACCTTATAACATCTTTGTTTAAAAAGCAAACTGTTTTTAAACACCATTAACTTCCTCAATGTGTATATATTAAAAACATTTCTCAAAAAACAAAAACTCATTTAAAACACAGCACATGCAAGCATGCTCATTTTAGGTAAATAAAACCCCCAAGAGGCAGTTTACTATCAAAATAAATAGGTGCTATTTTGTACAAGGGAACACTGTACATTTTAGTTGGCAGTACCAAACATAAGAGTAATATGCATATTGTTTTCATTATATACAGTTGCTCTACTCACATATACATATGATATTTACAATTTATGGTACCAGCACTGCAGAACAATTGCTTTACTTAAGATAAACACAATAATTGGCATGTCTACTCTATCATATTATTGGACTTTACTGTTTTTGAAATATAGAATAGTGTAGGTACCTATAGCTTTCAGGTGTAAATGTCCCAAGATGCAAAAGCTTCTGTAACTATTAAATTGAAAGCTGCAGGAACCTGTTCCCCATTTCCAATTATAATTCATATGGTAGTATATTACCACATAGTAAATAATAACAATGACTCTTAATTTTCTACACACTTGTAGCCAACTGCAACTAATTTGGTTCTTGTCAAGCAGTCGAGACTTGCAGATAGCATTGGGAGAGTGTGAATTGGCAGTAAGTATCCTTTATACTTGCAGACCAAGATGAAGATGAATGGAATTCAGCCATAAACTCCTAGCAAGTAACTGAAGTTTCTGATAACTTAATAACAACTTCTGGCATGAGTAAACTATTGGTCCATGTAATCTGCCCAGCCAACTTCCCACAAAGATTTCTTTTAACACATTTCTAAATCTATTTACCCTGAATCTGTTCTTTGCAAAGTGCACTTTTAGCATGTCTTATAGCTCCTCCCTGAAGTTAACTCTTTACCCGACCTCCTTGTCTCAGTTCCAGTAATAGGTAATCAACCTGAGACATTAACTCTGTTTTTCTCTCTCCACAGATGCTGCCGGACCTGCTGAGTATTTCCTGCATCTTAAACATCAGTACTACTGTTACTTTGAGAGAGATATAATTCACCACTATCACCTATTCCATCTTGGACTTCTACTGGTGTCTGGAGCTACGCGCACTTTGTTTTTGCCAATGGTTAAATTTTGCCTGGAAAAGAGTTTATTTAAAACAAAATCAAAATGTGAAAGCCTTTCTATTTGGTGCCTTTTAAAAAACATACAAATTAACAAAGAAATGTGAAGAATCCCACCCCAAGGCAGGTAGTTCTCATCAGTTTGTGTGTTCCTCCAAAAGATAGGCGTGTGAAAAGATAGGTCTGAGTGAGATAAAATGAGCAAAGTACTGCACAAGAAATCATACATGTAATAGAGAGCCTTTGCAAATGTAGCCCTGGGTCCTCTACACCCACTTTGCTCAAATCCAGTGAATGTGTAACAGACCCAAGTAGTCCTTAGCTTTTTTATTAAAAAAAGCCATTTTAATATAAAGAAAATGGCGCCTTCCTCAAAAAGTCAAACCTAGTACACTTTTAATGGTAAAATCAGTAACTATGGTGACATATAAAAGTCTACTTCCGTTACTAATAATCTTGTTGCAATCATTCCTTTTGAATTGCTGTTGGGGGAGGGGGGAGGTGGAGAGGGTGGTTAATGGGCAGATGCAGGAATACAAATAATTGCCGAGGGTTTATAGATTTTAAATACAAGTCTGTTAAAAAGGTACACGGAAAGTGAAGCTGCAGCACTTGCATTTTCAAACACATTCTGAGTTGTAAATGCAAATTGTTAAAAATCTAAAAATTCTTAGAAATCTAAAAGCCTTACACGTGTATATTATTGCTATATTTCATAATTTTTCAGCTTAGTTACAAAAATCTTAAAACAAATGTGCTTTATATTTTAAAAACACAAAAGGAAACTCCTGACCTTATATTTAGACTCCAGGCTTTTGTGCTTGAATACGGTTAGAATGTGTTCTGAAAAATGATAAGCATTTCTCAAATATTTTACAATGTCTCATGAGAAAAAATACATATTCGGCTTTAAAAGAATGTGCAAGGATCAAGAAATTAACTATTCTTAAATATGTATTTTTGAAATACTCTCATAGCAAAGGGCATTTTAAAAAATATTTAAACGTGATCTGCAGAGCATTAATACTTCAGTGATGTAACTTCAGCCATGAACATAGGGAGTTTTTGATTTTAGCAGTGCCAGGGAAGCACTAGAGTTTCTGCGGCTCCTACTGAAATACAAGATTGGAAGGGATGTAGGACAAAACAAAAAATCATTTAAAAAAAACGGAGGAAAGGAAGAAGCAAACAAACTTCATTGTAGTTTAGGACTTCTTTTTTTGGTGATTATGTAAACAAAGCACTGCAACAAGGCAGTTGATATCGCCAAATGAATTACTTTAAAATTATGAACTTATTCTATTTTATTATTGAACTTACTGATCTGTAAGATAGCTAACTGCTACATTAGGAACCAAGCTTGTTATTTTGACTGCCAGATATTAGTCTATCATACTATATTAAACTTGTAATGTCATTCTTTCAAGTCATTCATTGATTTTAACACTGCTTACCTTATAACTTGGCCATTCCAACAAACGCCCAATATCTTAATAAAACCAACAGATTTGGTCACATTAAGTCTGGTAGATATTAAATATGTAAAATAGGGCCAGACTGCTCCGAAGCCCATGTGGGTGTGTCTTGCACTCAAATACATGAACAAAATTTAAGACCGAATGAATCTTTTCAAATGAACTCTATTTCCCCAAATAAGCTTATAATTAATGCCATAAAGCTAACTTTGGTTGAATGGAAAAAAAAAAATCTATCTCCAACCCCCTTAGGATGGTTTTGTAATAAAAAACAATTTTCACATTTCAGGATCACTCAACGATTTTGGCCTCTATAATGCCATTGATGGCAAAGTATTATGCATGAACACAGCATTACATAGCTGTTACTGTGAATAAATAGAATAGGTGGCTGTTTTAAAAAAATGTTGTCAAATGGCAGAAACCTAACAGTAGTGAGGGTTGCTACATGCTTTTTCTATATCATAACTAAAATTAAACTAATAGACATCCTGAGGTTATGCCTTTTTGTACTGGTTATTAACTACTGCAGTCCTGATGTTTAGTTTTCAGCTTCTTCTCTGGAGATCGAGGCTTTAACACACAACTACAGGCTGACACTCCTGCAATTAATTTTGGGAGGTCTGGGCCACGGTGCCACTTATTCTCAACTCTGTTATATATCTGTACAGATTTTGAAAACACTGTATTCTCCCAGCTGTAGCCACCAAGAATGTAAATTTTTCCATTCAGAACTGCTACCCCTGACTCACTGTTGGCCTGCAAGAGAGGGGAAATTCGGGACCATTGGTTATATTGTGGGCTGTAACATTCCACGCTTAAAATATCAAATCTCTCCATAGACTCAATGTGATCATCACTGCCACCTATAGCATAGATATGGTCCTGTAGTGTGCACATGCAGTGCCAACCTCGAGCAGTTATCATTGGTCTTTTTTCTTCCCAAACATCAGCTCTATAGTCATAGCAAAGAAGATTCTTTCTGTAGGGTCCGATTTGGTAGTCGTGGCCTCCTGAGATGTACACTAATTCTTTATATATTGAACCAGCATGGCCATACGTGAACCTATGAAAGAAAGGCAAGGATCTCATTAATGGAGCAGTCATAACAACTACATTGCATAGAATAGATAAAGGAGGAAAGTGTTTCTAATGATGTGATAAATCACTGGGCTACTTTTTAAACTGCATTTTCATTTATAGCAGCTTTTTTATTCAAAGGCTACATTTGTTGTGTAATATACAGTAATTTGCATTCATATAGTGTTTCCAACACAGTGAAACATCCCAAAGCATTACACAGGAATGTTTGCAGTGACCAGCCAGGGAAAGTAACTAAGAGTTTGGACAAAGAGGTTTAAGAAGTTTCTTAAAAGGAGATGATTCTGGATGACAGATGAGCGGTCTGACAATAGAGGGGCAACGGAGGGGCCAAGAGAGGTGATGGTTACGTGGAGCTGTGTCATCAACGTAAATATGGAACCTGATATCTTTTCAGATGACACTGCTGAAGGGAAACATGTAGATGAGAAATAGGAAGGGGCCAAGGATAGATCCTTAGGTGACTCCAGAAGTAACAGTACAGAAGCAGGAAGAGAAGCCATAGTAGGAAATTCTCTGACAATGACTGGTTAAGAGTAGAATGAAGTGAGGGCAATCCCACTCAACCGGAGGAGAGGCGCTTGAGGACGACAGTATGGTCCAACATATCAAAGGTCAAGGTGGTAAGATTGTACACCATGGTCATAGTATGAGAGAATTTCATTTGTGACTTTGATTAGGGCTGTTTCGATGCTATGGCAGTGGCTGGAAACCTGATTGGGGAGGTTGCTGGAACGTGGAATGGACTTGGGAGGTGATAATAAATTCAAGGATTTAAGATTTGAAGAAACATTCCATTGTTATTCATGAAAAGCTTACTTCATTCGAATGCACTGTACATGGCAAACTATTCCTTATCCAGACATAGAATCCATGACAGAATGATACAAGGATACAAGCATACATCAGATGCGGCCAGAATACCAGTAGAGTTTCAAATAAAGGTGCTGCATTATATTCAACAATTCAAATAAAATAGCTTTTTATATTATAATAATCCAAATGAGAGAGACAAGTTGAGTCATGGGTTAAAATGAGGTAAAGTAGAAAACAGTGTGACAAACATTAATTTTAACAAAGTAGGATAGGAGGGTGAAGAGCTTATTTATACATTAAATGGAGTAGAAGGAAAGATCACAGGAGCATGATTATTGGGCCAATGGAGAACAAGCACCGACAGTGAGCAACTGGAGGCATAAGATGAGACAGTCCAGGAAAATAACAGTCCTATCCATAGGCAAGATACGGCGCAGAGAGGCGCCATTCAGCCCATCATGTTTGTGCTGGCCAGTAAAACGATGAAAAAAAAACTAGCTGCTCATTTTAATCCCACTTTCCAGCGCCTGGTCCATAGCCTTGCAGGTTACGGTGCTACAGATGCAGACCCGAGCACCTGTTAAATGAGTTGAGTGTTTTAGCCTCAACCACTGATTTAGGCAGTGAATTCCAGACACCCACCACCCTCTGGGTGAAAAACCTTTTCCTCATGTTCCCTCTAATTCTACTACCAATCACCTTAAATCTATGCCCGCTGGTAATTGAGCCCTCAGCTAGGGGAAACAGGTCTTTACTGTCTACCCTACCTCAGCCCCTCATTTTGTACACCTCAATTCGGTCACCCTCTCCAGCCTCCTCTGTTCCAAGGAAAACAACCCTAGCCTATCCAATCTTTCCTCATAGCTGCAGTTTTCAAGTCCTGGCAGCATTCTTGTATATCTTCTCTCCAGAGCAATTCTGCCCTCCCTGTAACATGGTGACCAGAACCGTACACAAAATTCCAGCTATGGCCTAACCAACATTTCATACAGTTCCAACATTACATCCCTGCTTTTGTATTCATTATCTCGTCCAATAAAGGAAAGCATTCCATATGTTTTCTTTACCACCTTATCCACCTGCCCTGCCATCTTCAAGGACCTGTGGAAATGCACTCCAAGGTCTCTCACTTCCACAACCCCTCTCAATATCCTCCTGTTTATTGAGTATTCCCTTGCTTTGTTTGCCCTACCTAAATGCATTACCTCTCACTTTTCCAGATTGAATTCGATTTGCCACTTTTTTGCCCACTCATATCATTCGGGAGACAACAGCTATCCTCTTCACTATCAACTACATGGCCAATTTTTGTGTCATCTGCAAAGTTCCCAATCGTACCTCCCACATTTATGTCCAAATCATTAATATATACAACAAACAGTAAGGGCCCCAACACTGAGCCCTGTGGAACATGACTGGAAACTATTTTCCATTCACAAAAACATCCATCGACCATTGTCCTTTGTTTTCTGCCGCTGAGCCAATTCTGAATCCAACTTGCCACCTTTCCCTGTATCCCATGGGATCTCACTTTCCTGACCAGTCTGCCATGTGGGACCTTGTCAAATGCCTTACTAAAATCCATGTAGGCCACATCCACTGCACTACCCTCATCAATCGTCCTTGTTACTTCCTCAAAAAATTCTATTAAGTTAATAAGATACGATCTTCCCCTAATAAAACCATGCTGACTGTCCTTGATCAACCTGTGCTTTTCTAAGTGACAGTTTATCCTGTCCCTCAGAATTGATTCCAATAATTTGTCCACCACTGAACTCAGACTGACCGGTCTAAAATTTTCTGCCCTATCCCTTGAACCCTTTTTAAATAACGGTGCAAAATTTTCAGACCGCCAATCCTCTAGTACCTAGTCTGTACCTAGTGAGGATTGGAAAATGATCCTGAGAGCATCTGCTATTTCCTCCCTGACTTCCTTTAAAAGCCTGAGACACAATCCAACCAGCCCTGGTGACTTATCCACCTTCAAAGATGTTAGTCGCTCCAGTACTTCCTCTCTCACTATGCTTATTGTATCTAATGTTTCACACTCTTCCTCATTAATTAGAATGTCTGCATCATCCCTCTCCTTAGTGAAGGCAGAGAGGAAGTGCTCATTGAGAACCCTGCCCACATCTTCAGCATCAACGCACAAGTTACCATGTACATCTTTGATAGGCCCTACCCTTTCCTTATTATTCTCTTGCTCTTAATGTACTGGTAAAACATCTTTGGGTTTTCTTTGATTTTATTCGCCAATATTTTTTCATATCCTCTCTTTCCTTTCCTAATTTCCATTTTTACTTCACCCTGTACTTTCTACACTCCTCTATGCTTTTTATAGTATTATGTCTTTTGTGACTGTCATATGCTTTCTTTTTCTGCTTTATCTTGGCCTGTATGCTTCTGGATAACCAGGAGGCTCTAGATTAAGCAATACCGCCCTTTTTTTGTGGGGACATGTCTACACTGTGCCCATAGAATCTCACTTTTGAGTGCCTCCCACTGATTTGACACAGTTTTCCCTTCTAATAGCTGTATCCAGTCCACCCTCGCCAGCTCACCTCGGAGCTTCGTAAAATTTGTCTTCCCCCAGTTTAGAACTTTCACTCCTGTTCTACCTTTGTCCTTTTCCATAATGATGCTAAATCTAATTGTATTATGGTGAAAATCTCCAAAATGATCCCCCACTGCTACTTCATCCACTTGGCCAGCTTCATTTCCTAAGACTGAATCTAGAATCGCACCCCCTCTCTTTGGGCTTGTTACATGCTAGCTAAAAAAAGTTCTCTCGAGTGCAGTCCAGGAATTTTGTACCCACTGTACCCTTCACAATGTTCGTATCCCAATTGATATTTGGGTCATTGAAGTCCCCAACTATTACTGCCCTATTGTTTTTGCATTCAGATTTGCCTACATATTTGCTCTTCTAACTCTCTTCCACTATTTGGGGTACACTCCTAGCTGTGTGGCTGCCCCTTATTTATTTCTGAGATCAACCCATATGGCCTCATTTGATAAAAGCAAAATACAGCGGATGCTGGAAATCTGAAACAAACACAGAAAATGCTGGAAAAATTCAGGTCTAACAGCATCTGCGGAGAGAGAAACAGAGCTAAATGTTTCGAGTCCATATGACTAAGATGCTGTTAGGCCTGCTGAGTTTTTCAAGCATTTTCTGTTTTTGGCCTCATTTGATGCCTCATTTAGTATATCATCCCTCCTCACAGCTGTAATTGATCCTTTAACCAATAATGCTATCCTTCTCCCACACCGCCCAACTTTTTTTTGTTCCAGTTAAAAGTTGAAACCGCGAAAAAGAAACCAAGCTTCTTGAAGACAGCTTTAGACCATAAGACATAGGAGCAGAAATTAGGCCATTCGGCCCATCGAGTCTGCTCTGCCATTCAATCATGGCTGATAAGTTTCTCAACCCCATTCTCCCACCTTCTCCCCGTAACCTTTGACATTACCAATCAAGAACCTATCTCGGTCTTAAATACACTCAATGACCTGGCCTCCACAGCCTTCTGTGGCAATGAATTCCATAGATTCACCACTCTCTGGCTAAAGAAGTTTCTCCTCATCTCTGTTCTAAAAGGTCTTCCCTTTACTCTGAGGCTGTGCCCTCGGGTCCTAGTCTCTCCTACTAATGGAAACATCTTCCCCACGTCCACTCTATCCAGGCCTTTCAGTATTCTGTAAGTTTCAATCAGATCCCCCCTCATCCTTCTAAACTCCATCGAGTAAAGACCCAGAGTCCTCAAACGTTCCTCATATGTTAAGCCTTTCATTCCGGGGATCGTTCTCATGAACCTCCTCTGGACCCTCTCAAGGGTCAGCACATCCTTCCTGAGATACGGGGCCCAAAATTGCTCACAATATTCTAAATGTGGTCTGACCAGAGCCTTATAAAGCCTCAGCAGCACATCCCTGCTTTTATATTCTAGTCCCCTTGAAATAAATGCCAACATTGCATCTGCCTTCCTAACTACCGACTCAACCTGCAAGTTAACCTTAAGAGAATCCTGGACTAGGACTCCCAAGTCCCTTTGCACTCCAGATTTCTGAATTCTCTCCCCATTTAGAAAATAGTCTATGCCTCTATTCTTCCTACCAAAGTGCATGACCTCACACTTCCCCACGTTGTATTCCATCTGCCACTTCTTTGTCTATTCTCCTAACCTGTCCAAATCCTTCTGCAGCCTCCCCACCTCCTCAATACTACCTGTCCCTCCACCTATCTTTGTATCATCTGCAAACTTAGCCAGGATGCCCTCAGTTCCTTCATCTAGATCATTAATGTATAAAGTGAAAAGTTGTGGTCCCAACACTGACCCCTGCGGAACTCCACTAGTCACCGGCCGCCATCCTGAGAAGGACCCCCTTATCCCCACTCTCTGCCTCCTGCCAGACAGCCAATCTTCTATCCATGCTAGTACCTTGCCTCTAACACCATGGGCTCTTATCTTACTGAGCAGCCTCCTGTGCGGCACCTTGTCAAAGGCCTTCTGGAAGTTCAATAGATAACATCCATTGGCTCTCCTTTGTCTAACCTACTCATTACCTCCTCAAAGAATTCTAACAGATTTGTCAGGCATGACCTCCCCTTGATGAAACCATGCTGACTTTAGCAAAGGAAGAGATGTGGAAGTCCCTTTTGAGGCGAAAGGAGATAGCAAAGGCAAAAAAAAAGAGACAAAAAAGAACAAGGGGTGGAATCAAAGATCAGAGATGATAGTTGTTGGTTACACTTCATTAAACTGCATCTTCAAACAATTGAAGAGTAAGTATTTCAATACCCCAAGGCAGGGCATGAAGGAATTCAGGATGGAACAATTCAGCCATCGTACTGTGAGGAGGCAAGAGTTTGTGACCATTGACGAGTTGTCAGAGAGAAATCTAGATAATAGAGGGTTGTTATGATAATTTGTTTAGTGGTGCATGGCATTAGATTCTGCCAAAAATATAGAATGGATAAGACACTTCAACATATTTAAGAGTTTGTGTGCAAAATAGGCAATGTATTGTACACACTGTACAGGTATATATATATATAATATATATATATATATATATATATATATATAGCATCAAGCTCATAGCAACGGTATAGTGCTGAAAATGCTATTTTCTGTCTCCTAACCTGTGTTAAAATTAATGTTTGCCACACTGTTTCTTACTTTATCTTATTCTAACCCATGGCTCAAAACTTGTCTGTCTCATTTGGATTATAACATATAAAAAAAACAACTTTATTTAAACTGCTGAATATATTGCAGCACCTTTATTTCAAACTCTTTGTTATTCTGGCCACATCTGATGTATGCTTGTACCCTTTCCTTGTATTATTCTGCCATAGAAAGGCATTAAAATGCCTTACCTGAGCCATGTATTGCAATGTTCATCAACAACTGGGAACAATTAGAACTCATTTTCTATGCACTGAAAATTTTAAATGATATCTGCTTAAATCCTATCCTGCCTTAACACCTCCATCACAAACCCTGACTTTAAACTTTGTCAACCAAGTTAGCAGTCGTCTCTCCTAATTGAAACCATGACTTGGTGCCTGTTCCTTTATTCCTTTCCTGTAATCTTTGTAAAAAGATCTCAATATGTTTTCTGCATTAAATAAACTTATACACAACAACAGCTTAGTGTATTTTAAAAATTCACTGATGAAAGCCAATTTACATATTTAAGATATCATGAATGATTCGTTTCAGACTCTGCAGTAAATACATGCAAGAGATCCGTAGAATCATGCAAGACTAATTATATGAAAAAGTACTGCAATACCTTGGTAGGCCAGCAACATAGGACCAGGAATCAATATTGGGGTCATAGATTTCAACAGAGGATAAAGCACCATTTTCATTCCTTCCTCCAACGGCTATCAGAAAGTTTGCAAATGCGTCCAAGTAAAAATCCACTCGCCTCTGATTCATGGGAGCAACCTGAAAAACAAACCTAGAACATCTAAGAAACAACATATGCAATTTTATAACTTTTAAACAGTATTCCATTGAAATTTTTAAATGCTATTCACTATTTAAACGGCTAATTTGAATAAGGCCCTAACCCCACACACGCGCCCCCCCAACCCAACCCCGACGCACCCCGACCCCACCACCCTGATGCGCACGCACCCCCGGCACACACACTTGTGGGTAAAAGGTTATTCATCTACTGACAGTTTGCATTTAATACAGATTACTGGAGTTCACTAGATGATTTCAATTATTGGAATTTACTAGCAGACTCCTTTAGCATTACACCTTCCTTAAGTTGTTTCTGCTATTGTAGAGCGAACTAGTGTCAATGCATGCTTATAACAACTGAGTCTCTCTTTCTCCTAATTATGTCAAATGAGCAGAAAGGAAAGTGTAAATATTACATTAAATAAACTCAATTTGATTAGGGTTCATTTGAATGATGGGATTTTAAGTTCAATCGAGAATCTACAGGTCAAACTTGTACCCTATATGAAATGCTCTAACATTTCTCTTATTGCTCTAGAATAATATTTTTTCTATTTCTCTAGAAACATCTATAGCAGTTTCTTGAACCCATTTATACAGCGTTGTTTAAAACTTTCCCTGGCAGCTTCGTACATGATAGCCATCAGTTCATGAAAGTTACTGGTCCCTCTACAGCATAAAGATAATGACAACAGAAAACCTGGAAGAGGCCTGGAAATATTGCTGCAAAATGTTCATGTATGGGTTCATTTTTGATGTTCGAATAGAAGTGACGTCAAGTTATAGAGGAGAAGAAATTTACCTTGAACCATTGAGTACATCTGGGATCATATCTATAAAGGATGTTTGAAGCTGCGTCACCTCCATTGTCACGAGATGAGCTTCCGCCTGCCATAAAGATAAATCCTCCAAACACAGTTACACAGTGATGGCTCCGTCTTGCGGGCAGCATTGATTCAGAAAACCATTGCCCTTTGGCAGCATCAAAGAAGCACATATCATCACTCAGCTCTTCTCCACGTTCCGACACTTCCCCGCCAATAAATAATAGCCTTTCGATATCTGAGCGAAGGGCAGAACGTTTGTTCTGAAGTACTGGTTGTTTTGCGATGTTATTGTGATAATATATTGCTTCTTCCAAGAAGATTTCACAATTTGCTTCTTTGGGAAGTAGGGAGCACACTGCTGGTTTAACTCGATGTAACAGATCACTTTTAGGTATAAGTGGGAAATGGATGTTTCTAAGGACGAGGCGAGCATCCTGCACTCTCTCGGGACTCTGTGTCAGCCACTGCAGTGCAGCCTGCAGCAAATCATGCTCACATTCACGTTGTACATTGTTGCTCTCCAAATAAAGACAAAGTTTTTGCACAGAGATGTTCTGCAAAAATTCTGGAGTAAAGGAAAGGGTGCCAAAGTCATGCAGAATAAAGCTGTCAATATAACAGTCCAATCGCTCCAGGTCATAAATCGAGGCCAGTTCTTGAAGATAAAGGTAGTTTTCTTCACTAACTTCGTTCTCCAGGTACTCACAACAAAAATCTACCACTTTCCAAATTTGTAGAAGATGTGCAGTTTCCAGCACATAGTCAATATTTCCACCATCTAAAGGGAGCTCACTGCTATACAGGAAGTCAATCACAGCTTTCAGGCCTATGTAGGAGGCTCCAACCAACTCAACTTCTTCTTGATAAGCTTCCCTCATTCCAATTGTAAACATAGAATTAAAGTAGTCACTGTAAACAGCCAATAGGTTCCTGTGCGCTGACACTTTCTGTTCATCTGCCACAAGCACGATATCACAGAACAGTCCCCTCTGTCTCTGCTCATTTAGCCCCTGAAGGATGACACTAGAATGGTCTGCCCACCTGTATACCTGAAAGACAATTCTCTAAGATTACTGTACTTTCTTTCATTTGGCATTTTTAGTCAAAATGAGTGCATAGGAAATCCTAGAACATGTGTTATTGAGGTACAAAAAGTCTACACATTTGTTAATGGCACATTTGAGTTCACTCTGTATATTTTGAAGTATTCACTTACCAGCACAGAGACTACAGTGTAGTAAAGTATAATAAATCCAGGAGGGTCTCAATAACCTGCATAAGGTTGAATAAGTTGGTTTGACACAGGACAATCCCCTCAAGACATCCTAGTAATTAGTTTGACAAGAATTCGTCAATGGAAATATTCAGCTTCATTATTGTGACCAGTAATGACACCCAAATCCATTCTAACTTTGTTTCTTTATTATTTTCCAAACTTTTACTTATATGCAGTGGCAATACAAACAATTCTAAAAAGGCATTTTCCTAAATTGGCCAGTGGCCAAAAGTAGTTATGCAACCAGTCGATTTAAATCAGCTGTGCGCTCTCAAACTCTAAAAATCAAATTTTTTTCGTTGAGATCAGCTGGATGCTAGTATAATTTTAATAAAATGCAGCACAATTTTCCAGATTTATCACTCCAACTGCAGCAACCAAAACAATGTATTGTTGCATCTTTGTAATGGCATAAATAAATGTGTAGTCAAATGTATTATACCATCCTTTCTTTTACAATGCTGAATAATTGAAGCCAGAAATGATTACAATATAACTAGCAATTATGCGATGACAGCTATCATAGCTGTTTTCAGGTATAGTAAAGGCATTATATTACTAATACAGTTGTTAAATATTACATCAGTTTGCACAGACTTAGGATTTTTTCAAGAATCAAAAAGTGGTTTAAGATTCTGAATAAAATGCCAAAAATATAAATATAGATATTTGCCCAACTCCTGGTGAAGTAGCCTACAATTATTCACTACTGCATTATACAATGTAAATGTATTAAATGGGAATTAGCAGAGAATGATCCAATGAAATGGTGTGGATATTGTCAAATCATGAAGAAGCTCATGGGGTTTTGAACACTCTGAAGCTGGCTTAAGGTGCCTTGCAAATTCCCTTCCATATATTTACAATATATTTCTACAAATAAGTTATCTAAATATTTTATAGCATTATCTAACTTGAGGTTTTTCTGCCTTTTTCTGTTGTTGGTCTATGAAGTTTTCCCTCATCTTCACTCACCAGCATAAATGAGGAGCGAAGATGATGTTATCTCCCATTTTGCCACTTGGAGCACAAAACTAAAGGTTTTTGCATGCGGTCATTCAAGTACTTTAGCTAACTTTGCTCTTTTACCACAGGAATCGATTTATGCCAATTGTGAAGATTAAAAGTAGTGCTGCAGGACTCTGGACATTGATGGTCAAGGACATCAATTGATAGATTTTCCTGTTTGTGAGACTATGAGATAATTTTTACGCAGTAAGTACAGGAAAAACGGATAGTGAGGAATGAACGTCTGTAATGGAGCCTTTTCAATTTTCTGTCCTCTTTAATCAATAAAAAAAATCAACTGTATTCCATTATGGTCACGTGCTCCTCTCTGCCTAACATTTTGGTTCTTGGTGCATTCAAGCAATCCAAAAAACCTACCTAGGTGCAAAGGCAGGAAAATCACACCCAAGGTTGTTCATCCATTTGCTATGAACGGGTCACTTTCCAGCCTAGGATATCAAATGTCAAATGGCAGAATAACAATTTTCAATAGTAGTTTACACATTATATATTTGTGCACTGAGTACTTTCAATATTGATTATAAAGCTTTCACTCCATTTAACGATTCAATTTCTGTTCTATCCCTAAACTTTTACTTTATTCTCCTGAAACACTGATTCAGATTGGCTACAGTTGTTGGCAAACTTCAATTTCCTATGCATCCATTGCCTAAGTGTAAAGGCCACTTTTGATAGTTGGCCCTGAACAGCAAGTGTCAACAAGATCATTGAGATCACAATAGAGCCTGATCCTGTCCTCTCTCGATGTACGTACATCTCCGTGTTTCAGCAGAAGCCACTGTGTAACAGAACAGGAACCACAGAAATAATCAATAAGGGGCAATGGAATATTGGAATTCAAAAAGGGGATTGGAATTCAAAAATGAGAAAGTTTTGCTTCAGTTGTACATAAGCTTAAGCAAGGTATGTTGGCCATGGTAGAAATGCAGTGCGACCTCACCAGAATAATACTGAAGGGGAAAGGGTTAGATTATGAGGGCAGGCTACATAAACTTGTCTTGTGTTATCTTGGGATTGTTGAATGATGATCTAATTGAGTTATTTAAAATGATTAATGGATTTTATTGAGCTGATGCAGAGAAATCAATACAGAGCTAGCTATTCAGGAGTGAAATTAGCATGCACATTTTCACACAAAAGGTAGTGACAATTTGGAACTCACTCCCCCCAAAAGGCTATAGAATGTTAGGTCAGTTAAAATTTTCAAGACTGAGATCGAAAGATTGTTAGTTAAGGGTGTCAAGGGATAGGGAATAAAAGCGGGTAAATGAATTGATGTACAGATCACGCATGATCTAATCAAATGGCAGAATGGGCCCAAGCAGTTGAATGGCCTACTTCTGTTCCATTTTCCATCACCTGCCCTGCCTACTACATGGAAGCCAACAGCACGCTTCAAGCATTCCCAGCTGTGATCAGTCAACTCAGCCTAGGGCAACTAACTTGGTCATTATCAATACAACTCAACAGGCAGCACATTTATCCTTTGAGGAATGAGATAAAATCCAACGGTTTTGCAGAGAGCAATGGTTTATTGAATATCAAAACATGTAAACCTGAAAATCAAATAGTTTGTGCAATTCAGATAAAGTTAATATTTTTTAAAAGTTTGGCAGCATTATACCATGCAAGAGTAAAATACTGAAATTCTGATGAAAGGTCATAAACATGAAACTTTAACTCTGTTTCTCTCCCCAAAGATTTTGCCAGAGCTGCTGAGTATTTCCAGTCTGTGTTTTTATTTCAGCATCCCACCATATTTTCTTGTGGAAACAAACTGGGCTTGTTGTTGAAATAGCATAAGGGGATAGTTGAGAGGATAGCAAAATAACCAAATTAAACTCAAGGGAAAAAGGGGCATGATGCCCAGAAATAAAACAGAATATGCTGGAAAAACCCGGTCTGGCAGCATCTGTGGAAAGAGAAACAGAGTTAATGTTTTGAGTCCATTCGGGCTCTTCTTAGGAACTGAAGAGAAGTAGAAATGTGATGGGTTTTAGGTTGTTGAAAAGGGGAGGGGAGGTGGAGTAAAATAGAAAGTCAGGGATAGGTTGGAGGGCAGGGGAGATGACAAAGGTGTCATGGAACACAAGACAAAGAGTATCGTAATGATCATCTTAAAATCTAAATCCTTGGTCCAGAGTTGGTGTTAATAGCAAACTAAAGGTCAGCACTGTCTGAAAGCAAAAATAGCAGAATGTTTTAATAGCAGAGAAAGGGTCAATGCTTTCTGAAAGCAAAAGCACAAGAACAAGATGCAGACTGGCACTTAGGAAAAAAAATGGAGGATGCAGTTCATAGTCTGAAGTTGCTGAACTCAATGTAGCACGCAGAGGACAGAAATGTGAGCATAACAGTAAGATGGTGAATAGAAATGGCAAGCAACCAGAAGGTCAGCATCATGCTTGCAGACTGAACGAAGGTGTTCCGAAGTGGTCACCAATGCCTGCATTTTGTCTCTACAATGTAGAGGAGACTACATTGTGAACAGTGAATACAGTAGACTAAATTGAACGAAGTGCAAGTAAATCACTGCTACACCTGGAAGGAATGTTTGGGGTCTTGGATTGTGAGGATGGAGAAGGTAAACAGGCAGGATTTTTAAAAAAACATTCATTCATGGGATGTTGGCATTATTGCTCTTGAGAAAGTGGTGGTGAGCTGCCTTCTTAAACTGCTGCAGTCCATGTGGTGTAGGTACACCCATGGTGCTGTTTGGGAGGGAGTTCCAGGATTTTGACCCAGTGACAGTGAAGGCGATATATTTCCAAGTCAGGATGGTGAGGGGCTTGGAGCTGCCAGGTGGTGGTGTTTCCATGTGTCTGCTGCCCTTGTCCTTCTAGAAAGTAGTGGTTGTGGGTTGGAAGGGTGTATTTAAGGAGCCTTGGTGAGCTCCTGCAGTGCATCTTGTAGATGGTACACGCTGCTGCCACTGTGTGGTGATGGTGGAGGGAGTGAATGCTAGTGGATTGGATGCCCATCTCTAATTGTCCTTGAGAAGGTGGGCTGCCTCCTGTGATTCCATGGGAAGGTGCCATGGAAAGGGATGAAGTGTCAGGGGTGATAGAGGAGTGGACCCAGGGTGTCACAGAGGGAATGGCCCCTTTGGAATGCTGACAGGTGAGGTGAGGGGAAAATGTATTTGGAGGTGGCATCATGCTGGAGTTGGCGGAAATGGTGGAGGATGATCCTGGGGAGGTGGAAAGTGAGGACAAGGGGAACCCTGACATGGTTCTGGGTGGGAGGGGAAGGGACGAGGGCAGAAGTGCAGGAAATGGGTCAGACATGGTTGAGGGCCCTGTCAACTCGGTTGGTGAGTAGGACTGGAATAAGGTATGTTCCACATACCCCACAAAAAGGTAGGCATAACTAGGGCCCATATGGGTACTGTACCCTTAGCTACACCACACACTGGAGAGACAAAACATAGGCTAGGTGACTGCTTTGAGGAACACCTTTGCTCAGTCCACAAGCATGACCCCAACCTTCCAGAAGTTTGCCATTTCAATTCATCATCTTGCTCTCAGGTCACATTTCTGTCCCTCGCCTGCCACAATGTTTCAATGAAGCCCAAAGCAAGCTGGAGGAACAGCACCTCATCTTTCATTTAGGCACCATACAGCCTTCTGGACTCAACACGGAGTTCAACAACTTCAGACCATGAACGCTGTCCTCTATTTTGAATTGCCCCCCACCCCACTGTAGCACCCAGTCCAAAGTGCCAATCTGCATCTTGTTCAAATGTTTTTTCTTTCAGAGTGCTGACCCTTTCTCTGCTATTAACACCCACTCTGGACCAAAGCTTTAGATTTCAATACTATCATTACCACTCCCTTTGTCTTGCGTTGCATGACATCATTGTTATTTAATCTCCCTATGCTATGGTTGCAAACAGTCTGGTTTAGCTTCAAGCAGTGACTATGTAGAGGGTGGCTAAAGATGAAGTTTGTGGCAGGGGGCCAAATATTGGTCTTTCCAACATTTATTTGAAGGAAATTACTGCTCAACCAGTACCGGGATGTCAGACAAGCAACATGAAAAATCACAAACAGTGGAGGTTGTGACAGGGGGGTACAGCAAGCTTCTCAGAAGAGGCAACTTATCACTAGGCTTTGGCACTGCTACTGAAACTGGTTATTAGAGTTACATAACGTGCTGTAGTGACATGCAATCATTTCCCATTTCTGTCCTTTTGGCTTTTGTTCAGTGCCTACCCAGCAACAACTCAACGTTTACATTGTCCCTTTAACAGAGAAATCTTTCAAGTTGTTTGCAATCAAGTTTAACTCAAACTCCTTGCAGGAAGAAGCTATGGGGCATAAAGTTGCATATGTTAACACACAATCTACTTTTACACAACATCTATACTAATAAACATCACACATCAAGTGGCTTGCAATGCAAGACTGTGCTATGGAAGGACAGTAAAGCTGCTGATGCCAGAGAGCATCTATACCACTGAGCGATGGTGACAGGAGTATGGTCAAATTCCTGGTTGCACTTGACCCAGGAAACAAGGGAGAAAAAAATATTAAGGACATACAATACCTTGCAATACAATTTGCTTTCCTCCTCCTTTTGTTACCAGACATTCAATTATCACATTGGAGGCTCCCCTCCAAGCCACACACCATCCTGACTTGGAAATATATCGCCGTTCCTTCACTGTCACTGGGCCACAGGGGCTGCAACGGTTCAAGAAGGCAGCTCACCACCACCACCACCTTCTCAAGGGCAATTAGGGATGAGCAATAAATGCTGGCCTAGCCAGTGACCCCCCACACCCCATGAACGAATAAAATAAACAAATAACAACATTCTGCCCTTCATCAACATCCACATTTTCAGCAAAGCAATCAGGTGATAGATACAATGGATGATTCCAGCGCCGCCAACGCCTCCACCCCTGTTCCTGCCAAGTCCAGGACTCAGCATCCAATTATACCACCGAACTGTGATCAGAACATATGAAATAGGAGCTAGACTAGGTAATTTGGTCCCACGAGCCTGTTCTCCCATTCAATATCAGGGCTGATCTTCTACCTCAACCTCCACCTTCCCATACTATCCTCATATCCCTCAAAAATCTATCAACCTCTGTCTTGAATATACTCAATGACTGAGCATCCAAAACTCTCTGCGAGAGAGAGTTCCAAAAATTCATAACACTTTGAGTGAAGAAACTTCTCCTCATCACGGTCCTAAACGGCTGACCCGACTGAGACTGTGATCTTACAGTCTAAATTCCCTAGATCGAGGAAACATTTTCTCAACAAGACCCTTATGAATTTTTTTTTCAAATCAGATCACCTGTCATTATAATAAACTCCAGAGAATATAGGCCTAGTCTACTCAGTCGCTCCTCATAGGACAATCCCTTCATCTCAGGAACCAGTTTACTGAACATTCATTGCACTCGCTGCATGGCAAGTATGCCCTTCCTTAGGTAAGGAGAGCAAAACTGCACGCACTACTCCAAGTGTTGGCCTCACCAATGTGTAGTAAGATTTCTTTACTCTTCTATTCTAATCTTTTTGTAATAAAAGCTAACATTTGCCTCCCTGATTGTTTGCTGTATCAGCATGTTAACTTTGTGATTCATGTACAAGAACACCCAACTCTGTCTGAATGCACACATTTTACAGTCTCTTACCATTCAAAAAATATTCTGCCTTTTAAATTTTTCCTACCAAAGTGGATAACTTCACATTTTGATACATTAGGCAGGATCTTGCAGTCCCCACTAGTGACAGCCACAACAGCCCTGTAAGTTTTGGGCTGTTCCAAAATGTTGCAAGGCTTGCTCAGAAGTGTAGTCCTTTAAATCAGTTGGCGTGTCAAAACACTCCCGCACCTTCAGCTCTGCTCACCATCATCACCACCCCCCACCACAGCCAAAACACACACCAGGCTCTGCTCAATCCTCCCTCCTGCAACACCATTTGGGCTCCCTCACTAATTCCCCCTACCATGCCACCCACCCTGCAACACCCCCACTCCCTCCCACTGTCCCATGGATGTCAGAGCAGAGTCAGTGAGGAAGGAAGGATGCAACTGTGGGTGTCATGTTGCTGGGGTATGGGAAAGCAGAGCTGGGGTGTGGAGAGTGGGGTGAGCAGAGCAGGTGCTGATGGGGGAGCGCGTGGAGAAAGTTGAATTAAAAATAGATTAACGATAAGATTAAAAACACATGTCATTGAGCTAAAGGCAGATCTCAAGGGGCATGTCTTCAGCTCATGATGTCAAATGGCAAGGACGTGGCTTCACTGGAACTGCGTTTCATCACTAGGTTTCCCCACTCACCTCGTCGATGGGTCCACACTGCAGCCGGGTGACAAGTTTTCACTGCAGTCTACGATAAAGGCAAGATGCAGCCAGCGGCGTACTTCACCACTTGCTACAAGATTCTGGCCAATGTGTTCCAGCTGCCATGTTCTTGCCCGCTCAGCCAACCTGTCTACGCCCCTCTGCAGCCTCTGCTTCCTTCTCACCAGTTACATTCCCACCTAATCATACATTACCATCAAACTTAGCTAGTCTGTCATACTGGGTGTCAAGCTTGGAACCTTGCTGATTGGTACTGCTCAGTTAGCAACTTGTTTAACCAGGCGAACCGTCAGAAGACTTCTATAGTATATTTTTAAAAATCATCCAAATACTGAAATAAAGCTTAAAACGGTAATTGATAATACTACGCAATACTTATTTTATTTGTTAATGGCTAATACAATCATAACCACATAGTACTAGCGCTGTTGACATATATTCTAACAAGTGAGAATGTCTATCTCCATTCCAGTCTTTGCCATTCTCACTATTGGAGACCCTGGGTCCAACATACTTTCTGTTTGATGTTAGGGTGTAGAATCATAGAATGGCTGCAGCACAGAAGGTGGCCATTCAGTTCAGCACGTCTGTGCTGGCTCCCTGAAGGTGTAATTCGCCAAGTGCCACTCCCCTGCCTTTTCCTTAGCACCCTGCACATGTTTCCTTTCCAGGTGATTCCCTTTCAGCCAATGGCCTTTTGAATGTCATGATCTGCCTCCACATTACCCTCTGGCAGTGCATTCCAGATCCTAGTCACTCGCTGAATAAAAAGTTTTTGCTCATGTCTCCATTGCTTCTTTTGCCAATTACCTTAAATCTGTACCCTCTGGGTCTTGATCCTTCCACCAATGGGAACAGTTTCTCCCCATCTACTCTGTCCAGACCCCTCATGATTTTGAATATGAAATCTCCTCAGCCCTCTCTTCTCAGTCCTAACCTCTCCAATCTATCTTCATAACTCATCCCTGGAACCATTCTCGTGAATCTTTTCTGCATCCTCTGAATGCCTTCACATCCTTCCCTTCCTAAGGTGTGGTAGCCAAACCTGGACACAATGTTCCAGGTAAGGCTGAAACAATGTTTGCTACAGGTTTAATCTAACTTCCTTGCTTTTGTACTCTATACCGCTACTTATAAAGCACAGGGTCCCTTATCCTTTATTAGCTGCTCTTTCAACTTGCCACCCTCAATGATGAATCCTATACTCTATGTCTTGGTTTGACCTATACTTGCAATAAACCTTATTTTAACCATGAGGAAGCTCGAACCTTTACTGCTGTGCCAATGGCGAAGAGAGTGCTTTGCCTGCTACACAATGATACATATAGGGTAATTCACTTCAACTGAATATATGGAATCATACAGCAATTAAGAGCTTATTGTAAATGTCAAATAATTTAGTATCTGTGAGGAGCTGTTAATTTAGACTCATTTGTTGACTATGACTATGTTCAAGGCATATAGGGTGAGAGATATACTGGAAAGGAGAGAGACAAAAGGAAGCAAAGATTTAGTAAAAGGGAAAAAAAATAGTTGTAGATAAACAGGTAAATGGAAAGTGTGCAAGGCAGGTAGTATGAGTGAAATGCATTTATAGTTATGAGAGATTTTTTAAAAATGTCTTTGTCTATGAACATCACAAGAGATCAACTAATTAAATAAAAATACACAACATTCAGTGTCCTCAGTCCACACTGGGTCAATGATGAATGGGTACCATCTGGACCGTCTTGTGGCAGACTGCATTTATACTGCACAGTGCACCACCAGTGAAACTTTCTTTGATAAGGGAAGAAAGTAGATGAAAAAGGTTTAACATGCGATAGTATAACCTTACCTACCTCGTAGGTAGTGTGCCCCAGTTGGAACTTAAGACAACAAAAACTGAGAGAAGAATTAATTCTTGATTTTTTTTTTAAAAACCAGAAGAATTTTTATTTCTCAGCAGTAGGATCATCAGAACTTATTCAATTTTTAAAAACTTTATTGATATTGTAATACATGATAAATAAGTACTAGAAAGAAAAGACTAGCATTTGTCTAGCACCTTTCACTATTCAGGACGTCCCAAAGTGCACTACAGACAACATATTCTAAGTCATGACTTATTTTATGCTTGAACTGAAGAAGTTGTGAGCAGCCTGTTTATTTCAATGTGCAGTGTATTCCAGATTGCTGTGTTGCTGCGTGCATCTTAGAGGGAACACCATCATAATGCAGAAAATGCTCAAGTGTTTTACTGGATAGGGCAAGTGAACATGTTGTCGGCTCCTTCAACTCTTCTAAACTGAATGTCATTCGACGACCTGATCATCAAAAGTGCACTGACCATAATAAAAGACACATCACCCATTTTCTTCTGAGGTAGCTTCTATGAGCCTTGCTAAGTAGCCAAAAGAGTCATAAAATGATTTGTATCTCTTGTTGGAGATGAAGAAACATTTTAGCTGCTATATTGTTGTGTAATTCAAGGATCTCTCTCTCATTAAATAATAATTACATCAGATGCAGTATTTTTGATGAGTTTCAGGCTACACCAACCTTTGACGACTCGCTGATCTTGTGTGGACGAGATACCCTTGACTGTTTTGTCCCCTCCATTGCAGCTTTCTTGGTGATACCTGCCCAAAAAAAAATCAATAAATGGTCAAGTTTTACTATTGTAAAGCTTCCACTTGATGGTTACATGTTGTTTTGAAACAAAATACTGTACAGGAAATTTCAAAGCAGTTTGCATTTTAGCCACCTGCTGGTCACTCCTAGCAAATTCACCAATCAAATCTTTACCATCCAAAACTGCCTAACCTTTATAGAATGAGCAATTCCAGTAACAGATACCCAACCTTTCCATTTTGTTAACAAGTAGGAATGACTCGTGTTAGGGGCAAGAACCAGGTATTAACATGATATGACCAGAACAATGTGGGATGGAATGTAAATAGATCAATGACCAGAAAGTTTGTTCTTGTGGTGTTGACTGTGGGAAAAATGATAAGGAAACTAGGAAAACCCAAACTCTTCTTGGAATACTTCTGTAGAATCTTCTGCCGCAGTTTAATATCTCATCTAAGAAACAGCATGGTCAACACTGTAGCACTCCCTCAGGAGTGTCACATTGAATTATGTTCTCTAGTCTCTGGACTGGGGCTTGGATCAACAGCCTTGTGACTCAACAGGTGCGAATGCTTCTAGTGAACCAAGAACGACACATGTAAGCCCAACGAAGAGAAGTGAATTACTGCAGTGTTACGATCTCTATCGAGACTAATAACCTTTTTGGAAAAAAAGGATTCTGAAATCTCAATTATTTACTGAAAGGACAAAGCCACAAGATTCCAAGAATCAGACAAAGCAAACACTAAATACTGTCTTGGGAAACCACATGTACTCTAAAACCCAGAATCAACTAAGTGAACATGAATTAACAGACAAATTGCAGTTGATTATAAACTACAAATGGCACATTAAATGGCAGGTACAACTAAGACAGATCTTATGAATTGGCTTTGCAGTCCACTCAGCATACATGGCATCAATCTCAGTCACAAAATCCTTCAAAACTCTTGTCTTCTACACAAAGCATCTCAGCTCCTCTTTCTAAGATTTAGCCTGAACCCTAGCTGACATCAGCACACAACCAACCCAAGTTCCATGGTCATAGTTTTCATCAAAAATGGCAAATATCTGCAGGTCTTCCTCAACTCTGATTACCACCATTGTTACCTTCAAGTATGAGAATCAGCTGCAGCAACTGTATATTTGCCTATTCTCAACTTCTGGATTTAGCTTCTGTCTTCTGCCTGTACTATATTTTTAACTGGGATCATCACCATGAGCTCTTATCATTCTGTGCCCTCGAATATGGTTTTGACTAGTTTCCATCTCCCTGAAGTTTTGGTTTCTAATCTCAGTCTTAGTTTCCTTAGAAACTGGGAGGGTCAGCTTCCTTTCTCAGTTTCTCTTTTCAATTAGGGTCTGTCTCAAAAAATATAAACTTTGAAACCACAAATTACATCACTGTAGGAAAGTATGGCTGCCTAACTGCATCCTAGAATGGGGGCGGGGGGGAAATGCAAGCTTTGAGGAGGACAAAGAGGCTTTTTTATTTGTTCATGGGATGAGGGCGTCATTGGCTAGGCCAGCATTTATTGCCCATCCCTAATTGCCCTGGAGATGGTGGTGGTGAGCTGCCTTTTTGAACCACTGCAGTCCATGTGATGTAGGAACACCACAGTGCTGTTAGTATTTTTGAAGGAACAGCAATATATTTCCAAATCAGTGAGTGGCTTGGAGGGGGATTTCCAAGTTGTGGTGCTCCCATTTGTCTGCAGTCCTTGTCCTTCTAGGTGATAGTGATCATGGGTTTGGAAGGTGCTGTCTAAGGAGGCTATTTGAGTTCTTGCAGTGTAACTTGTAGATAGTACACACTGCTACCACTGTGTGTTGGTGGTGGAGGGAATGAATGTTTGTGGATAGGGTGCCGATCAAGCAGGCTGCTTTGTCCTGGATGGTAGCGAGCTACTTGAGTGCTGCTGAAGCCGCGCTCATCCAGGCAAGTGGAGAGTATTCCATCACACTCGTGACTTGTACCTTGTAGAAGGTGGACAGGCTTTGGGGAGTCAGGAGGTGAGTTACACTTAGTGGAGTTCCTAGTCTCTGGCCTTTTCTTGTAGCCACAGTATTTATATGGCTAGTCCAGCTCAGTTTCTGGTCAATGGTAATCCCTAGGATGTCGATAGTGAGGGATTCAGTGATGGTAGTGCCATTGAATATCAAGGGGTGATGATTAGATTCTCTCTTGTTGGAGACGGTCATGGCCTAGCAGTTGTGTGGCGCAAATATTACTTGCCACTCATCAGCCCAAGCCTGGACATTGTCCAGGTCTTGCTGCATTTGGACATAGACTGCTTCAGTAGCTGTGGGGGTGCGAATGGTGCTCAACAACAGCAGATATCCCCACTTCTGGCCTTATGGTGGAAGGAAGCTCATTGATGAAGAGCAGCTGAAGATGGTTGGGCTGTGGGCACTATCCTGAGGAACTCCTGCAACGATGTTCTGGAACTGAAATGATTGACCTCCAACAACCACAACCATCTTCCTTTGTGCCAAATATGACTCTCACCAGCAGAGAGTTTCCCTCCTGATTCATATCGACTCCAGTTTTGCTAGGATTCCTGATGTCACACTTGGTCAAATGCTGCCTTAATGTCAACAGCAGTCATTCTCACCTCACCTCTGGATTTCAGCTCTTTTGTCCATGTTTGACCCAAAGCTGTCAGGAACCCAAACTGAGCTTCAGTGAGCAGGTTATTGCAAAGCTAAGCAAGTGCCACATGATAGCACTGTTGATGTTGTGGCGAACACTAGAGACCTGGCTCAAGAAAGGGCAGGACTGGGTGTTAAATATTCTTGGGTACAAGTGTTCAGAAAAGATAGGAAAGGAAGAAAAGGAGGAGGCGTAGCAGCATTGGTTAAGGAGAGTATTGAAGTGCTGAAGAAAGAGGATGTCCCAGAGGGTTCAAGGGCAGAATCAATTTGGCTAGAGCTAAGGAACAAAAAGGGTGCAATTACATTGCTCAGTGCAATCCATAGACCGCCAACTAGTGGGAAAGATGTAGAGGAATAAATCTGCAGGGAAATTACAGAGAGATGCAAACATTATAGTTATAATGGGGGACTTAATTACCCAAATGTAGACTGGGGCAGTGGTAGTATAAAGGGTGGAGAGGGGCAAGAGTTCCTAGACTGTGTTCAGGAGAATTTTCTACAGCAGTATGGTGTCCAGTCCAACAAGAAAAGATGCACTGTTGGACCTTATTCTTGGAAATGAGGTGGGTCAAGTAGATCAAGTGTCAGCAGGGGAACATTTAGGAGACAGTGATCATTATATCTTAAGGTTTAGGATGATGGTAGAAAAAGGACAATGTGCAATTCAGAGTAAGAATAATTAACTGGGGAGAGCCAAATTTAATTGGGCAAGAATGGAGCTGGACCGGATAGACTGGAACCAAAGGCTGGCAGGTAAAACTGTAGCTGAACAATGGGCTACCTTCAAGGAAGAAATGGTTTGGGCACAGTCAAGATATATTCCCTCAAAAGGGAAAGGCAGGGCAAACAAATCCAGGGCTCCCTGGATGATAAAGGAGATACAAATTAAGATAAAGAAACAGTGTGCTTATATCAGGTGTCAGGTAGAAAATATTACTGAGAACCAAGTGGAATACAGAAGGTTCAGAGGGGAAGTGAAGAAGCAAATAAGAGAAGCAAAGAGGGATCATGAGAAAAGACTGGCAGCCAACATAGAGAGGAATCACAAAGTCTTCTATCGGCACATAAATAGTAAGAGGGTGGTAAAAGGAGGAGGGCCGATTAGGCACCAAAAAGGGGATTTACACATGAAGGCATAGGGCATGGCTGAGGTGTTAAATGAATACTTTGCATCTGTCTTTACCAAGGAAGCAGATGCTACCGAGGCCACGGTGACAGGAGGAAGAAACTCTGTCACTAGAAGGGTTCAAAATTGATGAGGAGGAAGTGTTGGATAAACTGTCGGCACTTAAGGTTGACAAAGCACCGGGACCGGATGAAATGCATCCAAGGATTTTGACAGAAGTGAGCAGAAATTGCAGGGGCACTGACCATAATCTTTCAGTCTTCCCTAGGCTCAGGAGAGATGCCAGAGGACTGGAAAATTGCAAACATTATGGCCTTGTTCAAAAAAGGTTGTAAGGATAAGCCCAGAAATTACAGGCGAAGTTTAACTTCAGTGGCGGGGAAGCTTCTAGAGAAAATTATTCAGGATAGAATTAGTCACATGGAAAAACATGGGTTGATGAGGAAGAGCCAGCATGGATTTCTAAAGGAGAAATCGTGTTTAACTAACTTGCTAGAGTTTTTTTGAAGAGGTAACAGAGAGGGTTGATGAGGGTAATGCTGTTGAAGTGGTGTACATGGACTTTCAAAAGGCATTTGATACAGTACCACACAAAAGACTGACAAAGTGGGAGATGATTCATTTTGGTGGGAAGAACATGGAGACACAATATAAAATAAGGGGTCCAATTCTTAAGGGCATGCAGGAGCAGAGAAACCTGGGTGTATATGTGCATAGATCATTGAAGGCAGCAGGACAGGTAGAGAGAGCAGTTAATAAAGCATACAGTATCCTGGGCTTTATTAATAGGGGCACATGGTACAAGAGCAGGGAGGTTATGCTGAGCTTATGTAAGACACTAGTTAGACCCCAGCCGGAGTAGTGTGTACAATTCTGACCACCACACTATAAGAAGGACGTGATCGCTTTGGAGAGAGTGCAGGAGAGGTTTACAAGAACAGTCCCAGGGATGAGCAACTTCAGTTATGAAGTTTGGAGAAGTTAGGATTGCACACCTTGCAGAGGGGAAAGCTAAGAGGAGATATGATAGAGGTGTTCAAAATCATGAGCGGGCTGCGCAGAGTAGGTAGGGAGAAACTGTTCCTGCCTGTCAAGGGATTGAGAATGAGAGGGCACAGATTTAAAATGATTTGCAAAGGAAGCAAATTGTGATGCAAGAAAAAACTTTTTCACACAGCGAGTGCTTCGAGGCTGGAATGCACTGCCTGGGAGTGTGGTGGAGGCAGGGTCAATCGAGGCATTCAAGAGGGCAATAGATGATTATTTGAATACAAACAATGTGCAAGGGTATGGGGAAAAAAGCAGGAGAATGGCACATGATGCTCATTTGGAGAACAGGTGCAGACACGATGGGGCAAATGGCTTCCTTCTGCACAGTAACAATTCTGTGATGCTGCATGGAGTGAATCAAATTGGCTGAGGACTGGCATCCATGATGCTGGGGACCTCTGGAGGAGGCCGAGATGGGTCATCCATTCAGCATTTCTGGCTAAAGATTGGTGCAAATGCTTCAGCTTTATCTTTTGCACTGATGTGCTGGGCTCCTCCATCATTGAGAATGGGGATATTTATGGGGCCTCCTCCTCCAGCGAGTTGTTTAATTGTCCACTACCATTTATGACTGCAGGTGGCAGGACTGCAGAACTTGGATCTGATTTGCTGGTTGTGGAATTGCTTAGTTCTGTCCAACACATGCAGCTTATGCTGTTTTGCACGCAAGTAGTCCTGTGTGTAGCTTCACTAGGTTGACATCGCATTTTTAGTTATGCCTGGTGCTGCTCCTAAGCATGCCCACCTGAGCTCTTCATTGAATCAAGGTTGATCCCCTGACTTGCTGGTATTGGTAGAGTGGGGGACATGCCAGGCCATGGGGTTACAGATTGTGGTTAAGTAAGTACAATTCTGATGGCTCACAGTGCCTCATGGATGCCCTGTCTTGAGTTGCTAGATCTGTTCGAGATCTATCCTATTTAGCACAGCGGTAGTGCCACACAACACGATCAAGGGTATCCTCAATGTGAAGACGGCTCTTCGTCTGAAAAGAAATATAGACAGGTTAAATGAGCAGACAACAAGGTGGCAAATGGAGCTCAATGTGGGGAAGTGCGAGTTTATTAATTTTGGAAGCAAGAATAAAAAAAAGATTATTTTTGATGGGTGTGAAACTTCTAACTGATGTTCAGTGGGACTTGGGTGTACTTGCACAAAGAACACAAAGCTGGCATGCAGGTGCCGCAAGCAATTTGGAAAGCAAATGGCATGTTAACCTTTATTGCAAGGAAATTGGAGTACAAGTATAAATAAGTTTTACTACAAGGGAATGGGGCTTTGGTGAGACCACACCTGGAATATTGTGCACAATTTTGGTCTCCATATTTAGAGGAGATTACTTGCATTGGAGGCAATACAGTGAAGGTTCACTAGAATAGGTCCTGGGATGAGAGGGTTGTCATATGATGACAGGCTGAGTAAATTGCATCCACATTCTTTGGAGCTTAGAAGAATGAACGTTGATCTCATTCAAACATACACAATTCTGAAGGGTTGATACAGAGGTTGTTTTCCTTGGCCAGGGGATCTAGAACACGGGGACACAGTTTCAGGATAAGGTGCTGATCATTTTAGTACTGAGGTGAGGTGAAATTTCTTCACTCAAAAGATTTCTGAATCTTTGGAATTCTCTGCCCCAGATGGTTGTGGATATATAACCATTGAATATATTGATGGCAGAGATGAACAGGTATTTCACCTCTCAGTGAACCAAGCGACACGGGGAACAGGTTGAAGCCGAAGATCAGTCATTATCAGAATGACAGAGCAGGCTTAACAGGCCATACGGTCTACTCCTGCTCCTATTTCTTATTTTCTTAATTCTGTGGTGCAGCACGGGTGAGCAAAATGAGCTACAATGACATGTTTTCCCATTGGTCAAGTTTATGACTAGCATAAAAAAATCATTCATTTTGCACAAACTGGTAGATCACAACACTGCATCATTAGTTTTCTGCTTTCAATACTTTAGTTCTAACAACTTTCTCACAAGGATGGTTGGCATTGAGAGGTGTTGCTTAAACCCCAGATTCACAGAGCATTTACTAAACAAAAGTGGATCAAGTGGTAATTTCTGCTGCAGTAATAAGCATGCAAATCGTGTGACCATTCTTTGGTCATTTAAAAAACATGTAATAGCCATTTTAGATCTGACATTGATAATAAACGCAAGTAGAGAATACGAAAAGCAGAAATTCAAAAGCATTATGGGGTATTTCCACTATCCTGTGCTACCAGTGGAGAATCCTTGTTCATAAGATGCGCAGAACAGAAATAAGGCTACAATATTGCTGTTGAAATTTCATCAGTGAGTGCAGATCCCCACTGAGAGCACAGAATCAGCCTAACTATACTCACTGGGCACGTTGATCAGCAAATATACACAGTCGAGCCTCAAGTAAGAGGCAGGCATTTAAGAGCCTTCTTCCACTAAAGGCTAGATTTAGAGGAGATCAGGGTAAGAACACTCCTCTCCTAAGTATGCTATTAAATCACATCACTCTTGTTCCTTTGAACTAGCAAAGTGGAAGTGCATACGCAGACTGATTGCGATATTTTACAACCATTATTGAAGTACTGTGCATTTGTTAGTCTGATTAAGGCTTTATGAAAAACAAATCTGCCTCGCCATGGTCATCAATAGGAGCAATATATAGAAGCACTGTTAAGTAGTACCTAAAAATGGAAGCCAGCATCTGAAAGTGGAACACAGCAAACCTTACCCAGATATTTAAGAAAAGAAAGACATATGAATTGGGAAATTCAGGACCCTAATCAGGGAAAATTCTGAAAGCTAAATTATGGGATTCCATCAATTGGTATCTAAAAGAAAATAGAGGCCATAGGGATGTTACCATGGCCTTAGAAGTAGATGATCATACAATACAAATCTGCTGGAATTCTGACAAAGGAACTATGTTAGTGGATCAAAATCAATCACTTCATAAAATAGGGCCAAAAAAGGCTGGAAAAACTCAGCACGTCAGGCAGCATCTGTGGAGCAAAACAGAGTTAACGTTTCAAGTTAATGACCTTTCATCAATACACTGTTCTGATGAAAGGTCAGCAACCTGAAACGTTATCTGCTTCTCTCTACAGATGCTACCAGACGTGCTGAGTTTTTCCAGCTTTTTTTTGTTATTTCAAATTTCCAGCATCTGCAGTATTTTGCTTTTGTATTAGCATTTACCAACTTCATAGTTTATTTGAAGTTTTAGAAGGTACTTGATAAAGTTTAGCTGTGCTTTAAAAAAAAACTCATGGAATTAATAATAACTTAATTGGACGACTTGAAATCTGCTTTATAAGGAAAAGCATAGGAGAAACAGGAAGGATTTGTCAGGGAGGAAGGGTCAGTGTGAAACTGCAGAACAGGTCCTTGTTATGTTGACGCTTTTAACATGAAGTGATAATGTTAGGAAACTTCCAGCAATGTCACAAAATTTGTTGAGGAAACTAGGTTATGGGATTTGCATCGTTCAAAGGAATCTTGACAAGTCAAATAAATGGGCTAAGGAATAGCAGTTAGATTTTATGTAGATGTGTGTAAAACAACGCATAACTGGATCAGAAACATGAAAGATGTGTACATAATAAATGGGTGTTCAGCAGCGAAGGTGAAAAAAGGTTTCTTCTGTGCAAAAACAACTAATCAAAAGTACCAGTCAATGTGGCCCTGTTATCAACAAGATGTTAACAATGTTGCAAAACATCCCGAGGCACTTAACCAAAACCTAACCAAATACCTGGAACTATCGAGAACAAATCTGGTTTTAACTTTCTACCCTATCCTCAAACCAATAGATCTGTGAATACTCAGCAGGCTTTACCAGCATCTATGGAGACAATCAATGTTTTAGGTTAAATACCTTTCGCCCAAATTATTTACAGATCTGAAACATTAATTCTCTGGCTTTCTCCAAAGGTGCTGCTTGGCCTGCTGAGTATTTCCAACATTTTCTGGATCCATTTCAGATTTTCAGTGTCTACAGTATTTTGTTTTTGTTCCGCCAGATCAATTTGCAAGTGCTACATGGTATGACTTGCGTTAGGCAATCTCATGAGGTGCAGGAATTAAAGTGCTACTACTGACCTCAATGTCCCCAGGATCTGGCCTTCTCTCATTCTTTATGTACTTGGGTGCCCTTTTGCACATTTCATTAAAATAGCAAAGAAGGTATGTGGAATCAAATTACTCCACTGATCACCTGGAAGTGTTTAGCAAAGAAACACAGCAGCCAAGTCTGGCAGGCAGTTACTTATATGGTCAAGGATAGTGGATAGATTCTCACCAATGCAAAGGCCTATTAATATGGTATTGTTCAGCATATGTCACAACAATGTACAAAATTTAACAGAGATGGACACCATTGCAGAACAACTTCCATTTAGAGTTCACAGCAACCATGTATGCAATCTATTTACTCTCAATAGTAAAAGATTGTTTGGTACAAAAGCTCCTCAGGCAGCTTGTACCACACAAGAGAAAATATTTCCATTATTTCCTCAGCTTAAGCCATTCACTCCTTGTGAAGGTATAGTTCCACAAGTGTCAGATACTTTAGTGGCATACTCCCCTGTGGGTTCAAAACCCAGTCCTGGGCTGGAATATATAATCTGCACAGTAGCAAAGTGGTGGACTGTCAGAAGTGTCTGTTTTCAGATACAACACAACCCCACTTGTCCCAAAAAGAGCAAAGAGTCCTCCTGGTCTCCAGGCCAATAATCCTACCTCAACTAACATATTTAATAAAAACAAATCTTATTGTAATGTGTGGGGTTTTGCTGTGCACAAAATGGCTGACACATTTGCCTACATGATCAATTATGCACTTGGAAATATGATTGAATATTATTTCTGGGGGGGGGGGATTGCAGACACAAGCATCCTCTTAGCAAATATTGAAATCAATATTGTGCAAATTTATCAGGAGTTTCAATCAGCCTGCAGTACTTCTCAAAGTCAAATTTCACATGATATTGGGAGTTTGAACAGACTCCTCCCCTTCGAGCTAAAGTTGCACCACAAATTTACAGAGCCTACCTTTTTTTTAGGTGAGGGGAAAGAGTAAACGTTTTAAGGGTGAAAGGGATTAAAGAAGATCTCGAGAGGTTAATGTAATCACAAAATAGTTCCATTGGACATGCAGAACTGCAAAGATGAAAAGAAAGGGCTACCTCTGACAAGATGTTACGTATGTTAGATTGAACAGGGTGATGCTGGTGGTGATGGGGGGGGGGGTGGGGTAAAGGGGAAGGGGCTGTGTGCATTGGGGTTCCTCAGCTTTCCCTATTTCTCCACCATCGGTGGGGGCGCATGCGCCTCACGGGCCCCGCTGCCAGGTTTCCTTTCGCTCCGAGCCCCCTCCCCCTCTCTCCTCCTCCTCCTCCTCCTCATCGTCCACACCGCTTCTCGGCCCCAACACCGTCCATCTCACAAACAAGAAAGGCCTACAAATACCGGGCTAAAGTGGCTGCCGCTATCTTCCAGCGCTCGCTCTCACACACACTCAGGACCGCCGCCTGCCCACTGCTGGCGACCGGCATTTCAACAGCCGCTCGTCTCCGGCAGGTTAGAGCGGAAGGCCGCTGACGTCATTTCACAGGCATTCGCAGCAGACCAATCAGGCGGCGCGTTCGGACGGAGCGGAGGGACCCACCGGCCAATCCGACATCGCCCGTTCCCAGAGGCGTCCCGCCTACCGTTACCATCACAACGCTCAAAGCTGTAGCCACGCCCATCTGAAATCAGTCAAAGCCCAATGAAAACACAGTTCATTTAATGTAAATAAGATCATAAAAACAAAGGCATTGGGATGAGTGCAGGAAAATTATCATCTGAGGGAGGGAAAGGGGTTGGGAGGGGAGGGAAAGGGGTGGGGGGTGGTAAATAAAACTATAAGGAGAGTGAAGCAGGAATGGCCTCACCAGAACCCAGGGTTTGATTTGAGTGAGAAGGTCACTCCAGGACACTTGACAGAATCATTCAATCGTAGAATGATCACAGTGTAGATGTGGGCCATTCAGCTCATTGTGTTCATGCCAGCTCTCTGTAAGAGCAACTCACTTCCCATCCATTTCTCTGTAGCCCTGTATTTATTTTCTCTTTGGATAATTATTAGGGTTGCTAACTGTGATTAAATAAGTGTTCCTGGAGGTTTCATCACCCAACACGCTCCAGTCATTAGTCGGCCAACACATCCAACCTTGTGATGTACTGTGCCAACTGGAAAGCAAAAAAGACTCATAACCAATTTGGATGATGCTTGACTGTCAGTCAAACAACCTTTTCTCCCATTTTCAATATTTTTGTAACTTGAGTACTGCTGAAAATAGAGACTTTTTGTCAAAGCATTTTGTCTTGCATTCACCAGGACAATTCGCAAGAAAATACCAATGCCAGGGGAAACAGCATATTTAAACTGTATAAGAGAGTGCTGATTAGTTGGCAACTGCACTCTTTCTTTCATTTTTCAATTTGATCTATTTATGTTGCTATATTGCTTCAATAGATAACAGCACCACAAACAGTACCTGTTTGAAACATATCCGCACCATAAACTCACTTAAACGGAAGCAGGAGCAGTTTAGCAACGCAATTAACAACACCACCAAATACGTAACAAATCTCTCTGACCATGTGTAGTGGTATTGTCGCTGGACTAGTGATCCAGGGTAATGCTCTGGGGATCTGGGTTCAAATCCAGCCATGACAGATAGTTGAACTTGGATTCAATAAAAAATCTAGAATTAAAAGTCTAATGATGATCGTGAAACCATTGTTGTAAAAACCCATCTGGTTGTCCTTACCTAGTTTGGTCTACATGTGACTCCAGACCCAAAGCAATGTGGTTAAATGAACTCTAAAATGGCTGAGCAAGCTGCTACAAAGTCACAAAAAAAGAATGAACCCGGACAGATCACCTGCCATTGACCTAGGCACTGGAAACGGAAATAGTAATCTCAGCCCTGTTGACCATGAAAAGCCCTCCTTACTAACAACTGGGGGTTGGTGCCAGAATTGGGAGAGCTGTCTCACAGATGAGTCAAGCAACAGCCTGACATAGTCATCCTCATGGAATCATACCTTACAGACAATGTCCCAGACATCACCATCCTTGGGTATGTCCTGTCCCACTGGCAGGACAGATCCAGCAGAGGTGGTGGTACAATGGTATACCGTTGCCCTGGAAGCCCTCAACATGGACTCTGGACCCCATGAGGGCAAGGAAACCTCCTGCTGATTAGCAAGTACTGCCCTTGGCTGATGAGTTGGTGCACCTCCATGTTGAACACCACTTGGAGGAAGCACTGAGGGTGGCAAGGGTGCAGAATGTACTCTGGGTGGGGGGGACTTCATTGTTCACCACCAAGAATGGTTTGGTAGCACCACTACTGGCTGAGTCCTAACGGACATAGCTAGACTGGGTCTGCAGGTGGTGAGGGAATCAACAAAAGGGAAAAACTTACTTGACCTCATCCTCACCAACCTGTCTGCCACAGATACATCTGTCCATGACAGTATCAGCAGGAGTGACCACCGCACAGTCATTGTGGAGATGAAATCCTGGCTTCACATTGAGGATATCCTCCATCATGTTGTGTTGTGTGGCACTACCACAGTGCTAAATGGGATAGATTTCGGGGATATGGGCTTCCAGATACACATCGAAGGATTCGTTCACATTTGCGAAACCATACAGCACCTGCATATCAATAGCAATGCTGTGCTCATTTGACATTGTTAGCTTATTCATCAATACCCCACATAAGGAAGCCACAGATATTTGTGCTGCAGCACTATATCATGGCGATCTAGACCTGTCACCATTGTGTGAAGCATTATTCATTGAGCTTGTGAACTGGGCTACTCGTGCAGTTGAGTTCAGCTTTAATGACACCATGTATACCCAAATAGATGGTGTTACAATGGGATCCCTTCTAGGCCCAGCTCTCACAAACATCTTTGTTGGGTTCCATAAGAAATGTGCCTTCGATGAAATGACACCCAACCTCCTACCCCTTGCATATTTCCAATATGTGGATGATACGTCTCCTACATTTTAATCCATAGCTGCAGGTAATAATTTCCTAGCGTGTCTTAATGGAGTCCATCCTGCACTCAAATTCACCTTTGAGATGGAGCAGTCAAATGAACTCCCTTTCCTTGGCATACTAGTTGAGAAATCCGCCGGGGGTTCTCTACCACGGTCTACCGCAAACCTACCTTCACTGGTCAATATACGCGTTGGGGCTCTTACACTTCCACGCATTATAAGATTGGCCTTATCAGTGAACTTGTAAATAGGGCCTGAGCCATTTGCTCACCATGCAAGCTTGATGCTGAAATAGGCTGCATCATAATGGCTATCCTGATCAGATCATTTCACGCTGTATATTGTGCAAACTCATGAATGGGCCCAAGTGTCATGAAGCTATTAATGTATATAATATTATTGGAAAATATTTTTCTTTTAAAATAGAGGTTTAGCCTGTGGGTGTGTCTTAATTGGATTAAAACCAGCTAGTCTGGGTGCTTTGATGTGTTTTGAGATGTAAACAGAGAGGTAGAATGCATTTGCATTTTTTGAATAGGCCATTCAAGAAACTACTGCCGAGCTAGCAGATATCAAGCAATATGTTTATATTACTAATAAAATTGGTACTATAAAAGGGATTTTATTGTTAAAAGAGGTGAAGTTTAAAGACATTGGTGATACAATGAGAATTTATATTCAGTGAGTTATGCTAGGTATAACTTCAGCAGTTTTTGTGTGTGTAGAGCAGAGGCAATGTGAGATCAAAAGCAGCTGTAAGCCTCCAACTGTCCACAGGAACTAAAGTGAAAAGAGCCTCAGTTTGAATTTGTAAGGTAAAAATGCTTTGCCTGGTATGTGATTAAGTCCAAGAGTTGGTGTTGCCTTAATGGAGATTAGTTTGGGAATTTGTTAAAAGTTATGATCATAGTAATTTGTAGCCATGTATTTATGTATTTAACTTGTGTAAATTAATAAAAGGTTTCATTTAGCTTAATATAAAACCTCTCGATAACTGGTGGTCTGATTCCTGAATTTAGAGTTGCATCTCAAACATATCACTTAGAATTATAGGTTATGATAGTTTTTTTAGGATTTTCTAGGATTTTTAAATAACTCAGCTGTACCAACTGCATGGTCATAACACAAGGCCATCGCTTTTGGCCCTGAAAAGTGCCCGTGTACCTCAGATTACCCTGGAAGGGCAAGGTATCTCAAAAATGTGAGCAACAAGGGAAGCTAACTGTTTCATGCTGTTACTATGCAGTAGCAACACAAGCGGTATTTGCTACTATCAGGATGCTGCCATCAAGCCAAAAAGACCTTCTGCCTATCACACAAATGAGTAATGTCATGTATGAATTTTAGTGCCAGTGTGATGTTAGGCATGTAGGCCGGACGTCCCAAAGACTGGCAGATCGTATCAAACAGCATGTCCCTTCTGCTGTTTGCAATGGGTGAGGTACAGCCATACCCAACGAGCCTGTGCTGGCAAAACTCAAAACACAGTGTCCAACATTTGATGTGATCCCATGATTGGACAACATTTGCTAAATAATCCTCAGTGTACTAAGAATTAAGCTGATAACCAATTGAAGATCGTCAGTCGGGCTCATAGTGTGATGCATTTGCATGTACTGGAAGCTACATATATTACTATACAGGGTCCTGTTCTTTGCAGACAGAAAGAACGTGTACATGCATTGCGCCTGTTTCAGGTAAACAAAATAAGTGATAGTGTTATGACGTGGCAGATGACCTGTGCCTGGTGGACCAAATCCACAAGGGAAATTTGGTTGTGCTATCACAACAGTTTTGCAATTTGTATTTATCATGAGAAGATGTGTGCATTGAAATCAGAAGTAATGAGTCCACCAAGACCTTTAGAGATTTTAAAAATTAAATTAAAATATTTATTAACAAAATAAAATATTTCAAGCTCATACGTAAGACTACAATTAATACTATAACAAATCCTAAAATTCCTAATTGACCTGACTCCCAGTTACACCCCTTTAAGGCAACAAACCAAAATAGATTTTAGATTTAAAACAAAATCTGCAAATTAACACAGTACACACTTCACAGTGGAATTTGAAATGGGTGACTCCCAAACTTCAGTTACTTTACATAGCACTTATGCACAAATGGCTGGAGGCTTCTTGAAGGCTGTTTCACACACTCCTGTTAGATCTTATATGACCTTCTCTCACATAGCCTTTCATTTTCCTTTATATATGTTTCTGTTTTTTTAACACATAAATTTTACTGTTCCATATGTCTTTGAAATTGTATCTTCCTCATAATATAAAGCTTTCATGTTGCCAATATTGTCAGTAACCTTTGGGAAAAATAAACACACTCCTTAGCCTTGCTTATCTGGCTAGTTGTAAACAGACTAAGATACCTTTCAAATCCAACAATCCCTTCAATTATCTAAAATGCAAATTTCCTTCACACCATACATGCATCCATGTTTACTCAATAGCATGTCAAGCTCATTTCTATATCTAGCTTCTTTTGATGATTTCAAGCTGGCAGTTTATTTGACACCAAAGACAGACCCAACTATAATCACACCCATAAACTTACTTCACAATAAACCAGAAAAATATTATGAAAATTATTATACTTTTGTCACAATAGCCATTCACTGGTTCATTCCCCAGGGCAATGTCTTGACCAAACAGAGTCAAGCTGCCGGGTTTAAATTTCAAACAATGCTTGGCAATTAACTGTCAGTCACAACCCACTAGTGCATTCTCCATGGCAATCCCTCTATCAATTAGAGTCCACTTGCCAACCAATTAGCTTTCTCTTCTCATACAGTACAAATATGCTGTATCCTCTGACGTTGGTATTTTCTTGCCAATTGTCCTGATGAGTACAAGAAAAGCTTTGACAAAAATAATCTCTTTTCTCAGCTCAAGTTCTGTACTATCCAACTGCTATTTTTTTAACTGGTAAAGCGAAATGTTCAAAGAAAGTGACAAAAAAAATTCTTTTTTAATGTCCTGATGATTTTTCTCCAGGATTGCATGCAGCAATGTCCTGGAGATTGATCTTTAATTCCTGGAAACTCCAGGCTAATCCTGGAGGGTTGGCAACCCTAATAATTACCCAATTCTCTTTTGAAAACCTCAATTGAACCTGCATCCATCACAGTTTCAGGAAGTGCAATCTAGATCCAAAACACTCGCCGCGTAAAAAAAGTTTTCCCCACAGGGGCTGGAGTGCATCATCAACCCCAGGGATGTTGTTTTAATTTAATTTGATAAGTTTCTGTTCAAGTTTTTGATTTTTGTTAGCCTCTTTAAAAGGGGCTGATAATTAGTTAATTTATTTAATTTATACGCTCAAAAAATTATTTCCTCGTGTTCCCTTTGCTCCTTTTGCTAACCGTCTTAAATTGGTGCCCTTTGGTTCTTGATCCTTCTGCCAATGGAAACAATTTCTCCTTATCTACTCTGTTCAAACCCCCTCATGATTTTGAACCTCTATCAAATCTCCTGTTAATCTTCTCTTCTTCAAGAAGTTCCAGTTTTTCCAATCTGACCACGTAGCTGAAGATTTTCATCTCTGGAATAATTCTCATGAATCTTTCCTGCAACATGTCTAAGGATTTCACTTCCTCCCTAAAGTGTGGTGCCCAGAACTGGATGCAAACTGGAAACTGCAAACTGGCCCCTGATTGAGGCTGAACCAAAGTTTTATACAGATTTATCATAACCTCCTTAGTTTTGTGCTCTGTGCTCCTACTTGTAAAGCCCAGGATCCATTATAACCTCAGATCCCTCTGCTCCTGCACCCCTTTTAGAATTGTACCCTGTATTTTATATTGGTTATCCACTTCTTCCTACCAGGCTAGCATTAATTGCCCATCCCTTATTGCCCTTGAGAAGGAGATGATGAACCACCTTCTTGAACTGCTGCAGTCCATCTGGTGTAGGTACACCCACAAGGCTGTTAGGAAGGGAGTTCTAGATTTTTGACCCAGCAACAATTGAAAGAGCTGCAATATAATTCCAAGTCAGGATAATGTTTAGCTTAGAGGGGAACCTGCAGGTGGTGGTGCTCCCATGTATCTGCTGCCCTTGTTCTTCCAGCTGGCAGAGGTTGCAGGTTTGGAAGGTGCTGTTGAAGGAGGCTTGGCTGTTGCTTCAGTGCATCTTGTGGATGCTACACACTGCTGCCACTGTGTGCCGGTAGCAGAAGGAGCAAATTTTTAAGGTGGTGCATTGGGTGCCAATCGTGCAGGCGGCTTTGTCCCGGATGGTGTCGAGCTTCTGGAGTGTCGTTGGAACCGCACTCATCCAGGGAAGTGGAGAGTATTCCATCACACCCCTGACTGGTGCCTTGTAGATGGTGGACAGGCTTTGGGGAGTCTGCATCTGTGGAGGTAGAAACAGAGTTAACATTTGAGGTCATCAGAACTGGAAGGTGTCGGTGTTTAACATCTATTCAGCAAGTGCAATGGCAGGAGAAAGGGGCTAGGAAAAGATCAAAAACAAAAGGTCTGTAATAGAGTCTTGGACAGCAGTGGTTGAATGAGAATTCTGAAGAGGAGAAAATCAGTCTGCTGGCAGGGGGAAGCATCCTTGCTGAACAATTGGGCACGAAGGTAAAGCCAGAAGAGCCTTCACTATTGGGTTTTCTCTCAGTTGCCACTTCTGCTGCAAAAGACATAGAGCTTTCTTTGCATTCTGCTTTATTTCTTGATCACAACCTGATCTAATTAAATGGTAGAAGGGCCTGAATTGACTCCTGCTATTCCTATATCCTTTCAAATATGTCAAAAATCTGCCAAACAATTAATGGGTGTGAGTTGTTTAGCAATTATGGGGACAAACCATCGAATTGCTTAGTATTTAGAGCCTATGGTTGACTAAAATCTCAAGCCTAGTTTATTAGCATTTTAACTACATATTGTCTTAGAATCCCTTTTTATAAATTTTAAAGTATCAGCCATGATCTAATTGAATGGCAGAATGGGCTTGAGAGGCTTAACGGCTTACTCTTGTTCTTATGTTCCTTGCTGTCTAATTTACAGTACTGTGCTTTGATTTTAAATCATAAGCATTATTTTCCCATATTCTTTTGGAAAATCTTCCCTTTGGAGAGTAGTAAGACTTCCTAATCTGAAACAGTTAACTACTGTTTATTGTGTTATTGCCATACAGGTAACTCTTAACTTTATTCTGAATAATTGAGATGGTACCATAGCTTTATAAAACAATGACCTTCCTTGACCTCTCTGTCTCAATTTCTGGTGATAGACTGTCCACCAATATCCATTACAAGCCTACCGACTCCCACAGCTACCTCGACTACAGCTCCTCACACCCCGCTTCCTGTAAGGACTCCATCCCATTCTCTCAGTTCCTTCGCCTCCGTCGCATCTGTTCTGATGATGCTACCTTCAAAAACAGTTCCTCTGACATGTCCTCCTTCTTCCTTAACCGAGGTTTTCCACCCACGGTCGTTGACAGGGCCCTCAACCGTGTCCGGCCCATCTCCTGCGCATCCGCCCTCACGCCTTCTCCTCCCTCCCAGAAACATGATAGGGTTCCCCTTGTCCTCACTTATCACCCCACCAGCCTCCGCATTCAAAGGATCATCCTCCGCCATTTCCGCCAACTCTAGCATGATGCCACCACCAAACACATCTTCCCTTCACCCCCCCTGGCGGCATTCTGTAGGGATCGTTCCCTCCGGGACACCCTGGTCCACTCCTCCATCACCCCCTACTCCTCAAACCCCACCTATGGCACCTCCCCATGCCCACGCAAAAGATGCAACACCTGCCCCTTCACTTCCTCTCTCCTCACCGTCCAAGGGCCCAAACACTCCTTTCAAGCGAAGCAGCATTTCACTTGCATTTCCCCTAACTTAGTCTACTGCATTCGTTGCTCCCAATGCAGTTTCCTCTACACTGGAGAGACCAAATGTAAACTGGGTGACCGCTTTGCAGAACACCTGCGGTCTGTCCGCAAGAAAGACCCAAACCTCCTTGTCGCTTGCCATTTTAACACTCCACCCTGCTCTCTTGCCCACATGTCTGTCCTTGGCTTGCTGCATCGTTCCAGTGAAGCCCAACGCAAACTGGAGGAACAGCACCTCATCTTCCAACTAGGCACTTTACAGCCTTCTGGACTGAATATTGAATTCAACAACTTTAGATCTTGAACTCCCTCCTTCATCCCCACCCACTTTCTGTTTCTTCCCCCCTCCTTTTGTTTTTTCCAATAATTTATATAGATTTTTCTTTTCCCACCTATTTCCATTATTGTTAAATCTATACCTTTTATGCCTTGTTAGTCTTTCCACCCCACCCCCACTAGAGCTGTACCTTGAGTGTCCTGCCATCCATTCTTAATTAGCACATTCGTTTAGATAATATCACCACCTTCAACACCTCTTTGTTCCTTTTGTCTGTGACATCTTTTGATTATCTGCTCCTATCACTGCTTCCTTGTCCCTACAACCACACTCCCCCCCACTTCTCTCCCCCCACCCCCACCCCACCTTAAACCAGCTTATATTTCGCCCCTCTCCTAATATTAATAAAACTCTGTTGAAGGGTCATGAGGACTCGAAACGTCAACTCTTTTCTTCTCCGCCGATGCTGCCAGACCTGCTGAGTTTTTCCAGGTAATTCTGTTTTTGTTTTATAAAACAATGGTTTGGCCTCAGCTGGAAGACGTATTATGCTCTATTTAGAGCATCACATTTTATGAAGGATATCATGGCCTTGTAGAACATGCAGGTGAGATTTACTAGAATGACAGCAGGAATGAGCGACTACAGTTATGTGGAGACACTATTTAACCTAAGGTTGTTCTGTTGAAATCAGAAAAGGTTAAAAGGTTCTATTTCATGCACTTCTGCTTCTCACCCTTTCCTCTCCCTCCTAGAACCGTGAAAGGGTTTTCCTTGTCCTGAACTTCCACCCCCGAGCTTGCATATTTAATAGATCATCCTCTTCCAATTCCGCCACCTCCAGCATGATGCCGCCATCAAACACATTTTCCCCTCTCCTCCCACTCCTTTCAGCATTCCCAAAGGATCATTTCATTCATGATGCCCTGGTTCACTCCTCAGATACCTCTAACACCCCCTCCTTTTCCTCGGGCATCTTTGCAGTGGCAGATGAGTCAGTCACCAATGGATATAAATTTAAAATCTTTGCAAAAGAACCAGAGCTGAGATGAGCATTTAAAAAAAAAATCTACTGTATTGTTGTGAACGTGGAATGCAATGCCTGAAAGGCTGGTGGGAGCAGATTAAATAGTAACATTTGGAGCTTATGTAATGCTGATGTAATAATGATGTCAGATCACATGACTGAGAAGTAAGCGAGATCTGGAAGGAGGAGAAGCTCTAACTTCGTGTAGAGGCCCAAATGTGTATATACTTGCTGTAAATAAAGAGTAATGGTTTTGAGAAACTACAGCATATTTTGAGAGAATAGATAATCCCCAACACCCTCATCTAGACCCCGACCACACAATGAAACATGGTGGAAGTGAGTAAAAGACCCAGAGGACCTTAAACAGAAGATACAGGACTGGTAAGAAAAGAGATCCTTGATGGAAAGGCAAAAGAAAAATAAAATTAAGATTCATCAAGATGTTGAAACATCGTGGGAGCAACAGGTGCAGGCTGACATACAGACTCGGAGACCGGACAGCAGTGAGCACAGACCCAGAAAACAGCAGCACGGAAGCAACAACAATTCCAGCATTCAGCAAAAGCATGGAGTCCACAAAACCACTTCCAGAACTATTTCAGAGTGCAGAAGGCTCACAACAGGCCTAGAACTAGGGCAAATGGAGAAAAAGGTTCACGGTACAGAATTACACAAAAAGGATGAAAAGACCAGGTCAGTACATTACTTTATGCAGTGGGATCTATTGCTGACTACATGATAGCAAGGCAGGGGGCTTGATGAGATTTCAACTTTTTATAAAGAAGTCCTGCAATCTTTCAACTCTTATTGTAGCATCCTTTGGAATGTAATAATATAGCAATAGCTTTAATCAAAGGAAGCAAAGACCAGGCAAAAGCATGGATTAATTCATCAACAATCTCTATAGCTTGGCAGGGAGCTGTGATTATGGGATCTGAAGGGATGTTCTGATTCATGACACGATTGTAGTCGGGATCCTAGACGAAGCATTATCAGATCTTTTACAGACAAGAGAGGATTTAACACCAGTGAAGGCAGTGCAGGTTGCGAGGCAAAACGGAACTCAAGAAGTAGAATTGGGTGCTTGTTCGCAGAAGGAGAGGTCCCATGGAAAAGATCGAGTGAGACAATTCCATTTGTAGGCCACAAAAGAGAGCTTGCCAAAGCCTAAGCCTGAAAAACTGGGGAAAAAGGCTCTAACTGCCATTCTGAAATGTCTTTGGTGTGGTGGGAACAAACTGCACAGGCGAGAAGGATGTCCAGCAAGAGGCTGGGGGCAAAGTGCCACAACTGTTCATTTCAAAACTGTTTGTCGCTCAAAAATGCTGACAACGTATAAAAAGAGGGACAAAATTTTAAAACAGGGCCACATACAAGAAGTGGAAGAACCACAAGTAAATTAATTGAACTAAACTTTTTTGTGTTGGGGGGGGGGTGGTGGTAACTGATACTGAAAACAAGTATTTGAGTATTAAATTCCAAGTGGATGGACACCTCACAGAGTTTAAACTATACACAGGAGCAGGGGTTTTTCTGTTTCATCAGATGAAGTCAAATGAGTCAAGCAGGTTACATTGTAACCCTCATCTATCAAATTACAAGGCCCTGGTGGGACAACATTAAAAGTGAAAGACCAAATCATGGCAAAGCTAAAATATAAAGATCAAAAAATCCTCGAAACTCTGTCTTCAAAATCAAGATTGCTCTCTACTAAGCAGAAAGGCATGCCTAAAACTGAAATTAATATATTGCGAATGAAGTTGCCAATGTCAACTACAGCAGTATATTTTGAAATTAATTTCCAAAATTGCTTACTAGGGAAGTTAAAGACTGAGTACCATATCACTCTGCTATCTGATGCTAAACCAATTTGCCTCTTTACACCAAGGAAAGTCCTTCACCCACTCTTGGAGAAAGTCTAGGGTGAAATCGAAAAGATGCAACAGCAAGGGGTTATCTCACTGGTTACCATGCCAACAAAATGGTGTTCAAGGATGGTTACGTTCCCAAAGCCAAACAGTTCTATAAGAATCTGCATGGATTTAATGAACTAAACAAATCAGTCAAATGAGATATCTACTTGATGGCCTCAGTGGATGAGAACATTGCCAAACTAACCAAGAGTACTTTATTTAGCAAATTAGATGCAAACACTGTATTTTGGCAATTACAAAGAATCCGGATTGCTGACCACATTTATAACACCATTCGGTTGTTATTGCTTCAATATTTTATTGTTTCAATAGGTTGCCCTTTGGAACAAAGCCCGCCCCAGAAATTTTCCAGAGAACAATGCCTCACACTCTAGAAGGCATGGAAGTACTAATATGCCGTATGGAAGACATACTGATACATGGCTCCATGAGAGAAGAGCATGATCACAGAGTCAGAGCAGTCTTGAGAGTCTTACAGGATGCAGACCTAAAAGAATCCAATGGTGCAGACTAAGATTGATGAGATATGACTTCATCACAGAGGATGTGCAAGGGAAGTATCAAAGAACAGCGGGCACACTGTCACAAATATCATCAGAAGGAACCAAACAAGAGGATTTATACTTCATCGAAGAGTTTGAAGCATATACATCCTTAATCGCTCAGCTACTGCAAAAAAATTGCAGGAAAAATGCAAGCCCAGTAATGAGGTGTAGAATATCTCCAAGTCTGAGAATATTGTCTGGAAGGATGGCCAGGTTACAGCTCCACTAATCTGATACTACATCAGTATTTTAAACAGTGCAAGCAGCTCACAGTCATTGATGAGTTACTAGCCTTCAATGAGAGGATAGTCATATTGAGAACACTTTAGCTTGATATTCTTCAAAGGCTTCAGCAAGGTCATCAAGTTTTGAGAAATGCCATGTGAGAGCACAGCAATCAGGTGGCCAGTCATTAATCATACAGAAGAAATAATTTCTAACTGTCTTACTTATGCCTTCAACAGCCAAGAATAAAACCAACCACTATTACCTTCTACTTTTCCATCAAGGCAGTGGGAGCACATTTATTTGAATTTAGGGGGAAAACCTTCCTTACTTTCATTGGTTACTACTCACAGAGGATTGAAGTAAACAAATTGTATAGTATCACAGCAGAAGTAGTCATCTTATCCCTCAAGAGAATTTATGCAACACATGGCATCCCAGGTTTCATAGTGTCTGACAATAGGCTGCAAGTTGCTAATGAGATATTCCACAAATTCACAAATGAAATATGGCTTTGTTCATGTAACCAATTTACCTTGCTATCCTGAAGTGAATGGAGAAGCTGAGAGAGGGTTACGAACTGTCAAAGATTTATTGAAGAAAACAAAAGCCTTAATCTAGCTCTTCTGAGTTATTGATCCTCACAACTACAAAATGGTTTCTCAGCACCAGAGTTCCTAATGGGTAGGAGACTGAGAACACAGCTTCCATCTCTAGAACAAAAACTCAAACATAATATCACCACTAACTGCCATGAGAGTGTAAAACAATGTGAGGAAGAACAAAGAAGCAATCAGGTTCAGAACTTTAATCACAGGCACAAAACATTTGAGTTAGCAGTGTTGAAGCCCAGGGAGAGAGTATGGATCCAAGACCAACAAAAGGAAGGCATAATCATTGAACAAGTTCCACAACCCAGATCGTACAGGATTCAGGCTGACCAGTGTATCATAAGGAGAATCCACAGCGCCTTAATATCCTTGGAGAGAAAACCAATAGATACTTGAGCTTACTACTCAGATCATGATGAAGGAGAAGAAAGACTTACTACAAGCTCTACAGTCACCAAGGAGAAGAACACTCACACTGACAGAAGAGGGAATACAGAATGTCCTCAAGCTCAAAAGGAGATTAGAACGAGATCAGGGATATTGGTCAAGGCACCTTAGAAACTAACCATGTGAAATCTGAGACTTTGCGGGGAGATGTAAAGGGTTAACATCAGAAGCATACATGATGCTGATGTAAAAATGATGTCAGATCTCATAACTGAGAAGTAAGAGAGATCTGGAAGGAGGAGAAGCTCCAACCTCGTGTAGAGGCCCGAATGTGTAAATACTTGCTACAAATACAGAGTAATAGTTTTGAGAAACTACAGACTCAAGCAGCATTCCTTGGGATAATAGACAATCCCCAAAACCCCCATCTAAACCCCAACACACAATGAAACGCCATTCAAATGAGGTGAGAGTGACTGCCTTTGACATGAAGATTGCATTTGACTGAGTGTGGCATCAAGGAGCTCGAGCAAAACTGAAGTCAAGGGGAATCATGAGGAAAACTTTCCACTGTTTGGAGTCATACCTAGCACAAAGGAAGATGATTGTGGTTGTTGGAGGTCAGTCATCTCAGCACTGGGACATCGTTGGAGGAGCTCCTCAGGGTAGTGCCTGAGGCCCAACCATCTTCAGCTGCTTCATCGATGACCTTCCCTCCAAAATAAAGTCAGAAGTGGGGATGTTTGCTGATGATTGCACAATGTTCAGCACTAATTGCAACTCCTCAGATATTGAAGCAGTCCATGCTCATATGACAAGACCTGGACAATATTCAGGCTTGGGCTGAGAAATAGCAAGTAACATTTGCACCATATAAGTGCCAGGCAATGACCATCTCCAACAAGAGAGAATCTAACCATCTCCCCTTGACACTCAATGGCATTACCATCACTGAATCCCCCACTATCAACATTTTGGGCTACTACAGACCGGAAACTTAACTGGACAACCATATAAATACTGTGGCTATAAGAGCATGTCAGAGGCTGGGAATTCTGTGGTGAGTAACTCACCTCCTGACTCCCTAAAACCTGTTCACCATTTACAAGGCACAAGTCAGGAGTGTGATGGAATACTCTCCACTTGCCTGGCTGTGTACATCTGTAACAACACTCAAGAAACTCAACACCATCCAGGACAAAGCAGCCCGCTTGATTGGCACCCCCATCTACCACCGTCAACATTAGCTCCCTCCACCACTGACACACAGTAACAGCAGTGTGTACTATCTACAAGATACATTGCAGCAACTCACCAAGGCTCCTTCGACAGCACCTTCCAAACCTGAAACCCTGCCACCTAGAAGGACAAGGACAGCAGATACATGGGAACACCACCCTTTTCAAGTTCCTCGCCAAGTCACACACCATCCTGACTTGGAACTAACCGCCGTTCCTTCACTTTTGCTGGGTCAAAATCCTGGAACTCCCTTCCTAGCAGCACTGTGGGTGTTCCTAGAACATTTGGAGTACAGTGGTTCAAAGGCATTTAGGGATGAGCAATAAATGCTGGTCTAGCCAGCAATGCCCGCATCCCATGAATGAACCATTTCTAAAAAAAGGGAATTAGATAAATGCTTGAATGGAAAAAAAAAATACAAGGCTATGGGGAAAGAGCAGGGGTGTAGGATTAATTGGATAGCTCTAATAAAGGGCTAGAACAGGTGCAATGCGCTGAATGGTTGCCTTCATACTATGATTCTATGCATTATTTCACATTATATTAATGAAGCTTCCTGTGTCTTGGAAATAGGCACTTGCTCCCAATCATTTGGGACTTGTCAGTTTCCATTGACTCCTTCATAATGGCAACATGAGAAAATGCTGGAAATACTCAGCAGGTCCAGCAGCATCTGTGGAGAGAGAAGCAGTTTACATTTCATGTCACTGACCTTTCATCAGAGCTCCAGGCTGATTTGTATATAGTGACCCCTGCTGGAAGGTATGCAATGTGGATATTGAGTGATGGTATGTTTGAGCGAGGTTGTAATGCTTTTCCATGGTAAGATAGCCTGCCATCTCTTAGCTTCCATGAAATATAAAGGATATAGTTGTCTAAAGCTCAGGTTAGACTACATCTGGAGTATTGCATTCAGGTATAAGCACTTTAACTCAAGAAGGATATATTCCTGGGATGGAGGATGGTGTGGGGAGTGTGGGAAATGCAGTGTGTCGTTTAGGGTCACCAGAGTGACATCAAGGCTAAAATAGTTAAATTATAAGAGCAGGTTGCATAGACTTGGCTTTCATTCTCTATAGCTATAGAAGATTGAGGGATAATCTAATAGAGGATATTAAGATAATGAAAGGATTTGATTGGGTAAAAAAGAAAGACTTACATTTATCTAGCACATTTCATGACCTCATAACATCACAAAGCACTTTACAGCGAATGAATTACTTAGTTACAGTTGCAATGTAGGAAAATGGGGCAGCCAATTTGCAGCACAAGGCCCCACAAACAACAGAGATAATGACCAGATAATCTGTGTTTTTTTTAGTGATGTTGGTTGAGGAATAAATATTGGCCAGGGCACCTGGGAGAACTCTTCTGTTTTTCTTCAAAATAATATCAGGGCATCTTTTCCACCTACCTGAGAGGGCAGATATTTCATCTGATTGCACTTCTGACAAAGGAACACCCCCTCAACACTGCACCGGAATGCTCATGTATCTGGAGTGGGATTTGAAGCCACAATTTTCTGAAGGAGACCTGAGTTCTACCACTGGAATTATTTTCTTTGGCAGGAGAATCCAGAACAAGGATCATAACCTTAAAGCTAGAGGTAGGCCATTCAACAGTGATGTCTAGAAGCACTTCTTCACATAAAATGGGCATTAGCAATTCTTTTCCAAAGAGCTGTCGAGGTAAGGTCAATTGGGCATTTCCTAACTGAGATTGATACATTTTTTGTTAGGTAAAGATATCAAGCGCTGTAAAATCAAAGCCTGTAAATGGGGATCAGTCATGATCTAGATGAATTGAGGGGCTGACTCATCCTGTCCCATCCACGTTCATGCATGCAAATTACCACTTGGATGCAGTGCCAAAGCAGAGTTGGCATCCATGGACCCATACCCAAACACGAGTCACCTACCTGAGCTTTGGGCAGAACAAAACAAAATGCCAGAAAACCGAGGGCGGGGGGGGGGGAGCAAAAAAGGAAGAAAGAAAAATAATCTGTGGAGAGAGAAACAGAGTTGACGTCTGGAGGAGTCAACTCTGTTTCTCTCTCTCTCCACAGAGGCTGTAAGACCTGCTGAGCTTTTTCGAGCATTTTTTTTTGTGTTTGTTTCAGATTTCCAGCATCCTCATCTATCTAAAGAAAAAAAAACAATGAGCCGCCCAGCATCAACCTGCAGCCTGACAATGGGATTTAATTCGACGACAGCTGAGTGGAAACCCCGCATTGTCCCTGCCGGATTCCAACAGGGGGAGACATGCATGTACACACCGGTCACTGAGATCAGCCTTAAGGAGGCAAAGTGAGTCGATGGTGACAGACGGAAATACGACATCACCAACGCCCACAGCCGGTAAAAGGGGCTGAAATGCATCCGCTAAAGCGGCTTGCATTTATCCGCAGACTCATAGCGGGTGCTTCCTAACCTATGTTGGAGAGCCGTTATTAGATATTGTGGAGCCTGTCTGAATCCAGTCTGAAAATAAAACACCAGCTGCAGCTCCTCCTGCAAGTTGCAGAACGTTATTATTTTTTTTTGCCTTTTGTTTTCCTATTAGCCCATTGATAGTCGGATCAGGGATTTATTGTACAGAAGTTTGCCAGCTGATTCACCTAGCGTTGAAATGGCTACGAAGATTGATAAAGAAGCGTGCAGAGAGTCGTATAATCTCGTCCGGGATGATAACAACGATGTCAATTGGTTCGTTTGAGCACAAATCGTTCACTTTTTCTTGTAATTAGGCAAACTTCGTCCTTTTAGATCTAACTATATAAATATATCTACATTGTGTGTGTGTGTGTCTGTCTCTCTCTCCCTTCTAGGGTTATTTTTAAATACGACGGACACCTTATTGTTCCTGATTCACAAGGCACAGAATACCAGGACTTTAAACTTCAATGCACAGGTAAGATTTGGGGGGCTTTTATGACTGTAAACGCCATTTGTTTTATTTACCCTTGTTTGATGTGTACAGCACCTATCTAGTGGAAGAAAGGTACCTCGCCTAACCCCACAAAAACCCCGCACTCAGAGAGATCACTTCATCGTGTGATGATACCTCGCTCTACTTAGTACTGCATCTGGAGTACTGCATTCCCTGTAGAAATTATCCTCCCTTATCGATATTTTGCTATCAATCAATCGATGGCTCACTTTTACGGCAATATTAATCCAACCAAAGGAAACTTAACTATTTAACTAGGTTATACCCGGTTTTAATATACCATCGAGGACTGGGGGGGGCACGACCATTGATTAGAAACGGAGAGGGAAGCAAATTGACGGATCGAAGCTACTGGATAGATTGGGTTGCTGGACAGTATTTAAAAAACGACCTGAACGACGATCTGTCACCTAACCAACTGTGGGGGGGGTGGGGGTGTTGGTGGTTGTAAATGATTTATTGAATCATGACCAGAAGTGTTCACAACTTTAGTTTAATAATTTTAACAGTAATCTATTCCAGTGGGCAAAAGATATTTTATCTGAGCATAAATGTAACTATTTGTAATTAACTCGCCCCGCTATATTTTGTGTTGCCAGCTTAAAAAGCTCCCAATAAAATGTAGCTACTTTTTTTTAAGGTGTGGCACTTGTGATCGCAGCTTACTTGAGGTTCCCTATTTCTGTAGACTGTAAACGCTAAATATCGTCCCTCGTCCTCAAATATTTAACTAATTTTTTTTTTTAAAAGGTCAAATATTTCAAAGCACCTGGCTTCAAACTTGCCATTCCGAAGTGTGGATTTTAGTATTGTGGAGTGCTAATTGACTGTCGGTCTAAAATGGTTTAGTTGCAAACGTTAATCAAGATTTAAGTTTTTTTTCCCTCGGGCAACTTCAATAACCTAAAGAGGGAACCATTTTGTTGTTTTTTTTAAAAAAAAACTTTGGGGCTATTTTGATAAAACATTCACTTCTTTTACTCTCAATTGTATGATTTTTATTTGAAATTCAATGTTGGATTCATCCCCACTCTTTAGAAGAACTGTGAAATGTAGATTTTAAATCTTCCTATTGTGTTATTATTATTGGATGGTTAGTGTTGGTCCCAAAATTGGTTGAGGTTTTGTTTTTTGGATTTTGTTTCTTTGCTGTTACCTCCTACGCATGGCTTTTCTCCCTTTCACCCATCAGAAATGGCTGTGGGGAGAAAAGACAAGGTTCTGCCATTGCTTTCGAGCAATAGATGAGCCTGGTCTCTGGTCCCTTTTGGGGATTTGTTCAAATGCTCAATGCCTGACCATCCCACGGTATTGCATGCTGACACACTCTCTGCATTACTCCCAAGGAGTGGCTTAAACTTGTCATGCTCATTGGATTACAACTCTTTACCCCTTTGCTCTTAAAGACGACTTCTGCCTTTATTTTGGCATGCACTTTGGTCGTTAATTGAAATAATTACTCTGTATCTGAGTTAGAAGTACTGATTTATTAGTGAGCAAATCTTCTCCCTTTTATTTAAAAAGTGCAGATGCTAGAAATGTAAAATATGAGCATCTCTAGAGAGAGGCCTGGCTGAATGCTGAATGACCTAAGTGGTTATGTTCAGAATTGACCTACTTCTAACTTGCTGCCGTTCTGATTGGCAGATGACCGTATATTATTTGGGTTTCATCGAATCATCACTGGAGATGCCATGAGCAAACGTGCCAAGTTTGCTCTGATCACCTGGATTGGAGATGGAGTCACTGTACTGCAGAGAGCCAAAGTCAGCACTGATAAAAGTTTGGTAAAGGAAGTAGTACAGGTAGGTTGTTAACACTTGCTTATTTTTTTTTCTCCCTTTTAAACCTTATCAACCCTTTTTTGTTTACATAAGCTTCCATGCAATTGCAGGTCATTTATTTCTGAACTTTAATCAATCAGTAAAATGTTGTGGAGCCAGTTGGAAAAGGAGAGGTTTTTAATTGTGTGGCTACTGATGTTTTAGTTATTAGTTTCCAGTTACTTTTTAAAAAAAAAACTACTTTATTCATAGCCATGCTCATTCCAGAATCTGATATGAGTTTGCAGGCTGACTTTGTCATGCAAGTAATAATGTTTTTGACAGTGCTCTAACATTTGTAGATGCCAGGAGAAATTTGATTTTGAAATATTCTGCAGCTGTATTTACAATAAAAATATTAGGGATTTGCTAAGGAATAACTCTAATTTTTTTTTTTGACTATCCAAATGCAGCTGCACTTTACTACTTTTCCAAGCTGTCTCTCCCTACTTTAGGAATGACAAATGGGACTTGATGCATATATAATGTAATATATTGTACCTAAGGCCCATTGGCAGTGTGTACAGTGAGCATGTTAATCAAGTAAAATGTTTTTAATAGCTTGCAAATCTTACTTCCAACCAATCAGTTTGCTTGTTTCCTTCAATTTAAAATTTATAATGCTGTTCAATAAGCTACCAGTATAAATGTAGATGAAGTGATTTATGAAGAATGCATTCTCACTTGTAATGTATGGCCTGGATGCTCTACATTGGATGTAAATCACTTAGCTTATAAATACTGTACTGCTTGCTTTCTTCAAAAATCATATCTTTAATTATGAATGGAGCTTGTTACTTTGTTGTTCATAACAGCCTCAGGGTTAAGGGCACCTACGGTGACTCTTTTTAAAAAGCATTATGTCGTGTTGCTCATCCTTGGCTGTAGAAGGGTTGTTATGATTTAGGCTTTCTCCCAACACTGCGCTAGTATCATGGAAGAAAGGCAGTTTCCATTAGCAGACAGTCTCTAATGAATCAAAACCTGCTCCCTTGTGCATCTTGTGTGTGGGACAGCATGCCACAGGGATAATAATTAGCTTTAATTATAATGTAATCCATTAGAGATAGAAATAGAATGTTTATCACCTTGTACAAAATCATACTTGTGTTCAGATTAACACAACTAAGTATCTTTGAGTAACATGATTACATGGAAGCAGACACACCAAGTTATTGAGTGTGCAAATGATCTGCCACGAAGGATTAATGTATATCTTCAGAATACATTTATTGAATGGAAAGTGAAGTAGTCCAATCCGAAACTAGGGTACTAAATCTAAACAAAGGAAACTACGCTGGTGTGAGTGGTGAGTTGGCCATGATAGATTGGGGGAACTTCATTAAAAGGCATGATAGTAGATAGGCAATGGCTAATATTTAAGGAATGGGTGCAGGCGGTGGAACAGTTATACATTCCTTTCTGGCGCAAAAACACAACAGGAAAAGTGACCTAACTATGGCTAACAAAGAGGAGCCATATAAAGTTGCCAGAAAAAGGAGCAAGCCTGAGGATAGGGAGAAATTTATAATTCAACAAGGGGGCCAAAGAGGTTGATCAAGAGGGTGGGGGAATAGTCTAAAAATAGAGTAAACTTGTAAGGAACATAAAAGTAAGCTGTGAATGCTTCCTTAAGTATGTAAAAAGAAAAAGATTCATGAAGACTAATGAAGGTCCCTTACAGCCTGCAACAGGAGAATTTATAATGGAGAACAAGGAAATTGCAGAGCAATTAAACAACTACTTTAATTGGAAGAAGACATAAATAATTTCCCAGAAATACTAGGGAACAAAGGGTCTAGTGAGAAGGAGGAATTGAAGGAAATTAATATTACTATAAAAAAAATAGTGCTGGAGAAATTAATGGGACCGAAAGCTGATAAATTCCCAGAGCCTGATAATCTATCAGAGGACTGGAGAATTGCAAACATTACGCCCTTGTTCAAAAAATGTTGTAAAGATAAGCCCAGCAATTACAGACCAGTCAGTTTAACTTCAGTGGTGGGAAAGATTCTAGAAATAATTATTGGGATAGAATTAGTAGTCACATGGAAAAATATGGGTTGATAAGGAAGAGCCAGCATAGATTTCTAAAGGGGAAATCATGTCTAACTTGCTGGAGTTTTTTGAAGAGGTAACAGAAAAGGTCAATGAGGGTAATGCTGTTGATGTGGTGTTCATGGGCTTTCAAAAAGCATTTGATACAGTGCCGCACAATAGACTTGAGTAAAGTCATTGCTCATGGAGTATAAGTGACAGTAGCAACATGGATACAAAATTGGCTGAAAAATAGGAAGCAGAGAATACTGGTCAATGGATATTTTTTGGGCTGGAGGAAGGTTTGTAGTGGAGTTCCCCAGAGGTTGGAATTGGGACCCTTGCTTTTCCTAATATATATTAATGATCTAGATTTGGTGTGCAGGGTAAAATTTAACTTTTCAGAAGATATGAAACTTGGGAGTGTTGTAAAGAGGAGGGCAATGTGGAACTTCAAAGGGACATGGACATGTTGGTGGAGTGGGCAGGTAGGTGGCAGATGAAGTTCAATGTGGAGATGTATGAGGTGATGTATTTTGGTAGGAAGAGCATGGGCAGAAAATATAAAATAAGGGGTGAAGTTTTGAAGGGGCCGCAGGAGCAGAGAGACCTGGGTATAAATGTGCATAGATCATTGAAGGTGGCAGGACAGGTGGAGAGAGTGTTAATAAAGCATATAGTATCCTGGACTTTATTAATAGGAGCATAAGAGTACAAGAGCAAGGAGGTTATGCTGAATTTATACGAGACACTCATTTGACCTCAGCTGGAGTATTGTGTACAGTTCCGGGTGCCACATTAAAGGAAGGATGTGAACACATTGGAGAGAGTGCAGAGGAGGTTTACAAGAATGGTTCCAGGGATGAGAAACTTCAGTTACAAAGATAGATTGGAGAGATTGGGAACGCTCTCCTTGGAGAGAAGAAGACTAAGAGGAGATTTGATAGAAGTGTTCAAAGTCATGAGGGGGCTGGACAGAGTAGATAGGGAGAAGCTGTTCCTGCTCTTAAAAGGATCAAGAATGAGAGGGAACAGATTTAAAGTGACTTGCAAAAGATGTGACGTGAGAAAAATCTTTTTCACACAATGAGTGGTTCAGGTCTGGAATGCACTGCCTTGGAGTGTGGTGGAGGCAGGTTCAATCGAAGCATTCAAGAGGGCAATAGATTGTTTCTATTCAGATAATCATGTGCAGGGGTATGGGGAATAAACAGGGCAATGCCACTAGGTCATAATGCTCATTTGGAGAGCTGGTGCAGACACGATGGGCTGAATGGCTTCCATCTGTGCCCTTAACATTCTGTGATTCTGTCACATCCCAGAATACTAAAGGAGGTGGCCATAGAATTGTGGATGCATTGTTGTCATCTTCCAAAATTCTACGGATTCTGGAATAGTGCTGGTATGTTGGAGGGTGGCAAGTGTAACCCCACTATTTAAAAAAGGAGAGTGGGGAAAAAACAGGAAATTACAGACCTGTAGCCTAACATGGATAGTACGGGAAATGCTAGAATCTATAATAAAGGATGTGATAACAGGACACTTAGAAAATATCAATGGGATTAGACAAAGTCAGCATGGATTTATGAAAGGGAAATCATGTTTGACAAGCCTACTGGAGATTTTTTGAGGACTTAGCTAGTTGAATAGATCAGGGAGAACCAGTGGATGTGGTGTATTTGGATTTTCAGAAAGCTTTTGATAAAGTCTCACAAGAGATTAGTGTGCAAAATTAAAACACATGGGATTGAAGGTAATATATTTGCATGGATTGAGAATTGGCTAGCCGACAGGAAACAGTCAGAATAAATGGGTCTTTTTCGGAGTGGCAGGTGGTGGCCAATGGGGTACTAAAGACATCGATGCTTGGGGCCCCAGCTATTCACAATGTATATCAATGATTTGGATGAGGGAACCAAATGTAAAATTTCCAAGTTTGCTGATGACTCAAAACGAGGTGGGAATGTGAGTGGTGAGGAGGATGTTAAGAGGCTTCAAGGTAACATAAACAAGTTGAGTGAGTGGGCAAATACATGATAGATGCAGTAAAACTTTGCTAAGTGTGAAGTTATCCACTTTGGTAGGAAAAACAGAATGGCAAAGTATTATTGAAATGTTGACGTACAAAGGGAACTGGGTGTCCTTGTGCACCAGTTGATGAAAGCAAGCACGCAGGTGCAGCAAGCAGTTAAGAAGGCAAATGGTATGTTGGCCTTATCGCAATAGGATAGGAGTATAGGAACAAGGATGTCTTACTGCAGCTGTACAGAGCCTTGGTGTGACCACACCTGGAGTATTGTGTGCAGTTTTGGTCCCCTTACCTAAGAAAGGATATACTTGCCATAGAGGGAGTGCAGCGAAGGTTCACCAGACTGATTCCTGGGATGGCAGGATTGTCTTATGAGGAGAGATTGGGCCGACTAGGCCTGTATTCACTGGAGTTCAGAAGAGTGAGAGGGGACCTCATTGAAATGAATACAATTCTGACAGGGCTGGACAGACTGGATGCAGGGATGATATTTCCACTGGCTGGGGAATCTAGAACAAGGGGTCACAGTCTCAGGATGTAGGGTAGGCCATTAAGGATTGAAATGAGGAGAAACTTCTTCTAAGAGGTTGGTGAACCTGTGGAATTCTCTGCCACAGCAGGCTGTGGAGGCTAAGCCAGTGAATATATTTAGGAAGAAAGCACATTTCTAGACACTAAAGGAGTCATAGGGTATGGGGAGAGAGCAGTAGTATGGCATTGAGATTGGGGATCAGCCATGATCACATGAATGGTGGAGCAGGCTGAAAGGGCTGAATGGCCTACTCCTATTTTCTATGTTTCCATTGCACCATCTAATAATCTGAAAATGACTTCTGGAAATTGTCTTTCATGTACTACCAGGTTAGCACATGAACAATACATTTGCTGTCTCATGCTAGCCTAAGAATTTATAGTGCCAATTTCAGAAACCAAATGCGTGGTGAGATTAAAAGTATGCAGTATATGGTTGCCCAAGAAGTTTCTGAATAAAGAGCTGTCCATTTAACAAAGATAAATGGACAGCAAGCATCTCTCATCATTGAGCAGCTTGTGCATCATCTTTTCAAACAAGGACTAATTAGTGATTTTTAAACAAAAATCAGTACTGGTCATGGAAGACTTTTGCCCATTTAATTAAATTCTTTTATACTGATTATTCCACTCCTTCGCTCTGCCCCCTTCGCGCCTGACCCAGTCATGGTATTAACTCAGAGTTTCATGGATAGCAGGTTCCAAGAGGTGATCGCCCAACAGCTTGTGTGCAGTCTAGACAATCGAGAAAGACCAGGCAGGTAGTGCAGGAGTCCCCTGAGTGCATCTTACACTCAAATCAGTATTCTGGGGTTCTGTTGAGGCTATAAAGGGGGCAGGAGAAAGGTTGGGAAAACAGTAGTGTTAGGGGAACAGATGGTTATTTGTGGCTGCAGACATGATTCCAAGATGGCATGTTGCCTCCTTGATGCCAGGGTCAAGGATGTTGCAGAGCACCTTGAAGGGAAAGGGTTAACAATCAGTGGCTATGGCTCATATTGCTACCAATGACATGGGTAGAGGTCCTAGCGGCAGATCTTGAGGATCTAGGAAGAAGGCTAACAATCAGGACGTAGTAATCCAGATTGCTCCTGGTGTCATGTGTTAGTGAGTATAGAAGGATGGAGCAGAAGTCTGTCTCTCTTCTCCACCCCCCCCACCCCCCCCCCACCACTCCCTCCAGCTCCCCACCCCCAAACCCAGTCAGCCCAAGCCAGTCACCACCCTGACTTAGAAATATATTGCCGCTCCTTCACTGTCACTGGGTCAAAATCCTGGAACGTCTTCCCTAAAAGCATGTTAGGTGCATCTACACCGCTTGGACTGCAGAGGTTCAAGAAGGCAGCTCACCACCACCTTCTCAAGGGCAACTAGGGATGAGCAATAAATGGTAGCCCAGCCGGCGAAGCCAACATCCCATAAATGAAATTATTAAAAAAAAGATGGTGCAGAAGGAAGAGTCTTGATTTCTGGGACATTGTGATCAGTTCTGGGAAGGCGGGACTTCACCATGACTGGGAACAAATCCTCATCGGGTGGATTGGTGGTGTTGTTGGCAAAAGTTTTTAACTAATTTTTCAGGGAAGTGGGAACCAGGATGTAGTAACAAGGAGAAATAAGGTGTACAAAGGATTGGCAGAGACAAATACCCCCAAAGTAATAAATAAATTTATTAGGTGGAGGTCAAACTAAAATAAGATTAAAAGGTCTAAATTAGGTTTACAATGAATGTGTGTAAACGCACAGTGGTAAATAAGGTTGGTGAGCTGTAGGTGTAGATGGTCACATGGGAATATGATGTCATGGTAGTAGCGGAGACCTGGCTCAAAAGGGCATGGCTGGATACTGAATATTCTTGGGTACAAAGTACTTGGGAAAGATAGGGATAGAAGGAGATGGCAGTGTAGTGGTAATGTTACTGGACTAGTAATTCAGAGGCCCAGGCTAATGTCCTGGGTGTGTGTTCAAATCCCACCATGACAGCTGGTGGAATTTAAATTCAATTAATAAGCCTGGAATTAAAAGCTAACCTCAGTAGTGGTGACCATGACAGCTATCATCAATTGATGTAAAAACTCATCTAGTTCAGATGGATTTAGAGAAGATAATCTTCTATCCTTATTCTACAAATGACTCCAGGCCCACAGCAATGTGGTTGAAATGGCCTAGCAAATCAATCAATTCAAGTGCAGCTCCAAGATGTGCAACAAATGGTATAAAGGGCAGAGAGGAAGAGTTAATGAAGTGTGCCCAGGAGAATTTTCTTGGTGCATTCCTGGCTCAACAAGGAAGGACGCATTGCTGGATATGGTTCTTACGGTGAGGTCGGTGAAGTGGATCAAGTATCAGTAGGGGAGGATTTGGGGGACAGTGATCTAATTATCATAAGGTTTAAGTTAGTTGTGGAAAAGACAAGGAGCAATTGCACAGAAAGAAAATCTTTAATTGGCGGGCGACCAATTTCAACGCAACTTCAGATGGGATGTATTCAAAAATATTGAGGGACACAAGGATGGAAATTGCGGCGGCAGAGGTCGATACTTAGGGCTGCTGCAATTGATTATTTTTATTGACTTAGACTTGGATGTACAGAGCACTTTCAAAATTAGCATATTACACAAAACTTGGAAGTATTGTGAACTGAGAGAAGGACAGTGATAAATGTCGAGAGCGTAGATAGTCTGGTGGAATGGGTGAACATGTGGCAGATGAAATTTAATGTAGATAAGTGTTATGTGATGCCTTTTACTAGGAAGCCTGAGAGACAATATAAAATAGAGGGTAACATTCTGATAAGAGTACAGAAACAGAGACCTTAGGTATATGTGCATAAATCATTGAAGGAGGCAGGGCAAGTTGAGAAAGCGATTTAAACAGATATTTGGATACTGGGCTTTGTAAATAGCGGCATTGGTTACAAAAGCAAGGAAGCTATGGTGAACCTTTTAAACACCGGTTTGGCCTCAACAGCAGCATTGTGACTAATTCTTGGCACCACACTTTAGGAAGGGAGTGAAGGCTTTAAAGAGGGTGCAGATAAGATTTATGCGGATGGTTTTGGGGATGAGGGACCACAGTTGGGGGTATAGATTGGAGAAGCTGAGGTTGTTCTCCTTAGAAGAGAAATTTAAGGGGAGGTTAAATATTCAAAATCATGGAGGGTCCTTACAGCAGGTAGAGAACCTGCTGTCATCGGCAGAAGGGACGAGAGCTAGAGGGTTCTGATTTAAAGTGTGAGGCAAAAGAGCTAAAGATAATATGAGGAGAGCCTGTTTTGCATACACAGAGTATTTACAGTTTGGAATGCACTGCCTGAGGGTGGTGGGCAGTGGAGGCAGATTGAATCATGGCTTTCAAAATGAAATTGATCAGCACTTGAAGGGGAAAATTTGTAGGCCTACAGCGAAAGAGGCAGGGAGTGGGATTCGTTAAATTGGTCTTGTAGAGAGCTGACATGGACTCAATGGGCTGAATGGCAGCCTCCTGCACTTCAAATATTCTATGATTTGTAATACAGTTGTGTATTTTTGGGCAATTAGAACAAAGTCTACTTGATATAACATCTTAAATGGCTGAATTTAATTTTTCATACTTAATTCTTGCCAGCGATTCAAACTATTCCCTGCATCTGATATTGGAACTCTTAAATAAATAGCTATTTTTCTTAAGTGTTTTGCAGCCTGATAGTGTCCGGAACAAAAATATGCCCTTGCCTTGCATGCAGTTTCTGTCTCACTTTTTAAATATGGATGAACAAAGATAGCTTTATCTGGTCACGCTCCTGACATGGACAAAGAAGAGCTTATTCTGAGAGAAAGCTAGCTGAAGTCAGTTGGCTTGGGCTTTGCACTCCTTATCCAGAGTGTTTAAAAATAAATTTGAATTGATAAAGTCTCTCCTCCTTCAGATCTGGGACAGGTACAGATCTGAAGAGTGTCACCTCCAACTGCACCCCCGCCCCCCCGCCCCTTCCACCCTGCCCATGGTTCAGTCTCATGCAGAATTTGGGTCCCATTTGTGAGTGGGCATGTGTAAGCTGCATGCAAATAAGGGGAACATGCTGTGTTTCTTGTCAATTGTGCTGTTTTATTTAATGTAATGGAGCTAGTTGGTCCAGGTGTGTTCAAAAGAGAGTAAGAATCTTCCTGTGTAAGTAGCTCAACAAGGGAAGGATTTTATTTTTGAAACGGGAAATCCTATATTCTGGGCAATATGGAGTTGTTTGCATCCAGAGCCTGTGGTAAGCCTCAGTCTTGGAGCTCTGCTTCATTTGTTTTTTTTTTCTTTCCCCCCCCCCCCACTCCCCTTCCCTATGTTATGCCAATAACTATAATGCTGTAGAGTTGGATGGTTCCATGTGGCCATCTCTAACAAGTGCAAGTCTTACCTTCCTCCTCTTCCTTCCCTGTCCAGGACACACATCGCATAATTTGGGTAGGAGCTAGAAAACCTGGGCAGATTTATTCTCATTTATATGTTTTATGAAGCCATTGGTTGAATTCTACACTCCTGTGCTGCCTTCAGGGTGAAAATTGAGGCTAGAAGTTATGAATAAGCGTGGAAGCTGGAATTTTAACTAAGATTGGTGCTCTTATGTCTTTGTGCTCAGCAGTCAACCTTATTTGATAAATCCTCTGCTGATTAGCAAGAATTTTTTTCCTATCTCCACCCTTTTAAATTTATAAATACAGATTAAGAGCAACTTGTATGTTTTCCCAAGGGTTTAAGCTTGAAATTGCATTTGAATAATGTTTGTCAACTGAACTATCCTTGCATTTTCTCTGCCCTTATTTGTGTGCACCAAGATGCAGTATTCACAACGGACATGACCAAAATTGTTTTTGTTTTTAGGTCATTTATCTCATTGCTGTGTCTCCAAATTTAGCTGTTTGTAATTACTTACATTGTAACAGTGATTGCATTTCAAAATTACTTCACTGACAAATGCTATAAATTTGTTCCTCCCTTCTCTTATTTCCCTATTGTGTGTATCTTCTTTGGATGTCCAATGTCATGCACAACCAATGAGGCCTAAACCACAGGAGGGCCTGGTAAATTTGGTGTATGGCTGGCCCACCTAGTTAGTATCCCATCATAGTAATCTAATGTACACTAATCATAGTGTATCTTGAACAACCTGTAGCACTATTCAGTTTAACAGAATATCTGAAGGCATTTCTGATATATAATTTACTAATAGTTTGTGTCTGCGTGTGTTTGTCCTTTTTTGTCCTTGATTTCCAGGCCTGGCACCTGAAGGTGAGGAGTTTCTATATAATCAAATTACTAAAGCTTCTGAATCAAGAGACCTGTTTGGGTGACTTTAATTTTCCAGCAATTCAGTAACACAATGTGATGGACTGGACAGTGCAGTTGAAACATTTGTTGAAATAAGACTGTTTCCTAATTCCTCATGTCAATGAGGGAACCAGGGTAATCGTTTAATAGATCTAGTTTTTAAAAGCAAGCCTAACTTGGTATCAGACTTTCATGTGGGGAATCACCGAGGAAAAGCATAATACTTGTAAGGTTTCAATTGGTTAATGGAACTGAAAATCACAGTTAATTCTGGATTTTAAAAGGGCCAAGTTCAATATGATACTTTGAAAATGTTCAATTGATTTAACCCTGCTGATGGAAAATGACATCTGAGTACAAGTGGCACATGTGTAAAGAGCATCTTAAAATATACATAAGATATGTATGTCCCTACAGAAGGGTGCTTGGCAAGAATAAGTCAAGGTGACTGGTCATATACAAAGACCAGATGTTGAAATGTTTTCATAAATCAAAAACAGATAATTCTCAGGAACATAAAGACCAGTATTGTGCACAATTAAGGGAAACTAAAGCCAAGTCAGCTAAAAGATTATTAGAAGAGGGTAATGGGCAATTGTAGCAACAATAGGAAACTCATTTAACCATAAGTAAGAATACCTGAAATACCGTGTTGGGCTATTGAAAGATTCTCTAGGACAGACTTTTAATGGATTCTGGCAGAGGTATTTGTCTTCAAGAAAATAAGTACTTCAAGAATAAAGACTGAGCATTGCATCAATGAAGAGCAGCAAGTTGTGCTGTTAACTGTAAAATTGTTAACAAAATAGATGAGAATGTGAGCTTAGATTGGAGTCCTGGCCCAGATGAGATGCACTCAAGAAATGCGTCCACTAAAGAAAAGGGACAGATCCTTTGCGAGCCCTGTATCTTTAATAGCTCACTGAAGTCAGGACTTGTATCTTTGGAATGGCAGGATATTGATATAGTTCCAGTTTCAAAAAAGGCAGAGCCAGGTAACTATAGCCCCATTAGCTTAACTTCAATAATGGGTAGCCTTTTTTAAGCATCTTCTCTATCATAAGAAATGCCCAACATGCCCACTTGAATAGAGGTAGCATCTGGAAAAGGAAGTTGTATATTATAAATTTGAATTTTTTTTTTTGAAATTATGAATTAGTGGATCAGGGCAATCAAGTTGCCATTGTTGGCTTGGACTTTCAGAAAGCCTTTGATAAAGTACCCTTGCAAATGACTGCTCTGCAAGATAGAATCTTGTGGAATTGAAGAGAATTTACTGCAGTGGATTAAAAATTGGCTGAAGGCCTTTGGGAAGAAAGTTGCTCATATATTTGGATTTGTTTTCTGATCAGTTACCGTAAGTGCCTGTAGGGATCCGTATTGGGGTCTTTGTTCTTTATGTCAAGGCCATAAATAAGAAGATAGTTGTAGAGGAAATAATTCACAAATTTGTGGATCAAATAAAGCTGAGTGTAGAGCATGTTTCAATGATGCAGGCAGATCTTGATGTATTGGGGACATGAATCCTGTGTTTATCAAATGATGTTTACATCGGGAAAGCACAGTGTTATGCATGTGGGCAGGTCTAAATATACATAGTCTACAAGGAACAGAATTGAAACCAGTGGTGAAGGAAAACACGGACAAAAGTGAGGTGAGAGTAACTGCCTTTAACATCAAGACAGCATTTGACCAAACGTGGCATCAAGGAAGCCCTAGCAAAATTGAAGTAAGTGGGAATCGAAGGGAAAACTCTCCACAGATGGAGACATGCCTCAAACAAAGGAAGGTGATTGTGGCTTTTGGAGATCAATCATCTTGGCTCCAGGATATTCCTGCAGAAGATCTTCAGGCTAGTGTCTTAAACCCAACCATTTTCAGCTGCTTCATTAATGACCTGCCCTCCTTCATAAAGACAGAAATAGGGATGTTCGCTGATGATTTAAGTGTTTGGTACCATTTGTGACTTCAGACACTGAAGGAATCCAATCCCATATGCAGCAAGACCTGGACATCATTCAGGCTTGGGCTGAGAAGTAACAAGTAACATTTGTGCCATACAAGTACGAGACCATGACCATCTAAAATGAGAGAATCTAACTATCTCCCCATGTCATTCAATGTCATTACCATTGCTGAATCCCCCACCATTAACATCTTGGGGTTACTATTGACCAGAAACTGAACTAGACCAGCCATATAAATAGTGGCTACAAGAGCCAGTTAGAGGCTGGGAAATCTGTGGAGAGTAACTCCCCTCCAGACTCTCCAAAACCTGTCCACCATCTGCAAGACACAAGTCAGGAGTGTGATAGAATACTCCTCACTTGCCTGGATGAGTGCAGCTCCAACAACACTCAAGAAGCTTGACACCATCTAGGACAAAGCAACCCTTGAGACTGGCATCCCATCCACCACCTTCAACAACCTCCATCGCCAGGTATAACATGGGAGACCAGCCAGGACAATGTTGGAATAGTCGAATCTAGATGTATCAAAGGTATAAATGAGGGTTTCTGCAGCAGATGAGCTGAGATGAACGAAGCCAGGCGATATTACAGAAGTGGAAATATGTGTGATGGCATGAATATGAGGTCAGAAGCTCTTTTAGGGTCAACTGTGACACCAAGGTTGAGAACAGGCGAGCTTATTCTCAGACTGTTCCCAGGGAAAGGGATGGAGTTGGTAGTTAGGGAGCAGAGAGTGAAAACAACGGATTCAGTGTTTCCAATATTTACTTGGAGGAAATTTCTGCTCATCCAGTGCTGGATGTCTAACATTGTGGCATCAGTGGAAGAGTAGGGAAAATGATGCTGAGGTAAAGCTTGGTGTCCTCTGTGTACATTTGAAAGTACAGTATTAGTTTTCATATGATGTTGCCAAGGGGCAGCATGTAGATGAGAAATAGGACCACACCAAGGAAAGATCCTTGGAGGCAATGGAGCAGGAAGAGAAGTCATTGCATATTATTCTTTGGCTATGGCGAGATAGACAAGAATGGAATCTGGTGAGTGCAGTCCAGCTGGACCATGGTGGAGAAGCATTGGAGGAAAATGGTATGGTCAAAGGTGGCAGACAGGTCAAGGAGGGAAAATTTACCCATGTCAGAGTAACAATGTAATTTGTGACTTTGACAAAAGCTGACTTGGTACTGTGGCCGGGGCAATAACCTAATTGCAGGGATTTAAACGTGGCGTACTGGGAAAGATAGGAATGGATTTGGATGGCAACAAGACAGTCAAGGACATCCTTATGGCAGTAGAGCCATTAGAGACCCATCAGTGGGAGGATTTAATTGCTGCATGAGATTTATATAGGTCTTAGGCTGTTTAGGAAACCTAAAAGGTTTCCATTAGAGTGAATATAGGAATTTATAATAAAATAAGGGGAAAGTGTACATCTTTAGTGTGAGTAGAAATAGGAAAATAGGGAGGATTAATGTGTGGCATCATACATGCTGCAGGAAGGAGGGCTTTAGATTCTTGGCACTTTGGGACCAGTTCTGCAGCAGGAGGCATCTGTTCAAAAGGGACATGTTGCACCGCAGCAGGACTGGGACTAGTCCTCACAGCAAGCTTCACTAAGTGTATATGGGGAGGATTTAAACTAAATTGGCAGGGGATGGAATGGGCACCAGATAGAAGTAGAAAAGAGGAACAAGTTACACAAAGGAGTGAACATTGGATAGTATTAGAGAGCGAAACAGTGCCATATTAGGAGCAGATTAAGAACAATTCCGGGGAACACAGTGGTTTATATTGCATGTATCTAAATGCACAAAGTGTGGTGAATGAGGTTAGTGAGCTCCAAGCACAAATAGCCATGTGGAATATGATGTAGTGGCAATAACAGTAAAGTGTCTTAAAATTGGTGAGGACTGAGCACCTAATATTCATGGGTACAAAGTGATCAGGAAAGAGGGAGGTGGGGTAGCATTATTCATAAGGGAAGATGTAGTGTTCCACAGTAAGGATGCCCTTGGAGGGGGCAAAGATGAAATTCATTTGTTCAGAGCTGAGAAGCAAAAAAGGGTATGATCATTATTGGGGGTGTTCCATATGCCTGCAAATAGAGAGATAGAGGTGAAAATCTGCAGGGAGATCTGATTGTAAAGAACTATAGAGTGGTGATACTTGTAGAATTTTATTACCCAAATCTTGATAGTAATATCAACAACAAAAGTACCTGGAAAAACTCAGCAGGTCTGGCAGCATCTGCGGAGAGGAACACAGTTAACGTTTCAAGTCCCAATGACCGTTCAACAGAACGGAGTGAAAATAGAAGAGAGGTGAAATATAAGCTGGTTTAAGGAGGGGTGGGACAAGTAGAGCTGGAACTTGTCCCCCCCACCCCCACCACCTCTTAAACCAGCTTATATTCACCTCTTTTCTATTTTTACTTAGTTCTGTTAAAGGGTCATTCGGACTCGAAACGTTAACTGTGTTCCTCTCCGCAGATGCTGCCAGACCTGCTGAGTTTTTCCAGATATTTTTATTTTTGTTTTGGATTTCCAGCATCAACAGTTTTTTGCTTTTATCTTAATAGTAATATGTTTGGAGTAAAGGGTAAGCAGTGGGTGGACTTTCTGAAATGTGTTTGAGAGAACTTCCTTGATCAGAGGCCTGGGTCTAACGAGGAAGGAGACATAGCTGAATATTGTACAGGGAAATTGGGCGGGCTAAGCCGACCAAGTGTCTGTCGGCGAGCACTTTGGCACGAGTGATCATTGCTAATCTAAACATTATGATACAATGAAGAATAGCAGGAGCAATCTAAAGTAGAACTTCTTAATTGGAAGAGGGCTAATATCAATGGGATGAGTAGGAATCAAGCCAGGGTAAAATGGAACCAAAGGTTGACGGGAAAAATTGGCTGACAGATCAATGGGTGATCTTTAAGGAGGAAATGCTTTAGGTACATGTCAACAAGGGTGAAAGGTAGGGGATACCTAATGCCAGGGCTCCTTGGATGGCAGGGGAAATAAAGAATATGATGAAACAAAAAAAAAAGTGCATGATGCATGTCGGGTGAATTCTTCAAGCAAGAACCAGGCCAAATACAATAAGTTGAGAAGGAAAGTGAGGAAAAATATGACTGGCAAAGTGAGAGTGAGAATAGAATGGTGGTTAATATAAAGGTGACCCAAATATCATCGACTGGCATGTAAGTAGTAAGAGGTAGAGTGGGACCTATTGGGGGCAAAGAGAATAATAGATGCTTAGAGGCACAGAGCAAGGCTAGAATACTAAAGTCAGCACCCTCTTTTGAAATGATTGATGATATTGATAGAAGGGGAAATGGAGGTAACAGGTGAAAATTGATATGAAGGATGCACTGGAAAGGCTGACTGTGCTTGGAGTGGATAAGTCACCTGGTCTGGATTGTTTGCATCCTAGGCCGCTAAAGGATGTAGTGGAATAATCTTCCAGCCTTCCCTCGATATGGAGGAGATGCTAGAGGACTGTAGAGTGGCAAATGTGACCCCCTTATTCAAGAAAGGGTGTAAGACATTTTCTAGTAACTACAGACTGGTTAGTTTAACATCAGTGGTGGTTAAGGTTTTCGAAACAGTGATCTGGTGGGGGGGAAAATTAAATCAAAAGATACATCAAGAGGTTTGAGTTAATTAAGGAGAGCCAGCACGGATTTGTAAAAGGCAAATCATGCTTGACTAATCTAATTGAATTTTTTGAAGTAACCGAGAAGGAGGTCAAAGGGATTGCAGTGGATGTTGTCTATATGGATTTTAAGAAAGCCTTTGACAAAGGCTGCTTAGACAGCACCTTCCAAACCCATAACCGTTGCCATCTAGAAGGGCCAGGGCACCAGGCACATGGGAACACCACCACCTGGAAATTGTCCTCCAAGCCACTAGCCATCCTGACTTGGAAATATATCGCCATTTCTTCACTGTCGCTGGGTCAAAATTCTGGAACTCCCACCCTAACAGTGCTGTGGGTGTACCTACACCACATGGACTGCAGTGGTTCAAGAAGGCAACTCACCATCACCTTTAAGGGCAATTAGGGGTGTGTAATAAATGCTGGCCTAACCAGCAACTCCCACATCCCATGTATGAACTAAAAAAAAACATAAAAGGCTGGTTAACAAAATTGAGGCTTGTGTCATAGGAGGATCAGTATCAGCTTGGATAAAAACTTGGCGTGAGGAATAAAAACAGCGATTTGTGGTAAATGTTTGTTTTTCAGACTGGAGAATGTTGACAGTGGTGTTCCTCATGGTTCAGTGCTAGGACCTTCTGCTTGTTTTTTGATGGAAATGACTTGGATATTGAAATACAAAAAAAAATTCAAAATTTGCTGACAATACCTAAATTGGAGTATGGCTGAAAGTCAGGATGATACCAGTCAGCTGAAGCAGGACACGGGCTACAAGAATGGGCAGACAAGTGGCTGATGAATTATGAAGTGATGTATTTTGGCGATAGGGAGAGGCAATAGGGGCACAGTTCTAAAGCATATAGGGCGATTGGGGTTCTTGTGCATAGTTCTCTGAATGTGGCAGAGCACATTGAGAGCAGTTAGCAAATCATATGGGATCTTGCTCTTAAGTAGAGCTTATTGAATACAAAAGCAGTCATGCTGAACCTGTATAAGGTTCTGGTTATACCCCAACTAGAGCATTGTGTTCAGTTCTGCACTACAGTTCAGCAATGATGTAAAGGTCCTTGGGAGGTGCAGAGGAGATTTACCAGAATGTTTTCAAGTCTCAGGGATTTTGGCTACAAGATTAGGTTGTAGAAGCTTGGTCTCCTTGGAGCAAAGGAGGTTGAGGAGAGATTTGATAGAAGTGTACAAGATTATGACAGGTTTAGATAAGGTAGAAAAAGAAGCTGTTCCTGTTAGCTGATGGTACAAAGACCAGGGGACACAGATTTAAGGTTTAGGGCAAGAGTTTCAGATGAATGTGAGGAAGATCTTTTTTACACAGAGAGATAATGATTTGGAACTCGCTGCCTGTGAGAGTGGTGGAAGCAGAGATGGTGAACAATTTCAGAAGGAAATTGGATATTCTTTTAAAATCCATTCATGGGATGTGGCAACACTGGCAAGACCAGCATTTATTACCCACCCTTGCCATGAGAAGTTGGTGGTGAGCTGCCTTCTTGAACCGCTGTAGTCCATGAGTTGTTGGAATACCCACAGGGCTATTAGGAAGGGAGTTCCAGGATTTTGACCCAGTATCAATGAAAGAACAACTATATAGTTTCAAGTCTGGATGGTGTGGCTTGGAGGCTTGCAGGTGGTGGTGTTCCCATGCATCTGCTGCCCTTGTCCCTCTAGGTGATGAGGTCATTGGTTTGGAAGGTGCTGTTGAAGTACACCTCAGCTGTTTGAGGGAAATTAACTTACAGGACTATGGAGATGGAATGGGACTGATTGGATTGCTCTACAGAGAAATGGCATGGACTTGCTGGGCCAAATGGCCTCCTGTGCTGTTATAACTAAGTGAAGATTGCATTGCATTACAGTGTGCACCCTGGTGAAATTATCTCCTACTTTTCAACATCTGAAGACTGTACTTGGTTGTGCTGCCATGTGTACAGAAGTTGAATAAGTCTAAATTTAGCTTTCACATTCCATTTTTTTTGCCCTATTTTGTGGCTTACCTTGAATTTATGTTGGTTGCTCAACTCTCTAGCCCCACCTCAACTTTCCCTTAACACCCACCATTGTTTTCTTTAAGTGTAAAACATCCCCCCCACCCCCCATGCATGATATTAAAAGTGGCACAAAAAAAGACAACCTAGCTTAAGGTAGCTGTGCTATTTGGAAGTTGAAAACCTGGCGTTGCTCACTGATGATCCTCAAGGATCTTCCTCTTCTCCAATGTGATTTGAGTTTATGAATTGAGCTTGCCTCTTGGCTTGGTAAAATAGAATTCAATATAAAGTCATAGCAGAAAACTAAATAATGAGAGGGAAAGGCATAAGAGAACAAAGGAAAAATTAGTTTAAAAGAAAATCTCAAACAACAATTAAAATCTGAAGTATTGAAACTCCACTTGTAAAAGTGAATTTACAGTGCCAACAAGGTTGTTTAGCAATAATTAAGACTTGACACATCATTAAAAGTTCACTTACAATTAAATGGACAAGTCCAAACTTTTTTTCTCTAGTGTACATAGTTGGAAGGACCTGAAGTTGAATACTTACATGTAATTGATTGATGAGGATCTACGAAGTAACAATGTATGAAGTTTGTGAAGGAGCAGGACAACATGGACAACAACTACCTGATTTTCTACATGTAGCTGTGCCTGTGGAAACTGGAAATTGCTGCCTGATTCACTCAATATTGAGCTGGTAGCATAACAATTCTTAATGAGAAATCCAGGCCAGTGCATCCCTTTAAGACCACAGTGCAATTTTTGTGCCTTTGGTTAAAGCGAGGATAATTACTCTTGGATCCTTGGGCCATTTAGAAGTCAGACTGGATATTTGTTAAGGTGATTCAGTTAATTTGTATATATTTTTATAGTAGTTTCTCCTATATTGGAAACAATTGGCTGCCTCTCTCATGCATAGTATGACTGAAGTATTTAGTATCCATCACACTTCAAGTGTTATACAAAGAACTAAGAGATGGGAGCAGGAGTAGACCAAATGTTGTTTCGTACCTGTTCCACCATTCAGTAAAATCATGGCTGATCTGATCTTGGCCTCAACTCCACTATCCTACCTGATTCCCATAAACCTTGACTCCCCTATAGTTCAAATTCACACATCTCACATTAATTTTGTCATAAATTACCCAGTACCCTTATTGGTTTTATTCAAATACGTAATTGATTTAATGCTACTGAATCATATTATTGAAGTTTAAAATGCAATACCAAGTATGAAATGGAATGTTTTTCAGGGTAATGTGTAAGATGTGCGATAAGCACTTTTCAGTACCTTTTTAAGTGTCAAAATCACACTCTTTTCCAATAATGTTGCCCATCTAATTGCCACCATATTTTTCAATATTAAATTTATAATTTTCTGTGGTCTCACTTGTATCTTGGAGAAAGCAAATCAGACATTATTCATTTACTTTAAGTTGTTAGAGCAAGCTTCTTGATACTTAATTTGATGTGGGTATCGTATTTGGGTAGAGATCCTTTAAAGGGTAGGATACATGTTTTGTCTTCTAGAGGAACAATTTGTATTCATTGTGCAGAGTAAATTAACATGTCTGTCAGGACTTTCTGGCTCTTACAATACAGCTTCAGCCAGCAAAATGCAACCATTCTGGCTCTTACAATACAGCTTTTGTAACCAATAATAAATAGGTCTAAAAACAGATGGCCTGAATTTATAAAATACTGAACTTCAGTAAATACACTGCTGAAAATCCTTGCACTAAATATGTTAGTATTTCACACATGTTTACTGCTTGGGCTTCTTTCTCCAAACTCGGAACTTTCACAGTTTATTACGACTGCAAGCCCCATGACAAAATAATACTTAACTTAACCTACCGACATCACAACAACTTAGCGGCTTTAATGTAATATGTTCCAAAGGCACTTCAAAGAAGCATTCTAAAATTAAATATGAAACTGAGCCACATAAGAAGATATTAGGCTGGATGGTCAAAAGCTTGGCAAAGAGGTAAGTTTTAAGGAGCCTCTCTTAAAGGAGGGAAGAGGAGGAGAGATTTAGGGAGGGGATTGTAGAGCCTGGGGCCTAGGAACTGAAGGCACAGCCAGCAATAGTGAAGTCAGTAAAATTGGGGATGCGCGCGAGGCCAGAATATTAGGAGTGCAGATATTTTAGGGGGTTGGAGGAGAATGGAGATAGAGAGCTATGGCCATGGACGGAGTTGTATAGGAGGAGAACTTGCTCAGCAATGTAGATCAATGAAAATGGGTATTGGGTGAACAGGACTTGGTATAAGTTAAGACACAGGCAGCAGAGCTTTGGATGACTTAGCAATTAGGGAGCGTAGAATGTGAGAGACCAACAAGGACTGCATTGGAATAGTCAATTCTAGAGGTAACAAAGGCATAATGAAGGTTTCAGCAGCAGACGAGTTGAGATGGGCAATTGTTATGGAGGTGAATAGGCAGTCTTAGTGATGATGTAAATATGTGGTTGGCATCCCATCTTGGGGTCAAATACGATACCAAGATTGTAGAAAGACTGGTATGGTCTCCTCTGTTTCCAGGGAGAGGGGGATTTGGTAGCTAGGGAATAGAGTTTAGAGTAAGAAAATTTCTTTCTTGTATTGTGTACAAGTAAGTAAAAGCATCTTTCTTAAACCACTTCCCAACACTGTTAGAAAGCCATATTAATGTAAATTAGCTTTTAAATCTCATGTTTTGGAATTGATTTTGCTTCCTATAGAGTCCTGCTCACAACTGAATATGACCATGTATTTATTTTTGATTGGAATGGTAACAGATTCCCATTAAAGGAATCTATTCATAAGCACCAAAATATTGCTGGAAATTGTGCTTGTAGAAGGTATTCTACATATAACAGCGATGGCCTAATTTTTATCAAGTGAATTTGAGCTTTTTCATATTGCAGAGGGTGAAGTAATCAATATTTGATTTGCATTTTGAATGCAAAGTAAGCTAGTGTTCATTAGTGCTCACACACTATACTAGGAAATTTTCAAATTATGTCAAGTCAAACAAAATTACATAAAGTAATTTGGGGACACTTGCTACCACTATACAATGGGTTAGTCAGGGGGGCAGAAGAGTGGCAAATAGAATTCAGTCTGGAGACAGCATTTGTGGAGGGCAAACGAGGCAAGTGAATACGCAAGTGGTAGGATACAGAGATATGTAGAAGGCAAAGTGCCCTTTAAAGTGCATGTCCATGGATCCCTGAAAGCAGCACGACCACACATACCGTTGCTGAATCCTCCACCTTCAGCATCAATGTGACACTTAACTATACCAAGCCATACTGTGGCAATAAGAGCAGGTCAATCACTAGTGACGATCACATCCCAAGTTGCAAGGACGGGTAGATGAGGTGGTTAATACACATGGTATACTTTCATTATTAACCTTCCTGCTCTTATATTCTAAGTTATACCAGAACCGTACAAAACATGAGGCCACAGCTAGAGCACTGTGTATAGTTCTGGTCATGTTGGAGGAAGGATGTGATCTCACTGGAATGAGTACAGAGGAAATTTACAAGGATTTTGAAAGAACTGCAGAGGTTTAACTATTTGCTTTGGAACAGAGGAGGCTAAGGGAAGATTTAATTGAGGTGTATGACGTCGAGATGTCTAGAGTGCAATAAGCAGGGGCATAGATTTAAAGTAATTGGTGGAAGAATTAGAAGGGAGTTGAATTTTTTTTTCAACCAGAAGGTGATTGAGTTCTGGAATTCATTGCCTCAAAAGGTGGTGGAGGCAGAAACCTTCAAATGCATATCAAAATACTTTTTAAAATGTGAAGTGCTGTACCTTAAAAGGCTATGGACTTGCAGCTGGAAAGTGGGATGAGGCTGGTCAGCCCTTATATAACTAACCCACACAATGGGCCGAATGATGGCCTCTATGCTGTCAATTTCTGATTTTTATAATTCTATACAGAACCCATGGTGACGGAGGATAGAAGGGTTCAAAATTGATAAGGAAGCAGTATTGGATAAACTGTCAGTACTTAAAAGTTGACAAGGCACCAGGACTAGAAGAGATGCATCTAAGGATATTGACAGAAGTGAGTGGAAATTGCAGGGGCACTGGTCATAATCTTTCAGTCTTCCCTAGACTCAGGAGGTGCTGGAGGACTGGAGAAGTACAAAATATGGCCTTGTTCAAAAAGGATAAACCCAGGAATTACAGAGCAGTCAGTTTAACTTCAGTGGTGGGGAAGCTTCTAGAAACAATTATTCAGGATAGAATTAATAATCATACGGAAATTTTTTTTTAACACGCAGCTAAAATATTTTGAAACTCTTTTGACCATTGTTAATTTTCTGCCATTGTCCTTATTTTCCTGATACCTGTTTATGAAAATTGCTTTTACAGATTAGTTAATGATTGCTCCAAGTGTCCATATTTTTATTCTTTTTCTTTAGAAATTCAATTTTTAGTGTGCCTGAATTTTTGGCTACAACTAATGAATGAATTTGTGAAACATTTCTGTTCATATATCAACATTACATTTGTTTTCAGAGCCCTTGATTAATTGAGGTTATTTAATTCTACATGTACTCTAGAATTTTGAGTTTGTCCACTTCTAGGGAAATTTATGACAAATGGACTTGATGATGTGCACGTGGAATTTGAAATGCTTTGAAGTGTGCATTTTGGCAGAGTGAACTTGTGCCAAGTGCTTAAGTTTTAAAATCTTTCATTTGTTATTCACCAAAAATCTTTTCTTTTGCCTTGTAGAACTTTGCTAAGGAGTTTGTCATTTGTGATGAACAAGAATTGGCTGAGGAATACATCAAACAAGAACTAGAGAAAACTGGAGGAGCCAATTATGATGCACAACTTGAATGAAGTGTATGAGCAACCTTCAATCTGCTGCTTGGCTATAGGATGTGGAGAAAATTGGATGGTCATATAGTTGCACCTCTACCCACATCAACCCCAAGGGACTTGTAGTCACTCAGCATCATGAATGCCCTCTTTAATTTAGTTTGGAGGTGCATGTAAGAGTCCACCGGCACAGTCAAAAGCTTCTCATCAATTTATTGATTTGCCTTTTCTTTGTTTAAATTGTGGTTGACATGATTATTTTTTCCAAATGATCCCAGGAGAAGATTTCTTATTTCGTTTCAATTTTTATATGCAAGTTTGCCAAGGCTGCTTGTTCTGGAAACCTGTTAGTGGTGGGCATGGCGGGGGACAGATGATGATGATGATGATGATGATGATGCATTCTCAAATAAATCTTTTTCAAAAATGAAACCACTGTTTTTTTTTGATATGAAGCAACTTTTAACAAGTCAAGAAATACAAGCTATTAACCTTCAGAATTGTGCTTATAAGACTTTTACTAAGTTGTTGTTTGGCAATGGTGTAAACTGTTGGGATTGAGCTTTCTGGAATGACCTCTGGACATTAACTGTCAACATCACAATCCACTTAAGTGATAATTCATTTTGCTTCTGCATCGCGACGGGAAAATTTCACACCACCATTTGCTCTATTCAGTAACATTGCTGAGCGAATTGCTACAATTCCATCCGCCAATGTGTAGAAGCCAAGTTAAGGTTGTAAGCTATTGCTAATTTATCATATCCATCAGATATGGACAGTTTAGTGCTGGTGTTTTATGTTCAAAAATCCACTCACATTTAAACCAAACCGAGGTCTTCCAGGTATTGGTACAATTATGATTTTGGTTTTGCGGATGCCTGGTGAATGAATGATTGTTAAGGAACTGGCCTTACAGCCATTGTTCCTGGATTTCGGTATCAATGGTATGAAAATGGCATCAACCAAGAATGCTTTTTCTTTAGCCCTTAAAACAAAAATTGTACAATGATTTGAGAAGACAAATGCAATCTTTATTTGGGTAAGTAGTGATTTTGGTTAGAAGCTGATAGACAGTGCTAACCCGAAGGAGCTCTGCTTTGCTTCTCTTTCCTCGCCTCATCCCTTCACAAACTCTAGTCATGCAAGGGACAATTCACAGCCATCTTGGATACAATAAGAGTCAGAGAGAGAGGAAAGAAAGAAAATCGGGCCTGGCGAGCACACCAAATCCAAATAATGGTGCCTTATAGCAATAGTAGTAACATATACATTTATATAGCACCTTTTAACATAGTAAAACATCCCAAGGCAGTACTTCAGGAGTATTATCAAACAAAATTTGACACTGACCATGAGATATTGGGGCAGATGAACAAAAGCTTAGTCAAAGTATTAGGCTATAAGGAGGAGAGAGAAGATCATGAGCTTGGGGAGGGAATTCCAAAGCTTAGAACCTAGGCAGCTGTAGGAACAGCTGTAATTAATTGTAAATTGAGATAGCCTAAGAGACTAGAATTGAAGTACAGAGATCCTGGAGTGTGTAGGGATGGAGGATGTTAGCAATTAGGGAGGGATAAGGCAAAGGAGAGATTTGAAAACAGATTTTAAAGTTGAGGCTTTGCCAACTGGGGAGCAATGTTGGTCAGTGAGCACAAGGTGATGGGTAAATTGCACTTAGTGTGAGATAGGATATAGGCAGCAGAGTTGTGGATGAAAACTTTATGGAGGGTGGCAGATGGGAAGGCTGATTAGGTGAGTGCTGGAATAGTAAACAAAGGCACAGCTAATGCATGATTGTTCAGTATAGCCCATAACCACTCGGCAAAGCTGCAAGAATTACAGATTGATCTGTCCTTTTGGTCTCAGATAAAGCAGTGTTACCACTGGTAGGTGTGTATTGTAGTGCAGTAATAAGAACAATTCTTTGTGACCAGTCAATTCAGGTTGGTGCAGTAGGGCAACTAATCAGTTGAAGTAAAATAAAGGTCAAGGTTCAGCTGCAGTTAGCAAGCAAATGGTTCAGTTCATAGCAAGAATGGGTTCAATGTTTTGGTTATCAGTCTATATAGAAGCAATCATGACATCATAGGCAAGCTGTCAACAAGCCAGTGGTTCCATTTGTTGCTGTACATCGCATTGCAGTTTCTGATCCTGGAGAAATGCCAGGTGATTCTCCAATCCTTGAAGCTTTGAATGGATAGAGACTTTAGTGAGCAATGCTACACATAGCGATGTAGTGAGTTAGATTGAACCAAAAGCATCTCATTCTTTTTGTTTAGGCTTGTTCAGTTATTCACAGGAACCTGTACGATGTTTATAATTCTTAAAGCTATATTATTTACTGGAGCATTTCTTCTATTAATCCAGCTGCTACAGATCTAATTGAACATCTTTGCTGAACTTTAACCGGGGGCTCCATCTTAATTCTGAATTTGAGAGATGTTTGTGGATATTGAAGTTTAGCATTTTGGTTGCTACCTTATGTCAAACTAGGTTGCATGTTAAGGCATTGACTCAAGGATTACGTTTTTATTTCGTCATCTCCAATGATATTACTGAAAGAGACCTGGACTATTTAACAGCCAATATGTGCCATTTGAAGTTCAAGTGCAGACCAGACTTAGGCCTGAGTTTTTGTCAGACAGGCCCTCAGTAATGGTGAAAATGGAGATGGCTTCCTGAATCCAGGAGCCCTGCCTCCAAATTCAGGCCCCACCGTTGTCATGGGGGTTTGCGGAATGGGGCAGCTCGCACTGTGGTCATGTGCGTTTCATGGAGGAAGTTGCACATAATAAACCTGCAGTCAGATCTGAGTTTTGCAAGGAGGGAGTGTGAAATATGACTTGTGCACATTGTACCTGGTGGGAAAAGGTCTAAAGTTTGCACAGTTACTTAAGGGAGGGGTCACAATCCCTTTGGGATTGTTAAATATAGACGTGTTTAAAAAGTGGATAAACTCGCTGTAGCTGTTAAAAGATTTAATTCTGGCCGTAAGTGTTTTTAAAAAAAAATCAGTGCTATTTCATTCTGTTGACATAAGCCTGATGGTTATTATAGGATTTGTGCTGCAAGAGTAATTTCAACCTTTCATCTGTAAGGTGCCAGTCAGTTTGCAGTTTGATTAACAGCCCCAATTGCTTATTGAGTCTTTGTGAGGCTATGAGTACAAATATTTGTTATAAGGGATTGGGTGGTGGAAGGAATTTAAATGTAGTAAATGAGTTTTTAATCAATTAGTGTTTGACACTGGGTGAGATAGCATGAAGGGTGTAAGGGCAAAGGGTAATGAGTGGAGGGCATGAGCACTAAAGGATATATGGGCGATAAAGAGCCGTGGGTGGTTGGTGGGGGGGGGTGGGGAATAGGCAGTGTGTGGGGGTGGTGAGGGGCTAAAGAGCTGATTTTTTTGTTGTTGCAGCTGGGACAAGGTGTTGGATCACCGGCCAGCCTTTCGCCCAGGCTGCCTGTGCACACAGCAACCTGTGTTGTTTCTGAACTGTTTCTGGAGGTGGCAGGCCTGACTCCCATTACGGCCCCCGCCCCCCCCACCACAAAATGAAAAATTTAAATTCTAAGGCCAATTTTCAAGAGCTAGGAATTTTCTTGACTGCAATCCTGACCCGGGAGTGAAAATTCAGCCCTCGGCATTCAAAGGTGTCTACAAGTTTATTCTCTTCTTGTAACCTACTGTGATCTGTCTTTGGTCCTGAAATGGTACAGTGGTGGTACATTTATAAACTGTCAGCAGTTTCATGATCTTTGCATGCTAGCCAGGAAAATTGCTTTGGCGGTTGAGATTTTTGGTTCTTTGATACTGATTGCACCAGACAATTGATTCAAACACACCTGAGAGGACCAGAATAAATTTGTGCCACATTTAATGCAGAACATGTAAACTGTTAAATGGACAACTTTCTCCTTCCCTGCTGTCCTCAGATGGGAAGGACCCAGTCTGCTTGAATGACCAGTTGTAGGGATGAACCTGCATTAATCTATTCAGCTTTGGATTTGCACTGTTAAAACTAGATGTTAACTTCCAAGTTTCCCTACACATTTGATCTCCTGTAGGAATTTTAGCATAATCTGCTCTTTATTTTCCTACACAAATTGTTCTTGGATACAAGAAAATAATTCATGGATACAGCCTGATTGGTGTGTCTGTGTTTAAGCTCTACACAAGCCTCCTACTATCTGCAAATCCCTCCAAAGGAGCATTTATAATTTACCAAACTTATGTCACTAAAGTCTCTATCACTGCATCCAATATTTTCTTTTGGACTGCAGCAACCATTATGCAGGCAAAGGAAATATGTTGAGCAAAACATGAAACGCTTGTCTTAAACTGATGCTAATTCATAGTTGAAGTCAATTAACCCTGATGAGCTCAGCTCTAGCTTAAAAGTGAATTTGAATAAAAGGTTTAAATTAGAATTCTGAGGGCTAGGGTGAGTCGATCTACTGTTGTCTGTTTAGTTTCTGCATGTATTAACCTAGTGGCAATATAATGCCCCGAAGCAATCAATTTAATTGATCCAATTTGTAACCCTTGAACTGCCTAAACAAATTAAGTTTTAATTTGTTTCACAAATGCTTTACACAATGCTAATAAATCAAATTTAACAGTTTTTAGTTTGTTTTGAAAGTTAATCAAGCTCATATTTTTCTATCCTAGTGGTTTTTGTAAGAGTTTTACAATGGAAACACATCCTTATTATTCTCCAGAGGTGCATAGCTAAATGTTGAGGGAAAAGAATAACATTCACGAGGGATACTTGCCCCTTTTAAGAGAATTTCACACTGGAGCATGTATTTCCCATTTCTGCCTATGCTGTGAAACATGGTTAGCTGTAGATCAGACATAAGTAGGAGCAGGAGTAAGTCATTTGGCCCCTCGAACCAGCTCTGCCATTTGATAAGATTGTGGCTGATCTTATTGTGGCTTTAACTCCACTTTCCTGCCTGCGCCTTTGCCCTGCCCCCACCAATAACCCTTGCTTCTCCCTTGTCAATCAACAATCTATCAAACTCGGCCTTGAATATATTCGATGACTCGACGTCCGCTGATTGCTGGAGAGGATAATTCCAAACACTAACAAGCATCTGAGAAGAAATTCCTCATCTTTGTCTTAAATGGGAGACCCCTTATTTTGAAACTATGTCCCCTGGTTCTAGATTCTCCCATGAGAGGAAACATCCTCTCAGCATCCACCCTGTCAAGTCCCCTCAGAACATTATATACTTCAATAAGACCACCTCTCACTCTTCTAAACTCCCATGAGTATCGGCCTAAAATGTGCAACTTTTCCTCACAAGACAAACCCCTCATCCCAGGAATCAGGCCAGTGAACCTTCTCTGAACTGCTTCCAATGCAACTATGCCCCTCCTTAAGGGAAGTGACCACAACTGTACACTCTACTCCAGGTGCAGTTTCACCAATGCCCTGTACAGTTCTAGTAAGACTTCCCAAGGCCAACATTCCATTTGCCTTCCTAATTACTTGCTGTACCTGCATACTGACTTTGATTCATTGTGCAAGGACACTTAGCTCCCTCCATACTGCAGCATTTTGTAGTTTCTCTCTATTTAAATAATACTCTGCATTTCTGTTCTTGCTGCCAAAGTGGCCAGGCTTACATTTTCCCACACTGCATTTCATCCGTAAAATATTTGCCCACTTAACCTATCTATATCCCTTTGCAGACTCTTTGTAACCTCTGCACAACTTGTTTTCCTACCTATTTTCATATAATCAAATTTGGCTACAATTCAGTCAGCCCCTTCATCCAATCATTAATTTAAATATTAAGTAGTTGAGGCCCCAGCACTGACCCCTGTGATACTCCACTGGTTACAGTTTGCCATCCTGAAAATGACATAATTATTCCGACACTCTTTCCTGTTAGTTAGCCAGTCCTCTATCATGCTAATATATCATCCCCAACACCATCTTGTTTAGTAACCTTTTATGTGGCACCTTATTGAATACCTTTCAGAATCTAAATACACTACATCTACTGGTTGCCTTGTATCCACCCTGCTTGTTACATCCTCAAAAGAACTTGTAAGAAATTTGTCAAACATGATTTCCCTTTCACAAAACCATGTTGACTCTGCCTGAGAGTATTATGATCTTAATGTCCTGCTTACTATCTTGTAATAATGGATTTTGGCAGTCCGTGTCCAAATGCAGCAAGACCTGGACAATATCCAGGCTTGGGGTGACAAGTGGCAAGTAACGTTCATGTCACAGAAATGCCAGGCAATGACCATTTCCAACAAGAGAGAATCTAACCATCATCCCTTGACAGTCAATGGCATTACTATCGCTGAATTCCCCACTATCAATATCCTGGGAGTTACCATTGACCAGAAACAACTGGGCTAGCCATATAAATACTGTGGCTACAAGAGCAGGTCAGAGGCTAGGAATCATGTGACGAGTAACTCAGCTGCCTCCCCAAAGCCTGTCTACCATCTAGAAGGCACAAGTCAGGAGTGTGATGGAATACTCTCCACTTGTCTGGATGAGTGCAGCTCTCACAACACTCAAGAAGCTTGACAGCATTCAGCACAAAACAGCCTGCTTGATTGGCACCACGTCCACAAACATTCACTCCCTCCACCACTGACGCACAGTAGCAGCAGTGTGTACCATCTACAAGATGCACTGCAGGAATTCCCCAAGGCTCCTTCGATAGCACCTTCCAAACCCATGACCACTACCATCTGAAAAGACAAGGGCAGCAGATAGATGGGAACACCACCCGCTGGAAATTCCCCTCCAAGTCACTCACCATCCTGACTTGGAAATATATTGCCATTCCTTCACTCGCTGGGTCAAAATCCTTCAGCTCCCTTCCTAACAGCACTGTGGGTGTACCTACACCACATGGACTGCAGTGGTTCAAGAAGGCAGCTCACCATCACCTTCTCAAGGGCAACTAGGGATGGGCAATAAATGCTGACCCAGTCAGCGAAGCCAACACCCCATGAATGAAAAAAAAAACCTTCCCAATTACAGACATTTGGCTAACTGGCCTATAATGTCCTGCTTTCTGTCTCCCTTCTGTCTTGAATAGTGGTGCTACATTTGCAGTTTTCCAATCTGCTGGGACCTTAACAGAATCTCGGGGAATTTTGGAAGATTACAACCAATGCATCCACTATCTCTGCTGCCACTTCTTTTAATACTGGAGGATGTAGGCATCAGGTCCACGGGAATTGTCAAACTTGAGTTCCATTAGTTTTGTCATTACTTCTCTTTTCAGTCATGGACAGCATTTAATAAGTGTAATGCAGCATGGAAACTGAAGTACAGGTTATACATGAGAGAAGACTGAGTGAAGGAGGCTGGGCTATTTTGATGCCTTCAGATTAGTTATCCTGCTTTGTACAAGTACATAACTTGTTGAGTGAGGCAAATCTCTGAAGGTGGAAAATAATGTCTTGGATAAAAAAAACTTTTCAGTACATAATGTGCAAATCTATTCAACAGTATAAGAGTTATGGAAAACAGATTGCTTGAGAACCAGGATTTGGCTTGACCGATAGGCTTGTGTCATGTGATATCAGTACTTCCAGATTCAAGTACTCGAAGAAATAATGGAACAAATAATTTCAAGAACATCTTTCTATCTGTTTGGAAGTCTTGATTAGTGGCTTGCTTTTTCCAGGTTTTTACTGGTTTACAGGTTTTCCTGTTTTTACTGAGTCCATTACATTGATTTATTTATTGTTTTGTTTCATCCTACCCTCCCATCCCTCATTAACTTTTAATATCCTTATTATTATCTCCTCTTCAGAGTGAAATGGTCTTGTCCAAGGTGAGATAGTAGATTTTGGTATTTCAGGTTGTTCTTTGTTCTAGAGTATTATACTACAAGTATTGAGGCCTTGTGCCTCGGAGCCAGTAACTCTGGGTTTGGATACCACCCCAGCACTTGATAGCTAAGGAAGGCGCATTTGTAACACAGCCAAACAGGTTGAGTATCAGCCTGCAAATCCTTCCAACACACGCCAATGGCAGCTAGTTAGACTGGGAGAGATTCATGATCAGCCATGACGGAAAGAAAGTTGGCGTCTCTACTATCACTATCCATATCTTCAGACTACAACATGCATATAAAAGTGCCTGTTGCCACAGCCACTTGGACTCCATGAGTGATCTGTGACACACCACTTCCCTTCGGGACACCCTGGTCCACTCCTCCATCACCCCCTACTCCTCAACCCCCACCTATGGCACCTCCCCATGCCCACGCAGAAGATGCAACACCTGCCCCTTCACTTCCTCTCTCCTCACTGTCCAAGGGCCCAAACACTCCTTTCAAGTGAAGCAGCATTTCACTTGCATTTCCCCTAACTTAGTCTACTGCATTCGTTGCTCCCAATGCAGTCTCCTCTACATTGGAGAGACCAAATGTAAACTGGGCGACCGCTTTGCAGAACACCTGCGGTCTGTCCGCAAGAAAGACCCAAACCTCCCTGTCACTTGCCATTTTAACACTCCACCCCGCTCTCTTGCCCACATGTCTGTCCTTGGTTTGCTGCATTGTTCCAGTGAAGCCCAACGCAAACTGGAGGAACAGCACCTCATCTTCCGACTAGGCACTTTACAGCCTTCCGGGCTGAATATTGAATTCAACAACTTTAGATCTTGAACTCCCTCCCCCATCCCCACCCCCTTTCCATTTCTTCCCCCTCCCTTTTGTTTTTTCCAATAATTTATATAGATTTTTCTTTTCCCACCCATTTCCATTATTTTTAAATCTATAACTGTAATACCCTGTCAGTCTTTCCACCCTACCCCCACTAGAGCTGTACCTTGAGTGTCCTGCCATCCATTCTTAATTAGCACATTTTCTTAGATAATATCGCCAGCTTCAACACCTCTTTGTTCCTTTTGTCTGTGACATCTTTTGATTAACTGCTCCTATCACTGCTTGCTTGTCCCTACAACCACCCCCCCTCCCTCAACTTCTCTCCACCCCCCCCCCACCCCTCCACCCCCCACCTTAAACCAGCTTATATTTCACCCCTCTCCTAACTTTACTCAGTTCTGCTGAAGGGTCATGAGGACTCGAAACGTCAACTCTTTTCTTCTCCGCCGAAGCTGCCAGACCTGCTGAGTTTATCCAGGTAATTCTGTTTTTGTTTTACCACACTACAAGTATTGTTTTTCTAGATATATCTTATCTTGTGAAATTTACATTCTTGTAGTTCAATATTACCTGAGTACTGTTTGCATATTGTGATAAGTCCTGCTGTGCTTGTTCCCATCGGTCCTGAGTTCCAGTTCATCAATGTCTGAAGCCATGTTCTAGTGTCGTAGATTAAACACTATCCACATATCATCATTTCCATGTAATATGGTCTATGGATATCTCTATGATATCCAGATAAATTTGATGGTGTGGATTCTCTCTCTCTGTGTTTATCTCTCTCTCTCTCTCTCTCTCACTTGCTCTAGCAATTTTTGTTAATTTTTAGGAACAACCAATAGCTTAAAATTGATATGATGCATCATGTCATTGAACACTTTAATCTGCTAAATGTGGGGAAAGGTGGAGGGGCACATTACAGTGCCACCGTTCACTTATTTTTAGATCTTTGTTTCTGGCTTTTAATTGTTTTGTAATAGTTTGCATTTACAGCAATCTTCCATTTCAGTGAACTAGTATGGAGCTGGTGGGCTGTTACAGCCTTGGTTAGGAGAATTCCTTTGGATTATCTGCTTTGCGGGGTGGAAATCTCTTTCTGGTTTTGTAAAGTTTGTGACCAGTTTTCTTTCAATTCTTTGCTGAGTAATCTCTATTTACAGCATGAGGCCACCTTAATGGATGCTGTTTTTTATGCAAGATTAGTAAAAGCATCTCTCTGGGATCTTCACGACAGGGCTCTGCAGGGTCTAACATCAGCCATCTCCATTGCCTTGGATAGACTGAGAAACTAAATGAATAGAAGCTTCAACTGACTCATGGATGGCCTAAACATCTAGAGGTCACCAGCCGCAAGCATCTCATGACCCCCCTTGACTGACGTACAGAAGCTTTCCACAGCCCATGCTATTGTAACTTCGTAGAAGTGCTAGAGTAGTTAAGAGAACACTGATAGACGCTAGGGTCTGACACCAGGTTATGTAGGTGCTTGTCTACTTCAATTAAATTATACCCCATTTTGATATTTTTCTGTTTATTGAGTATGTTCTGGAGCAGCTGGTGATGCTGAAATAGTAGTTGACATTAATATTCCTGTTTTTCTTTAAATGCAATTTATCTGGGGAAGACGCCCACCATCTTCAGCTGCTTCAGCAATGACTCTACTTCCATCAAAAACTCAGAAGGGGGAAGGTTTGCTAATGATTGTGAGGTGTTCTGTTCAATTCGCAACTGCATGTAACTAGACCTGGACAACATTCGGGCTTAGACTGATAAGTGGCAAGCAAATTCATGCCACCTAAGTGCCAGGTAATGACCATTTCCAATGAGGGAGAATCTAACCATCTCTCCTTGACATTCAATGGCGTTGGTATTGCTGAATCTCACACCTGGGAGTTACTGACTAGGAACTGAAATGGACCAGCCACGTAAGTACTGTGAGGAATTCTGTGGCAAGTAACTTACCTGACTCCTGAAAGCTTGTCCATCATCTACAGTCATCAGCAAGGTGTGTGATGGAATACTCTCCACTTGCCTAGATAAGTGCAGCTCCAACAACGCTCAACAAGCTCAACACTATCCAACACAATGTAGCCTGCTTGAGAGAATCCCACTCACTACCTTAAACAATCACACCCTTTGCCACAGCCATAATGTGGTTGCAGTATGTACTGTCTACAGGGAAGACAGTGGTATAGTGGTATTGTCACTGGACTGGTATGCCAGAAAACCAGCGCAATGCCTCTGGGGACCTGGGTTCAAACCCCAGCATGGCAATAAAAAGCTGGAATTAAAATTCTGATGATGACCATGAAACCATTGCTGATTGTTTGGTAAAAACCCATCTGGTTCACGAATGTCCTTTAGAAAAGGAAATCTGCTGGCCTACATGTGACTCCAGACCCACAGCAATGCAGTTGACTCCTAAAAATGCCCTCTGAATGAGGACAATTAGGGATGGGCAATAAATGTAATAAAGCCAGCGACGTCCACATCCCATGAACAAATAAATAATAAAAAACACAATGCACTGCAGCAACTTTCTAAGGCTACTTCGACAGCATCTTCCAAATCTGAGACCTCTGCTACCTAGAAGGATAAGGGCAGAAGGCACATGGGAGCATCATCAATTGCAATTTCCCCTTCAAGCCGCACAGTACCCTGACTTGGACTTGGACCTATATCATCGTTCCTTCACTGTCGTTGGGTCCATACCCTGGAACTCCCTTCCTAACAGCACTGTGGGTGTACTTACACCACATGGACTGCACTGGATCAAGAAAGTGGCTTATCCAGCAAATGAATAAAATTAAAAGGGACAGGTGTTGGAGATAACAATGCAGGGCAGTAGGGGATTTTTCTGCTGAAGAATTATAGCTGAAGGCAACTGTTGACTCCCACCCATTTCCCAGCCATCGTCTGTCATCAGTGTCCTCTCTCCTATCGTGCTAAAGCATCTTGTCCAATGGTAATTCCATGTGTTGTTCCATTCTGGAACAAATGCATGCAGCAAAGCACAAAGCATTCTTTGTGGGCTGTATTTCAGTTCCACCATACCTGTCCAAGCGTCAGAATCATTGTTTCAAATTCCAATGGCCTGCTTATGAGGGCTCTAATTGACCTTTGTAATGACGTGGCAGGTGACATGTGCCAGACAGACCAAATCCACAAGGAAACTTAGCCACACTATCACAATGGTTTTGCAATTTGTATTTATTACCAGAAGATTTGTCTACTGAATTCAGAAGTAATGAGCCCACTAGACCGTTAGAGATTTTAAAAATTAAATTAAAACATTTATTAACAAAAGAAAAGATTTCAAGCACATACATAAGGTTACAATTACTTAATATTATAACAAATCCCGCAATTCTTAATTAACCTGACTCCCAACTACACACCCTCTTTAAGGGAACAGTCCAAAATAGATTTTAAATTTAGATAGATAATCCAGCAAGTTTACCACAGCACCCACTTGACACTGGAATTCCAAAGGTGTTTCTCCAACTTTGGTTACTGGGCACAGCAGACTTCTGCAAAAATGGCTGGAGGCTTTTCCCCAAGGTACATGATCCTTTTAGATCTTACATGGCCCCCCAACATAGCGTTCCATCCTTTTTCATATATGTTTCTCTCTCTCTAATCTGTAAATTTCATTGTTCTATATGTCTTTGGAAATTTACTTTTCCCATCATATAAAAATCTTCCATGTTGCCAAAATAGTCAGTACCTTTGGGAAAAATAAACATACTGCTTGGCCTTGCTTATCTTGTTAGTTGTAAACATCCTATCATCCCTTTGAAACCTATACAACACCTTCTCTTATCTAAAAATGCAAATTTCCTTCATACCCTATATGCTGCCCTCATCCATGTTTACTCATTAGCATTTCAAATGCCTTTCACCCCTAACTTCTTTTGATAATTTCAACCTTGTAGCCTATCTGACTCCAATTCAATTAAATCACACAGACAGAACCATACACTCACACTGATAAACCTACTTTACAATAAACCACAATAATATTATGAAAAATATGATAGTGTCATGACACCTCACTGTAGCTCAATTCTACTTAATTAGATAAGATCCTATGGTGTTGAGGGTGGTGCATTAGCATGGATAGAGGATTGGCTAACTAATAGAAGACAGAGGGTTGGGATAAGGGGGCATTTTCAGGATGGCAACCTGTAACCAGTGGAGTGCCAAAGGGATCAGTGCTGGGGCCACAATTATTTACTATATGTTAATGACGTGGATGAGGGAAGTGAATGTACTATCGCCAAGTTTGCGGACGACACAAAAATAGGTGGGAAGGCAAGCGGTGAGGATGACACAAAGAGCCTTCAGAGGGACATAGACAGGTTAAGTGAGTAGGCAAAAACTTGGCAGATGGAATATAATGTGAAAAAATGTGAGGTTATGCACTTTGGCGGGAAGAATAGAGGGGCTGAATAATATTGAAACGGAGAAAGACTATAGCACAGAGGGACTTGGGGGTCCTCGTGCATGAATCCCAAAAAGCTAGCATACAAGTTCGGCAGGTAATAGGGAAGGCAAGTGGAATGTTAGTCTTTATTTCAAAGGGAATGGAGTATAAAAATAGGGAAGCCTTGCTAAAACTATACAAAGCACTAGTTAGACCATGCCTAGAATATTATGAACAGTTTTGGTTCCATTATCTAAGGAAAGATATAATGGCATTGGAGGCAGTCCAGAGAAGGTTCGCTAGGTTGATCGTGGGTATGGAGGGATTTTCTTATGAGGAGAGGTTGAGTAGGTTGGGTCTGTACTCATTGGAGTTTAGAAGAATGAGAGGCGGCCTTATTGAAACATATAAGGTAGGATTTTCGGATCGGCAGGCCCGGGAGCGGCTGGGGAACGGACCACCGCCCACGATCGGCCCCCAACCGCGATATCACGCTGGCTGGCCAATTAACAGCCAGCCAGAGTGAAAGGCACGTTGAAAGGCTCAACACAGACTGGATGGGGGTGGGAGGAGGGCGAGCGCTGCGGTCAGTGCAGGCGTGGGGGGAGCGCGGAATGAAAGCTCTCTGAAAGCAGAGTGCTGCCTCAGGGAGCTGAAGAATTTAAATTCAATAAAAGCAGATTTTAAAATCTGGGAAAAATGCCCACACATCAGAATGAGTCATTTAAACATATGGATGCTGAAATTTGTGCCAAACATTTTTATCTTTTTAAAAATTAATCTTGGAAACCTCACCCCACCCTTGGATGAGGTTTTCTGAAAAATGCAAAGGCTGCCTGGCCAATTCGCCCACCCGCCAACCGTAACATTGGATGGGCAGTGAAAAATCCTAGTTAATTGCGCCGTTAATGGGCTTAATAGCCCTCTTAATTGTCAGCAGACGTGCACAAGAGTTGGCAACGCGCCCACTGACCAAAATATCGTGCGAGTGCGTGATGACATCGGGAAGCTCACCCGACATTATCGCGCACTTTTTTACGTTCGAGCAGGTCAGGCACATGCCTGCCTGCTCAGTGAAAAATTCTGCCCATAAGATTCTTAGGGGGCTTGATAGAGTAGATGCTGAGTAGTTATTTCCCCTTGTGGGAGAGTCTTGGACCAGAGGGCATAATCTCAGAGTAAGAGGTCGCCCATTTAAGACAGAGATGAGGAAGAATTTCTCCTTGCAGAGGCTAGTGAATCTGTGGAATTGTTTACCACAGAGGGCTGTGGAGGCTGGGTTGTTAAGTATATTCAAGGCTGAGATAGACAGATTTTTAATCAGTAAGGAAATCAAGGATTATGGGGAAAAGACAGGAAAGTACAGTTGAAGATTATCGTGATCTCATTGAATGGCGGAGTAGACTCAATGGGCCAAATGGCCTACTTCTGCTCCTACGTCTTATGGTCTTATGGTGTGGGCTACTAGGAGTAAAGAGTACAAAGGGATAGCCCTTTTCCTCAAGCAGCCTACTAAGGGATAATTATTTGGGAGATGGAGGAATATGGCAACTTAAAAGCATCATCACAGCTGGTAGGAATGCAAATCTATGTGATGTACAGTTACGATCACAAAATAATTGGACATTTAATTCAGTAGTGGCCCTTAATGATTCATGAAGGCAATGAGGTGAAGGTGCTTGTAGAGTGATGTGGGTGCAGTCAATGCTTTGTAACTGGCTCAGATTTGAGTTCACTTGTGGAGAGAAAGGTGATGTCTTGTCATCTGATTTTGACTGTTGTAAATCCAAAACTGGATTTAATAGGTCAGACCAGTTGAACCTAGACAGAGAGTGTTGGTAGACAGTGACTGTCACTAGGCAGTGGATATAACTCTATTATTGCAAAACTTGAGGAACTTGGAAAACATTTTTTTGCTTTTATATAGATTAAGAGAAAGTTAGACATCTTATGTAGGCTAAACCGGAGATTGTTTTGGTGGCCAATCAACACAAGATATTCCAGCACTGCCCAAGTTACAAACCTAGGACCTCTTGGCCTTGTATTTCTCAGTATCACACCATTGAGTAATTGGAGTAATCCAGAAATAGTCAAATATAGAGTTCAACCATTCACCAATGACATTCATATATTTTGGCCACTACATTTATTGGGAATCTCACTCCATTGTTGCAGTTTGTGTAGCAGAATGCACTTGATAGACCAAATGGTTTTTACTCATTCCAAGCTTTCTATTGTAGTTAAGACTCCAGGGCTCATGGGAATGGGGTTCTTCCACATCAGATGGCATAACTGCTGGACATAGGCAGCGATGGATATAAGGCAGTCAGGTACGGCAGCCCAGTAATTTAAAAGTAGACCTTGCAGTAAAAATATTTCTGAAACAACACTCTCAGGAGAAATAATGGGCAATATATTATTCATAATGACCTATTTGTTCACTCTGAAATGACCCTTTAAAATGAGAGTAAATGTGCAAGATATCAACTGACCCTGATGTATGCACTGCAGTTCAATCATTCGTTATTGGCAGAGTCAAACAACAGCATGTTATTGTCTGCCTGGTCACAGATGGTGCCAAACAAATAAAAGTTCACTAAAATGCAAGACTGCATTGTCAAGCAAATAACAAGCTAGTAGTCAATGCTGAGAACAAGGGGCTGAGAGTTACTGATTAATAGAGCATTATTTTATAATGTACGGCTATCTTGCTCTCTTTGAAAGAAACATAGGAGCATATTTGTATAAAATAATGGGAACTTTTAACATTATTTGTACCACTGTAAACATAGTGTTAAAATTAAGATGAATTTTTATTAAAAATTTTCTGAGAATTTATTAAACTTAATACATGCAGAAAGACTTTAAAAAAATTGTAATAATGCTATGCTCTGTGTAATAGGAATTCAAAGGCAATAATTTGACAGACATCGCTTTAATATATCCTATTATTGTACAAAAGCAGAGCTAGTATTGTGGAATGTACCTTGTTGGGTGCCAATATAGGACTGGTGTTTCCTTCTCTCTCCCCTGACAATGTGAGCTGTAGTGGAATGAGAGTTTAAATCCAGCTGTTTTGCACTCCCAATGGGGAGCTTCTTTCAAGTGCAGCTTTCCTGCTAGGATCACAGGATCTCTGAGTTTACTTAGTTGATCTGCTGCAGCCCACAAGCAGCCACTCTGCACTTGTGAGCTAAGATGGTGAGGATCAACTGATTGGGTACAAGAGAGGAGGCCTAACATTTATGCCTTAACCAACTCTTCCAAAGACAGATAAACTGGTAATTCATCTCATTGCTGCTTATGGCTCCTTCTATGCAAATTTAATGGTGGGACAAAAGACACAAGAAAGACTTACATTTTATATAGTGCCTTTCACAACCTCAGGATGTTCTAAAGCACTTCACAGTCAATTAAGTACTTTTAAAAAAATGTTGAAGTGTTGTCATTGGTGTACTGAAGGAAATGTGGCAGCTAACATGCATGTGAGGGGGCTATAGCCAGCAATGAGATAATGGGCGGGATTTTCCCCACCCACCTGCCGACTGGATCTTCCGGTCCCGCTGCAAGTCAATGGACTTCTGGCTGGAGCGCCGCCTCCCCCGCGGCGGGTCCTGCCCACAACAGGGCCTGAAAATCCCGACCAATGGCTAGATAATCTATTTTTAGCGATAATACAAGACTAGAGTACTGCGGATGCTGGAAATCTGAAGTGAAAACAGAAAATGCTGGAAATTCTCAGCATTAGAGTGGCCAGCAGCAGGGAGCTTGGCAGGTGGAGGAACTTAATTTGGCGTGAGTCCAAAACTCAGTTTCCCAGCGGCGGGATGAACTTTTGCAATTATGTTCTCGGGACTTTAAAGGTGGGTCGAGGTTTGCAATGAACAATGCTGGGAAGTTCTATTGCATGTATTAGTATGTCACGCATGCTCATTAAAAGACCAGCTCGCCAGAATTAAGCACCCCCTCAATATTAAGATCCCGGCCAGTCAGAAATTAGAATGTTTAAATTTTCGACTGCATATAAGTGGTGTGCACCTGGTGAGGTTGACTTCTTCAACGATTTTGAAGTGAGGAGCTGCTGCTTTGGCCTTCTTGGGGTCCACTCAGAAATGTCAGCCTCTTGATTGAGATCGGGTGCTGGTAGGCCAAGCCACACAAAGGCTGGACAGAGGAGGCAGGGCCAGTGGGGAAGGATGGGAGGCTGTCCTGAGAAGGAAGACAGACAGTCCTGGCCTTTTATGGAGGCTATCCTAGGAAGGAAGATAGATTGTCCTGGGTTTGTTGGGAGGGTGTCTTGTGTACCTGCATACCACTGTAATGTAAAAGTGCTCAGCAGAGCAAGGGTTAATGTGCCAAATTGCCTTGGATCCCATGGGCTCTTAACTTCGTTATCAGTCTCCCATGTGGGACCTTATCAAAAGCCTTGCTGAAGTTCAAGTAGACTACATCAAATGCATTGCCCTCATCTACACACCTGGTCACCTCTTTGAAAAATTCAATCAAATTGGTCAGACATGACCTCCCCTTAACAAAACCATGCTGACTGTTCTTGATTAATCCCTGCCTCTCCAAGTGTAGATTAATTCTGTCCCTCAGAATTGCTTCCAATAGTTTCCTCACCACTGAGGTTAGACTGACTGGCCTGTAGTTCCCTGGTTTATCCCTTTCTCCCTTCTTGAATAACAATACCACATTGGCTGTCCTCCAATCCTCTGGCACCTCTCCTGTGGCCAGAGAGGTATTGAAAATTATTGCTAGCGCCCCTGCTATCTCCTCCCTTGTCTCACTCAACAGCCTGGGATAGATTTCATCCGGGCCTGGAGATTTATCTGCTTTTAAGCCTGCCAGACCACTTAGAACCTCCTCCCTTTCTATGATAATTTCTTTAATTATATCACAGTCCTCCTGCCTGATTTCCATACCCATGTCATCCCTCTCACTTGTGAACACAAAAACAAAGTATTCATTTAGAACCCTACCTATGTCTTCTGGCTCCGCACACAAATTACCACTATGGTCCTTAATGAGCCCTACTCTTTCCCTAGTTATCCTCTTACTCTTAATGTACTTGTAAAATAACTTTGGATTTTCCTTTATTTTACCTGCCAATGTTTTTTTATGCTCCCTTTTTGCTCCCCTAATTTCCTTTTTAAGTTCTCCCCTACTCATTCTATAATCCTCTCAGGCTTCTGCTGTTTTGAGCCCTTGGTATCTGCCATAAGCCTCCCTTTTTCTCTTTATCCAACCCTGTATATCCCTTGATGTCAAGGTTTCCCTGAATTTGTTGGTCCCACTCTTTGTCTTTACTGGAATATGTTGACCCTGTACTCTCCCTATTTCCTTCTTGAATGAGTCCCACTGTTCTGACGCAGATTTACCTAAAAGTAGCTGCTCCCAGTCCACTCTGGCTAAATCATATCTGATCTTATTAAAATTGGCTTTCCTCCAATTTAGAACTCTGATTTCTGGCCCATCCTTGTCCTTTTCCATAACAACCTTGAATCTAACGGAGTTATGATCACTATCCGAAAAATGCTCCCCCACTGATACCTCTACCACTTGCCCAGCTTCATTCCCTAAAATTAAGTCCAGGACCACCCCCTCTCTTTAGGACCTTCTACGTACTGGCTTAAAAAGCTCTCCTGGATGCATTTTAAGAATTCCACTCCCTCTAAACCTATCACACTATGACTAACCCAATTAATGTTGGGGAAGTTGAAATCCCCCACTATTACTACCCTATTATTTTTACACTTCTCTGAAATTTGCCTACATATCTGCTCTTCTATTTCTCTCTGACTGTTTGGGGGCCTGTAGTACACTCCCAGCAATGTGATTGCTCCTTTTTTGTTTTCATATGGCTTCATTTGAGGAGTCTTCTAAGATGTCATCCCTCTTTACTGCTGTAATTGATTCCTTGATCAATTTTGCGATACCCCCTCCCCTTTTACGTCCTTCCCTGTCTCGCCTGAAGACGCTATATCCTGGAATATTGAGCTGCCAATCCTGCCCCTCTCTCAACCTTGTCTGTGTGACAGCAATGACATCATGCTTCCATCTGTTAATTTGTGGCCTCAACTCATCTGGCTTATTTGTCAGACTCCTTGCATTAAAATAAATACCATCTAACATTGCCAAGCTCCCTTGTGCCTTAACTGGACTATAATTTCTATGCCTTCCGGACTCACTTGCTCTCTCTTCTAATTTTGGCTGTGCACCTCCCCCTGCTGAACCTCCTCTCAGGATCCCGTTCCCCTGCCAAGTTAGTTTAAACCCTTCCCAACAGCACTAGCAAATCTCCCCACAAAGATGTTGGACCCATTCCAGTTCAGGTGCAACTCGTCCACCTTGTACAGGTCCCATCACCCCCAGAAATGGTCCCAATGCCCCAGAAATCTAAAGCCCTCCCTCCTGCACCATCTCTCCAGCCATCTGGACTAATCTCCTATTTCTATACCCGCTAGCACGTGGCATCGGAAGTAATCCAGAGATTACTATCTTTGAGGTCTTGTTTTTTAATCTGTTTCCTAGCTCCCTAAATTCTGCTTGCAGGACCTCATCCCTCTTTCTACACATGTCATTGGTACCAAAATGTAGCACGACCTCTGTCTGTTTGCCCTCCCCCCTTAGAATGCCCTGCAGCCATTCAGTGACATCCTTAAACCTGGCACCAGGGAGGCAACATACCATCCTGGAGTCACGTCTGTGGCCGCAGAAACGCCTGTCTGTTCCCCTTACTATTGAGTCTCCTACCACTATTGTTCTTCCCCTCTTTTTCCTCCCCCACTGTGCAGCTGAGCCACTCACAGTGCACTCCCCAGAGGAACCATCATTCTCACCGTTTTCCAACACAGAAAAATGGTTCTCGAGCGAGATGCACCCTGGGGATTTCCTGACTACCTGCCTGACACTTTTCTTCTGACTGATGGTCACCCATTCCCTCTCTGTCTGCACTTCCATAAGCTGTGGGGTGACCATGTCTAAAAACGTGCTATCCACAAAACACTCAGCCTCACGGATGCACCTCAGTGTCTCCAGCTGCCGCTCAAGCTCCAAAACTCGGAGCTCAAGTAGCTGCAGCTGGTGGCACTTCCTGCACACGTGGTCGGTCAGAGCTCAAGGAACGTCTAGGACTTCCCACATGTTGCAGGCGGTACATAACACGAGACTGAGCTGCCCTGCCTCTAGTTGAAAACAAAACCCTTACTTTAAGTTAAATACAGTAAAAAAAAAGTTAAATTATTTATGTACTTTAAATAAAAACTAGAAACTTTACCTTAATATGTTTAAAACTAGAGAACAACACTTACCCACTAGTCACCAATCAGCTCTCACATTTGTGCTGACATCACTTTTTGAAGTGACTGCTTCACCGTGATGCTGACTGCAGGACGCTCTTCCCAGACTGCTTCACCGTGATGCTGACTGCAGGACACTCTTCTCCAAGAAGAGTCACGTGGCAATAGATTCAAAGAACAGTCCATTTTTAAAAATTCATTCATGGGATGTGTGCATCACTGGCTCAGCCAGCATTTACTGCCTACCCCTAATTGCCCTTGAGAAGGTGGTGGTAAGCAGCCGCAGGATAGTCTGAAGGGGGAGGGTGAACAGCCAGAGGCTGTGGCTCATATCGGTACCATTAATATAGTTAAAAAGAGGGATGAGGCCCTTTAAGCAGAATATAAGGAGCTAGGAAATAAATTAAAAAACATGACCTCAAAGGTCAAAGGATTACTCTCAGTGCCTTGTGCTAGTGAGATCAGGAATAGGAGAATAGACTGGATGAATGCATGGCAGGAGAGGTGGTGTGGGAGGGAGGATTTAGATCCCTGAGCCATTGGGACCAATTCTGTGGAAGGTGAGACCTGGACGAGCTGGACTGGTTGTTTCCCAGCATGACCGGGACCAAAATCCTTGCAGGGGTGTTCGCTAGTACTGTGGGGGAGGGTTTAAACTAGAGTGGCAGGGGGATGGGAACCTGAGTGGGGAGACACAGAGAAGGAAAAAAAGATAGAAATGAAAGACAAAAAAGTAAAAAGCAAAAGTGGAAGGCAGAGGAAACAGGGGCTAGCAGCAAATAGGGCTATAGTACAAAAAAAAATGTGTGAAAAGACAAGTCTAAAGGCACTGTTTCTGAATGCATGGAGTGTTTGCAATAAGGTAGACAAATTAACAGCACAAATAGATGTAAATGGGTGCGATATGATTACAATTACAGAGACATGGCTGTAGGGTGACCAAGGCTGAGAACTGAATATACAAGGCTATTTGATATATAGGAAGGACAGGCAAAAAGAAAAAGGAGGTGGTGTGGCATTGTTAATTAAGGATAAAATCAGTGCAATAATAAGAGAGGACATTGGGTCAGAAAATCTAGATGTAGAATCAGTCTGGGTGGAGCTAAGAAGCAACAAGGGGCAGAAAAACATTAGTGGGAGTTGTCTATAGGCCTCCAAACAGTAGTGGCAAGGTAGGGGATGGTATTAAACATGAAATTAGAGATGCATGTAACAAGGGTGCTACAGTAATCATGAGTGACTTTAATCTACATTTAGACTGAGCAAACCAAATTAGCAACAATACTGTGGCAGATGAATTCCTGGAATGTGTTTGGGATGGTTTTTTCAGACCAGTACATCAAGGAACCAAGTAGTGAACAGGCTATCCTTGGTTTGGTTTTGCACAATGAGAATGGGTTAATTAATTATCTTGTTGTGCAGGGTCCTTTAGGGAACAGTGACCATAACATGATAGAGTTCTTCCTTAGGTTGGAAAGTGAAGTCGTCCAGTTCGAAACTAGGGCACTAAATCTAAACAAAGGAAACTATGAAGGTATGAGGTGTGAGTTGGCTAAGGTAGATTGGGGAACTTGGTGGATAGGCACTGGCTAATATTTAAGGAACGAACGTATGCATTGCAACAGTTACATATTCCATTCTGGTGCAAAAACACAACAGGAAAAGTGGCCCAACCATGGCTAACAAAAGAAATTAAGGATAGTATTAAATCCAAAGAGGAGTCATATAAAGAAGCTAGAAAAAGTAGCAAGCTTGAGGATTGGGAGCAGTTTAGAATTCAGCAAAAGAGGACCAAGAGATTGATTAAGAGGGAAAAAAATAGAGTATGAGAGTAAACTTGCAAGGACCATAAAAGAGGACTGTAAAAGCTCCTGTAAGTATGTAGGAAGAAAAAGATTGGTGAAGACAAATGTAGGTCCCTTACAGTCCAAAACAGGAGAATTTATAATAAAGAACAAGGAAATGGCAGAGCAATTAAACAACTACTTTAGTCCTGTCTTCACAGAGGAAGATACAAATAATTTCCCAGAAATACTAGGGAATCGAGGGTCTAGTGAGAAGGAGGAATTGAAGGAAATCAGTGTTACTCAAAAAACAGTGCTTGAGAAATTAATGGGACTGAAAGCTGATAAATCCCCAGGGCCTGATAATCTACACCCCAGGGTACTAAAGGAGGTGGCCATGGAAATAATAGATGCGTTGGTTGTTATCTTCCGAAATTCTGTAGATTCTGGAACAGCCTGGCGCATTGGAGGGTGGCAAATGTAACCCCACTATTTAAAAAGGGAAGGAGGGAAAAAACAGGGAATTGCAGACTGGTTAGCCTAATGTAAGGAAAATGATGGAGTCTATTATAAAGGATGTGATAACAGGACACTTAGAAAATATCAATGAGATTAGACAAAGTCGACATGGATTTATGAAAGGGAAATCATGTTTGACAAACCTACTGGAGCTGTTTGAGGACGTAATTAGCAAAATATATAAGGGAGAACCAGTGGATGTGGTGTATTTGGATTTTCAGAAAGCTTTTGATAAAGTCCCACATAAGAGGTTACTGTACACAATTAAAGCACATGGGATTGGGGCTAATATAATAGGATGGACTGAGAATTGGTTAGCAAACAGAGCAGGAATAAATGGGTCTTTTTCAGAGTGGTAGGCGGTGACTAGTGTGGTATCGCAGGGATCAGTACTTGGGCTCCAGCTGTTCACAATATATATCAATGATTTGGAGAGGGAACCAAATGTAATGAGGTGAGTTACTCATTGCAGGATTCCTAGCCTCTGACCTGTTGTTGTAGCTATAGTATTTATGTGGCTAGTCCAGTTCAGTTTTTGATCAATGGCAACCCCCAGGATGTTGATAGTGGGGGATTCAGTGATGGTAATGCCATTGAATGTCAAGGGGTGATGGTTAGATTCTCTCCTGTTGGGGATGGTCACTGGCTGGCACTTGTGTGATGCGAATGTTACTTGCCACTTGACAGCCCAAGCCTGGATATTGTCCAGATCTTGCTGCATTTGGACATGGACTGCTTCAGTATCTGAGGAATCGTGAATGGTGCTGAATATTGTGCAATCATCGGCGAGCATCCCCACTTCTGGCCTTATGATGGAAGGAAGGTCATTGATGAAGCAGCTGAAGATGGTTGGGCTGAGGACCCTGGGGCCATGAGGAACTCCTATAGTGATGTCCTGGAACTGAGATGACTGACTCCAACCAGTGGAGAGTCTTCCAAGTATGGCTCCAACCAGTGGAGAGTCTTCCTCCTGATTCCCATTGATTTCAGGTTTGCTGGGGCTCCTTGATGCCACACTCGATCAGTGCTGCTATGATGTCAAGGGCAGTTACTCTCACCTCACCTCTTGAGTTCAGCTCTTTTGTCCATGTTTGAACCAAAGCTGTAATGAGGTCAGAAGCTGTGTGACCCTCGTGGAACCCAAACTGAGTGTCAGTGAGCAGCTTATTGCAAAGCAAGTGCCACTTGATAGCACTGTTGATGACCCGTTCCATCACTTTACTGATGATGGAGAGTAGACTGATGGGGTGGTAATTGGCCGGGTTGGATTTGTCCTGCTTTTTGTGCACAGGACATACCTGGGCAATTTTGCACATTTCCAGGTAGATGCCAGTGTTGTAGCTGTACTGGAACAGCTTGGCTAGGGGCACGGCAAGTTCTGGAGCACAGGTCATCCTTTTCATGGAGGCAGGCAAGTGCTCGCATGCCACAGCCACAACGGCAGACAGAACATGGATGGACTCTTCCAGCCTTCGGTCCAGTCTGCAGACGTCCTCTGGCATCTCTGCCTGATATTCCCCATCTCCATCAATGTCTCTTATGGCCGACTCCAGAGGCTTGTCAGCTGCACGGGATTGAGCAGGGGCCTGATCTCTGGCAGTGCTCCGAGTGTCAGCAACCTCGGCTGTCACTTCCTCCTCCAGCTGTGGACCCATGTTAGTGATGTGCTCACCAGATTGCGACCCCGAACCTACTCTCGAACATGCATCCACCGAGGCGAATGTATCTGCGCTGGTGGAGGGTGCGAGTGAACGCCATGACGGTGCATCTTCTGAGGCCTCTGAGGCATCATCCTCAGAGCTGGGGTTGGGACTGGTTCTGTGGCTGTTCTCCCTTGTGGGCTTCGGCCTTTTCTTGCTTGTACCTGGAATAGAGAAAAGAATGATTTAGTGGATGCCTAAGTAGGCTCCCTTATTAAAGCAATGACTCGCTCAGTCATCACACCTGACAACTGAAGACAGGAGGCATCCTCACTGACTTCCTGGGAAAGTCCTATCTTGTCCTCAGCGCAGACATGGTCCTGCTCCTCCCTGGCTGGTTCAGCAGCCTCCTTCTCAAATGGGGTGAGGTTTCGAATATTGAGCATGCCGCCGCTGGTCTTGGCTCACTGCCTCCTATTGTGGGTGTTTGTGTCCTGCTAACAGACAGAAGGATTGATTGTCATCCCAATGGGTGCGTAAGTAGTTTAGGAGCATGCATGTCTATGCCAGCTCCTGAGCCCTCTCCAGTAAGTGATTAACAAGCAGGATGTCCTGCAACTGATAGAACAGTAAGAGCATGAAGTGACTGGCACACATTCAGTGCACATGACCCACCTGCTGCTGAGCCCTGCAGCCAAACTCCTGTTTGATATAATCTGTGGAGAGAGAAACAGAGTTAACGTTTCGAGTCTGTATGACCCTTCTTCAGAGCTCCTCTAGCCCGCTGAAGAAGGTTCATATAGACTCGAAACGTTAACTCTGTTTCTCTCTCCATAGATGCTGTTAGACCTGCTGAGTTTTTCCAGCATTTTCTGTTTTTGTTTCAGATTTTCAGCATCCGCAGTATTTTGCTTTTATCTTGTTTGGCATCCCTGTGCACGCACACACTTACGCTGCCCGACGCCCTTAAGAGTGTGTCCCTTAGCAGTGAGTAGGTGGTGCCACTTATCCTGGTGGAGTGCAGCAGACTGTTCATCCTCTTCCTGCACTGCTGGGCAGTTCGACTGTGGACCCCACTGACGCTAACCTCTGCCCAGGTCAGATGAGAGGGCCTCCTGCTGCCATCCCTGAGAAACAGCACCTCCCACCTTTCCTGGACGGCTGGAGGAGGGTTTTACTAAACCATGGAGCCACGCGTTGTCTGCTCTGCGACATTCTGGTTGATACATAATCCAGAGCTCCTGGCCTGCAGTGAGGGAATGGCTGTCCGGATGCCCTTTAAGTATGGCATCAGGATCTTGGACCCCATGAGGCAATGGCAGGAATGGTGACTGCCTGCCCACTCTGCCATAAGATTTGGCAGGCTCCTCGCAGATGTATGCGCAATGAGCTGAACAGCACGAGATCGTGTGTGGCCTGCCATCCCACCCAACAACGGGAATCACTCCCTCTTCTGTGCCCGCCACCGAACTTAAACTCCAGAATGGAAGATTCCGTCCATTTTTTTGGAAGCTCAGCTTGGGGGTCAAACAATTGGTAACAAACAGTCTAATTCAGCCTGAGGCTATGGTCAGGGGGAGGATGGAATTGGTGGCAAATATAGGGTCATTTTGTTGGTGGCCAAAGGTAATGGCTTTAATGACAATGTTTAACTGGAGGACATGGAAGCTAAGCTATGACCGGAGACACCACAGTAGAGGGGTTGAGTGTTGGTGGAAGGGTTGAAACATAGATGTCAACAATTGTACACGTAGAAGAGAAAATGAAGAAGAGAAAGTGACCGAGAAAGGTTACCTGTCTCGTTGGAATTGAGTCAAGGGTGCAGGAGGTGAATCTCATGGCTGACATGAGCTTGGAAAGAGCATGAGGAGTGATGATGGAGAAGATAGAGAGAGAGAGAAAGAGAGAGAGAAAGAGAGAGAGAGAGAGAGAGAGAGAGAGAGACAGGTTTGAGGGCTTGGTAGAGGGAAGGCTGAAAGGAAGTTTGGCTTTTTGGAGAAGCAGCAGAGGCAGCGCAATGAAGGGTCTTGACCCCAAAGAGAAAGAAGTCCATGAGCTCTTTGCATAATGTTGGAGGAGAAGATGGAGGGAACAAGAGAGAGGAGTTTAAGGAAATATTTGGTTCTGGAATAAAGGATCTGATGGCCTTTGCTTTCTAGGATGATGCTGGAGTAGTGGGTGCTTTAGTAGAGTTATGCTAATGCTGCCGATACCTCTTGATGTGGCCCAGCCAAATCAAATAATGGAAAGTTAAACCAGGTGTGCACCAGGTACTGTGAAGTATTGGACTTGAGGAAGAGAAGATGGTCAATGGCTGGGATGGAAGAGAGTTATTGGGGACAAGGACATAAACAATTGAGGAGAGGGAGTGGTTGAAGGATATAGTATGTGTGGATGGTGAGGAATACAGAGAAGAGAGAGGTCCATATCAATGATCAAGGCCATGGGAGTGGAGAAGCCACAAGAGATGGCAAGATTGAAAATGGATAGGAGAGTTTACATGGAGGGAGGATTTTAAGGATGACAGGAGAGCAATGAAGAGATGGCAAAGGGAGCTGAGGTGGAATAAAAGGAGGAGAAGATGGTTTGGGTAGAGGAAGAGATTAAAGTATGATTTAATGTTTGGGCCATATCTTTATTCAGGGTTTTTTTTGGGAAGGTTGTATTCAGGTGAGGAGGCTTCACTAGGGGGAAAGGTGTTGCCATCCTGTCGGAGAACAAAATACATATACAGGATAACAAAGGGTTAAGTGGTTAAACGATAGTGGAATACTACAGCGAAGTGTCCTTGCACCAGTACGTCAAGTAATAGACAAACCTGCGCTATCAGCTATTGTGGAGGAATGAAAACAAGTATAATGAACAAACTACCAAGTGCCCTTGAAACCAAGCTAGTATGTCTGTTGTCAGCATATGAGACAGGGCCTAGTCACGCTATCTGTTGTCTGTCCAGATGACTAATCGCCAGATGGGCTACTCAAGGTTTTTGCGTAAGAAAGAAATGCATGCCAAAGATAAGATTTCGATGTTATTAATTACTAAGGGTCAAGCAACTTTGCAAATCGCATGATCTCTATTACGTACGCTTTTGCTATAACTATGTGTGTACTCTAATGCTTCTCAGAGTGCCGGCTAGCTCCATTGTATGCTGCTGGGCTCTCCATGATATCATGATTCAATAAAGACTTCCAAGACAAACCTCCTGGGTCCGAGTGTTCACTCCGTCTTCCGCGACACATCTGCAGGTAAAGTCAACATTCAGGATGTCAATTCCATCATCCACGATATGGTTGTGGATGGAAAGGGTCTTGCATACGAGTAAATGAAGGTGATTCAGAAGGGAGGTGGGGTGATGTGGAGGGGGTGAGCAAGATGGGATGGAAGTTGCTAAAGTTTGCCCAATGCATTGGGTTGCTGCTGTTAAAAAGGTGATAGGTGTCTTTTTGGGCAGCCTGGAAAATGCAAAAAGAGGATAGAGCTCACAACTGGATAGGACAGGATCTCAATAGGAACAGAAAAAATTGATCTTTTGAATTCTTGGAAAGTTGATCCATGAAGGAATGAGTTAATATGAATCCCATCTGAAATCTCAGTGTGCTTAAAGAAAACTATGATTTATATTTTTTGTGTGCCTGTTACTTTTGGATTATTTTTGGCTAAACAATACGTACTAATGACATAACAGAGGAAATAGCTTATAAGGCTTATTTATCAGAGAATTAATTATTATCAATCACATCATTCCATATCTTGCCAATTTAACTCCCTTGGATTGTCTGTATCAACATCTTAGCTCAGGTAGTTTGCTCCAATTACTTTAGCAATTTGATACTTTTAAAAAATTCAATAAAGGGACAGAAAAGAACTTAATCAGAATAGTTTATAATTTGATATTCCTCCCTACCCCCCACAATTCCATTCGCAGCGGGGGTACAGTTCCATGGAGGCCGGTAGTCCTCTGGTACCTCAAGTAACTGTTAGTGAGACAATAATTATTAGCAGGTTATTTCATTATGGAAGGCACGTCTCTCAGCTCATCCAACACCCAGACTTGCACATGTTCCAGCAGGATCACTGGATAATAATCAGAACCCTAGCTGATTGTTCTTCTCTCTAGCTCTGAGTCACTGAGGTGGATTTAGCATCCGAAATTCTAGTTTGACTCAGATTAGCTAATACAGCAAAGATCAGGAATCAAACCCAAGTCCTTCGAGCTCATATGACATGGGGGAGATTGTGTCATAGTGGTAATGTCACTGGACTAGTAATCCAGAGGCCCAGGCTATTGCCCTGGGGTCATGGGTTCAAATACTACCATAATAGTTGGTAGAATTTAAGTGCAATTAACAAATCTGGAAAATAAAATAGCCTCAGTAATGATGAACATGCAACTATCATTGATTGTTGTAAGAATGCATCTGGCTCACTGATGTCCTACATGTGACTCCAAACCCACAGTAATGTGCTTGACTCTTAATTGCCCTCTGAAATGGCCTAGCAAGCCATTCAGTTTAAGGGCAATTAAGGATGGGAAATAAATGTTGGCCCTGCCAGTGACACCCACCCACATCCCATAAAAGAATTAAGAAAAAACAAGGCAGTGTACCAATTCCAACCAGTACTTGCGATGGCATCAGGGGAGATTAGAATTTGTTTTTGTAAATGATGCTGAGACCTCCTCTTTGAACAGATTCATGATCGAAGTCAACCATTTTCTCTTCAAAGCTTTGTACACCTTTCCTGTTTGCTTCTTTATTTCAGTGATTTTCCTGCACACCCATTCCTCCTCTTGCTAATGATATTCATGGCACTAACTGCTTTTAGCACAGCAATTTACCTTTTATTAGAACTAGGGGACATAATTTAAAAGTAATGGGTCTCCAATTTAAGACGGAGACGAGAAAAAATGTTTTTTTCAGATGTTCGTGAGTCTTTAGAACTCCCTTCCCCGAAGAGTGGTGGAGGTGGGGTCATTGAATATTTTTAAGGCAGAGGTAGATAGATTCTTGACTAACAAGGGAGTCAAAAGTTATCGGGGGTAGGCAGAATGCAGAATTGAGGCCACAATCAGATCAGCCATGATCTTATTGAATAACAGAGCAGGCTTGAGGGACCAAATGGCCTACTCCTGCTCCTAATTTGTATTTAGAAATCCATGTTTATACCCTTTTGTATAATTTAATGCATAAAACTCTTCAAGACAAATATGGGTTGGGGATGAAAAATAAATATATTTTACAATGTGAAATATGCTGATTAATTTCAAAATGAGAAACTTAATATTTCAAACCTTCAGGAAAATGGAAGGACGCATGTATCACTGCATCTTCTGAGCTTTGATTATATCGTTACAATAGCCTCAATATTCCCTTTTGGGCAGATGTAGTAATGTTTGCTGCACAGCATGTAAGATTTACAGCTGCTGAACCAAAATGAATACAGGATAATATTTTCCAGCTTCCACCCTCCTAAAAGCCACAATTCACATTATTCATGTTGCAAATATGTTTGCTTTACTTTGAATTAAAGCAGTTTATCAATTCATATCTGTCCATGTCTCACCAAGTGTTTGCTTCGTTTGCTCTCAGGGATACAAAAGACAGAAATGTCCAGTTCAGATGATTATTCAGGAATGATGGAAGCAGATACAGGACAGTTTGAGTCAACTCCTATAAAAACAAGATGCTCAGATTCCTTGCAGAAGTGACTAATGCCACTGGACCTGAGAAGGATTCTCAGCAGACTCAAATTTCTAGCAGTATGATAGACAGCTTTGCTTGATCATGGTCAAACCTATATGGCAATAGATAATTCGTCTTGAACAGCCTTGCAGCAATTCCACTGGGGCCATTGCGATAAGGGTTAGAGACTCCTTGGCTCCAGCAAAGCCATGGTGTAATTTATCTTATTAATACTGAGTTTAGTATTACTGAATAATATTCAATTGGTTACATCATTATTTTTGTATCAAGAAGGTGTATGTAAGGTTCTTTAAGCCACTGTAATCTGTTACATTGTCTGTTGCCAATACCTCTTTGAGCTATTTTTGATTAAGGCATACACACAAAACACTGTGTTAACTATCGGAGAACATTAACAGTTCCAAAAGATAAAATCCGCTCTCATGGATCTAGAAATGGTGAGAAGTTGATGATTAGGAGAATTGGTCAATGTTGCATAGAACTACTTGAATACTTGCCTATGTGAGTGAGTGGAAGTTTATTGCAAGACCCCTGAATGGCACAGAGTAAAAAGGAAAAAAAAAACTGGTCAGATCACAGAGATGGGTGAGCAAAAATACAATAATTGCAATAACTGTGTGATGCAGAGTTAAGGAACCTGAACATGAGACGGTGAGAAAAATTTATAAAAAGGAAGCTGTATTTACATTATGGAATAGGTGGCAGCCTCAGGACTGAGCAGGTTGCAGCATTAGTGGCCATGCTGCACTAAAGTTAAAAACAAAAGAAGTGAAATAAAAATCGGCTGGCAGTGTCAAAAGTTTAAGAAGAGAAACTGCAGAGTAAAGAAGAAACTGCAGAAAATAAGGAAGTTACGCAAAAGAAAAAAAACAAAGAGCAGGCAGTGCAGAGGCAAAAAAGAGCAGCTGCTTTAAGTTAAAAAAGTGCCCCAATCAGACCACGAGCTAGCCAAAATTCCAACAAAGTGGACCTGCAGGAAAAAATGGAAAGAATCACAGAGAAAAACAATAGTCCTACCTTGAACATTTAGAAGTTCAAAAACAAAAGCTGCCACGATCGCCGGAGAGCCTGCCAAAACCCAAAATAGCATGGGAAACTCACAGCACAGGAAGCCGATAGCTGCAGACAGTCTGAGTTAAAAAAAAATGGTTACTGCATTGACAGCTCTTAAAGCAGTAAGGACATTAAAAGCAGTAAAAGGAAAAACCAGCCTTGGATGGAAAATCCATGACGCGTTTGTGCTATGGAAAGGCTAAACCAGACCCAAGAGTGGGAATCTTGGAGAAGACAATTTTAGTGTACTTGAGAATTCCAAAAATTAATATGGAATCAGAAATTTTTATTCATCTTTGCTTTATTTGCTGGTGAAGTACCCCACAGTCAACCTATAAATCAATACTAAACAACATTTGGTGAGATATTAAAAAACTTTGACAGATATTTTAAGCTCCAAGTTGTAGAGGAGGAGGTCTAACACACCCCCAATAAAGCACTAGGACAACAAGAGACCCCAGAAAGAGGGCAACTCCCAATAAAGTGCAAAGGGCAAAAAGAGACCATGGAAACAGGGCGACTTCCAACAAAATGCCAAAGACAAGAAGAGACTGCACAGATGGGGCAACTCTCAACAAAACACCAAAAGGAACAAGAGACCCCAGAGAGAGGGCAACTCCCAATAAAGCACCAAGGGCAACAAAAGACCCCAGAGAGAGGGCAACAAAAGACCCCCGAGGAAAGGCAACAAAAGATCCCAGAGAGAGGGTGACAGACAGCCCCAGAGAAAGGGAGCCAAAAAACCCCAGAGTGAGGGAGACAGATAGCAGTGCAGAGTAAGCAGACGACTATGAATGAAGGAAAGCTATTTGTGGTAACTCAGAAGAAGCAAAACGTGCAAAAAGTAAATGAAGTTGCCTATAGGAAAATGTTCGCATCAGAGCTGAGCTGAAAGATTTGAAGCACAAGATTCAAGCTGAGTATATATCTTTAAAAATGTAAGATAAACTGAAGTCTTTAATGGACCAAACTGCTTGAGTTTGAACAGACAATTATTAGAGATAATGTTTGGGAGGAGACAATGACCCTCAATTCCGCAGTTGGTAAATTAAAGCTGGAGTTGAGAGAACTCAACCAGATATACAGCCAGGCAAAACAGCAGGCAGGAAAGGCATGTAAATAATTGCAACACTGAAAGCCTCCTTGAAGAATCAATATGTAACCATGGAAAAGCATGAGGAGCTAAAAAGGATGTTGAATATTACTTCAGAAAAAACTGTGTTGGAATTATCAGTAGTATTGAAACAATGCACTGAAGCCCAGAATGAGTTAGCAAGAGGTCAACGAGAAAATAAACAGTTGAAAGAACAACTGATTGCCCTTCAAGATCAAATGCAAACAGAATGCATAACCATTCAGCAACATGAAGAAATGAAAAATTTCTTAAACAACAGAATGGAAGCACAACAGAAAAAACACGAGGAGACTCTGCTGAATTATAGGAAAACTTAAGCTGAAGCAAGGGAGCTTTGCAAAGAAAAGAAAAATCTGTTGAAAGACTTCAAATTTTACAAGAATCCCTCAGGGCAAAGTTTATTCCTCTGGAAATTTATGAAGAGAAGGAAAATGAATTTAATGTCAACCTGAACAAACCAAAGAACCAGTTGGCAGAAAAGACTCAGTAATGCTCTATATTCCAGGAGGAAGCTGAAAGCCACAAGAAACAGAAGAAGCAGTTTAATAGCAAAGAGGAGGCATTGAAAAGAAAAGCTGCAGAACGTCTCAAGCTGTGAGAGGGTAATGAAGCCATGAGTAGCACGATTACAGGACTGAAACAAATTCAGATTCGCCAGAGACAGAAGTGACCAACAGTGAAACCAACATGAAGGACAAGGACAAAGTACTGCTGCAGACAGAGGAAGAAAAGACAGAAACAAGATCAGAAATTGTACATCAGACACTGAAGTGGAAGGTACTAGATGAAGAAATAGCACTGCTTGTCTCATACCAAGAACAATTGAGCTGAATGAAAGGATTCATAAGCTTGCAAGATGGTTTGAATATAAAACAAATTGTGAAACAAGTGGAAATTAAGGTTCCATTTGAGAAACATATACATTCAGCAAGAACATGGTGGACATCATGGAAAAAAAATTCGAGTCCACTCTAGGAATGAACGGAGTGCACATCTGTCCATACAGATGGACAAACTCACAGTGTCCGCAAAAAGCAGACAAGTCGTTAACAAAGAGAAATGCAACTCGAAGGAGCATAAAGAGCAAATCAAATGGAGATAGCCAAGTACCAGAAACACAGAAACACATCCCTCTAATGTGATAGATGTGACAGACCGAGATGTGGAAGAACTGTTAAGCCTCAAGACCGTCTGAATTTATAAAGTCAGACATTTGAGCTAAGGGGAAAAGGGATATCAAGTAAATATTTTATTGTAATACTCCATTGGAAGGGAGGAAAGTTTTCTTTAGAGAAGAAAGGAGGATGTTGTATGATGTTGTATGTGCCTGCATGCCATTGTAATGTAAAGGTGCTCAGTAGAGCAAGGATTAACGTGGGACTGGAGAATAGCATCGCCCATGGTATGATGTATAAAGTCACATGGTAATAGACTCTGAGAGAACAGTCTAGCGAGAACCCTCTGGAACCAGCCTGCATGAAGGTAGCAGCACCATGCACGACAGTAACCTGGGATCTGCAAATGATTAAAGATTAACAATAAACTGTTCATGTTTAAATATACAACTCTGCAAGATCTCATCATTGAGACATCTAAAGAACTCACATTAAAGCACAAATGCCACCATGAAGCACCTTGGGATGTTTTACTGTGTTAAAGGGGCTACAATAGTGCCAGTTGTTGTTGTTATAGATTGGGAGTGTTCTAACTGTACATAAATTCACGTTCCCTGCGTTGTGTGCAAGGTGACAATTGTTAAATCATTTGAGTTGGCCCTGGTAGGCCAAAGTAAAATGTGATGATAATTTCAATCAAGAGTATGGACAGATGTTTCATTATAAGCAATTAATATTTCCCGAGCAGCATGTTGTTCTCTTGTGAGTCTTTGTGTGCAACGACATATTTAGTTCCTCTGAGTTACTGAATAACACGAAGGATGCAAATGAAGCAAGTAGGAGAGATTGGAGAGAATAGGGATAAAATAGAAAGAGGAGGGAGGGACGTATGGATAAGAAAGGCCGAGGGAGATTATTATTTTGCATAGTTCCTTTCATACATAGTAAACGTATTTATAATTTTTTAATGGCTTTTTAATTTATCGTTTTTTAAACGTGAGATGAATTCAATCTTAGACTTCATTTTAATTCTTTGACTGTAATGTGTTATATACCAGTTTAACTTAAGCGATTTAAGAAAAAATGTCCTCTGCTCCGATAACGCTGAATGCCCAACTCAAGGTACCTTAGTGCTGAAACTCAAAAGCACATTTTTTAAAATTAAAAATAAAGTAATTGTGAAATAAAAGTTGAAAATATTCTGTGATGAACATTCTGTGCACGGGCGACACTTCTCTGTTTATAAACAGGGCAAACTATGATTTTAAAAATCCTTACTGACCCCTTTTCATTCCTTTCAAGTTATAAAATAAACTGAGGTAGATCAAAACTAAGCATGAAAATAGAATGCAATATGTCAGGCCGTGCTGTGCTCAGTTAATATTGCTGATCGCAATGTCACATCATTTGCCTGACCTGGCATAAACAAACATGCAAATGAACCAAAGGAGTGCAGAGAAATCTGCTGTAGTTAGATCTCCAGCAGACTCTTTGGGTATGTTTGAAAAGAAAGGAAAATGAAGAACATTCTGGAGAGGTCTCTCACTGATAAATATGGGATATGAATTAATAGTTAAAGTGATTTTTCCCAGGTTTAAATATGTAACAGGTTGCCTGTTGCAATGCAGGCCATCCTTCAACACTCCTTATTTTTGCTTAGGAAGAGAAACTTAAACTTATATTTATTGTGAAAGGCATGTAATATATGTCATGGCTAACAAATATAACAAATCCCAGATATAACCTGGGTTGCCCACCAAATACTCCTGATCTATCAGATAGGCTTACAAATACTGTGCTGACAGTGGGGGTTGGTTAGTTCAGTTGGCTAGATGTCTACAGTGTGATGCAGAACAATGCCAACAGTGTGGGTTTAATCCCTGTACTGGCTGTGGTAGTTCAGGGAGACCTGCCTCCTTGCCTTGCCCCATGCTTGATGTGGAGTGGTGCCCCTCAGGCAATAGATCTGTGTTTCTGAGTATGTGTTGCTCGTGGGGAATCTCACTTTCCAGTCACTCATACCAGGAAAGTGCAGGCAGTGTCCCTACAATATTCAGTATTTGGTATTCATAACTGGCACGTGTGGTTGCCATCAGCAACAACTATTTGGAAAAGTAGTCAGTGTAGTTCAACCTAAACAGTGAATTGCTCATTACTAGAAAGAAGCATTATACACTGCACCTAGTTAATTCAATAATAAAATTAAATATACAGTACTTAAGTTTCATCGATATGTTAAATTGTTTTCTCTATATAACCCATACAAAAATTGTTTCAAGATTTTAGGCCTCAAAACTGAAAATTTCTGATGAGTATTTGCATAAATTCCTGTCTTGGCCCTTACCACAATTCTATCTCACTGCAATGACCTGGAAATATGATAGATCGAGTGAACCCAGGAAATTGCCAATAGCTTCTTGTGTTTATCTCAACCTAAAGAGGCCCCAAAGCACAGGACTGTTAATGAAGACAACTTCACAGGCGCATTATAGCATCTGGAGTGGAGGCAGCTGGGAAAATGTTCACACAACAGATACCCAGGAACTGCTAACTGAGGGAAACAATATGCCCCTAACCCTGTATATGATTAATTACCAGGTCAAACATTTGGTCTGCTTTGTTGCAAACAGTCTCACCCCATTCTCAGCTAGTGTTCTCAAGAGGAAAGACAATTTCCATATTGACCCTATTTCAAAATCAATCACGTTTCCCTGTATTTAATTAAAACTATATACGAAAAAGCCTCGCTCCATTGCAACTTCATTGCAATATTTAAACCAGATGGATTTTGATAAACGTGTCCACACAGCAGCAAAGTCCTGATGGCAGCAGCAGCCTGGAGTAACAGGTTGTTCACATCAGATCTGAGGGGCTACCGTGCAGGTATATTACTTTAACGTGCCAATGACTCAAGCACCTTTGACTGTACTTAAACTGTCTCTATTCCTTAACAGTAGTTATGCATACAAATGTGCAAGCTGCTTCCAAACAGCAATATCTCACAAACAGCATATTATATAAATGACTGCTTAATCTGTTTTTATTGATGAGAGGAATCCCTTCTTCTCCTCCAAACTGTAATTGGGGATATTTTATGTTTATCTAAAGGCAGAGTTGGGCTATCAATCTAGGCGCACTGAGGTCAACATTAGTAGGATGGTAGCTGCCATGGAGACCTTGTTCCAGGACATTACTCCTGCACTGCTGCACAGGCTGAACTCCATCGCTGCCGTCATAGTTGGCCTCCAACAGTGTGTACGTGAGAGGGGTGTGGGGCAGCCCGATCTCACTCCAGCTTCTCATTCTCCTCAAGGAGTCAGCCAGGGGCCATCGGGTACCCATAGGGTGGAGGATCAGCAGGTGTACCCACTGGGGCTATCCATCTAGGTGACTCCGGGAGTGTCTGACCCATCTGAATCCCCTCTTTCTGTGACCTCGGCAGCTCTGGCTCCACAGGACGAGGATGGTGCCACTGCCACACAGCAGGACCACGAAAGCAGCCCTGGGCCCTCCAGGTCTCGGCTCTCCAGTGTCCACCAAGGTCACAGATAGGGCATAGCAGTCAGCAGGCTGCCTCCACCTCCACTGTGGATGTTTGAGGAGCACCAAGACATAGCGGCAGGGTTAGGAATGTTAAGAAGATGTAATTGCAGAGTCTGGGCATGGGCATTAACCACTTGCACATAATGTTCACTATTGTAAATAAACTCTCAACAACGTCTCCCTGCCTATGGCCCCTTGTTCTGATGAGCAGTGTTCGTGTCACTCAGATGTGAAACCTTCCTGCACAAGATAAAGGCAGGTGTCTCAGTCCAGGGCCTCTTCCCCGTGCTCTCTGCAGCCTTCAGACCAAAGTGATGGTCTGGCCTCACACTCCCTGGACACATTACTGATGCCTGCACCTTGGCGGTGCTTGTCATTGTTGCCTGAATGTTGTGGGAATGATATGACCCTGAGTGCGCAAGCAAGCTGCCATCGGCCGGATACTATGGGCGGAATCATCCCAGAATTGCACTAAATGCAGTAGCAGGTGGATAAAACGATGTTTTATCTGTTGGCCGCAATGGCAGCTTTTCACGCTGTATCGTCCCAAACCCGCCGTGTTAATTATGCATCCCCGGGAAACACGCCGTTTCCATGGCGAGTGGGCTTTCATTCGCCCACCACGCCATCACCTCGCCGCTTCAGCATGCCGGCGCCATATTTAAAGTTCGGCCACGCACACACCTCTCAGTGCTTCCAGCCCACGACTGCTGCAAAGAAGACATGGCCCTGAAAGGCAAAAACATCTGCAGCCCCCAGGTTCAATGATGCATCCCTCGAGCACCTTTTGGACACAGTGGAGGCTCGCTGTGATGTCCTCTACCTCCGTTCTGGCCACAGAATGGGCAGCAACCTCACTAATCCAGCATGGCAGACAGTGGCAGCGGTGGTCAACGCCAATGCCCTGCAAAAGTGGACAGCTGCCTAGTCCTGCTACAGGATGAATGGTCTCATCCGTTCCGCCAGGGTAACTCACTCTTCTCATCACTCTCAACTCACACACACACAAACCCTTCACACATCCACAGGGATCTCACATCTCAAGGGACAACACCACTAACTTTCACACACACCCTCACATCTTCCTCAGGCTCATATCCTCTCGAGCTTGTGTTCTCATCCTGTCCATGGGTCCGCTCACCACACAAACATTCCACGTAGTGCCATGTGTCCTGCTCACACTCTCTCCATCTGTTTTCATGGAAGAGAAGCTGGCTCACAACAGCAGGGAGAGATCCCAGACCCAGGGTGGAGTGGCCCACATTCGACCCCTCACTCACTTTGAGGAGTGTGCCATCACACCGACTGGTGAGGACGTGGACCGTGCCTGCAGTGACGGTGAGGTCAGTGGTGAACACCCTCGTGAGGATCCTGCACCACATCATCCCTTGCTCAACACAACTGTGAGTGCTCTCTCTCCTGCTTTTGACTCTGCTGCCATGCACTAATTATCTCTACTTTGGTTCACAGGGAACTCTGCTAAGTGACCGACACCCTCAGCCAGCCAGTCCCTCAGCTCCATCCACGTCCTCCCCTCCAGCCAAGAGGACACCTCCTCCATTGAAGAGCTGGAAATAAGCAGCCTGGAAGACCCATTACAGCGCTTACCTGCATCCCTGGACCAGCTCAGAGACACACACTTTGGCAGAACCTAGATCTAGAGCAGGTTCAGGTTCATAACCTGGTGGTCACTGCCCGGACACATGTGCGCAGCTGCAGGAGGCAGATTCGTGCGAGCTCCTCAGCACTGGAACTGCTGAGTATCAGGCATCTGTGGGGTCCGAGTCAGATGACGAGTCTCTAGATTTGGTCTTCCAACTCATCCTGGAAAGTCAGCAGAAGGCAGGGGAATTTCACACATTGGAAGCCCTCAGCAGAGTGGCACATGAGTCAGAGGAGTATGTCCGCCTGCCATCTGGCGGAGTGGTGCCCACCTGTGCATGAATGGAGGTCTCATGGGGAGGATGGCGGATTCCATGGAGACCCTCGTCCAGCAGAACACGGAGATGTGTGCAGACCTGCACTCCATTGGGGTAGACATGGGTGAGTTCCTGCAGTGGAAATGCAAGAGAGGAATGGGGCAACTTGAAGTCCCTCCAGGTGCTCCTTCTCCTCAAGGAGTCAGGCCGGGGTCCCCGGGCACCCAAAGGGAGGAGGAGCAGCAGCTGGACACCCCTGGGTCACCCAGCCAGGAGTCTCAGAGCCTGTCCTCTCCTTCCAAGTCCCCTTTGCCTGTGAGCCCCTCAACCTCATCCTCTGTCACCGCGGAGGGAGCAGCTGGCCAATGAGTGATTCTGGAGGGAGAAGTGTGCGAGGGGAAGGGCCTTTCGGAGCCTCGTGCAAGCACTGTCCTATGAACGTAGATCTTTCCCTTATCACACTCACCTCACTGTCCTGAGCATTTTCAATGCTGCCTGCGCGAGTTCACTTTCAGTTGTCCATCTGAGCTGACCTGCATCTCCGCCCACCCAATGATCACACTCCCATGCAGCACCTGACCTCGCCCACCACGACTCTTGTTTCACTTTCAATTTGGACAGCATGGTTTGGATTTGGTTTTTTGAAACTCCCCCATCTATTCCCCATCCATAGTCATCCATTTCCTTTCCCCTATCACTGTTAACCCCCCTGGCATCACCTTCCGCCTCCCCTCCGTGACCTACCAGCAACAACCCTTTTCTTTTGGGGATGTCAAGATGAATATGCACATTCCCTTCCTTCCCAAAAATTCCTCCTCCATCCACATTCACCTCCCTGACCTCCTCCTTCCCACTCCCCAGGGTCCGTGTCTGCCTTTGAGTTCCTCCCCCAACCACCCTTGCCGTCCCTTCTACCGCCACCGTCTTGCACTCACCCTCCCACCCTACTGCCTCACTCTGCCCTCAGTCATTCTCTCCATCCCTCATACCACGTTAACTCTCAGTTTGCTCTCCAGGAGGCAGTCACGGGTCCATCAGATCCCTTCCTTGCACGTTCACCTGGATATCGCCCCCCTACCCCACCCATCAAGACCCCTTCCCCCTGGGAACCCCTTTCCCCCTCCACACCCTTTCCCCCTGGGAACCCCATTCCCCCCCTCAGACCCCTTCCTCCCCAATACCCCTTCCCCCCTCGGGACCCCTTCCCCTCTCTAGACCCCTTCCCTCCACCGAAACCCCTCGACCCCTCCAGACTCCTTGCGCCCACTGGATCCCTTCACCCCTCTGGACCCTTTCTCTTCTGTAGCCCTTTTCCCCCCTTAGTCCTCCCGCAGCCCCCCCCCACCCCCAGACTACCCTCGTGCCTCCCCGCTTAGTCCCTCCCTTTTCCTGACTTCCTCAGACACCCTTACATTTTTCGCCACCCTTAATCCTTCCCTCCTCCCAACTCCTTCCTCCAATGTTACCTCTTCCTGCAGTCTCACTTCTTCCTCCACCCTTATTCCCTCCCCTCTCCACACTCCTTCCTCCCCCTGGACCCCTTCCCCCCCCCTCCAAACTCCTTCCCTTACACCTACCTCCCCAGTTGCCATCTTCTCCCCCATCACTCCCTTATCCCCCACACTCCCTCCCCCCTCCCAACCTCACCTACCCAACACCTTCACTTCCCCCTCCCAACCTCACACCCCCAACACCTCTTATTCTCCCAGTCGATCCTAGACTTTCCTCTCCACCCCATGGACCATCATCCACTGTGAGCATCAATGGTGGCTATTGAGCTTCACAGCGCAGCCATGTCCATGAGAACCTACTCAGCATGCCATAGATGTTCCCCCAGGATCCCGTTGCTGTCCGGCTCCAGCACCTTCTGCTCCTCCGATGTCCACGATGTGAGCAAGGCCCTGGTGGTAAGTCCCAACTTCTGCATGTCACAGTTGTCAAGACATGTTCAGCACTGGTGTGTTTTCCTGCCGAGATGGGCAGACCAGTGGATGGGTGGGTGGGGGAGGGGGGGATGAGTCCGACGAGCTGGCTTTATAATGATATGCTGATGTTCGACGTCTGATGGCAGGGAACATGGCCCGCCATTGATGGGTTGAACAGATGATCGCAAACTGGTTTCACAATGTTGTGAAACCGACTTTTGGCTTTCTTGCCATATTCTCCACGTACACCACCAAACATGCCTGACACCAGTAGCCACGGAAATCCTGGCCTATGTGAAGATCTATGGAGTGCCCTCACTGCATGTCGTCATCATCCTTCTGCAATCGAGCGACTATTAGAGCCTCCACTGTGTCTCCATGACAGAAGCATTATCACAGAGCGTATGTGCGCTGTGGACCCTGGAAGACATCAGGGATCTGTGACTGATTGAGAATGTAGGAGTCGTGGATACTCCCTGGAAACTGTGCCCAGACCTGCAGGATGCGTTTGTGGTGTTCGCACAACAGCTGCACCCTCAGCGAATGGAAGCCCTTGTGGTTGACATTGTTGGCTGCTTGTTGCGATGGAGATCTGAGCACCACATGAGTGCAATTGATCACACCCTGCACCTGTGGGAAACCCGAGATCTGGGCAAATCCAATCACTCTTGTATCCTGGCTGTCTTGGTCCCGGGCGAAATGCACAAAGTTGTGTGCCCTCGCAAAGATGGCATCTGTGACCTCATGGATGCATTTGTGGGTGGAGGCTTGTGAGATCCTACAGAGGTCACCTGTGAATCCATGAAAGGAGCCACTGGCATAAAAATTGAGGAACGTGGTCACTTTTACAGCCATTGGCAGTGGACACCCTCCATGTCCCCGTGGCGCCAAATCCTGCAGTAGCTGGTAGATGTGACTGACCAGTTCCCTAGACATGCGCAATCTTCAGCGACACTGGTTCTCGGTCATCTGGAGGAACGAAAGGCAGCGTCTATAGATAAAAGCAAAATACTGCAGATGCTGGAAATCTGAAACAAAAACAAAATGCTGGAAAAATTCAGCAGGTCTAACAGCATCTGTGCAGAGAGAAACAGAGTTAACGTTTCGAGTCTGTATGACCCTTCTTCAGAGCTGAAGAGAAGTGGAAATGTGATGAAATTTATACTGTTTAAGGGGCAGGTGGAGCTGGATTGAAGGCCAACGATAGGTGGGGACAAAGGAGGGGTTAACAAAGATCTCATGAACTACAAGACAAAGGGAATGTTAATAGTAGTGGTTAGTGCTAAAAAAGGTGCTGATAGTGGCATAAGAGACCCTATAGACCCTGGGTCTAGCTAGGCACCAGAGATGGCTCGCCATGGCTCTTCAGGGGCACAAGCTGGAGCCCCTGCCGCCCCTTCCTCCTGAGGGTGCTGCTCCTACCTCTGTGCAGCCAGGCACCTCCGCCGCTCTCTTCTCTGTTGTCTTTGCTCTCTGTGCACCACGAGGCATATGGTTAATTCACCAGGCTCCATGATCTTGATGTACTCCTCCTGCACGGTGTGGGTTAGCATGGGTGTACTCTTCGTTAAATCTGTAGGCCCCTTAACGCATCTGAGAGGGTGCTGGCCACCACTTGGATGGCCAGAATTTAGTGCACTGCATGGCTGCCCAAAACCCCACTTTCTTCCACCCCACTCCACCTGACCGATAGGCGGCAGCTTTGCCCAATGGACTGTATGCTGTGCTCTCAGCTCAGGCACAGGCATTCTCCTAACCCACACTGCAAGGCTGCACTGTTAGCTTGAACCATGGGGGTCACTGGTCCAAACCGGGATGATGACATTGCAAGGGGCTGTGAGCACCTCCACCAGTGACTGCCCCATGGCCAGCTTTAGCAAGGAGATTGTACAATGTGCTCAGTCATCCAACTGTTCTGCAGCCCACTAAAACATTCATTAGTTTGCGGTCGGTGCCCGAGGGGCAAAAAGCTCTGGAGTACTTGGTGGCACTTTCATGCCTGTGCGTTGCTTGAGTGGGCCGACAGGTTAGAGACCCGGCTCAAATCAGGTCAATGTGGTTGCGCCTGAATTGTCTCAGCTGCAGAGGAATGATCACTTTATACAATGTTTCCCTAATGTGTGGCCGCTTCCTTCCCTCCCACCCCACACGTGCTTGTGCACTACCTTCAGCTGCCGGGCAACGCTTGCCCCCGCCTCCCCACTCCAAAGTGCCTCAGCCGCAGGGCAGCCCCCCCCACCCACCCCCATGTCTAACGCGCCTGAACCTTAAAGTCCAACGGCTGACCTAGGCGAGTGCTGTGCAACGTTACTGTGCACTCACCGCCGAGTTCCCCTCAAAGTGCAGCCCGCCTAGTGCACGCCTTATGTATGCTGTTGTGAAACACGTTAGTGTGCAAGCACATCGACATGGACGGGCGATCCAGCGGGGTGGGGGGGGATGATTCCGGCAGGCTGCCCTCATAATGAAATGCAGATGTATTACAATGAGGTTCCCGAGGTCTGATGGCGGGAAACATGACCCACCATCGACGGGCTGAGTGGACAATCGCAAACTGGTTTCACGACGTCATGAAACCGATTTCTGACCTTCTCACCATATTGTCTGCCCTCTCTGCCGAGCACACCCGACACCAGTGGGCACGGAAATTCCCCCTAGTATTGAGCTGAAGTCCTGGAGTGGGATTTGACTTAGGAGGAGAGTATTATCAACTGAGCTGACTTTTTCAACTTTGTTCTTGAGATGCAGTATTTACTTCACTTCTTAGTTGCTCTGTAGTCATTAAGAGCTGACCATGTGGTGCAGGACTAAAGCCACATGTAGGCTGGATCAGATAGGTATAGGCTCTCTTTCCTGAAGGGCACTAATGAACCAATCAGATTTTTGCAACAACGTTGCAGCTTTCGTGGCCAAACTTTGGTGCTAGCCCACCGATTACCAGGTTTTCTTTCAGTTTCACAACTTGTCATGGCAATATTTGGGATCTCTGCATCCCTGGTCAAGTGCTAGAACCATTAGAACCACTACTACCTTGAATTGGAAAGAAAGAACTTGCATCTATATATTGCCTTTCTCAAAGCATTTTACAGTTAGTGAAGTGTGGTTGCCCTTGTAATGGCAGCAGCCAATTTGCAGACAGCAAGCTCTTTCCAGCAGCAACAGCTGGATAACATTTTCTAAGTAGATAACCATTCTGGCAAAAGTCCATTGACCTGTAATGTTAATTCCTTTTCTCTTTTCACAGATGCTGCATGACCTGCTGAGCATTTCCAGCATTTTCTGTTTTTAATAATATTGTTTTTAGTGATATCGGTTGAGGGATCAATATTGACCAGGAAAGCAGGAGGAACTCCCACGCTCTTCAGCTAACACCATGCTATCTTTTATGTCCTCCTGCAAGGGAAAACAGGGTCACAGGTTTAGCATCTCATCCATAAGATGGCACCTCTGACAGTGCGGCATCTGCTCTGTACTGCATGAAGTGCCAAGCTAGATTTTGTGCTCAACTGTCTGGAATGCCATCACTGATCCAAGGCTAACACATCATATGAAGTACATAACTGCCAAATGCTCAGCATTGAAAGAAAACCTTGTTCAAACAAAGAAGAATTAAAAAAAAATCATAAAATATAAATATGATTAACAATACAAAATTCTTGGCAAGTATGTAGAGAAAACAGTGTGCTGGCTGAGTGTAATGCGGTGCTGTGTAAAGGTGAAGTGTCCATACATGCTCTTAACCATACTGGAAACTGGTCTAATAGGTACAGAGGAAGTGTAACTGTATCTTTAAATGTGCAGCAGTTTGAACAATTTCTTTTTAACTGAAGTCTATGAACTTTAGGCACAGAGCCTCAGTTAATTTACTGCAACTAGTAAGGCAGGTGACGTCATTGTCACTGTGGGCCAATGATTGCTCGAAAAGATTAAAAATCCCCTGTAATTTAATTTTACTGCATCTTATTTATATGAATCGATTACAGTAAAATGAAACTGCTCAACAAATCTCTTATCCAATGAGATAAGTGGCCTGATCTGAGAGACAAAATGATGAGCAAGAGTGATACCTTGATACATAATGATTGACAATACGTGACAGACTGATTTGACACACCACACTTCAGAGTGCCCTCGGGGGACCCACTATTATACAAGACAGTAATGTATCGTAAAACAAAGGTAAATTCTGTGTTTATCGTTCTGTAAAATGTTCATGTTCTACGTAGAGTACAACAGCACCCTAAGTGAAGATAGGCCAATGCTACATCTTTCACTTTGTAAGAGACCAGGAGGTCTTGATTAATCTAAACTGTGGAGTTTCTAGCATGATTCTCAATGGTTAGGCAAATATGATGATGAATTGAGTAGTATGCCCTGCGTGAAAAGGCTGTTAACTTATGAGGTTTACCATATTTAGCAGCCTCAAACATCCTTGGCTCAGTGGTAACTTTCTTGCCTAAGTCTAAAAGCTTTAAGGGTTCAAGCCCTAGCCCAGCTAATCTAAGTTGCTACTTCATTGCAGCATTGAATTGCAAAAGCAAAATATTGCAGATGCTGAAAATCTGAAACCAAAACGTAAAATGCTGGAACTACTCCACAGGTCAGGCAGCATCTGTGGAGAGAGAAACAGTGGGGGGGGTGCATTTTATGCTGGTGGCAGGGGTTTCGCTGCCAGGGATGAGGGCTGGAGAGGTGGGATGCAGAGTGGGGGAGGGGGCAAACCAACTTCAGTGGTTGGTGGGGCCCAGGGCCACATCCTGTTGACAGCAGCCAATTAAGTAGCTGTCACTGGGGCTGCCATCTCTATTAAGGACTGCAGTCCACTCCCAAAGAGCTGCTTGCCAATTAGATGACTGGCAGCTCAGCAGCCTCAGCTGGACCACTGGGAGTGGTGGTGACAGATGGGCCTGCACATGGAGGAGGAGGGTGCCTTGAAGGTCACGTGCCCTCAAAGAAAGCTAAGTGGACCCTGGGGATGCTGGGGCCAGTCAGGTAGGCCCATGCAAGGGGGTGGTTGCTGAAGGCAGGTGACGCTATTACCACAGGGGGCAGCCATTGCCACTGTTGGAGGGGCCCTCTGTGGGCCAATGATTGCTCGAAAAGGAGGGCCACCCGGTGCCTACCAGAAGACAGCTAGGGTTTAGCCATCAGATTCCTCACATGGCAAAGGGCTCCATGAGTGCTGGTAAAATGCCCACAGAGGCAGAAAGAGGTCCCTAGTTGGCTACATAAGTGTCTCAATTAGGCTCTGGACAGGTGATCCATCCTCCACCTTTCTTGCTGCTGGCAAACTGGTGCCACCTTGTCAGCCTCCCTGCTTGTCAGCCTGTTCCCAAAGGGCTGGTAAAATCCAGCCCAGAATTAACATTTCAGGGTCAATGACCTTTCATCAGAACGGGAAATATTTAGAGATAGTAAAGGTTTTAAGCAAGTACAGAGGCAGGGAAAGGGAGGAAAGGGGAGAAACAAAAGATGGGCCTAGAGGAAGTGTAAATGGGAATAGTAGAATAATCACCAACGATTCCAATCTGAGAAAATGGGGGCAGAGGTTATGATTTTAAATTGTTGAGTTGGAGAGGTGGGGATGGGGCTGGTGCCCCCATCACTGGCCCCCTTTCAAGTTCAGGTTCTCCCCCGCCCAAAGTCTTTATAAGCCCCCTGGATGCTCCCTCTCCACCTGCCATTCAAATCACAAGATCCCCTCCTCACCCCCACCCCCTGGGGCACCTTTTCCCTCCTCGCCATGAGACTCCAGACACCCTTGTGTCCTGGGGCTCTGGCAATTCAACTCTGGTGACTGTAGTCCCAGCAGTGGTCACCATTCCCGATGGCGCATTCTTTCTTCATTGTGGCATTCCATGGCACCTTGCCTGTACGAAGTTGAAGCCAAGTTTCAGTCCACAGCTGACCACTACTGCCATGCAACGTGCCAGCTTTATGCTGTACAATAGCTGCAGATGGCCTTCCACCAGTAGCTACAGCCTAACATAATTTCCCAACATAATTTCCATTTAGCCAGGCTGATCAAGCACCTGTGTAGCCTGGACACTTTTGTCCAGAAAGATGCCAAAAATGATCCCAGGCTTGGCATGCCTTATATTTTGCAATGCTATTGAAGGTTTGACACACTGGGAGTAATTTTGATTGTGAACAACATTGTAAAATGGCTGAAACCAGATCAATGGCCTGTGATACTTTTATCTGGTCTTTCATTTCCTTGGACTTCAATGGAAATGAAAAGAAACAATTGTATTCATGTGGCATCTTTCACAACCACAGGACATCTCAAAGCACTTTACAGTCAACTGAGTACTCTTGCAGTATAGTCATTAACATAGGAAATGTGGTCAGTTGGTGCACTACAAAAAGCTCCCACAAACAACACTGTAATTGTAACCAGATAATCTGTTTTTGTGATGTTGATTAAGGGATTAATATTGGCTAGATCATCATTGATAACCTCCTTCTTTTCTTTTAAATAGTGTCATAGGGCAGGATCTTCCGGTTGGTGAGTGGGGGCGGGGCCTGCTCACCGATGCGTAAAATGACACGGTGATTTCGGGCGGGCGTTCCGATGCTACTGCGCGTCATTTAGATTGTCAGTTCGGCGGGCGTGCAGCCAACTCGGCTGTGCGCCTGTCGAACAGTCAATGGCCCTTAAGGCCTTTAAAAAAGTAATCAAGGTAATTAATGGACCTGCCCGTCCAACCTTAAGGTTGGCGGGCAGATAAGGAGGCCAGGCGGCCTTTAGAAAAAGCATGAAACCTCATCCACGGGCGGGATGAGGTTTCATGAGTGATTTAAAAATGTAGGAATATTTCAAAATAAAAGATATGGACATGTCCCAACTCATGTGACAGTGTCATGTGACATGAGCGGAGATGGCAGCGAAATTTTTTTCTCAGCTCTATTTAAAGTTTAACATCTGAGCCGAACTCCCTGAGGCAGCACTTGGCCTCAGGGAGATCTGTGCGCCCTTTCACGCGCAGAGCGCACTCCCGGCTGAGGGAATCCCTCCCCCGCCCGCACAGGGAGTGCAAGGCGCTTCCTGGCGTGCATCACACTGGGTGGGCCTTAATTGGCCTGCCCGACTGGGGGCGCCGATTGGGAACTCGCCTGCCTGTGCCCGCTGCCACACATTCCCTGCCAATGGGGGGAAAATGTTGCCCATAGAATCTTGTTCATCCATCCAAGAGGGCAGATGGGACATTTCATCTGAAAGATAGCAATTATGATAGTGCAGCACTCCCTCAGTACCACACTGTTAATATCAGCTTAGGTTTGTGTGCTTAAGTCTCTGAAACATCAAGAGAGATGTTTAATAGGAAGTTGATTTAATATTTCTTATTAGCCCTCATGCTACAATAAGGTATTTTGAGATTAAATAGTTGGTTAGGGTGCTTCCTGTTTGCCTAGTGCAAGATTTTGTTTAGCAGCACATTTTTCCTGTGCAGTCTTGTTTTCCAATGCCATTTCAGTTTTGTGTTCTTGGTCATATTGAAGTCTTCTTGTAACACAGTTTCCTGCTGATCAATATTTTGCGCACTTGTTAATGTAAGAGTACATTACTTCCCATGTAGAAATCCTAAAGGGTGAATGTGCAAAGAAGTAGACAGGAATAGACAGGAATATTGTGAGAAACACTTAGTCACACTGAAATGAGGGTGGTAAATTTGATTGAGTAGTCATGCTACCACGGAATTGGATCTTCGTAAGATACGTGCCTGACGGTTAGCAACAACAATGAATCTGCATAGTTCCAATACAAAAAGCTGAGTTAAAAATGCTTTGGACACTGAATAGGTTAGCAAACTATATATTCATATCTCCAGTTTGTGCTTAAATGCAATTGAAAAGCCTGGGCAGGATTTTCGGAATGTTGGGCAGAAGCGGCAGCCGGGCCTAGGAGTGACTGGGAAATGGTCTACCGCCCGCGATTGGCCCCAGACCACGATTTCCCGCTCGCTGGCCAATTAACGGCCAGCAGGCATGAAAGGCACGCTGAGAAGCTCAGCGCTGCTAGGATAGGGGCGGGAGGAGGGTGAGTGCAAAAGTCTGTGCAGGTGCAGGGGAGCTCGCACACAAAGCACCTTGAAAGCGGGGAGTTGTTTCAGTCCTAGATGCAATTTTAATTCTAGTTCATTCTTGTCTCTGGACCTCCGGACTTAGTCTTACCTTATTTATAAACTTCCAAAGAAATGTAGTCGTACCTATGATTTCGTAATTTGGCCCCAAATTCTAATCACAGAATCTTGAAGAATAGGAGGGCATTCAGCCCATCAAGACTGTGCTATCTCCTTGAATGAGCTCTCCAATTAGTCCATGATCATTCCCCATTGTGCTGCAATTTTTTTTCTTTTCAAGTATATCCACTTTCCTTTTGAAAGTCACTATCGAATCTGCTTCCATCACTCTTTCAAATAGTTAAGTTTGGATCATAATGTTTTATTGTGCAGAAAAATTCTCCTGATCCTCCTCACTGGCTCTTTTGCCAATTATCATAAGTCTGTTTCCCCTGGTTACCAACCCTCCTTTCAATGGAAAGAGTGGGCTGGATTTCATAGTCGTAGCTGTGGGCCCATTCACTGGTTGGCGAGCTGGTAGCAACACTGCTGCGACCATCCTCGAGTGCACCGACATGATTAAAAGCCAGTCAGGTACTTACCTGGTCAGTGTTGGAGTTCCCAGGTTCCTGCAGGGCAAATGCCCTGCCCCGAGAGCGGTGGTCACTGCCGGTACTGCAGTATGCTCCAGATGGAGGAACATCCATGGAACCCACGCACCTAAGTAAATGGGTCAGATTCTCTGGGGCCAGTCAGGCAGACCTTGGTTATGCATTTGGGAGGGGAGCGGGTTCAGAGAAGGGACAGAGGAGGTTTATGAAATGTTGCCAGGACTGGAAAATTGCAGCTATGAGGAAAGATTGGGTGGCTGGCGTTGTTCTCCTTGGAACAGAGGGAGCTGAGGGGAGATTTTATGGAGATGTCCAAAATTATGAGGGGTCTGGATAGAGTGGATGGGAAAAGCCTATTTACGTTAGCATAAAGATCAGTGACTCGGGGAAAATGGATTTAAAATAATTGGCAGAAAGATTAGAAGGGAGATGAAGAAACCCTGAAGGTTGTGGGGGTCTGGAACCTACTGCCTGACAGGGTAGTAGAGACAGAAAACCTCAACTCCTTTAAAAGTTGTCTGGATGTGCACCCCAAATGCTGTACCCTGCAGGGCTATGGGCCAAATGCTGGGAAGTAGGCTGGGTGGCTTGTTTTTCAGCTGGAGCAGATATGATGGGCTATGTGGCCTCTTTCTGTGCCATAAACTTTCTATGATTCTCTGATTCTAAAGACCAAGGGCGGTTCTTTGTGAGGGATGGCCCTTGCCAATAGTGGGTTCTTTCATTGGCACAGGGCACCTGAGCAGAAGGATCTGCCCCTTCAGGCCACTGGCAGGTCCTCCAGGGCAGGGCAGGTGGTTTGTCCCCATGCCGTGGTCCTGCACTCCCCCCACCACTGCTGGTTGAATGGCAGTAGCGGTGAGCTGAGACTCTTATGTGGCCCTTAGTTGGCTTTTTAAGGGCCTCAGCTGGACTCTTGAAGGGAAGTTTGGCCTTTAGCCTTCCCAGCCTGGACTTAATTGGTGGGAGTCGGGAAGGTGACAGGCTCACCATGGGATGCCTTCCCGCCCCTGTACGCAGACACCGCCTCTCAGCCCGCTTCCAGGAAAGAAAACTAAATTCTGCCCAGTTTCTCCTATTTACACCATCAAAACCCCTCTTAATTTTAAACACCTATATTAAATCTCTCCTTTTCCTTCTCTGCTCTAAAGATAACAATCCCAACTTCCAAAGTCCCTGAAGTACCTCATTCCTGGGATCATTCTGTAAATCTTCTTTGCGCCTTATTCAATAATTTCAAATATAAACATTTTATCAATGTATCATTTAAAGTATTAAACATAAAAGAACAGAAAGAGTTAGTGATGCGGAAAAGGTTGCTCAGGCTACAGGATGTTTCAGTGCTCAATCCGATAGCTCTTTTCTCTCACATGGCGACCAGAATACAGAGAAGCTATGGCTTCTCTGGTAAACTAAACATAGATTCAGCTTATTCGAAGATGCAGTACTGAATTGCTCAGCAGACAGATTTACTATAAAGATTCAACAGCTATTGATAACAGGAAAGTACAGCTGCAATTTCTTCACACTACATGCTGCTAGCTAAACTGAAAGCTCTTCAGAACAATATCTGCTGGTCACATGGTTTTCATCCTGGCTACTTACTCATTAGCACATTCACAACTGGAACCATTTCCATGATCCCCCCACCCCCAACAAATTTTGACTTCCGCCTGCCAGAAGGTGGATGATTCCCTCTGGTTGGGAGTCATTGGCCAGGATTTTCTGATCCCACTCCTGGTGGGACCCGTCACGGGCAGGACAGAAAATTTGGCAACCCAGCAAAATGTACTTTGACTTTCAGGACCGGGAAATCCCAGCCAATGTTGGGACATACAAATAAGGTATGGGAATTAAATTAAGTAACTTGCCAATTTTAACTGCCCTCTTGCCCAGTTTCCACCAGCGATGTGTGGTCATAATCATCCCTGTAAATTTTTGAACATGGGAGCGAAATAAGAAAAAGCTTTTATAAAAAGACAAGTAGATTCTCATTTTTTTCATAAGGGGCACTGAATTTGTACAATTCCTTGGTTCAGCCTCAGTTAGAATACGGCATGAGTTCTCGGCGCATTTAATTTAAATTCCGTGTTCTAATTTTCAAATCCTACCAAGGCTCCATCTCACCTCTGCAACTTTATACTGTTTGCTTCAATACTTATACTTTTTAATCAAAAAAGAAACAAGTGAGAAGACAGTGACTTTGCAGTATTATATGTTACACATTACCAAGATCAAGTGACTCACAGAAAGTTATTCTGGTCCTCTGTAAGTAGTCACTAAAAATGTCAACATTATGTGGTTGGCAATTTTGTTTTACACTGTTGCTTTTCACAGTAAATTGCAGGCTTGCTTACTGAAAGACATAAGAACAGGTAGAGGCTATTCAGCCCCTTAAACCTGTTTAAATTAGGTCGTGACTGATATTAATTCTATTTCTTCCCCTTGGTTACATACTCCTTCAGACCCTTGCCTAACAAAAACCTAACAATCAAATTATGTTTGGACTCGAAACGTTAACCCTGTCTTCCTCTCCACAGATGCTGTCAGACCTGCTGAATTTTTCCAGCAATTTTTGTTTCTGTTTCAGATTTCCCGCATCCGCAATATTTTGCCGTTAATCAAATTATGTCGATGCTTTCATTGTGTCTGTTGTATAATGAACAAAGGGAAATTCTGCCTGCTGTGTCATAAAGGCAACTGGTATAACTGATAATGTCAATTCAGCAATTGGTCTTCTGTCAGCAGTGGATTCAATAATCTCACCACAGTGGTATATCATACTGCTGCAATGGTCTTAACAGGACATGATGATGCAAAGTAGATAGTTATAAATTTAGCTTCAAATGTAGTTTCTGTCCCAAGTCTTTCTTTTCATGGATAGAGATGTGCTTTCCTTAAACATTGTCTTATATTGCTAGTTATTTGTTAGGTTATATATTGCAAAAGGTATTTCATTTCAGCAAAAAGCTTCTTATTCTATTAAATATACCTCTCCATGAAGACTCACCTCAGTTACCTTTTTTATATAATAAAGGCAAAATACTGCGGATGCTGGAAATCTGAAACGAAAACAAAAACTGCTGGAAAAACTCAGCAGGTCTGACAGCATCTGTGGAGAGAGAGACAGAGATAACGTTTCAAGTCCGTATGACTCTTCTTCAGATCTAAAGGGAGGTAGAGATGTGGTGAAATATATACTGATTAAGGGGGGTGGAACCAGTGAAGCTGGATAGAAGGCCAGCGATAGGGGGAGGCAAAGGAGAGATGGCAAAAGACGTCATAAACAAAAGATCAAAGAGCTGTTAATGGTGGTTGTACTGGCTAAAGGAGGTACTAATGGTGACATTAAGAAAGCAAAATGTGTTAATGGCCGGACCAGGGTAAGCACTCCGGAAAGTGACAGATGGTCCTAGTGGGGGTGGGATGGGGGAAGAAAGATCGAAAATAGGCTAAAAGCTGGAGATAAAACAATGAATGAGACCACAGTGGGAGCAATGAATGCAGTAGACTAAACTGAGGGAAGTGCAAGTGAAGCACTGCTTCACTTGAAAGGAGTGTTTGGGCCCTTGGACGGTGAGGAGGGGTGAAGTAAAGGGGCAGGTGTTGCACCTTCTGCGATTGTATGGGAAGGTACCGTGGGAAGGGGATGAGGTGTTGGGGGTGATGGAGGAGTGGACCAGGGTGTCCCGGAGGGAACGGTCCCTACGGAATGCCGACAAGGGGGGGTGAAGGGAAGATGTGTTTGATGGTGGCATCATGCTGGAGTTGGCGGAAATGGCGGAGAATGATCCTTTGAATGTGGAGGCTGGTAGGGTAAAAAGTGAGGACAATGGGGAGCCTATCATGGTTCTGGGAGGGAGAGGAAGGTGTGAGCGCAGAGGTGCGGGAGATAGGTCGGACACGGTTGAGGGCCCTGTCAATTACCGTGGGTGGGAAACCTCAGTTAAGGAAGAAGGAAGATATGTGGGAAGCACTGTTTTGGAAAGTGGCATCATCAGAACAGATGCAACGGAGACAAAGGAACTGAGAAAATGGGGTGGAGTCCTCACAGGAGTCAGGGTGTGAGGAGCTGTAGTCAAGATAGCTGTGGGAGTTGGTTGGCTTGTAAAGAATATTGGTGGACAGTCTATCACCAGAAATTGAGTCAGAGAGGTCAAGGAAGGGAAGGGAAGTGTCGGAGATGGACCATGTGAAAGTGATGGAGGGGTGGAAATTGGAAGCAAAATTGATAAATTTTTCCAGGTTCAGGCGAGAAAATGAAGCGACACCGAAACAGTCATCGATGTACCAGAGAAAGAGTTGTGAGTAGGACTGGAACAAGGAATGTTGCTCATACCCCATAAAGAGACAGGCATAACTGGGGTCCATGCGGGTACCCATAGCCACACCTTTTATTTGGAGGGAGTGAGACGAGTTTAAGGAGAAATTCTTCAGTGAGAGAACAAGTTCAGCCAGACGGAGGAGAGTGGTGGTGGAAGGGGATTATCTGGGCCTCTGTTCGAGGAAGAAGCGGAGAGACCTCTGACCATCTTGGTGGGGGATTGAGGTGTATAGAGGGATTGGACGTCCATGGTGAAGGGGAGGCGGTTAGGGCCAGGGAAGTGGAAATTGTTGTTATGATGTAGGGTATCAGAGAAATTGCGAATGTAGGTGGGAAGAGACTGGACAAGGGGAGAGAGAACGGAGTCAAGATAGGAAGAAATGAGTTCCGTGGGGCAGGAACAGGCTGACACGATCGGTCTGCCGGGACAGTCCTGTTTGTGGATTTTGGGAAGGAGGTAGAAGCGGGCTGTCTAGGATGGAAGCTGTAGAGGGAAGATCTCCAGCAGAGATGAGGTCAGTGACAGTCCTGGAAACAATGGCTTGATGTTCAGTGGTGGGGTCATGGTCTAAGGGGAGGTAGGAGGAAGTGTTTGAGAGTTGGCGCTCAGCCTCTGCGAGGTGGAGGTCAGTGTGCCAGACAACAACAGCACCACCCTTGTCGGCTGGTTTGATAACAAAGTCAGGGTTGGACCTGAGATAATGGAATGCGGCAAGTTCAGAAGGAAACAGGTTAGAGTGGGTGAGAGGAGCAGAGAAATTGAGACGGCCGATGTCACATCGACAGTTCTCAATGAAAAGATCAAGAGCAGGTAAGAGGCTAGAGGGAGGGGTCCAGTTGGATAGAGAATACTGGAGGTGGGGAAAGGATTCATTGAACGGGGGGAGGACTCCTGTCCAAAGAAGTGAGCACGGAGACGAAGGTGGCGGAAGAAGAGTTCAGCATCGTGCCAAGCCCGTAATTCATTGAGGTGAAGGCATAAGGGTATGAAACTGAATCCTTTGCTGAGTACTGAACGCTCAGCATCAGAGAGGGGAAGGTCAGGGGGTATGGTTAATACACGGCAAGGGCTGGGATTAGAAGACGGGATAGGGTTAGAGGGATGGGAAGGGGTGGAGGGTCCTGGATGGGTGTTGGTATCAATGAGTTGTTGAAGCTTGCGTTCCTTAGCGCCGAAAGAAAGAGACAAAGTTTTTTATATGATTGGGAGAGAAGGAACAGAGCGCTGGAACACTAGAAAGTAAGAAGATTCACTTTAAGCTTTGGGAAGGTCTCATGGGAATGAAAGGTTGGGGGTGCTCTGGGACATGGAAAGCTGAGATTTTTCATGTGCTCAGAGCCTATACTACTCCTCCTGGTCCTACTAAGGAAACTTTTTAACCTGGATGGGATGCCTCTTCGTCCTTCCCACCAGTTACCAAACCTATTTTAGCATAACTGCTTAACCAGCTAGGACCCCATTAAAACTAGGGCATATTGATATGATAGGACACCGATGTTCAGAAAGTCATGAACTTCCTGCCTACCTTAGGCAAGTGCCCCATGTGTCTGCAGAGTCTTGGGAAAGTAGGGAAGTTCAGGTTCCAAGCGAATAATTAACCCGGCTGTTTTTAACCACAGGCCCAGTTTTGGCCTGGTGAATGGGGGAAGAATTAAAAGCAACTTTCCAGGTGAATTATTTCCAATATGAACCAGATTGAAAATGATTGCTTCACAATTCAATTTTGTAAAAGCTTCAGCCAAATTAAGGTTGAGCTTGTTTGTTGTTATATTCCTGGAGCAAATGCACTTGCCTCAAACAAGTTATATTGCAAATTATGTGAACTAAACTGTGAGTGTATCATTTCAAAAATTTCAACATGGTAGCACCAATAGTTGCGCACATCCGATGTTGTATATTCTAGCTCCAGAATAAACATAGGAGAAGATGGCATAAAATAGAATCAGAAAAAACAAGCCGTTTTGTGAAGCTTACTTTATGTGATGTGTTGCCTTATCTCATGTGCTAGTTTATTCCACAACCAAGACATGAGACAAATCGCAGCAAAATTTGAAAATGTATTTGACCCTTTCCCATTGGATAATTTAAAAAATTATCTTCCTGCTCTCGCAAGGTATCTAATAAGACAGGTACAGTTGTAGAATTAAATAACTAGCAACTGCCAAAGGATTACAGCTCACCAAATGTCTAATTATAACATTCAGGACAAAGCTGTACTGCATAATAACATAAAGGTCAAACTAACTCCTAACTATTACAAAACAAAATCATAGATATGGCCACTTTGTGAGCACTCAGCTATGCCCTGGGAAGGCTCCAATTTCAGTTAATTTTCATTTTAAAATTTTATTTTTTAAAAGATTGTCTTCCTGGCTGCGACCTAACAGGTGGACTTTAAGGTCCACTTGTTAGGCTGCATCTAAACTCGTCTTTTCAAATTAGCCTTGCAATGAGGGTCTTAAACAGGCCTTAGGTCTTGTATTCGTACATGCAGTGACAATGCCTATTTTAGGTGTGGGTACTGCACGCTGATCTTGAGGCCTTCGCTAACATGGAAGACTCTGTACTTCTGGTGCGTAATTTGTGTGCATTTCCCACCTGCCTTATTGTAGGCATTCAGAGGACGTTTAGCATCGAAAAAGTGCTGCTCTTTTCTAGCCAGTGCAAGTGCATTAAGGCACTGTCCCACTTGTTCCATTTCAATAGGAGTGTACCAACAAGATTATATTTGATGGAATCCAGTGTAATAAATATCTCTATTATAGCTAGGACAAACTTGGCTGTTGCAAAACTGTAAATTGGTCACAGAATTGTTATGGTGTAGAAGGAGGCCATTCGGCCCATTGTGTCTGCACCGGCTCTCTGAGCATTTTGACTTAATGCCAACCTCTTATCTTTCACCTGTAACCCTGCACATTGTTTCTATTTAAATAATCATCCAATGCCCTCTTGAATGCCTCAATCGAACCTGCCTCCAACACACTTCCAGGCAGTGCATTCCAAACTCTAACTACTCACTGTGTGGAAAAGTTTTTTCTCGCCTCCCATTTGCTTCTTTTGCGAAACACTTTAAAACCGCGCTCCCTGGTTCTAGATCCATTTACGAGCTGGAACAGTTTCTCCCTATCTACTCTGTCCAGGCCCCTCATAATTTTGTAAACTTCTGTCAAATCTCCTCTTAGCCTTCTCCTCTCTGAGGAAATCAGTCCCAACTTCTCCAATCTCTCCTCATAACTGAAGTGTCTCATCCCTGGAACCATTCTCGTAAACCAGTTCTGCACTCTCTCCAATGCGTTCACATCCTTCCTATAGTGTGGTGCCCAGAACTGTACACAGCTGAGGTCTAACCAGTTTCTTATAAAAATTCATCATAACCTCCTTGCTCTTATCATATCAGATGTTGAACTGAACAAATTATCAGGTCGTGGAACTTAAAACCCACATACAAGCCACTGAAGTAAAATCAACAGAACAAGTGAACACTGGGCTCACTTCCACATTCTACATTAAAGTGCACAAAGCTTTTATGTTTTTAAAGGAAATCAGCCTGAGTTAATTAAATGCAGCTCACCTTGATCAAATAACCAAGTTCAAGTAAATTTGACTTTTGGACCAGGACCATAGCCACACCTGGTACAATGTTAGGTGTAAAGCTCTTATCAACTGCTGACGCGAATCAAGGTGAGAAGTGTCAGTCCTGGGTATTGGAAATCTTTTCCACCGCAGGCTTCAGGTGTCACCATCAAGCATTCCCACATCAAGCATTCCCAGGCAAGATGCCAAGTACAGCTGCTTCTATCCTTCCTAAGTGATATACTTAATCCCGTATAGTAAATGCCTGCTGCGTTACTACAAAATCAATATACCGCTGAAGCTGGAAATCTGTTTTTCTCCACACAGATGCTGCCTGACTCGCTGAGTATTTCCAGCACATTCTATTTCATTCCCCACTGCACTGGCCTAATTTCTAATCTCAGTCATTCTTGTGAGATGTCTAAGGGAGACTGCCAAAATGTGCTGAATTGTGAGCAGCGAAGTTTTTCAAAAACACAACAACCATAGCTGGGCTGAGACTGCCAAAAGTCAGTGACCACTTACAGCATGAAGGAATGGGCGATTGTGGCCCCATCATTCTGGACTTATTGATATCAGCTTCTAGAGTTGGAAGCACAACGTATGGAACCACTGCACTGCTCGGTCCCCTCATTTCTACTGTTTAAGTACTTGAGATAAAATACTTTCATTTAAAATATCAAATCTCATTTGGAGGAGCAGTAAGATTGAGGTGCTTGCCTGAGCTGGCAGGCCATGCACCCAAGCCACACTGAGACGTTCACACCCGAGTTGGGCTGGCCTTGTTGCCTGACACTTGCTTACCAAAGCGAATCTTCTACAGAGGGCTTGAGTCTGGGGTGCCCTCAAAGGGAGCACTGCAAGGGCACTCTGAAGGCCTCACTTTGGAGTTTCGATGTTGACTTGGAGTCCTGAGAGAGGTTTGACCAGAATCGCTGCACCCAACATGACCAAATCAAAAACGATACAGCCTCCTCCAAAAGCAAGGGCACATCAGAAACAGTGAGAAAACACAAAGGAGGAAATTCTAAGTCGGCAGCTCATCCAAAACTCGACCTTCTGTGGTATCCTGTGCTATTTGCAGCAGAAACCTCTGGGCACAGATGGGCTTTAGCAGTCACCAACGTACCCACTGGAACCCTACCAAACACCACAGATAGCGAACATGGTCATCTTCGCCTCGAAGGACGAACAAGAAGGAAGATTCCATACAAAGCAACAGAAACAAGTGTAAAGCAAATGCCACAAGATACCCCTAATGGGAAAATAAAATTTCAGTGTCGCACATAGTTCTACTATATCACAGGGGCACATGCACATTACGATATCCATTTGGGGCTCCTGCATTTCTTGTCTTACTGTAAACTGAGTGTAAATCTCTAATCTCCATTTTATATCTCCATAACTAATCACAGTGACACAATGACCTCCTTGTTCTGTGCTTGGAATTTGGTGAAAGACTTCTTTTTTACTTAGCTCTTCACAAAAAGAGCTGAATCTCATGCCCTTGTTTTTAGAGTCATGTGGCGGAATCATCCCAGATTTGCTCTAAGTGCGGTAGTGAGGGGGATAAAGGACATTTTACCCACCGGCCGCAATGGCGGCTTTTTGCGCCATTTCATCCCATTCCCATCTCATTAATTACCCAGCCACAGGAAACCCGCCGTCTTGCTGGCTGGTGGCCTCCAGTTTTCCTGCCACGCCATTACCTCGCCGCTTCCCCATGCAGGACGCCATATTTAAAATGCAGCCGCGTGCACACTTCTCAATGCTTGCAGCCCAGAACTGCTCCGGTAAAGACATGGCCCCAACAGCCAAGAAGAGTGAGGTCCCCCAATTCAGTGACACATCACTGGGATGCCTTCTGGACACCATCGGGGCCCACCGTGATGTCCTCTACCCCCGCTCTGGCCACAGGAGGCCCATCAGTCTCACCACTCCGGCTTGGGAGGTGGTGGCAGAGGTGGTCAGTGCCAATGCTGCACATAAGAAGTCGGCCATCCAGTGCAGAAAACGGATCAATGATCTCATCCATGCCACCAGGGTAAGGCAAGCATCTCATCACTCTAAACTCACACACTCGCAAGGCCATCACACATTCACTGGCATCTCACTCACTGCCAGCTCAAGGGACATCACCACTCACTCTCCCATACACACCCTCTCATCACCATCTGGCTTCATCTCCTCTGGAGACTGCCTCCTCAGCATCTTGAGGCCCCTTGCTCAGATAAACATGTGCCCCTATACAGACCCCAGGATAACCCCCTTCTCCAGTACAGCTCTCGCCCTGCTGTCTTTTCCCTTGCCTGAGGCCACTTCCCCCCTTTTCCCAAGCAAGACCTCGCCCTGCAGCCGTTGAAAAGCCACCCCCGCCTTACGGCTGGTCTGGTAGGTAGAGAACTGCCCGTGAGCCCCCCAAAAGTGATGTGGTGCTGCCTGTGAAGCTTGGCGCTGATGACTGTGAGTGCTCTCCAAAGAAAGGTGGGCAAACAAACCTTGAAGTCCCGAGTGAAGTGCAGCTCGCCTGGTGCACGTCACTTATGTACAGTTGTGAAATACATCGGCGCTGATGTGCCTGGATGATCCAGCATGGGGGGATGATTCCAGACAGCAGGGCTTATAATGATATGCAGATGCACTTAAATGATGTTCACAATGTCTGGTGGTGGGACAGGCGGCCCACCATTGACAGGTGGAGCGATAATCGCAAACTGGTTTCATGACATCGTGAAACTAATTTTTGGCCTTCCCGCCATATTGTCCGTTCATACCCGCCATGACGCCCAATGCCAATGGGGATGGAAAATTCCAGCCATGGAGTCAAAGAGCCATGACTGTGGAAGAAGGAGGCTATTTAATCCATCAAGTTCATGCTGGCTTGTTGGAATGCTGTCCATTCCCCTGCTCTATTCCTGCAGTTCTGTCAATTTATTTCTCTCAAGTGCCTATCCAGTTTCTTTTCAAAATTATTCATTGTTTCCACTTCCACCACCTCCATAGGCAGTGAGTTGCAGGTCATCTCCACTCGCTACATAAAAGGTTCTCCTGCAACTCTTGCCCAAAACCTTAACTTTGAGCTCCTGGCTAGTCCTTGTACATCAGCTAATGGGAACAGGTTCTCTTTGCCTACCTTAAATAAACCTGTATTGCCTTGTCCAACTCTATCAAACTTCCCCTCGATAGCCTTTGCTCCAAGAAGCCCTAACTTCTCCAACCTAACCTTGTAGCTAAAATCCCTCGCCATTCTAGTAAATCTCCTCTGCACCCTCTCAAGGATCTTCACATTCTTTCTAAAGTGCGGTGACCAGACTGGATGCAATGCTCTAGTTGAGGGGCTAACTAGAGCTTTATACAAGTTTAGCATAGCCTACAGCTTTTGTACCGAACACCACTATTTGTATTGTGAAGGATCCAATCTTCAAAAGATCAGAGCTGATGATTTGAAGAACCTCTTTAAAAGAAGTTCTGCAAGTCTCCTGAAGTGACAAATGTTCTCTCTGTTCTAAGCACTTATCTGCTTTGCTGACCTTGATGAATTTGTAAGAACCATATTTGATTGCATATCAAAAATGGGTGTCTGATGGCCATTTTTTGTCTTGGTTATATAATGCAATGTAATGTAACCTAATATGTGACTTAACATCAGAACTTTGATAGGAGAATCTGCAGATTATTCATGACTTATAAGCCATTCTGTGCATTCATTTTTTTCTCCACTTCTACTTAGCATTCTAGTCATACCTGCTGAATTGCTACGGTATTTCTGCTGAAAATGCAAAGTACTAACTGTGACAAAAGGGAAATTGATGGTCTCCTCCACAGACGTACACACCAACCCCACTGACTTTCCTATATTCTCGGAACCCGGGCGATCCAATAATCAGGAAGGTCTACCTCTATTAGTTAACTGATGCATCGCTACTGTTGATGGATTGAAACAATTCTGCCACAACTTCAGATGGATTAATCAGGTCTGCTAAAGGATTAGATAGATTTATTTCCCATGACTGCAGATGGTACAGCCAAATTAAGTTGTTTGACTGCCAAGAGAGTTAAACGGGTAGCATCTGAATGAAAAAAAAACTGTCAGAAATGTATGTGTTTGGATGAAATATAGCAGGAGCGCCACAAACAGTAGATTCAAGGAGATCCAGAAGTCATCTCTTCAATTTATGCTTTAGGTCAAGCAAAGATTGTTATTCTTTGAACTGTACGATATGAATCCAGGTTACATAGCAACAGAAAAACAAGATGCAAACTGTTTCTGGGCATCTTCAGGAGATACACAACAGATTGCAGCAATCAGTTTGATGATGAAGTAGAAAGTCTTAATGATTTATTTCGCTGCTGCATTACTGATATTTCAGGGGGGCATAAAAGCTCAAAGTTCTGAATAAGAACAGGACACATGATTTGTGTGAGGATATCCAGATGACTTGATCTGCCGTAGGTTTAAGGATGACTCAGCTATAAAGGCATCTCCTGTTACCGTGCAAAATCCTTGAATGCTTAGGTAATAATACTCTGAAAGCATCCCTAGTTTAAAACAGACATCTTTACATTCCAGGGGCTTCTGTTATCTGGTTTAAAGGCTCACAATCTCTAGGAACAGTAAATCAACAGAAAAATTGTTAGGTTATTTCAGTGCTCCTGAACTGCCGGAGGTGATCAGTGCTCAAAGGGAGCACGTGTCAGAGATACAGCTACAACACTGCCGTGCTAATTGTTTGACCTGTGCTCCCTTTGAACACAGTTGTCGACTGAAAGTGTGGGGTAATTGAATTTACCTTTATATCTACAGGAAAAGATGGTTTAAAAGATTTTTTTTTTAAAAAAGTGTACGGTAAGGAGAAACATAGGGCAGATTTTTCCACTCCCGTTGGTGGTGGGCGTGTTTGGCGGTGTGAGTGGACAATGTGACGAGAAGGCACAAAATCGGTTTTACGCCGTCGTGAACCCAGTTTGCAATCGTCCGTTCCACCTGTCAGTGGTGGGCCGCATTTCCTGCCGCTGCACGTCAGGAATATAATACTTTAGCATCTGATTATAAGCCCTGCTCGCCGGAATCATCCCTCCATGCTGGATCATCCGGGCATGTCAAAGTATTTCACAATTGCACATAAGCGACGTGCATCTGGCGAGCGGCACTTCACAGGTGACTTCGAGGTTTGTTTGCCAACCTTTCTTTGGGCAGCACTCACGGTCATCAGCGCCAGGCTTCACAGGCAGCACTACAGTGCTTTTTGGGAGTCTCATGGGCAGGTCTCTACCTACCAGACCAGCCATAAGGCAGGGGTGGCTTTTCAACAGCTGCAGGGCTAGGGCTTGCTTGGGGAAGGGGGAGAAGTGGCCTCAGGCAAGCGAAGGGGTTGCAGGGCGAGGGCTGTACCACGGAAGGGGGATATCCCAGGGTGTGTGTGGGGGCATATGTTGATCTGTGCAAGTGGCCTCAAGATGATGAGGGCCGAGGAGGCAGTCACCAGAGGAGATGAGGCCAGAGGGAGATGTGAGGATGTATATGAGAGTGAGGGGTGATGTCCCTTGAGCTGGCAGTGAGTGAGTGCCAGTGAATGTGTGAGCTTAGAGTGATGAGATGGTTGCCTTACCCTGGCGGCGTGGATGAGATCATTCATCCTCTTTCTGCACTGGATGGCCGACCTGTTCCATACAGCATTGGCACTGACCACCACTGCCACCACCTCCCTAGCTGGAGTGGTGAGAATGCTAGACTTCCTGCAGCCAGAGTGGGGGTGGAGGGCACCACAATGGGCCTCCGAAAGGCATTCCAGTGATGGGTCACTGAACTCTTCTTGGCTTTTGGGGCCATGCATTCACTGGACTGGTCCTGGGCTGCAAGCATTGAGAACTGTGTGCGCAGCTGCCGTTTAGATATGGCACCCACAGTGAGGTAACAGCGTGGCAGGTGATTCAGAGGTTGCCCACCAGTGAGACGGCATGTTTCCTGTGGCTGCATAATTAATGAGGTGGGAAGCGGATGATACAGCGTGAAAACCCACCATTGCGGCTGGCGGGTAAAATGTCATTTTTCACGCATGCTGCCGCACTTAGTGTAATTCTGGGATGATTCCGCCCATAAGCTCAGAGGCCTTTAACTATTTTATGCCTCAGTACATGAAGAGAGCATCAAACAGTCATGTTGAGAGTGTAGATTTGAATCTTCTGGTTGCTACATGGTCAGTTGTCTCGTACCATCGCATTATCACAAAGCTCCAACAGTATTTAGGGATGATTCTCCAGGCCCTTCTCCCAGGCTGTGGCCATTGGGTATAAAGGACTAGAAAAAGGAGCAGAACCTGGTTCCCTGGATTTCAACTGTTTTACGTAGCCTCAGGATTTCTGAGACTTCCTGTGGTGGGCCTGAAGTGGGCATATGCTCGCAGTTGGCAGGAATTAGTAATTAGTAGTTTCCACAGACCCTATACTTTTAGGCAAACTATTTTAAAACGGTGTAGCAGCTGCCATTCCTTCATCATTTTTTTTCAGAATATTTTTCCCAGATTCAGCAATCATTGGCAATGAAGTTGGTGTCTCCAACAAAGATTTAGGCCCAGATTTTCACCATGACGGAGAGATTCTCCGATGTGGCAAAAATCTTGGAAATGGCTGAAATGTCTATGTCCCACTCCCGAATTCTGCACATCCCATCTTCACGGGAGCAGGACTGGTGTCAGGCAGGGGTTCGCACATGTGCAATTCATGGAGGCAGCTGGCCATTTAAATCACCAGCTGCCTCCACTGACTTCATATCTTTGAACCCTAGCTGCGTGAATCCAGGAGTACACAGAACAGACCAGGTAAGAGGAGTCTGAGCTTGGTGAGTTCTTTGGATAAATAGGGTATCCCTTAGGATAGTTAAGGTATCCCTTTGGATAGCATCCCAGGACACATTTGGGAGAGGTAAGACACCCTTTGGGGTTGTTAGAATTAAAAATGATTATGCACTTCTTACGCACAAACTCACAAACTTACGCACGAACTGTCAAGCTGTCAAGGAACTGTCAAGCTGTCTAGGAACTGTCAATCAGTCCAGGAAGTGTGATGCCGTTCAGAAATAGTCAAGCAGTCCAGAAAGAGTAAAACAGTCCAGGAACTATCAAGCTGTCTAGGAAGTGTCAAGCTGTCAAGGAGCTGTCCAAACTATGAGGAAACTGTCAAGCTGTCAATAAATTTTCAAGCTGTCCAGTAAGTGCCAAGCTGTCAAGGAACTGTCAAAGGTATGAGTGAGTTGACATGGAGGGGATAAGGGCAAAAGGTGGTGGGTGGGGCTGGTATGGGGTGGAATGAGTTGGCACTAAGTTGGCATGGGGTTATGAGAGGCCATGGGGTGGGTAGGGGTATGGGTGGGCATATGTTGGCAGGGATGGGGCATAAAGAGTGTTTGGGGGTGAGGGGGAGGTTAGGGGTGAGGGCTGGAGGGATGTTTTCTTTTAAATTTAAGTACAGTGCTGGAGCACAGATGCAGGCCTTGTGCCCAGCCCGCCTCCACACCCAGCACCTCCACGGTCATTCTGGAGTCGCCTGCCCCAACTCTTATTTGAGAATTTCATGATCAGATAGCTCCAGCTCATCCTCTTATTGCACCCTACAAAAATTACTCTCAGCAAGAAAAAAAAGAATAGAAACTGTGTGGCAATAATCATGCGATTAACAGCAAACTTTGGAAGTGGTAGGGAATTTAGAAGCGCAACTTTAATTTGCTTGATTCATTGGCATGTTTACACAATGCGATATTTACTTAAGAGAAACTGGTAAAATTTTTACTGTCTTCAGAAGAACTTGTTTAAATGTAATTAATCAAATATAGCAATAGTGATATTAATGCAATACTGGTCTAAGGCTTGGATAACACAAAATACATGCAAATAACTCACTGCTTTAACAAAAGCTTGGTAGCATTTTCTTTTGTCCAGAAATTTTGACTAGCAATTGTAGAGTGAAAATGATATCAACATAGGTTAGTGTGCAGGATATGACCCGTACACTCAATACAAAGTCTCCCCACTAAGATCTGTGGCCATTCAGGTTAGTTTTTTCCCATAAGATTGACAACAGTTGTATTGGCTGAAATCTGTCTTTGATGTTACTGGGTATGTCCATCTTATTAAATTTAGATATTGTAAGACCCTCTACCTCTTTTCCATTTAAATTGATTTCTGAAATATTTTGTAATTTTCATTTGATTTCTGTTTCATAGATCTGGCCAGCAAGAAAGAATTGCCGCATATGTCAGCAGATGAGTCCTTAAATAAGTTTTCTAACCAATGAGAACTAACAGCAGGAATTAAGTAATAAATAAGTCTATTCTGGTAGAGAATGACCAGCCATGGATATTCCTTGTGTTTTATTCAGTAAATAGAACAATAATAACAACTTGTATTTATATAGTACTCATAACACAATGAAACACCCCAAGGTGCTTCACAGGAACAAACTAATAACAACTTGTATTTATATAGTACTCATAACACAATGAAACACCCCAAGGTGCTTCACAGGAACAAACTATGATATTGAGCCACAATAGGCCAGTTTGATCAAAAAGGTAGGTTTTAAAGACCGTCTTAACGAGTAAAGCAGGCTAAGAGGTGGAAAGGTTTAGGAAGGGAATACCAGAGCTTGAGGCCTAGGCACAAGTCAGGAGTGTGCTGGAATACTCTCCACTTGCCTGGATGAGTGCAGCTCCAACAATGCTCAAAAAGCTTGACAGCATCCAGGACAAAGCAGCCCCCTTGATTGACACCCCATCCACCACTTTAACCATTCACTCCCTCCACCACCGACTCACAGTGGCAGCAGTGTGTACCATCTACAAGATGCATTGCAGCAATTTGTCAAGCCTCCTTTGACAGCACCTTCCAAACCCGCGACCTCTACCACCTAGAAATACAAGGGCATCAGATGCACCATCTGCAAGTTCCCCTCAAAGCCACACACCATCTTTACTTGGAATGATATCACCATTCCTTCACTGTCGCTGGGTTAAAATCCTGGAACTCCCTAACAGCACTGTGGGTGTACCTACGCCCCATGGCTGCAGTGGTTCAGGAAAGTGACTCACCTTCACCTTCTCAAGGGCAATTAGGGGTGTGTAACAATGCTGTCCTAGCCAGCAATGCCCACATCCCGTGAAAGAATAAAGGAAAACCGAAGGCATGGACACCAATAGTGGAATGATTAAAATCAGGGGATGCACAAGAGGTCGGTGCCGATATCTTGGAGGGTTGTGGGACTGGGGGAGATGACAGGGATAGAGAGGGGCAAGATCATGCAGAGATTTGGGGCAGGATGTTGAGGTCGGTGAGTGGGGGGGTGGGGCCTGCTCACCGACAGGTAAAATGACGCGGGATGACAACGGGCGGAACTCCCGACGTCGGCCTGTGTCATTTCAATTTTCAGGTTGGTGGGGGCGCACCTGAATCAGCTGTGTGCCCACCGACCTGTCAACGGCCAATTGAAGCCATTTAAAAAGTAATTAGACCTGGGAGCCCTGGCGGGATCAGAAGAAGCATCAAACCTCATCCACGGGTGGGATGAGGTTTCATGTAGGTTTTTAAAAATTCAATAAAAGTTTACTTAAAAGTGATGAACATGTCCCAACTCATGTGACAGTGTCACATGAGGGGACATGTCAGGGAAATTTCATTTCTCTACATGTACCAGTTTTAAATTTGTCGCCGATCTCCCTAAGGCAGCACTTAGCCTCAGGGAGATGAGTGCGCTGTTTCACAAGCATGCACGAAAGAGTGCACTCCTGGCATGGAGAATCCCCCCGCCCCCCCCGCCCGCACAGGGAGCGCATAGCGCTTCCTGGCGGACGTCACGCTGGACAGGCCTTAATTGGCCCTCCCACGTAAAATGGCGGCGGGCCCCCGAATGGGGGCGCCGAGCGGTGGCGCGCCTGCACATGCCCGGTCCTGAACTTCTCCCCCCAATGGGGGGAAAGTCTTCCCTTGGAAATAAGCATAAGAATTTTAAAATCAAGGCATTGCTTAACTAAGAGCCAATGTAGATCAATGAACACGAGGTTGGTAGGTGAGCAGGACTTGGTGCGAGTTAGGACATGGGCAGTAGAGTTTTTTATGTGCCCAATTTATATGTCCTTTATAATAGAAGTCATATTACAAACAGGCTAACATTTGGGTAGTAATTTTTTGGGAAAAGCATCCATGTAATTTAGTAAATAAGATGATAAAAATATTCACTAACAAAATGCAGTTAGAACTGTCAACCTCAGAAGTTACCATGGAGACAGTAAAAATCACTGTTAATCATATTTTTATACATCTAATTAAAGGTTAAAGCCAGTGTTCATCTGAGAACTTTTGAGTCACCTTATTAGTTGTCACTGTCAGATATACTGTTGCTGTTCTTATATTTTAGAAGATGTTAGCTACACAGCTAAATGCCAATCCCAATACTTGTGGAACACAAATTAATTTTTATGATGGCATTCTCATAAATGAGAAAAAACTTTGACACCCCAGTTGTAATGATTTGTTTTTGTAACCTTTTAGGAATTCTGTTAGTCATTGACCGTAACATTTAATTTCACAGGTCTTGAAATGGAACAAGAAATCATTCTCAGGAGAGTGATATCAGATATGAAGCCAGCACATACAAATTTATTGTGTATTACACAATAAATAAAATGAAGCTGTTTAGAAGGTTGCTGGCTATGTGCAATCAGGGAATTTTAAGTATATAATTAATGTTGCAAAAATGTCTTTTTTTTAAACAGCTATTCTATTAACCTAGATACAAAAGCAGAAGTGAACTACCTGTGTTCGCAAGCTGGCCTGTGCACTACCAAAAGTAAAACCAAAACTATGTGTTTTAAGTCAGTTTAAATTGTAAACAAAATACCTCAACAGATAAAGGAGAAAGCTAACTCTAGGGATAGAAAAAAGGACAGAAGAAAATCTGAGGCTTTAACGGGCTTAAACAGCCACCTTTACATGTACAGTTAAGAATGTATTTTAAACATAGCAATGTCTTTAGGTTTCAAGCGCCAAATGTCAATCTTCATCATCTGGACCTCATAGTGACTTTTGTGATCAACTTAGTTTCATATCCTTTATCCAAGGCCCAAAGTACATTATCTGCAACTTGGACAGATGAAGCTGTCAGCCTTTGCAAGGCCATGACTGAAATAATACTTCAAAAGTTAACAGTGATTAACTGAGGCTTTCAGATTCAATCCAAGAATTGGATTGAATAAAATGTAAAGCTATCTCACCTCAATATTTCATATCAATGTGCAATATCTGTATGGAATACCAGTGGTGAGGGTTCACATGTCATTTCTGTTCCTTGTGAAGCTTTGACAAGACATTGACTAGAAGCAGAATTTCCAAAGTGTGCAAAAATACAAATATTGAACCAACCATCACTTGCTGAAGGAGCCTCATGCATTATTCTTCTCACAGTTGTGGTTAATGATGCCCGGTATCAATTTCTACAAATCTTTATGTGCCCTCAATCATGGCCAGGTCAAATCATGAAATGTTTGACCTTGCCAGATTTGAGCACACTTCTTCATTCCTATTCAACCTAACACGCCAAAAAGAGTTGCTGCTTCCCACAAATGTTTTCACAGCATTTGGAATTATTTTATTTGAAGTCAATTGCTTATTACATGTTAACTTGAAAAGGAAGGATGAGGAAAGTAGGAGTCAACTGGAGGAAACCAGACTTCAAAATGTTAGATTTTTCCAAATGGCAATGCTTCATTTTTGTGTGGAATATCATTATCATCATTGTTATATCTCAACATGATCGCCAAGAACAATATACTTTACTTAGGAGTCAGTCGGCATCAAAGGGTTAGGAGAGATAACTAAATCTGTTTTCTTTTGTACTAGTGGTTGGATTTTCCCAAATTGTTATCCTTCATTTTTGTGTGGGATATCATTATCATCATCATTATCATCCTCAACGTGATCACCAAGAGCAATATACTTTCTTTTGAAGTCAGTAGGCATCAAAAAGTTAGTAGAGGTAACCAAATCTGCTTTCCTTTGTACTAGCAGGAATTTACATGAGCTTTGCTTCTGTCTGCAGCTATAATGGATGACACGCACTTTCTGATGATTTTACAATATTATATAAGGCATCAATCTAAGAGGTATTGGGCAGAATGTTGCCCTCGGTTGGCGGGCGGGCCCCACCGGCTCGGCAGCGGGTGGACAGCCTGACCTCCGCCACTGAAACGGGGCCCGCCGCCATTTTGAGTGGGCGGGCCAATTAAGGCCCACCCAACGGCCTGCCCGACAGGAAGTGCTATGCGCTTCCTGTGCGGGGGGTTGGGGGAGGGAATCCCCATTTGTCAAAGTGCGAAAGAGTGCACTGATCCCTGAGGCAAAGTCCTGTCTCAGGGAGATTCGTGACAGGTAAGTAAAATCTAAAAATAGATAAATATTGAAATTATTAACGTGTCCCCCTCATGTGACAATGTCACACGAGATAGGGCATGTTACTAATAAACACATAACATTTATTAAATGTTTAAAAAATGGACATGAAACTTTATCCCGCCAGTGGATTAAGTTTCATGAATAATCTGGAGCCCGCTGGGGCTCCTGGCCTGCCCGCCAGCCTTAAGCTTGGACGGGCAGGTCTTAAATTATCTTAATTAGCCTGTCAATGGCCTCAATTGGCCATTGACAGGTCGGCGGGCGGACAGCTGATTTCGCTGTCCGCCCGCCTTCCTAAAAATTTAAAGGGACCGGGATGACGTCGGGGTCATCCCGCGTCATTTTCTCCTCGGCGAGTGGACCCCGCCCCCAAATCGCCGAGGGGAAAATCCTGCCCATTGGGTGAGGTTTTCTGCACCCGTCTGCTGCTGGGATATTCCGGTCCCGCTGCAAGTCAATGGACATCTGGCTGGGGCACCGCCTCACCTGCAGCGGGTCCCACCAGCGACAGGGCCAGAAAATCCCGGCCATTGTCTTCAAATTTGATAGGAAAAAGATGATTTAATCAAAGAATAATACTGGATTATAATTCTTTACTGGATTATAATTCTTATGTTTTTTATTATACATTCCCAGGACCTGGGCACCTATGAAAACAGTTGTATTTATTTCCCATCCCTAGTTGCCTTAAGAAGATGTAGCAGGTCTTCATCTTTACCTGTTGCAGTCCATTTTTTATACTGGTTTTATGCAACTGAATGGCTTGCTAGGATAATTAAGAGTCAACCCTCACCTACCATGGGACTAAAGACCCATAAAGTTAGGTTAGAAGCTGTCATGTGGAAAAGCATTTTTCTTTCATTTTGTCTCCTCAAGTAGTTCATGCGTGAGTCTGGAAAGTGAGTGCTGGCAGGCTATTTGGCCATAAGGCAGGGTGATTTGGCCTCGCTCAATCTCCTACATGTGCACATCAGCAGTGGTCACTGGACAGTGTTCAGGAGCAAGAAGCATGATTCATTTTTCTCTTCCCAAAATGAAGGCCAATATAGTCAATTGTAGTGTGTCTACCTGGCTGAGACATTCATGCTCTGTAGGCAACTTTTCCCATTATCTATTTGTGGAGTTACCTCAACAGCACTCTTAAGATGGGCTATTGTATAATCTCCATGGGACCAGAATACTGAAAATGAAAATATTTTAGTACACAATTGGAGTGTAAGTGGAAGAAAGTGGTAGACAACCCTGAAATCTAAAATTTTGAGTGAATTGATGTGTGGTGATTTTTTTATTCATTCATTGTGTGGGCACCACTGGCTAATCCAGCATTTATTGTCCACCCTTGTTCAGAGGGCATTTAAGAGTGTGGGTCTGGAGTCACATGTAGGCCAGACCAGGTAATGACAGGGAATTAGGGAACTAAAATTAGGGAATTAAAGAACCAGATGGGCTTTTACAACAATTAGCAATGGTTTCATGGTCATCATCAGACTGCTAATTCCAGATTTTTATTGAATTCAAATTTCAACATCTGCTGTGGTGGGACTTGAACCCATGGGCAGGGTTTTTCCGTTTGCATGAATGGGTGGGCCCGACATGCAGACACGTAAAATGGCACGCGATGACGTTGGGCGTGCGTCCCGACATCATCACGCTGAGCAGCGATGTTTCGGTCGGTGGACGCCTGCCGATATGTAAACGGCCTGTTCAGGCCATTAAGGATTTAATTAAGGTCATTGTTAACGCTGCCCATCCAACCTTAAGGTTGGCGGGCAGGCGAAAAGGCCAAGCGGCCTTCGTGTTTTTGAGGAAACCTCATCCACGAGTGGGATGAGGCTTCCTAAAGCTTTTATTAAATAAGCACATCTTCATTAATATAAAAACATGTCCCAACTCATGTGACACAGTTGGCGCTGGCCCCGACTCTACCTCCTCCCCCCACCCGCATAGGTAGCACTGAGCGCTACCGGCCACATATTACTCTGGGCGGGCCTTAATTAGCCCGCCCGCGTAAAATGGCAGCGCGCAGCCGATCGCGGGCGGCAATTGGCTCCGTGCCCGGCCCTGCCCGCTCCCACCGAGCCCACCCGCCTTATGAAAAATCCTGCCCCATGTCCCCAGAGAATTACCTTCGGTCTGTATAATTCTAGTCCAGTGACAATGCCAACAGGCCACCACCTCCCCATGCTGTGGAAGATACAGCTACATCAAAAGGAGGACAGATATTACCAGCAAGTGTTTATTCGTACAGTACATCAAGCATGACCTATATTTTGCAGTAGTTAAATTGAAAATAAAAGAGCAATTCTAAGATCAATGTGCAGAAAGATTTATGTATTCAGCAGTACTCAAGAACTCATACATGATAGATAAATAAATCCCAAATGGAGCTGAAACGGATTTGAAACTCTATCAAACATCAGCAAGCAGGGAACAGTAGATACCAGTAATTAGTTATACTGTTTACTAATAGTATTTCAACAAAAGAAAAATAGAACAGAAAGTACAAGAACCATGGAAAAGGGAGGAAGGAGGAGGGACTGACTGATCATTTGATTGGAATGGGAAAATCAACAAAAAAAAGATTTTAAAATATTGAGAGAAAACAAAACCAAATGAGAGAAATGAACAAACCATAAAGGTAGATTCATTGCCATGAAGACAAATTAGGGAAACAGATTGATATACAACTTGGCAAAGAAGGTTAAAAAAAAAATCAAAATAACCTGGCATGCAAATTAGCATTTGACTGAATCACCAATGACTTTCAGGTTAAATTAATATTTAAAGCGAAATAATCTAGGGCAAATTTGGGAATATTCTAATAATAGAACTAATCAGATCAAATATTCATGGGAAAATCAAATCCCTGAAGAGAGAAACTTTTGTCAAGTTCCAGGCAATGATTACAAAATGACTTTGACATCAATTTGGGAACAATTGAATTTTTAGAGTTACTGAAGGAACATAGAACAGGAGTTCAGTTATTGATAAAATTATTGCTTGAATTGCCAAGGCAAGTGCAGAAAGTGTTAGCGAATACTGCAAAAACATATTCAACATTACTGGAAAAGAGGAAGGTACAACTATAGGAAAAGGGAGAATGACAATTAAACCATATAATAAAAGAAACTAAAGCAAACCTGGAAAAGTGAGAGGCATAAGTGCTCTGTTGAGTGCAGGCAAAATGGTGAGCAAAATCACATTGAAATAACCAACAGAGAGCTAGAATTAGGCCAGGAGTTTGCTATAGGAGGAGGTGGCGGCATAGTGATATTGTCACTAGCCTAGTATTCCAGAGACCCAGGGTAATGCTCAGGTGACCTGGGTTCAAATGCCACCACGACAGATGGTGAAAGCTGAACTCATAAACATCTGGACCATGACATCGTTGCCAATTGTTCACTAATGTCCTTTCGAGAAGGAAATCTCCTGTCCTTACCTGGTCTACATGTGACTCCAGACCCACAGCAATGTGGTTGACTCTTCAATGCTGTCTGAACAAGGATGATTCGGGATGGGAAAAGATGATGGCCCAGCCTGCGGCACCCACATCCAATGAATTTAAAAAAGGAAGTAAACTGGAATGAATGAATCAATTTGTGATGGGAGAGAAAATGTAACTTGGTCAGTCCTTTAGGGGGCATTCAGTTGAACTCATCAAATTCATTTGTTCGACAGGGCATTGTAACTTTGATGTGATAGTTTAGCTGAATAAATTATGTTAGATTTGTACAAACTATGATGTAGGCTCATACCTTTACAGCTATTTCCTTGACAGGCTTTTGGGTATGCATTTCAAATTGTTTATACGACACAAAGTAGAAAACACACACCTGCATTTTTTCAATGTAGCAATAGCCCTAAGCATGGTCACACAATTGATCATGTTGGCTGAATTAGATCTTCAGTTTTAAATCCCTCCCTATGAACTTCTAGCAACCTTGAGTGGCAGGAATACTTGGCTTTCATAGTACCCAAATTGCTAAGGAAATATGATCCATTTTCATAACTTTGTGAATAATTACAATAATTCCACCTATTGTACATGTGATATCAGGGATGATTTTCACTGCCTTTGTCTACCCTTAATGGAATGGTTATATCTTTGAAATGGGATCAGTAACCATATCACAATGTTAAAACCAATGCCAGGTGCCCAAAGCCATGCTGTTTCAGTTGATAGGCCTCTTTTACTGTGGAAGTCCATGGGCAGAATTTTGCTGTTGGCGAGCAGGCGGCGGGGCCCGCTCGCCGTCGCGTAAAATGACGCGGGATGACGTTTGGCGGAACCCCCGATGTCATCCCGCCCCATTTAAATTTTTAGGAAGGCGGGGGCGCAGCAAAATCAGCTGCGGGCCTGCTGACCTGTCAATGGTCAATTGAGGCCATTGACAGGATCATTTCAACAATTAAAGGACCTGCCCATCCAACCTTAAGGTTGGCAGGTCAGCCAGGAGCCCCGGTGGCTAATAGATAAAACATGAAACCTCATCCAGCAGCGGGATGAGGTTTCATGTAGGGTTTCAAAAATTTTAATAAAGTTATTATGTAAATTATGAACACGTCCCATCTCATGTGACATTGTCACATGAGGGGGACATGTTAGGGAATTTTTTTTTTCTATTTTTAATATTTTTCAACATGGAAGCGATCTCCCTGAGGCTGCACTTAGCCTTAGGGAGATGTGTGCTCTTTTGTGCGCATGCGTGAAAGAGCGCACTCTCACTTTTAGGGAATCCCCCCGCCCGCACAGGGAGCACATAGCGCTTTCCGCCGGACATCACGCTGGGCGGGCCTTAACTGGCCCGCCCACATAAAATGGAGGCTCGGTCCGCTTCTCCGGCGGGGATCGGCTCCCCGCCAGTCGGAGATTGGGTCGGGCCCGCCCGCCCAACAGGCAGAAAATTCTGCCCTGTGACATAACCAAGACACTGACTGCCATTTTAGCTCGGAACTGGTTTGGGCCTAGCTGTGCCATTCACACTCTGATTAGTTCCAAGGATAATGGAACCAAGGAGATTTGCTGAAAGTAAGTGTTGGATCACTTTTGTCGGCCTTGATGGACCAGAAACTCTGCCTGCACATCCCCTATATTGCTGCAATCAAAATTTAAAGGGAATTTAAACCTGATGGTTAGTAGCTGCATATGGGGATAAGGATGTTGCATTCTTTACAAAGGGTATAAATATTTTGAATGTATTTTGCCTTTGCAAAGGCTGTATGGGGCAATAGCATTAGCTGGAAAAAATCTGGCTTGCAAAATAAATGTGGAGGCAAGAAATAGAGGCTCTGGTCAAGGAATGCAGTGACACAGTACCTCTATCTCTTGTTTGATGACTGATGAACTGGGGGCATTGATGCATGAGCTATAGGTATGAGGAGGGTTGCCACGGCAACTTCCCCAGAGAATGGGAATGCAACATGCTTGATAGGAGAAGGGTGTCTGATTCAATGTTGTCTTTGGCAGTTGCAGGCACTGAATATGTGAACATAAGTGTCAACGTAAGACTATCCAACATCACCATCTGTTTACATTATGTCAAATCCTCACACAAATGACAGCTACAGGCTAGGTTATTGTTCTGGAATCAGGACCATAATGTCAGGGCATTTTCGAGACTTGACCATGCATCGAGTTGTCACCTGAGGCCCAACGTGATTTTTGGTAGAAGGATAGAGCTAGCCAGAAGTAGTTTTGTGCAGATGAAGGATGTGCTAACAACAAGAAAACTCAAGCTTGTAACATGGAAAACCTCATAAGATGCTACAATCTATTCACTTTCTTGTATGCCTCAGAAACCTGGACAATAAATAAAGATCTGTTGAAGTAAACAGAGGCCTTTGAAATGTGGATGCTAAGATGCCTTAAAATTCCATAAATAGGCATAAGACCAATGAAGAGGTGCTTAAAATTGCAAAAGCTAAAAGAACTCTAAAAAGTGACATCCAGAAAAGAAATTTCAGCCATTTGATCAGAGTTGATATCCAGAAATCTCTCCGAGAGGGCAAAGTGGGGGGCAGCAGAAAGAAGGGTTGACCTAAGCCTGGTTGGATGTCACAGAGTGGTTGCAGACGAGCTACAGTGGACGTGTGACGATGGCACAAGACAGACGAGCGTGGCATTACATGACAGCAGACAGCAGGAGCTACAAGCAGCAGCAGCAGCAAGTTGATTAATGGCCAGAATTCCAGCTTGCCATCCAATTAATGATGGCAGGCAGGCTCCCAAGGCTGGAGAGCCAATAGGAGGCCCTCCAGCACTGAGAGATCAGCAGCCTCAACATCAGGGGTAGGTAGGTGAGGGAGGGTACCTCAAAATGGAGTGGTCCCCTGAAGCGCTTTTGACCACAGCTTCCAAGCCACCATTTTGGGGGGTGGTGGGGGGCCACATAGAAGCATGGAGAGAAACCTCGAAAGAGCACACATTCAGGCCACAACTTATAATGGAAGCCTTGGCATATTTACATATTATTAAGGCTTCACCTCATAAAAATCATGGAGAACAACTTGTACATGATCACTTATTGCTAAGTAACTGAGACGAGGTCTGCAGATATGTTTGGTGGCACAATGATAGTTGTGGACAGTTTAGCTTTGATGCTTGCAAATTCCTGGCATGTGTTTCCCTTTCATTTATGCCACTTCAAACATGAAGTATTGTATTTGCAGTGCTGCAAAACAAACCCCCTTAATTAAATTAAATTGATTTGCCAACAGTCATGGGACTCAATAGATGCCTTGCAAATACTTTTGCCTATTCAGCCACTTTTCTCCTGCCCTTAATAATTCTCTGCTTCAGTTCTCCTCTATCCTGCCTTCCAAATCCTTGCTGAAACTTTTCTTTTCACTCATGTCTTTAGTTCTTAATCTTTGTCTACTCTTTCCATTTACAGTTCTTAGGCTTTGCATCCAATATAATCCCTTTCCTCCTTTTCACAAAGTGCTCTCAGATGTCTTCCTGCACTTAAGGAGCGCTACATAAATGCAAGCTGTTGTTGAGGTGGTGAAAGTTTGTACTGTAAAAGCTCCTTTCTTCATATCCCCTCCTTTTATTTTTTCCTGTTCAGCTAAAGCCTTATTAGTCTTTCAATTCCTGTCAGCTTTCTGGTGAATTAGCAGATAATAATCAACTGTGCGGTTAGCTACTTGTTAACTGTTTGATTGTTGAGAAACGAAACTAATACTTTGACTGGGATTTTCCAGTCTCGCCCATGTTGGGCGTAATGGCGGGTGGGAGGGGAAAATAAAGTGGGAGAGACAAAGTCGGTTTCCCATCGGCGTAAAAACAGGTTCCGATTGTCTGCTCCTGTTGTCGATGGCGACATGCTTTTCCCCCTGTGCCATGTCTGGAACGCTGCTTGAATTTATTAGAATATCACGAATGCTCATCACCAAGGCAGCTTGGCGGAATAGCGCACACACACACACACTAGAACGCTAGATCAAAAGGCTATTCCAGCATCTAATTAGATCGGCGTGATTCACAACCGCATATAAGCAACGTGCACCTCAATCATGACTTTGAGGTTTGTTCACCCCCAACTTTGCATTGTGCAGCGCTCACAGCACCACACTGGCTTTGTAGGCAACACCACATCGCTTTCAGGGGGCTTTCAGGGGCAAGGCTCTTTACATCAGATGGGGGTGGGTTGCAATGTGCTGCAGGGCAAGGGCTCGACTGGAGGTTGGGGGGTGGTGTGGAGGGAGACAAGACAGAGGCAAGGGAAGGGGCTGGAGGGCAAGGGCTTGACTAGGGGGAGGGGGAAGACTGGGGAAGTTTACACTCAGACACATGACTTGGGTGGGAGACTGAGCAAAGTTACACTCAGACACGTGACTGGGAGGGTGGAAGCATCCTTTGGGCCAGTACAGGGAGGCAGCCTCTCACAGAAGGACATTAGCAAGCCGGGGCCAGAGTGGGAGGATTGCGGAGTGAAGAAACGCTTCAGCTTACATTGCTGAGCTTCCAAAGACAATCCTTGTCCCAGTCCAGGTAGGGGGAGGGCATGTCAGTCCACTGTCAGTCGTGCCCAGCATATTGTGCATAGGGCATGGTCATCACCTCATGCATAGTTGTCCTGGAGCCTTCTGGCTTAGTGCTTGACTGCAGATGGTACAGCCACAGTCAGGGGAGGCATCTACTGCCTGTAGTTCGGGAACAGATAGTGTAGGAGCAGGCACTCGGTGATCTCATGGGGTGGGCGGGGTCCTTATATGTGACGGTGCAGTAAGCCTGAAGGTGGGGAGAGGTAAGGTCTACATGGGGCATAGGCACATTCACCTCAAGTGGCTCAGGGGATAATACGGGGATATCAACCACAGTAACAATGGGATCCAGAATTACAGGGGGAGGACTGAGGGCAATAGGAGGGAGGGAAACCTGAATGCTATGTTCCCTCCAAACGATGGGATGGATTTCCATGAGCATACAGGGAGGGTCGAAGCTGGTCTGGTAATAAAACCTTGCAACCTCAAGCAATGGCGCAGCAGAAAGTGAAACTAAGAAAAAACGCTGCTGGGGACGGCTGTTAGGGCTTTGGGGAGGAGTGGATCACAGCACTGGGTTGGGGGCGGCGGGGGGATTAAAGGCGCACCCATCTGGAGTCTGAATTACCACATGAGGCAGAGAGCACAGCTGAGACATGTTAGGAGCATCTCAATAACTAAAGAGGCAATCTGGAGCCTTCAATGTAATAGCTCATTCATGTGGTTTATTCTGATGTGTTCTAATCATTGATCTCTCCGTAATAAGCCATTGTGCCAATTGTGGTAATTCCCCAGCGTGATAATGACTCCAAAAACATGTGGGCACCTGGAGAAACAGGAGAGGCATCTGGGAAAGCCCACCTCAGAACCTTGTGGCTGCCAGGTTCAGACATAGGAACTCCCAGGCCCCCCTAAAAGAATCTCAACCCCTCACAGAGCATGTGTCCTCATGTGTAATCCAAAGAATGCAGTCATAGAGTCCACTGAATGAGTAATTTATCACCTCAAATAAATGCAGAACATCCAAGCGCCTGGCCAAATCCATCTCACAGCAATAGGCCTACTGAACTGGGGCCAGGGAGGTAGTGGGGGAAATCATACTGTGACGCTGAGAGAGATCATTGCAATGGCCAGGATGGTATTAATGAATCGGTGCCTAGACTGTAACCAAACCATTGAACCCACAGTCACTCATGAGTTAGCGACAGAAAGAGAACCTTTGGTAGCTGATGCTCAGCCATGTCGAACTTTCAATGTTCCTGCAGAGAGGAAACCTTCAGGAAGATGGAGGATGCATTTAATGTTGCTGCATCGTCGCATGCAGGCAGGAGGAAAGGCAGAGAAGAGTGCTACGGTGGTGCCAGGCTCACCAAAGCTTCACCCTGATGAGCAAAGGGCAGAAGAGCGCCTGTCAGGCCCAGAGGATGAGGCTCACAGAAACCCTGCATGTAGGGCGGGTTGCAAGACCGAGGGTGTACAGAAGAGCGCATGTCTTTTCTGCAGGTGAGTAAGAGACAGCGTTGTTTCCGCCTCCATATGTCCAGAGATCTGATGGCTCACATCTGCCACATTCTCCAGGAGTTGATGCCGCGGGGACTGGGAGGGCATCCATTGCCAGTGACTCTGAAAGTCACCGCAGCTCTTAACCTCCACGCGAGTGGCTCCTTCCAGGTCTCCACTGGAGACTTCTGCGGGACCTCTCAAGCTTCCATCCACAAGTGTAGTAAGGAGATGATTTACGCCTCTTTGCCAAGGCCCACAATTACATGCACTTTGCTAGAGATCAAGCTAGCCAAGCAGCCAGAGCACTGCACTTTGCTGCCATTTCTGGATTCTCACAGGTGCAGGGTGCCATCGACTGCACTCACGTGGCTGTTAGAGCTCCATGGCGACTGGCAATGAAATACATCAACAGGAAAGGCTTCCACTCGCTCAATGTGCAGCTGGTTTGCAACCACCAGAAACACATCATGCAAGTTTGTGCAAGATAGCCGGGAAGCTGCCACCAATCGTACATCTTGAGAAGATCACAGATCCCAGGCACCTTTGAGGGATCACACCACATCCAGGGTTGGCTCCCGGGTGACAAAGGCTACCCACAAAGGACATGGCTGATGACGCCCATTCGATGGCCACAAACTCCAGCTGAGGGAAGGTAAAATGATGCTCATTCCACCACACAAACATCGGCTGAGCAGATCATTGGCAGCTTGAAGATGCAATTCCAATGCCTCAACAGATCTGGCAGAGCACTCCAGTATACTCTCCAGATTATTGTCGCTTGCTGCACCCTGCACAACTTGGTGCTGCAAAGTGGGGAGGACTTGCCAGATGCCGAGATGGAGGGGCTGCACGTCTCCTCTGATGAAGAGGACATCACGAGGGATGAGATCGATGAGGTCAAGGAAGCCAAGGCTGTAGGGAAAGAAGCCATAGCATGGGCCAGACGATGCAGGCATGCATGTGAGGCGCTCATAGTCACCAGATTCCACGAGGATGATGATGAATAGCAATGCTTATCCTGTTGGACCAGTCCCTTCCATGATGGGCCCACATCACCACCAGAGTGACTAGTCTCCTCAACCATCCTCTTCATCCTGAGATTGAGTATTTACACATTCTGCTCACCATGTCCTCATCCATGAAGCCCCAGAGGCATCAGTCCTGGCTGAGATGAGGTACCAACTGCCGGAGGTCGTTCCGGCATCACACAATAGAAAGTGCTAACACTTCAAGCGTCTCTCCAGCATCGCAGTCGCTAAGGCAGCCTACAAGAGGTAGGAGTTGCACTGCAGTCCTTAGGGGACCCATGGCAGTGTACCTCAAGGGGATCCATCTTCGGCAATGGAAGAGTGACCTATGGTGACACTGCTTGGTGTTAATGCTTGTTCAAAGCACTCAGTCCTCAGCATTACCTTAATTCCCATTGCATTGAGACCCTTCACTCTCATGGATGTGGGACTCCAGTTAGCCAGACATTTTTAATAGACATAGGTCACCTCACAATGACCACCTTCACACACTTGCCTGACAGATGTGAAAAAGCCCCCTTTTCAACACCATCAGTTTCCCATAATAGTCAGCCCTGGCACTTGTGATCCCAAAAATGCAGACAAACCATGGAGCCCTCAAGGTTCCACTTTGTTGATAATAAAGAGCACACATCAGCTGCATTACATCCTGACTCCCAGCCCATTTCAGCCCTGAACATTGTCTTCCCATCAAGCTAACGTATGAACATTGAGACCATGCCTGAATGGTACCACTGTGCAACACATCTCCATATGGATGTAGCATCGCTGAGTCGGTGAGAGTTAAGGGGAGGGGAGGCTAAGCAGAATGAATGGGCCAGCGCAGCATCCCTTCTTTTTGACGATAGCCTTATGGGTGTTATGCAGACGATTCCAAGGTGCAAAATGGTTCAAGCTGTAGCTTTGAGTGCCAGGACAAAATTGTGCCCGTGAGGGACAGAGAATCAGCACAATGAGCTGGAAATGTGCGCACACACATTGGTCAGTTTAGCAAATGTACACCTGGAGAGTCAAAACACACAAGGTGGGGGGAGCACCCATGACCTCTGAGTATGTGCTCATAGATTGTAAACCCTCACAGAGGGCAGAGAGCATGGAGTTCAAGGAAAGATTACCCTTCTCCATGCACACCTACATCTCTCCTTCTACACTACACCTTCACCTTTCCACAATGCAGAAGAGTTGGGGGACTACATGAGCCTCCATCTTACAGAGCCAAGAATGAACATCATTTGAACCTGAAGCGCATGTCAATGAGATGCCTTGCACAAGAACACTTTACATTGAGGGTGAAGCATCACTGATGTCGATAATGAACTGAGAAGGAACACACACTGCGATGATGTTACTGCACACAACATCGACCAGAGGCATATGAAGCGAAATCTGCAATAAGTAGGCGGAGGGGACACGTGTTTTTTTTATTAATTCACGGGATGTGGGCTTCGCTGGCTGGGCCAACATTTATTGCCCATCCCTAGTTGCCCTTGAGAAGATGATGGTGAGTTGCCTTCTTGAACCGCTGCAGTCATGTGGTGTAGGTAACCCACAGTGCTGTTAGGAAGGGAATTCCAGGGTTTTGACCCAGCGACAGTGAAGGAACGGCAATATATTTCCAAGTCAGGATGGTGAGTGGCTTGGAGAGGAACTTCCAGGTGGTGGTGTTCCCATCTATCTGCTGCCCTTGTCCTTCTATATGGTAGGACATCTGATCAAGCACAACACAACTCAGCATACAATGGAGGCATATGCAAAAGGAAATGTGGAATGGGTGCAATTGTATTTACATTGGTGGAATGTATATACATGTGGTGAACACCCATGCCACAATTGTGCTCCTAATATTTCTTGATCTTCTTAACCCTGCCGCCTTGTCTTGGTGCACCCACAACATTCATGTGGAGGTGGAGGCAGCCTGCTGACTGCTAAGTCCTTTGGTCTGTGATGACTTTGGTGGGTTTCCTTTGAAGAGCTGAGACTTAGAGGGCCCCGGCCTGCTTTGGGTCTCCTGCTGTGGTGCAGGTGCAACCTCCTCAGTCAGTGGAGCTGGAAGTGATGGGGTCACATGCAGAGGGGGTTGGGATCAGCTGGATACTCCCAGAGTCACCTGGATGGATGGTGCCAGGGTGTCCAGCTGCTGACCCTCGTCCCTATGGGTGCCCGAGGGCCCCTGGCTGACTCCTTGAGGAGTAGGGATGCCTGGAGTGAGATCTAGGTGCCCTGGCCCCCTCACACATAGCCACTGGTGGATGCCGCCAATGTTAACAGTGAATGAGTGCTGATCCTGCAGCAGTACAGGCAAACTGTCCTGGACCAAGGTCTCCATGGCGGCTGCATCCTACCAGTGTTGACCTCAGTGCACTGGCATGCCTCTAGTACCTCAGATTGAACGCGGATGGACTGCTCCATCATATGTTGCAATCTGTGGAAAGCAGCTGACAACCCTGCCTGGTATCCCCATATCTGTTGCCGCACCTCCAACATCTGCATAAAGACCGAGTCCACAGGATCGTTATCTGACTGGGACTCAGCAGAATCCTGGCCTCCAGCAGTCCTCCGGGTATCAGTGACTTTGAATGTCTCTGCTCCGCCTGCTGGGGACCAGAATCTGTGTTCTTCTCCCCAGATTGTGAGACCAAGCCTGCTCTAGATCTAGGTCCCAGCGAGCTGTGTCTCTGCACTGGTGGAGGGTAAGGTTGAGCGCTGTGATGGGTCTTCCACCAGCAGTTCCTCAAGATCCTCATCTGAGGTGTCTTCGGGGCTGGATATGAGGGGCTGGCTCGTGGTGTCTCTGGGGCATTTGGTTGTGGTGCCTATGAAGAAAAGTAGAGATAATTAATGCATGGCAACAGATTCCAAGACATAACATTTCACTCACAGTCTTGCTACCTGAAGGATCAGCTGGTGCAGGGTCAACACTTGGGTGTGTGACACTGACCTCATGCTCACCGCAGGCACGGTCCCAGTCCCCTCCGGCCAGGTGTACTGCATGTTCCTTTTGCTGGGTGAGGGGCCTGATCTCTGGCATCCTGCCACCGGTCTTGGACCCCTTGCTGTTATTTTGGACGAGCTTGGCCTGCATGAAGACAGATGGAGAGAGTGTGACCAGGAAGCATGCCAAGGCGGATGATAAGGACACCTACCTGAGTAGAGCTGTGTACAGGATAAGGATACAAACTGCACAGGATTTGAGCCCAGATGGAGATCCCAAGGTGTGCGTGTGGGAGAGTGAGTGGTTATGTCCCTTGTTCTGGTAGTGTGTGAGATCCCTGTGGACTGTCATCCTGTGAATGTGTGAGGGGCTTATGAGAATGTGGGCTGAGAGGGATGAGAAGGTTGACTTACCCTGGCTGTGCGGGCGAGATCATTCATCTCTTTGCGCTCTGTATCGCTATTCTCCTGCAGGCTGAGTTGGCGTCCACTGCCACAGACACCTCCTCCCAAGTCAGCTTGGTGACCTTGTTGGACCTCTGCCGGCCATCCCGAGGGTTGAGAAGGTCATGGTGGGACTCGACAGCATCCAGAGGTGCCAATAAACATGGAGGTTGCATTCCTGCTTTTGGAGGTCATCGCTCACCGGTGAACATGCAGTTTCATGGAGGAAGATACAAAAAATCTCCCTGAAATATTGGAGAGCCAGGTGACTAGTGAGATGGAGGACCTGAAAGAAATTAGTATAAATAAAAAAGTAGTGCTGGAGAAATTAATGGGGCTGAAAGTCGATAAATCCCCTGGACCTGATGATCCACGCCCCAGAGTGTTGAAAGAGGTGACTGTAGAGATAGTAGATGCATTGGTGATCACCTTTCAAAATTCTATAGATTCTAGAATAGTGTCTGCAGATTGGAAGGTAGCAAATGTAACCCCGCTATTTAAGAAAGGGGGGAAGAGACAAAACAGGGACCACAGGCCTGTTAGCCTTACATCAGTAGTATGGAAAATGCTAGAATTGGTTCCAAAAATGTGATAACTGGCTACTTAGAAAATAATGGTGAGGTTAGGCAGAGTCAACATGGATTTATGTTTGACAAACCTGTTGGAATTTTTTGAGGATGTTACTAGCAGAATAGATAAGGGATAACAAGTGGATGTCGTGTATTAGGATTTTCAGAAGGCTTTCAATAAGGTACCTCACAGGAGGTTAGGAAGCAAAATTAGAGCTGATGGGATTGGGGGTAATGTACTGGCATGGATTGAGGATTGGTTAATGGACAGAAAACAGAGAGTAGGAATAAACAGATCGTTCTCAGGTTGGCAGGCTGTGACTAGTGGGGTACCACAAGGATCAGGGCTTGGGCCACAACTATTCACAATCTGTACCAATGATTTGGATGTGGGGACCAAAGATTATGAGGGGCATGGACAGGGTGGATAAGGAGCAGCTGTTCCCCTTAGTTGAAGGGTCAGTCACAAGGGGGCATAAGTTCAAGGTGAGGTTTAGGGGGGATGTGAGGAAAAACTATTTTACCCAGAGGGTGGTGATGGTCTGGAATGCACTGCCTGGGAGGGTGGTGGAGGCGGGTTGCCTCACATCCTTTAAAAAGTACCTGGATGAGCACTTGGCACATCATAACATTCAAGGCTATGGGCCAAGTGCTGGTAAATGGGGTTAGGTGGGTAAGTCAGGTGTTTCTCATGTGTCAGTGCAGACTCGATGGGCCAAAGGGCCTTTTCTGCACTGTGTGATTCTGTGATTCTGTGACAGTGGCAGAAAGGATAAAGGACATTCTTTGCATCGCTTTCCTTTGATGAGCCTCTTCCTTTATATTTACTGATACCATATGAGTAGCACAAATCCCCTCAGTTTAATCCTATCAGGGATCATAAATCTGTGTGAACCAGGGTTGACAGGAAATACCTCTTTCATGAAATAAGCGTATGCAGCATGCTGATTTGTTACTGGTACGCACTGCACACTGAGTAATACAGATTGGAGCACTAACATTCTCATTTGTACCTTGGAGCAGAGGGGCATGGGCTGAGATAGTATTCCACTGAGTTCCCAATCTCAATTATACTGTGCGTAGAGGTGGCGGGCAGAGGCCAGATCCTGTAAGGGTCAAGAGGGAGAATCAAAATAGTTGCTATTACTGAAAGACTGAGCCAAGTATCTCCGAAAGGTCAACAGAAGGTAGCAGTGGCCACCCATGCCATTTTCTTGATCGCAGACACACATTATGTAGAATTTTACACCACAGAAACAAGCCATTTGAACCAATTGGTCAATGCTGATGTTTATGTTTCATATAAGCCTCCTCCCACCTTACCTCATCCCACCCTATCAACATATCCTTCTTATATAAAAATATAAAATGCTGCAGACACTCAGCAGGTCAGGCAGCATCCATGGAGAGAGCAACAGGGGGAATGTGTCCTTCAATTCCTTTCTCTCTCATGCACGGAAGTATCACCCTAAATGCACGCATACTATTTGCCTCAACCACGCCACGGGCTAGTGAGTTCTACGTTCTCACCAATTTCTGTGTAAAGGGTTTCTCCTGAATCCCTTATTGAATTTATTGGTGACTATTTTATAGTTCATAGCTTAACAATTGGAAGTACCTCTATGGCCAGGATTTTCCGGTCCTGCCCGTGGTTGGAATCAGCGCAGCGGAACCGGAAAATTTGGAGAGCAGCCAGAAGTCCATTGACTTTGGCCAGGATTTTCTGGTCCTGCCACTGGAAAATCCCACTCTATGTCTACCCTATTGAACATTTTCATAAATTTAATAGGTTACTTCTCAGTCTTTTCTTAGAAAAGAACACTAGCCTGTTCAATTTTTCTCAGGGAAGCAGTCCCATGTGGATAAAACAGGTGTGTGCCCTCAAAGAAAAATTAAAATGGCCTTTAAAATTGAATAGAAACAGCTGACTGACTTTGTTAGCAAAGGGTCACAAAATTGCATTTAGTTAGACTTGGCATCCATTCATTTTTGATCAGAATGATTTTAATGTGGGTCCCATAGCCAATGTCCTAATTCTGATAACTCTAATTCATCTATTTTTCTTTTTTATTCTTTCATGGAATATGGGTGTTGCTGGCTAGGCCAGCATTTATTGCCTATCGCTGATTGCCCTTGTTCAGAGGCCATTAAAGAGTCAACCACGTTGTTGTGGGTCTGGAGTGACATGTAGGCCAGACCAGGTAAGGACAGCAGATTTCCTTCCCTAAAGGACATTAGTGAACCAGATGGGTTTCTACAACAATTGACAATGGTTTATGGTCATCATCAGACTTTCAATTCCAGACTTTTTTTTATTGAATTCAAATTTCACCATCAAAGTTATGCACTCTAATAAGTATTGTAGCATAATGGTTATGTTACTGGGCCAGTAATCTAGTAGCCTGGACTGCTAATGCAGAGATATGAGTTCAAATCCCATGGCAGTTGAGGAATTTAAATTCAGTTAATTAAACAAGACTGGAATTGAAAACTAGTTTCAGTAATGGTGATCCTGAAACAACCAGAGAAGTCAAGAAGGACAAAGAGGGATGATGCATCAGAGTGGCAGCCAAGTGATTTTGGTTAATGTGACTTTGGTACTATGGGAGGATGACTGAAAAGATTCAAACTGGTAATTGCTCTTTGGCCCGCCCGAAACTTGTTGGTCTTCTAGTGCAAAGAGTTGTCCCCGACCGAGTGTTGCAGACTGGCACGTTCCAAGGTCCAGGACTATGTGCTGAGGGATGCACTAAAGCTTGGGGCAGCTGCCACAAAGGCGCACTGGGGAAAGGTTGCTGTCTAAGACCTTTCTGCCATAGTGCAAAGAGATGCTGGGAATCATATAGACGCCTCAGGCTGTACAATTCACAAAGAATGTATGTAGTGAATACTAAATGTATTATAATTGTTTTGAAGCACCTCAGAGTGCAACATGATGTATGTCGGTAACTCCAATAACATTGCACTGTCTGACTGTCTGACTGTAATGACCATATTGAAATTACTGTAATATTTATTGATTATATTGAAGCACCTCGTGATCCATGTGCAAAAGTTGAATCTGATTGCACTTTTTGTGATGGCCATTTAGAAATGTTTTGTAATGTTCTTTCAGAATTCATGAATTTATGAATAAAGTATATTTTCCCCCCCAAATATAGTGGGAATAATTAGCAACAACACATTTAGGGACATGTCCAATCAAATAGAATTAAATAAAGAGAGAAAAATGTAATCATTATTATATGCAATGTAACAACACTCACATGATTCACAGAAGACTATAATAATGCACTTATCTTGCAGCTGTAAAGCACAATTATTAAACAATACCAAAAACCTATGTGTAAAATTCTTCCGTGAATAATTTTAGTAAATAAAGTTGAGCGTAAGCACAAAATAGGAAATCCTGCTTTATGCTTATCCTGGCTTTTCAACCAACATTTCTGCTTTCTGGTGTACACCAAATGTCCCTGTGGTAAATAAGGGGAGAAAACTTCATATCAGAAACTGTAATCAGGCATAGAAACAGAAATGAAACAAAATACCCCTGCGACCCAAAGAAAATGTAGGACTGCTTTATATTTTAAAAGTGAAATCAGCTGTTTTTAGTCCATACAAACTCATTTTAATTATACAGCGCCTTCATAAAACCATTCTCTGTGTGAAGCCCTGTTTGCAGTTTCAAAGAAAATCATTACCCACACAGTATCTAGAGAAATCATTTAAACTAATTAGTTTTTCTGATGTAATTTCTCCCCAGTGTAAAAATTATTTAAATTTAACAGTCTTAATTTCTTTCATTCAAGTTCAGAGCAAAAATCCAACCTATATCATTGGGTTGCTGTTAAAATAACTCTGAAACCCACAAATGTTGCCACTGTGCCAATTAACCAATTAAATATCTCTTGATGTGTTAGCCAATTAGAGATTGTACCTGACACTCAGTGAGTCATTATTTGACCACTGAGGAGATCAATGAAGTGCCATTACTGTGCTGGTATTGTTATAACAGAGCTTACCTCACCACAAAAAAAACACTCGGGCCATGTGAGAACAAAGAGAACAAAGAGAACAATGAAAAGTACAGCACAGGAACAGGATCTTCGGCCCTCCAAGCCTGCGCCGATCATATTGCCCGTCAACTAAAACATTTTGCACTTCCGGGGTCTGTATCCCTCTATTCCCATCCTATTCATGTACTTGTCAAGCTGTCTCTTAAACATCACTATCGTACCTGCTTCCACCACCTCCTCTGGCAGCGAATTCCGGACACTCACTACCCTCTGCGTAAAAAACTTGCCCCGCACATCTCCTCTATAGTTTTCTCCTCTCACCTTAAATCTATGTCCCCTAGTAATTGACTCTTCCACCCTGGGAAAAAGCTTCTGACTATCAACTTTGTCCATGCCACTCATAATTTTGTAAACTTCTATCAATTCGCCCCTCAATCTCCGTCGCTCTAGTGAGAACAATCCGAGTTTCTCCAACCTCTCCTCATAGCTAATAACCTCCAGACCAGGCAGCATCCTGGTAAACCTCCTCTGCACACTCTCCAATGCCTCCATATCCTTCTGGTAATGTGGCAACCAGAATTGCACGCAATATTCCAAGTGTGGCCTAGCCAAGGTTCTATACAGCTGCAGCATGACTTCCCAGCTTTTATACTTAATATCTCTGCCAATGAAGGCAAGCATGCCATATGCCTTCCTGACTACCTTATCCACCTGCATTGACACTTTCAGTGACCTGTGGACCTGTACACCCAGATCCCTCTGCCTGTCAATGCACTTAAGGGTTCTGCCATTTACTGTATAATTCCTGCCTGTATTAGACCTTCCAAAATGCATTACCTTGCATTTGTCCGGATTAAACTCCATCTGCCATTTCTCCGCCCAAGTCTCCAACCGATCTGTATCCCGTTGTATCCTTTGACAATCCTCTTCACTATCTGCAACTCCTCCAACCTTAGTGTCATCTGCAAACTTACTAATTAGCCCAGTTACATTTTCCTCCAAATCATTTATGTATACTACAAACAGAAAAGGTCCCAGCACTGATCCCTGCGGAACTCCACTAGTCACAGCTCTCCATTCAGAAAAGCACCCTTCCACTGCTACCCTCTGTCTTCTATGACCAAGCCAATTCTGTATCCATCTTGCCAGCTCACCTCTGATCCCGTGCGACTTTACCTTCTGTACCAGTCTGCCATGAGGGACCTTGTCAAAGGCCTTACTGAAATCTATGTATATAACATCCGCTGCCCTTCCATCGTCGATCATCTTTGTCACTTCCTCGAAAAACTCGATCAAGTTAGTGAGACACGACCTCCCCTTCACAAAACCATGCTGCCTCTCACTTATACGCCCATTTGCTTCCAAATGGTAGTAAATCCTGTCACGAAGAATCTTCTCCAATAATTTCCCTACCACTGACGTAAGGCTCACCGGCCTGTAATTTCCTGGATTATCCCTGCTACCCTTCTTAAACAATGGAACAACATTGGCCATTCTCCAGTCCGCTGGGATCTCACCCGTAGCCAGTGAGGATACAAAGATTTCTGTCAAGTCCCCAGCAATCTCCTCCTTTGCCTCCCTCAGTACTCTGGGGTAGATCCCATCTGGCCCTGGGGACTTATCCACCTGAATATTCTTCATGACGCCTAACACCTCCTCTTTTTTGATCTCAACATGATCCAGGCTATCTACACACTCTTCCCTAGACAAATCGACCGCTAAGTCCTTCTCTTTGGTGAATACTGATGAGAAGTATTCATTTAGTATCTCTCCTATTTCTTCTGGATCCGCACAGGGATTCCCACTTCTGTCCCTGAGTGGGCCTACCCTTTCCCTGGCTACCCTCTTGCTTTTTAAATAAAAGGCCTTGGGATTTTCCTTAATCCTGGTTGCCAGTGACTTTTCATGACCCCTTTTAGCTCTCCTGACTCCTTGCTTAAGTTTCTTCCTACTTTCTTTATATTCTCCACGGGCTTCATCTGCTCCCAGCCTTCTAGCCCTTACGAATGCTTCCCTTATGTACATGACACTCAGTGAGTCAACATTTGATCACTGAGGAGATCAATGAAGTGCCATTACTGTGCTGGTATTGTTATAACAGAGCTTACTTCACCACAAAAAAAACACTGGGGCCATGTGAAATGCCATAAGCAGCAGTAATGGCATACTCAGAATACCAGATTGATAATAGTTAAAAAGGACAAGTTGTTTAGGTGATGAGTGAGTGGACTTCTCCAAATTAGGCCTGCTTAACACAGTGAAGGGGTCAAACACAATTATTTCAAAGAGCTAGCACATTTTGCTGCTCATACTTATGGTTACCTTGTTTAATTTGGGCCTACTGTCACTACAAGCCCTGTGATGTTCAATAGCACAGTTCCAACATGAACAAGCTCCTCAAAGCAGGTAATGACCGTAATAAACTGTACATTTCAGTCTTTAACTTTCTCCCTGATAAGCTAGTTGTAAGGAATAGTGTGTCTTTACTTTGTAAATGCAACGTACATCAAGGTCAAGCTCATTATTAAATCTAATATAAAATATTTAAAACAACAACAGAAAATGCTGGAAAAATTCAGCAGGTCTGGCAGCAGCTGTGCAGAGAGAAACAGAGTTAAAGTTTCAAGTCTGTATGATTCTTCTTCAGAAATGCTGCCACACCTGCTGAGTTCTTCCAGCATTTTCTGTTTTTGTTTCAGATTTCCAGTATCTGTAGCATTTTGCTTTTATAAAATATTTATTGTTGACTGTGAAGTTTCATTGAATTGCCTTTATAGCAGGAGTCAAAATAAAAGCACGGAAAGGGGTTGGTTGCTGAAATGGCTCAAGCATTGAGATTAGTCACCACTGTTATACTTATAAATTCCATTTATTGATTGGATTGATCTGGATGCATAGCTGCAGTACTAAAAGTTTGGCACTAGTTTGGGCATCCCCAGTTTGAATGAATGTGCAGAGCCTAATACAATCCTTAGCTGATGGTAGCCTTGCTTTGGGGTTGGATTGACTTTGGGCTACTTGATGTAGCTTGTGGATGGGGTCTATGGAAAGAAGAGGTTTGATTTTTTTGCTATGTTTTGGCCCTTGCATCTTGCCCCGGGTTATTTCTGACTCATCAGTGTGGAAATTAGAACTGGAATTAGGCAAAGTTGAGCCTACCAAGCAAGCATGACATAGGACTGAGAGTGAAACAGATCACAGAACTGTCGCCGGAGGGTGGGGGAGAAGAGTAAAAGTAAGAGAGCATCAAAGAGAGAGTGAGGGATCGGTTAAGACCTAAGTCACAGCAGCTTGTCCAATATGTAACGTGACAATTCTGTGTTTACTTCATGAGAGTGCAAAACTTGGACATGCGTAGAGCGAGGGTTGGTTCCATGAAGTGGCAGTGTTAAGGTTACATGAAATTAGATGTCTATTGTCTGTAAAAGGTAACTCGGATTTGCAGAAGGACACAATTACCTTTGTTAACTCAAGCAATTTGATAGGGGCAGAAGGGATTTGATGATTCTCTTGCTGGTGTCAGGTTGAACAGTACTTGTGCGGTATATTACAATCTTTTACCCGCTGTGTTACACTCAGGATGGTGCAGATGAAATGAATGACTGAGCTACAATCCTCTCAACAGTAAAACTACAAAAACACCTTTATATAATAGGAGCGTGGCAGCAAGTTTAATTACCTCATCCCGGTCCTTTAACTCCAGAATTGTCCGCTTCCAGCATCCTTCTTTCAGTTTGAAAACATGTGAACAGGTCACAGGGCTCCTGATGTCTAATGCTGCTGCTTCTCCATAATGAAGCTCATAAGGGTATCATTAAGCTCAAGTGATGCTGCCGGTTACATGGTTTCCTTTAAAAATAATTTTACGTATGGAAAAAGCAATGTAAGTTTAGCTATCTTTCATGGATGGAAGCAATGAGACTATTTCCCCCTTGAAACAATTACTTAACATGTTAAACCTGCAGAGGGAATTCAATAAAGTTTGGGCCCTTTTTTTTATGTGTTCATGGGATGTAGGCATCACTGGCTAGGCCAGCATTTATTGCCCATCCCTAATTGCTCTAGTTCAGAGGCCATTCAAAAGTCAACCACATTGCTGTGGGTCTGGAGTTGCATGTAGGCCAGACCAGGTAAGAACACCAGATTTCCTTCCCTAAAGGACATCAGTGAACCAGATGGGTTTTTATGACAATGGTTTCATGGTCATCATCAGACTCTTAATTCCAGATTTTTATTGAATTCAAATTTCACCATCTGCCGTGATGGGATTTGAACTCAGGTCCCCAGAGCATTACCCTGGGTCTTCTGGAATACTAGCTCAGTGACAATGCCATCGCCACCCCATTCAGGAATATTAGCTGGACCAACTGAGGGGAAAGGGTAAGGGAAACAGAAAGGAGGAAAACTGAGAGTGAGCCGGTTCATAGTACAATTGCACCATACATGCCTCACTCTCAATCATTAGAATCTTCTATGGAGGTCTGGCAGTGAGATTAAACTCCTTTCCCTCTCTCTGATTTGCCTATTGTACTTGTATAGGTTGATTTGACAGTAACGAGGATTGCAGTCTCTCAATTTTAATCGTATCTGCCAATCTCCAACCTAATGGCAATGCTCCTCTAATATTGACCAGAATAAAATGGCAAAAAATATAATTCAGAAAAACGCAAGAGTATAGATTTATTGCTGGGTGAAACAAATAGAAGATCGGTCTATCTTCAAGATGGGAATATTGAGTTACCAGCTGACAAAACTTGTCACAATCACTCTTTTTAAAAAAAAATAACTTTGCCCCCCTCCCAGATTACAGACCTCCTTCAGGTTGAAAGATAGTATAGATGACAGATAACCAAGATTCTAGCAATGCTTCTTCTGCGAATTGATGCCTGTAAATGGGGTGGGTTTATCAGCCCCCTCATTTTTCCTTTTTCTCTCTCATTCCATCTTTCCCTCTTGTTTTTTTTTCCTGCTTTCCTGATATCATAATATCCTTGGCTAGTTCTGCATTACTCTAAATGACCCAGCTAAGAACTGCAAGCAGCCTCCTGCCAGTTTGGATGGCACTGCTGGGCACCCATTTACAGGCCTGCCGGAAAATCGCATCACGTGGCCGTTAAGTGCCCAAGGGGAAAGGAATGAGTTGCCCTGCCATTTCCAACTGCTGCATCCTTGATAAAAGGGGCAGATGGCAATTGGAAATTGACACCATTATCTCCAATTACAAATTTTGTGGACACCTATACTGCCAGCCATCAGGAAGAAGGAAATGTCATAGGACTCAGTTTGTGTTACATACATTATATTACATAGTATTAACAGCAATGAAGCAGTACTTTTAGCTCAACAGTTCCATGCCGGTACTTATGATCCATATGAGCCTCCTTCCACCTTACTTCATCAAAATATCTTTCCATTGCTTTGTACCTCATGTGTGTTGATCTAGCGTCCCCTTAAATACATTGGGCAGAATTTTCCGTTTGTTGGGCGGGCAGGCCTGATCCAATTCCGGGCGGGTGCGGACCCGATCGCCACCAGCAAGCAGGGCCGCACTGCCATTTTATGTGGGTGGGCTAATTAAGGCCCATCCAGCGTGACGTCCGCTGGGAAGCGCTATGCACTCCCTGTGCGGGCAGGGGGGGAATCCCTAAAATTGAGAGTGCGCTCTTTCGCGCATGTGCACGAAAGAGCACACATCTCCCTGAGGCTAAGTGCAGCCTCAGGGAGATCGCCTCGACTTTTAAAAATATTAAAAATAGAGAAAAGAAAAATCCCTTACATGTCCCCTCATGTGACAATGTCACATGAGTTGGGACATGTTCATAATTTACAGAACAACTTTATTACAATTTTTAAAACCCTACATGAAACCTCATCCCGCTGCTGGATGAGGTTTCATGTTTTTTCTAGTTGTTGCCGGGGCTCCTGGCCGATCCGCTAACGTTAAGGTTGGACAGGCAGGTCCTTTAATTGTTTAATTGATCCTGTCAATGGCCTGAAGTGGCCATTGACAGGTCGGTGGGCCTGCAGCTGATTTTGCTGCACCCTCGCCTTCCTGAAAATTTAAGTGGGGCAGGGTGACATCAGGGGTTCCTCCCGACATCATCCCGCGTCATTTTACACATCGGCGAGCAGGCCCCGCCCCCCCGCTTGCCGACGGTAAAATTCTGCCCATTATGTTTCAGTGCACTTGTGTGGTAGAGTCATTACGGCACAGAAGTAAACCATTCAGCCCATTGAGTTCATGCCGACTCTTTGGAGAGCAATGAATTCAGTTCCATTCTCTTGCTTGCTCCCTCAAGCTCTGGAGCTTTATTTCCCTCAAAAGTTCATCCAATTTCCTTTTGAAATCATTGATCATATCCGCTTCCATCACCCTCCTAGACAGCGAATTCCGGGTTATTATCACTCACTGCGTAAAAAAGAACTTCCTCACATCCCTCCCACCCCCCACATCTCTTGACAGAAATCTTAAAACTTACTCGAAATCAAATATTATTCAATATAACGTAACATAGAATTATAAAACATTTGCTCCTTTTGAATGTGTTTTTATATGCAATGAGATTTGATACAATTCTGAAAAGGATACATGCAGAGGGTTGGTGAGAAATGATAACGGTCAGTGTGGGAATATGTTATACTTTAGTTATGTTATTTTGTGTAGGTTGTCTTGTGCTGCTCACACATGCGAACATCAGGAACACCACCACGTGGTAGTTCCCCTCCAAGCCACTCACCATCCTGACTTGGAAATATATCGCCGTTCCTTCACTGTTGCTGGGTCAAAATCCTGGAACTCCCTTCCTAACAGCACTGTGGGTGTACCTACACCACATGGGTTGCAGCGGCTCAAGAAGGCAGCTCACCACCACCTTCTCAAGGGCAATTAGGGATGGGCAATAAATGCCAGCCTAGCCAGCGATGCCCACATCCCGTGAATGAATAAAAAAGGCACTAAAATATCAACACTCACCTGCAAAGAAACAGTTGCCTATGTTTACTATTCTGTGTATGCACACACATCTGAAAACTGGAATAGGTTATTTTTGACACCAAGCACTGTGTAGTTGTAGTTCTGGTGCAGTAGAAATGCCAGCTTATCCATCTGGAGTCTTTCAGTCAGAGACACATGAAACCACTATCATATGGTCAATAAGGAAATGAAGAATTTGGAAGACACATCACCAACAGGCTACCTGAGGTATATTGTTTTCAGCTTTTCTTTTCCGTGTCTGACTGAACATGATTAGTTCTCTTTGGGATTCTGGTCCTGATTTTTAACTCTGAGCCAGTTTGTGATGTTTTAAGTCCTGGACCTCACTTACATCCTATAAACCCACTCCTCACCATTCCGGGCAGGCCCATTCAGAGATTTGGTGGTGACTGAACTGTGCTACCCCCTGCAACCCGAGCTGCATTTGCACAGCAGGGCGGGAATGGTGCTGCCAGCAGCCGCCAAGGTCACCATGGCCCTCGATTACCTTCTCCTTGAAACTTTCCTAACCCGCTATGAGCTACTCGGTTTCCTGAAGCCGGGGAAACCCAGCTGGCCACTGTAAAATCAGGTAAAATCAGTGGCATCAAACAGAAACGTTCACTCCGTTTCTCTCCACACACGCTGCCCGACATGGTGCATATTTCCAGCATTTTCTGTTTTCATTTCATATTTCCAGCATCTGCAGTGTTTTTCCTTTGTTTAGATCAGAGGCTGCTGGCCTCATTAATATATGTAAAATGCCAACCTGTCTCCTGGGACAGGATTGGCTGCCCACCCCTTGCCCCTCCTCCGTTAAATCTGGAAGTGGGCATGTTGGGTGTGGGCAGGGTTTGGGTTTCAGATTTTTAAAAATTAACATCTGGCCTGGCCCCAAATCACCCATTTTTTGGGGTGGGAGGGGTTTGGGTGGGGGCGGGGGTTAAAATTCAGCTCATTAATGTAAGTATTATACAAGCCTACTTCTTCATAGATTTTACCACATATTGTGTTGGATAGGTGGGGAGATTTGGAGAATTTTGCAGCAGGTACCCAGGGCCTCAAGAGCTCCTATCTGTTAGGGAACTATAGTGTGGAGACAACGCACATTTCACACTGAGTTAGTGCTGCTTTTAGTTCGGTGGTAAATGGCCAACAGAGATTCTCTTAGCACAAGAATGTCTGTGTCTGCATCATTTTCATGCAGAGTAAATCGCAGCATTGGCACAGTGAGGTAATCATTTTTTCAAGAGGTCACTGCCATGCCTCTGTGCTCATTGCTCTCCCCTCCCCCTACAATGCCTCATCCTTTGTATTTGCTAATGTGGTAAGGCCGGAGCCAGAATATGAGCTCAAGTTTTCATTGACTCACCCAGACTGGACTTACTTTGCATTTGCTGAGCACAACAGACAGCCTGAATTGGCAGGGATCCTCAAAGCTGATTTAACTCTTTTGGACATGCAGAAGCATTTAAGGGTCACGAGAAGTCATAGATGGACTTTTGGAGCTCTGATTTTACCCAAGAGCAGGATTGGTGTAGGATTGTGGAGGGGAAAGTGGGGTGGTGAGGTGCAGGGTATAGAAAACTCTCTAGGTCTTTGCAGTGTGAGGCCCAAGAGATTCTCACTCCCTGGCTAATTTGCCTGCATTTTTGGGTGAACGAGGCAGGAATCAGTTCAGTGACCAGCAGGCGAGAGTGGAATTTTGGGCAACTAGAAATGTTCTCTGTAAGCGTCATGTGCACGCAGACTGCTCTAGAAGTTTTCCTCTTTAAGATGCTGCACGGGAAAGCAAAAATATTTAAAGGTACCCTGCACTGATATGAACAGGCCACGCACAGCTCAAAAACATTAGAGGGGACATTGGGAGCAAGAGGTTGCTGCTCGAACCCATGAGGATGTCCCTGGCGCAAAGGTGAGCGCTGGGGAAGTGGGGGATGGGTAGTGGCTGGAGTCAGGAAGAGTTGCGATCAGGGGAGGGAGGCCCAGGGCAGGAGTACTCCTCCAAGCTCACAAGGAAACAAAAACAAATTAAAATAAGTGTTCTTGTCCGGATGTCTTCTGGCCCTGGCACCTCAACCTGACAGGTTTAGCCCGGCAGAGAAGGCCTTACAGCCTCGAATTAAGATGGCTGACAAACCCTGATGACATTACCAGAGCCCGATTTGCATATTTAAAGATGGACTGCCTGAAGGTAAGCCTCCCGCCAGCTTAAAAACCAGACTAATATTGGGACCTGCAAAGAAGATGACAGGGTCTGAAGGGGTAAATGATATTTCAACTGCCCGCCTGCCTGGTTTCTGACCTGGGGGTTGGGGGTTTGGCAGGGTGGAGGGTGGGGTGGTGTTAAACTCCTCCCTTGGATCACTGTACACTATAACAAGGGTTCCTTCACCTCTGGAACCTAGATATGAATTCGCCATGGACAAAAAGCCTCTCTTAGGCTGACTGTTTGAGCACCCCTGTGAGGTGAATAATCCTTCGTTCTTAGTTGGGGCACGTCTGCTGCACATAACTGCTTCCAATTCATCAAAAGCCATGAAAATGGCATCCGTTTAAGAGTGAGTCCAGCATTTTATATTGGGAACAGAAACCAGTTTGTTCTGCTTAGCTGGATCAATGTTATGTAAAAAAATTTGAACTTTCTTGAAGGCTATCTGTGTATTCGATGCGTAATTTATTAGAAGATTTTGCAGAACAGGCCAATGGTCTTAGTAGAAGCCCTGTGGTTGGGAATCCTGCCAGAAATCACTGTCACACACACACAAATGAATAATTGCACTGGGGCAAAGCACTGAACCATGTTTGGCATTCATGGAAGCATGCACCAACAACAAATCCAATGCCCTGATTTTAAAGGGAAGTGGGGGAGAGTTTAGGTGGGTCAAAAATGGCCAAAGAGCCCAGCTGGGCCCGGGCCATAGAGGTTCTGCTGAACTTAATGGCAGGACCTCATTATCGATTTCCATTCCCACCCGGCAAAACTGGCAGCCTAGCCAGAGGCTGCAGCTGGCGGCCTTGGCAAGCAGTCCCCAGAAATTGGGGGTGGTGAGGCGAGTTGGGGTGGGCAGAAGGTAGCCATTATGACTGGAGGGAGAGAGAGGCCATTGGGGCAGTGGGGAGTTTAGCCTTTGGAAAGATGGAGAAGAGGGAAGTTGCGAATGGTAGGGTTGAGGCTTCCTTGAGGGGCTGGGAGTGGAGATGTGGATGCAGCACCCCTGCTCTTTCTGGACCACAAGCAGTGTTGGAGAAGGCACTCACCATGTGGAGTCAGCAGCTCCCTTGGAAAACATTCCTCACTGCATTTAGTTTTAAATTTTGCGTGGCAGGTTACTTGGATGCCATGATATCCATCACAATAAAAGATGTTGGGTGCATGTGTGACATGTTGGGGGCCCTCCAAATCATCCTTTTCTGGCTTGTCATGGGAGTTGTGGTTAAGATCGAGGCCAGTGTCTTTTGGGGGAGCAGCGGGGGACAGTGAGGCAGTAAGTTTTCTTTTGGTAATGTGGTTGGGGATTAAGAAGAGAAGAACAAAGTAAAGGAAATAATGCTCATGAAAAGGAATGGGAAGTACCTGCATTAGCAAAGGGAAGTAGAATTTTTTTCTCAGAGGGCCATGAGTTTTTTGAACTCACTTCCTCAAAAGGCAGTGGAAGCAGAGTCTTTGAATATTTTTAAGGCTGAGGTAGATAGATTCTTGATAAGCAAGCGGGTGAAAGGTTATCGAGGGTCAGAGGGAATTTGGAGTTGAGGTTAGAATTAGCCATGATCTTATTGAATGGCGGAGCAGACTTGAGGGGCCGAGTGGCCTACTCCTGCTCCAAATTCGTATGTTCCCATATACGTAAGTACAGATGTGGGCAGTCAATTGTCCCATGTAGCATAGCTTTTCACCAACTTATACCTGTGTTCCATATCCTACAGCCAAGGTTTCAATTAAAATAGTGGACAGTTTGACCTTTTCTTCTCCACTCAGTACTGTCTATACCTCTATCGGAGGAAGCACTCCCAACTCTGGGTCAGAAGGTAATGAGTTCAGTTTCCAAACCAGAGACTTGAACGCAAAATCTAGACTGACATTCTAGTGCAGTACTGAGGGAGTGCTGCACTGTTGGAGATGTCTTTTAGTTGAGGTGTTAAACCAAGGCTCTGTCTTCCCTCTCAAGCGGATGTAAAAGGTCCCATGGCATTATTCAAAGAAGAATAATGCAGTTCCCCCTGCATCCTGGCTAATATCTATTCCTTAGCCAACACCACCCAAACATATCATCTGGTCATTATCACAATGCTGTTTGTGGGATCGTGCTATGTTCAAGTTGACTGCATTATGTTCCTATTTTAGAACAATGACCACATTTCAAAGGTCCTCCATTAGATCTAAAGCAGTTTCGGCCATCCTGAGGTGATGAAAGGCACTATGTAAATGCAGGCCTTTCTTTATTTCCTTATAGAACAAGAGCATCCATCCAAATTCCGGTCTCCCTTGTAGTTTTAACTTCTTTTATTTTGAAACAAAATCATCAACATTTTGAATTTATACAATAACTGAGTTTGTACTTGACACATCAAAATTGAATGAATTATTGATAAAATGCAGTTCTTGTAAAGTTCCTCGGTGCATTTACATTACAACCCTGACCTTGGTATGCAATGGTTTGGCTTCACATTGATGCTGGACAGTGGAAACGCAGCTTGAAGTGCTCAACCTGACACACGAAAGCTGAGTAGAGGGCCTTGATTTTAACCAACTGCCAGAAGAGGCTAAGGCTATGAAATGTCAATCTCTTTGAAACCCTTGTGAGCCAGGAGGAGGAGATGTGCTCCCACTCGGCCTCACAAGGAGTCCTTGGGCCTCCCCAGCCTTGGCCTCCTTCCTCCCTGATCTCCAGAGGCTCCCCTCGCCCCGGCCTCACCACGGTTCTAAGGAAATCAATCTCCCATTTTGCAAGGGAACCCACTCCTGTCTTGCCCCTCTGGCCCCTGCTGTGGCCTCCTACCACCGATATTCTATCCCACCTGACAGCCAGCCAGCGAATCTGGCTATGGACAGGTCGGACTCTTGGAAATGTGATTTAAAACATTGGCTGAGTTTCCTCATCCCTCGGTTTTCTGGGTATGCCGCCCATGCCATTTGGGTGATAACTGTCAGCTGTGGCTCAGTGAGCAGCACTCTGACTTCTCAGTCAGGAGGTTGTGGTGTCAGGACACAATTCAGAGACAGCAGCATCAGTACCTCAGTATTGAGGGAGTACTGCACTGTCAGAGGAGCAGTAAACCAAGATCCCACCTGCCCCCCTCAGGTGGGGAACTGATCCACCTTTGCTACATTACAGCAGTGACAACATTTCAAAAGTACTTCATTGGCTGTGAAGCATTTTGGGGCATCCTGAAGTTGTGAAAGGTGCTACATAAATGCAATTCTTTGTTTCTCTTTTTCTCCCTTTCATTTCCCCCCACTCCTCCAACCCTTGACAAATGAGGCCAGAGTTCCTGGAGGAGGTAGTCTGCTTCATTTCAGAGTTAATTCCGGCTTGGGAACCTGATCTATAATAAACCTGTGGAATGTGAATACACGGTTATAAGGTAAAAGTCTGACCATGACTGAATAGGCAGCAGTGCAGCTTGCAACTCTTATATCACTTAATAAATGCCGAAGTCCACTGCCTGCAGAAAATTGCTGTTCAACCATTCTCGTTCTGTTAATGGAGTACTTTGTGACTGAAGATCACAGCGTCATGCTGCTGTTAATAAATCATAGTTTAATTGACTGGTTAGCATTTGTTATTAAAATAAGAACATAAGAACAATATATAATTGACTAAAGATTAACTTCGAGCGAACTAAATAAATTATTGATCTAAAATTACAGAATAATTGAAATATTTTGCATGACAGAGCCTAGTCTATGAACCTGTATCATACGTTGCTTATGATGCTCCTATGAAGCGCCTTGGGATGTTTCATTACGTTAAAGGTGCTATAAAGATATAAATTGTTGTTGTAGTATTTGTCTTCTGATATACCCCTCAAATTATTACTCGCTGCATTAAAGCTTTCTGCTTATGGATGCCATTAGCTGATTCAAGGATTAGCTCTAGAGGCCATTTTTTCCCTCAAGGCTGCCATTATCCTCCTACCCAGTGCCCATCCAGCTGAAGCTGTTGGCACCCCGGAAATGGTCAGGGTGGTTCCGGCTCTGGAGGGGGCTTCAGTTGTGCAGAATCTGGGTCAGGTTCCACCTGACTTGCACAGATTAAACTCAGGAACTGTCAGCTGTCACATCTCCGAGGTGGATAAGTAACCTGGGCGATTTTAACTGTCCACAAGTCCAGCGGAAACTGGGGTTAAAGCCATCCCCTCTGATTGTAAAATGGAAGCAAATGGAAGCATTTCTCCTCTGCAAGGATTTAGCTGATGTGCAAATCATCATAGATCGATGAGTCTACAATACTTTCTTCCTTAGCTCTGCAATCATTAAAAAAATTCTCTGAGAGTCACAAAGGACGTTTTTGTCAAGTTCTAATAACCTGCCAATGTCTGAATGCTCCAGCGTGACATTCTGCAGGAAGTTTTACCTGGTTTGGGTTCTCTATCCCGGTGGCCACGTTATTAAACCACCACCTGGCAGTGTGGCACTTAGCTATGACCAGTCACAGGCAGTACTGTCAGCCGTTGTTATGGGAACACTCAGTCATGACTATTAACAGGCAGCACTGTCAACTGTTGTCACAGTAGCAGGCTTTAATACTTGACCTGATTTTTTTTTTTTGACGCTGACACTGAGGGCCTAAAATGAGAAAACATTTTCAGCACAGGAAAGTAGAAGCATAGGTGCAGGAGTAGACATTCAGCTCCGTGAGCGCCGCCAGTCAATTGGATCGTGGTTGATCTGTATCTTAACTCCATTTACTTGTTTTGTTCCATACCCCTTGATATCCTTCCTGAAAAAAAGTCATTGCTCTCAGTTTGGAAATTTCCAATTGACCCTAGGGTTGCCAACCCTCCAGGATTGGCCTGGATTCTCTAGCAATTGAGCATCAATCTCCAGGACCCTGCTGAGTGCAATTCTGGAGGAGAATAATCCGGACATTAAAAAAGATTGCTTTTTGTCTAAATTTTTTCTTTGAACATTTCCCTTTACCAGATATGAAAACATTGAAAATGGGAAAGAAAAGGCTGTTTGCCGGACAGCCTTGCATCATCCAATCGAGTAATGAGTCTTTTTGCTTTCCAATTTATGTAGGAAGGCAGGGCAACACAAGGATGAATGTGCTGGCCAACTCATGGGTGGAGTGCGTGGGCAAGTCATGTGGTGAAACCTCCAGGAATACATTTCATCACATTGGCAACACAAACACCCACAGACGTTTGGAGGAGAGACTTCCTGATTTCCACTACCCTTTTTGTGAGAAAAAAAATGCTTCCTGATTTCACTTCTAAATGGCCTAAATCTAACTGTAAGATTATGTCCCCTTGTTTTGGATTACCCACTAAAGTAAATAATTTCTGATAACCTGCCCCATCAGAATCCTTTATTATTCAGCTCATGCCACAGCCTTCTGAACTACAGGGAATACAAACCAAGTTTATGCAATCTGTTCTCATAATTCAATGCCTTCAGCCTCAGTATTTTTTTTTAATTCATTCATGGGATGTGGCTGTCACTGGCTAGGCCAGCATTTATTGCCCATCCCTAACTGCCCTTGTTCACAGGGCATTTTGAGAGTCAACCACATTGCTGTGGGTCTGGAGTCACATGTAGGGCAGACCAGGTAAGTGACAGCAGATTTCCTTCCCTAAAGGACATTAGTGAACCAGATGGGTTTTTACAACAATTGTTTCATGGTCATCATTAGACTTTTGATTCCAGATTTTTATTGAATTCAAATTCCACCATCTGCCATGGTAGGATTTGAGCCCAGCATTACCCTGGATCTCTAGATTCCTAGTCCAGTGACAATACCACTACACCATCACCTCCCCCTTTGGGTGAATCTGTACTGTATCCCCTCCCCAGCTTTTCCTGAGGTGCACTGCCCAAGACTGAATGCAGTACTCCAGAAGTAGTCTGACCAAAGCCGTGTACAGCTAAAGCCTCATTTGCTCAGTTTTGCATTCTAGCACCTTTGAGATAAAGACCAACATTCCATTAGCCTTTTTGAATACTTGGTACCTGAGTCCTTGCTTTTAGGGATTTGTGTTCATGGAACGATAAATCCTTTTCCTGATCCACAACTCCCAGGCCTGAATTTTTCCCTTGTCGGGCACACGCTATTGGTAGGGAAACAGGTCTCCGACCGCGATCGGCCCACGGCCGCGATTTCACGCTGGCTGGCCAATTAACCCGTCGGCGCGGGCACGGGTGAGCGCTTCGAGAGTGCTCCCTGAAGGCAGACGGCTGCCTCAGGGAGCTGCAGACCTGCAAATAATAAAATAAAGCACAAAAAAGCTGCAAAAAATGCCCATGCAGCACAGTCAAGCACCTGAAAGCATCCCTCGTAAAAATGCTGTCCCCAGATATTTCTTCTTATTTTATTTCCTCACGGAGATTTCATCCCACCCTCGGATGAGGCTTCATCAAAAATGTAAAGGCCGCCTGGCTGATTCGCCCAGTCCGCCAACCGTATGGTTGGACGGGCCACGAAAAATCGCTGACAATTGCGCTGTTAATGGACTTAATTGCCGGCTTAATTGTTAGCGGGTGCGCTTCCAACTGCTGCACGTGCCCGCCAAGCGAAATACCGCACAATGATGTCAGGACGCTTGCCCGACGTCATCTCGCGTGAGTTTACACCCATTAAGGTCAGCCGCACGCCCGCTCGCGGAACATAAAATTCTGCCCCTAACCTTACACCTGTAAGAAAATGCTCAAACATGTTTTTCTTGGCTCCAAAGTGGATAAACTCACACTTACACAGATTGAACTCTGGTTCCCTATGGTTCTGTGCACTCACAATTTCAAGGAAGCTGAACCAGAAAAGTGAAGGAGTAATGCTTCAGTTGTACAGAGCCTTGGTCAGATCCCACCTGAGTGCAAAGATTAAATTCAAGAATTGTAAGCTTCCCAAACCTCCAAGGCAGGATGATTTTAACTGTCCACCTGCCCAGAGGAAACTGGGGTTAAAGCCATATCCCTCTAATTATAAAATGAAGAACATTTCTAAGGGTTAATTCAATGCACAATTCATCATTATTGATCAATGAGTCTACAATACTTTCTTCCTTAGCTATGTGATCATCAAATTCTCTCGAGAGTCACAATAGTTTCAAAAAATGTTTTTGTCAGTTTCTAGCACCCTGCCAATACCTGACGGGTTCCACCGTGATGTTCTGGGGGCGCGGGGGGGGGTTTGGTTTGGGTTCTCTATCCTGGTTTCCACAGCCTCTCCCAAGCTATCACAGTTTTTGATGCAAGCACAATATTTATATAAATGGACTCTTTCCAATGTCTGCAAAAGTGAACTTGTCAATTATTAATGGCTTGTGTTGAAGCACAGATGGCAAGCAGGGTTAATGTGATCTCTGGCTACGGTTCAGTTGGCCCTAATTACAGAAGTACAGTACAGTGATAATTATGCTGAAATGTCAGTGGTGCTGCATTACATTCATTCAATTTTTTTTTTAATATGCCTAGTTTAGAAGAACAAAATGGGGCAAGGACTAGGTTGAAGTTAATGACTATTCTACACTCTCAGGAATGTGCAGAAGTACTTTCAAGATGATACTTTTTGCAACTTTTGAACCTTAGATTGCTGCAAGTACATGGAGATTCTCACCTCCCTGAGCCAGCCTATTTTTAAAAGAAGTTTTCAGTTGATAACTGTGATGCAGGCAAACACTAAAATTGCAGTAATAAAGCTTTTCAAATCAAAGGGAAGTTTTATTACTGTAACATAAATGAGGTACAGAAAGAAACTAAATAGCAGTAAAACATTTACAAAACTCTTTCCACCCAACCTTTCTTCTTCAAATCAGTTAGTAAAGTGAAACCAAACCACTAATGGATACTGTGTTCCAATGTTTGTTGTATTAACTGTAGAGAACTGCTGTTTATTCAACAAAGTGAATGTATAAGTTTTCTTAAATTCGCGAATCAGATAATACGTTTAAATCCCACCGTTGATGCCCCATTAAAACTCCATCAGCTACAATTTACCTTCACGAACAGTCTTTTGCTTTTCACGGCTACTTCTGCTGACTGGAGATAAATAAAATTTTCTCCACGCATCAAAGCCAGAGGAGCTGCTAAGCTTAACAGTATGAGAGGGCTAAATTAGCATGCATGGGAAAACTGGCACAATTACTGAGGCATTTGAGTGGAGTTAATGATTGAATTCACTCAATATTGTTTGGTTGTCAGGCTACATTGAATTGCTATCTCTCATTTTTGAAACAAAAATATTATTATTAAAGTTTATTTTTTCAATAGATCTTCCCCGACTCCCTGCCTTTGGTCTACACATTTGCCCCAAAGTTTTAAGCCCTTTTGACAACTTGGCCCAGTAATTCCAGCCTACTTACACAGCTGGACCCTGATGCCAATTCCTTCTCTTCATCTTACTTACTTCGTAAATGGTGTAGGTGCCTACCATCAGCATAATAATGTCTGTGACCTTGGAGATTGGGATGGAGTCAGAAGATCCTTCTCACCCCAGATTTGCTGCCAGCAGACCTCTAACTGAAATTCAGCCCCAGCAAAAGGCACTACACTTTAGGAAGGATGTGAAGATCTTAGAGTAGGTGCAAGGAGATGTACTAGAACGGAACAAGGAATGTAAAAGTGCAGTTACATGGAAAAAAATTAGAGAAGCTGTGTTTGTTCTCCTTAGAGCAGAGAAGACTAAGGAGCGATTTGATAAAGATGTTCAAAATTATGAAGGGCTTTGATGAGTGAGTAAGGAGAAGCATTTTCCAATGGCAGAAGCGTTGATAACCAGAAGATGCATTTTTAAGATAATTGAGAAAAGAACCAAAGGCAAGATGAGAAAAGAGGAGAGAGATGTTATGATCTGGCATGTACTGGCAGAAAAGATGGTGAAAGCAGATTCAATAATCATTTTTGAAAGGGAATCAGATAGATACTTGAAGGGGACAACTTTGCAAGCCCATGGGGAAAGAGCAGGGTAGTGTGACTAAACAGATAATTCTATCAAAGCGCCAGGACAGATACAATGGGCCAAATGTCCTGCTTTTGTGATATATCATTTTCCGATTCTTCTATCAATTTAACTGGTCATTCATATCATTGTTGTTTAGTGGGACTTTGATGTGAATAAATGGCTGCTGTGTTTACCTGCATTAACAGTAGCATTACAAAGTAATTCTTTGCATGTGAATTGTTTTGGCATCCTTCTCAGAAACATGAAACAGCAACATATGAAGGCAAGTCATTTTTTAAACTGAATGTATCTCTGCCAATTTAAGTAGTTGGTTTGCTCTGGAAAGCTTTAGAAATTTTTACAAATACAAACACCTGCTGCAAAAGAGACAATTATTGATAACACATCAAGATTAGTTAAAAGTAATAATATGTCTTGCAAGCCACCTATCAGATGCGTGCAATTTGATGTGATCTTTTGATACAATGCCATAATTGTATCACCAATGCCATCAACCAAAAATAAAATCATTTGCAAGCCAGTGCCATTGTACAAACTCCGTGCGATGCTGAGGCGTGGGTCAGTTCCCAGGACAGGCTGTACTTAGCTGTCTCTAAAACTCCTCAATTTGACAAGGCTTTTTCACAAAGCAGTGATAAAATAATATTGTTGATGTAACTTTGAGCGTACGAAGTCCTAAGCTCAAGTATCACCACATGGACAGAAGTGGTTCAAGAAGGCAGCTCACCACCACCTTCTCAAGGGCACTTAGGGATGGGCAATAAATGCTGGCTTTGCCAGCGACGCCCACACCCCGTGAATGAATAAGTAAAAAATTAGCACAATTATTCAAAGCTAGTGATAATCAATTCTACAAATAGGACTTGTTACACAGTAATAGTGGAAATTGAGGGTGATTACAATATGTAAGAAACACTTTATTAATCAAAAATCATCTTGATTTGCAATTCCAAGTATGTACTCAAAAATGGCCACAAATTCATGTGAAATGTATTTGTATACAAAACATTATCTTCATATATGCGTAGTTTTTTAAAAATTTTAATTGATTTCAATCAATTCAGGAAAGGAAATTGCATTATTTCTAAATTGAGAAGGCTTGGCGAATTGGCAATCAATGAGGTAAGCTGGTTTCAAGTGGATTCATATCTATTGTGATATGCACAATGTACGTGCAGGCGCTAGAGGTACCAACTGCAATAAGTGTTGAAGTTTAGAAGACCAGCGCAAAGTACAAGTTTGGGAGCAATCATTCTTCACAAGTTCCCCACCCACTCTTCCCACATTTTTATTGAAAATAACATAGTGGAAGAAAAAGGTTTTTTATTACGGATTTTGCCACTGCCATATTGTGTGAAAATGCACCTTTTGGAATTCTGATTTTTTTTTTAAGGAGGAGAAGATGCAGGTGCAACAGAGGGGTGTCAAGCAGCTGATGTTTCATGATGTGAAGACTATGCCCATCTTCCATTCACTAACACTGGCAGAGACAAACTTAACCTGGATTTATTCAAATCACTCAGGGAGGTGATGGCATAGTGTATTGTTGTTGGACTACTAACCCAGAGATCCAGGGTAATCCTCTTGGGGCCCAGGTTCGTATCCTGCCATGATAGATGGTGGAATTTGAGTTTGATAAAAATCTGGAATTAAGGCCTGAATTTTTCAGCCGGCCTGTGGGGGTGGGCCCAACAGGCTAGGGCGTAAAATGACGCATGATGACGTTGGGCGTGCATCTCGTGATGTTTTGATGATAGGCCTATTGAGGCCATTAACAAATTAATTCATGTAATTGTTTATGATGCCCGTCCAACCCTAAGGTTGGCGTGCAGGCAAAAAGGCCAAGTGGCCTTCACAGTTTTTAGGCAACCTCATCCACGAGCGAGATGAGATTTCCTAAAGCTTTTACTACTTAAATAAAAAAATGTCCTGAAATATAAAAATTGTGTTTAGTTAAATTTTCAAACCATTTATTTATTTATTTCAAAAGCACTTCAATCTCCCTGAGGCAGCTCCGTGCCTCAGGGAGATTGAAGCGCTCTTTCATGCGCATGCGTGAAAGAGCGCTGGCTCCAACTCTCCCTCCTCCACCAGCCCGCACAGATAGTGCTGAGCGCTACGGCTCACGCCTTACGCTGGGTGGACCTTAATTGGCCCGCCTGCATAAAATGGCGGTGCGGAGCCGATTGTGGGCGGCGGTTGGCTCCACGACTGCCCCTGCCCACTCCCGCCGATTGAAAAGTTCAGGCCTAAAAGTCTAATGATGATCATAGGTCTGCACTGGAGTGATGCTTTGGGCTGCAATAGAGAGCTTAAGTTGGAGTTTGGTGACTGAGGGAGTTTGGTGAAGAGGGAATGAGGCGATCCCTTGAGTACTGTGAGCACGGTCGGGTAAGTATTTACTGCTTTTTTCGCTTATAGCTTTTAAGGTCTTATTTTGTGGTTCATCGTTTGTAAGGGCTATATTCTGTAACAACAAGGAGCAGGGAAGAAGGACCCTAGAGTAATTGATATTATTTAATATTAAGCATCTTCCAAAAGGTTTAATTTAATTTAAAGATGTAAGTCATGGCAGGAGAGCTCAAAGCCATGGTGTGCTCCTCCTGCTCTATGTGGGAAGCCGGGAACATTTCCAGTGCCTGGGGCCAGCATGTGTGCGGGAAGTGTCTCCAACTGCAGCTCCTGGAACCCCAGGTTCAGAGCTGGAGCGGCGGCTGGGGACACTGTGGAGCATCCGTGAAGCAGAGAGTATCGTGGATAGCACATATAGAGAGGTGGTCACACCGCAGGGTAAGAGTCCACAGGCAGGAAGGGAATGGGTGACCACCAGGCAGAGCAAGAGGACTAGGCAGGCAGGGCAGGAATCTCCTGTGGCAATTACCCAGAAAAACAGATATACCATTTTGGATACTGTTGATGGGAATGGCCTCTCAGGGGAAAGCAGCAACAGCCAGATTCGTTGCACCATGGTTGGTTCTGCTGCACAGGGGAGGAGTAAAATTTGTGGGAATGCAATAGTTATAGAGAATTCAATTGTAAGGGGAATAGATAGGCATTTCTGTGCCCGCAAACGAGACTCCAGGATGGTATGTTGCCTCCCTGGTGCTAGGGTCAAGGATGTCTCAGAGCGGCTACAGGACATTCTGAAGGGGGAGGGTGAACAGCCAGTGGTCGTGGTACACATTGGTACAAACAACATAAGTAAAAAAAGAGATGAGGTCCTAAAAGCAGAATATAGGGAGTTAGGAAGTAAGCTGAAAAGTAGGACCTCAAAGGTAGTGATCTCAGGATTACCACCAGTGCTACATGCCAGTCAGAGTAGAAATAGCAGAATATATCGGATGAATACGTCGCTGAAGAGATGGTGTGAGGGGGAGGGTTTCAGATTCTTGGGATATTGGGAGCAGTTCTGGGGGAGATGGGACCAGTACAAACTGGATAGGTTACACCTGGGCAGGATCGGGACTGATGTCCTAGGGGAAATATTTGCTAGAGTGGCTGGGGAGGGTTTAAACTAAAATGGCAGGGGGATGGGAACCTATGCAAGGAGTCAGAGGAAGGGGAATCAAGGACAAGAACAAAAGACAGAAAGGGGAATAAGAAAAGTGATAGGCAGAGAAATCAAGGGCTAGAATCAAACAGGGCCTCAGTGAAAAATAGCGGGAACAGGACAAGTAATGTTAAAAAGACAAGCCTTAAGGCTTTGTACATTCGCAATAACGTGGATGAATTAACTGTGCAAATAGATGTAAACAGGTATGATATAATTGGGATTTCGGAGACATGGCTGCAGGGTGACCAGGGATGGGAACTGAACATCCAGGGGTATTCAGTATTTAGGAAGGACAGACAAAAAGGAAAAGGTGGTGGAGCTGCATTGCTGGTTAAAGAGGAAATTAACGCAATAGTGAGGAAAGCTATTAACTCTGACGATGTGGAATCTGTATGGGTAGAGCTGAGAAACACTAGGGGGCAAAAAACATTAGTAGGGGTTGTATATAGGCCCCCAAACTGTAGTGGTGATGTTGGGAATGGCATTAAACAGGAAATTAGAGACGCATGCAATAAAGGAACATCTGTAATTGTGGGTGACTTTAACCTGCATATATATTGGGCAAATCAAATTAGTAACAATACCGTAGAGGAGGAATTCCTGGAGTGTATATGGTTTTATATGGTTTTATATATGGTTTTTAATGAGTGTATATGGTCTTCTGGACCAATACGTTGAGGAACCAACTAGAGAACAGGCCATCCTAGACTGGGTATTGTGTAATAAGAAAGGAAGAATTGGCAATCTAGTTGTGCGAGGCACCTTGGGGATGAGCGACCATAATATGATAGAATTCTTCATCAAGATGGAGAGTGACATAGTTGATTCTGAGACTAGGGTCCTGAATCTTAGTAAAGGAAACTACGATGGTATGAGGTGCGAGTTGGCTATGATTGATTGGGAAACATTATTTAAAGTGACGATGGTGGATAGGCAATGGCAAACATTCAAAGAGCGCATGGGTGAACTGCAACAATTGTTTATTCCTGTCTGGCACAAAAGTAAAACAGGAAAGGTGGCCAAACCATGGCTTACAAGGGAAATTAGAGAGAGTATTAGCTCCAAGGAAGAGGCATACAAATTAGCCAGAAAAAAACAACAGACCTAAGGATTGGGAGCAGTTTATAACTCAGCAAAGGAGGACCAAGGGATTGATTAAGAAGGGGAAAACAGAGTATGAGAGTAAGCTTGCGAGGAACTTAAAAACTGAATGTAAAAGTTTCCATAGGTATGTGAAGAGAAAAAGATTGGTGAAGACAAATGTAGGTCCCTTACAGTCAGCAACAGGGAAATTTATAATGGGGAACAAATAAATGGCTAACCAACTAAATACGCACTTTGGTTCTGTCTTTACAAAGGAGGACACAAATAACGTACCAAAAATGTTGGCGAACACAGGGTTTAGTGAGAGGGAGGAACTGAAAGAAATCAGTATTAGCAGGGAAATGGTGTTGGGGAAATTGATAGGATTGAAGGCCAATAAATCCCCAGGGCCTGTTAATCTACATCCCAAAGTACTTAAGGAAGTGGCCCTAGAAATAGTGGATGTATTGGTGATACCGAGATTCTATAGACTCTGGAACAGTTCCTACAGATTGGAGGGTAGCTAATGTAACCCCACTATTTAAAAAGGGAGTTAGAGAGAAAACAGGGGATTATAGACCAGTCAGCCTGACGTCGATAGTGGGGAAAATTCTAGAGTCCATTATAAAAGATTTAATAGCTGAGCACTTGGAAAACAGTGGCAGAATCGGATAGAGTCAGCATGGATTTATGAAAGGGAAATCATGCTTAACAAACCTACTGGAATTTTCCGAGGGTGTAACTAATAGAATTGAGAGGGGAGCCAGTGGAAGTGGTTTATTTGGACTTTCAGAAGGCTTTCGACAAAGAGATTCCCACATAAGAGATTAGCATGTAAAATTAAAGTGCATAGGATTGGGGTAGTGTATTGAGATGGATAGAAAACTGGTTGGCAGACAGGAAAGAGTAGGAATAAACGGGTCTTTTTCTGAATGACAGGCAGTGACTAGTGTGGTACCGCAGGGATTGGTGCAGGGACCCCAGCTATTCACAATATTTATTAATGATTTAGATGCGGGAACTAAATGTAATATCTCCAAATTTGCAGATGACACAAAGCTGGGTGGGAGGGTGAGCTGTGAGGAGGATGCAGAGATGCTTCAGTGTGATTTGGACAAGCTGAGTGAGTGGGCAAATGCATGGCAGATGCAGTATAATGTGGATAAAGGTGAGGTTATCCACTTTGGTAGCAAAAACAGGAAGACAGATTATTATCTGAATGGCTATAAATTGAGAGAGGGGTTTGTGCAACAAGACCTGGGTGTCCTCGTACACCAGTCGCTGAAGGTAAACATGCAGGTGCAGCAGGCGGTAAAGAAGGCAAATTGTATGTTGGCCTTCATAGCTAGATGATTCGAGTACAGGAACAGGGATGTCTTGCTGCAATTATACAGGGCCTCGGTGAGACCACACCTGGAATATTATGTGCAGTTTTGGTCTCCTTATCTGAGGAAGGATGTTCTTGCTATAGAGGGAGTGCAGCAAAGGTTTACCCGACTGATTCTTGGGATGGCGGGACTGACATATAAGGAGAGATTGAGTCGACTAGGATTACATTCGCTGGAGTTCAGAAGAATGAGGGGGGCTCTCATAGAAACCTATAAAATTCTAACAGGACTAGACAGGGTAGATGCAGGAAGGATGTTCCCGATGGTTGGGGAGTCCAGAACCAGGGGTCACAGTCTGAGGATACGGGGTAGACCATTTAGGACTGAGATGAGGAGAAATTTCTTCACCCAGAGAGTGGTGAGCCTGTGGAATTCGCTACCACAGAAAGTAGCTGAGGCCAAAACATTGTATGTTTTCAAGAAGGAGTTAGATCTCTTGGGGCGAAAGGGCTCGAAGGACATGGGGAGAAAGCGGGAGCAGGCTATTGAGTTGGATGATCAGCCATGATTATAATGAATGACGGGGCAGGCTTGAAGGGCCGAATGGCCTACTCCTGCTCCTACTTTCTATGTTTCTATGTTTAAAACCATTATCAATTGTTGTAAAAACCCACCTGGTTCACTAATGCCCTTTAGGGAAGGGAATCTGCTGTCCTTACCTGGTCGGGCCTACATGTGGCTTCAGACCCACAGCAATGTGGTTGACTCTTAAATGCCCTCTGAACGAGGGCAATTAGGGATAGGCAATAAACGCTGGCCTAGCCAGTGATGCCCACATCCCATGAATGAATAAAAAAAAAACTCTGTCTGTGATCTCCAATTCATCTGGGAAGCATAGGCAAGTTACATCGCCTTCTGCAATCTGAGTTACATCTAAACCACGGCACAAACAAAGCACTGGCAATGACAGGGATCAAAGGCCACTTCAGTCTTTATAACTCAGGTTTATTTCTGGCATGCTGCATTTCTTCTTTATTTGGCAGATGGCCTGAAATGACAAAGAGGCCAAGCCTACTCATATCCACTTCAGACGGCATATGTCAATTTTTGCAGGCATAAAATATCAGATGCTCGCCTGTTCCATCGCTTGTCCCCAAAACTCGTCATTCGCTTTTCTGTTTACCTGTCACTTTTCTCCCTTCAGCCTGGATAAGACCAGCATCAAAGGTGAGGTGCCTCTTAAGGTTTTCTAAAGATTTTGAAAGCTTTCTCCACTATGCAGCAACTTCTCTTTAAATAGCTATGTGACCTGTTCTGCAGTCTGCCTGACTGTACGCCTGGGTAATTTGATTGTTAGAGACCAAAGGAAGGCTTAGATTGTTTTATTGAGAAGAAGGTGCAAAGTATTTACACTCGGAGACAATGGCAGCAGTCTCTCGGTTTACAATGCATAGGTCCTGAGTGTCCCAAAGTCTCAGAAAGATATTGCAGGTAGCGGGTTGTAAATCGTTCTGCTATAAACTGTCTATTTGTTCTAAGATGTAAGGGAGTCGGAGTCAAGGATAGCTAATCAGCAGTTTTACCTGGATGTAAGGCTAATGTGTTTCACATTGCCATGTGGAAGAAGGCAAAAGAAAGCCATTTTTGAGATCAGCTTACAGACTTCCATATAAATCAATGAATATCACAGACAGACAGCAGTTCTGGGTGGTCAGCAGAAAGAAGAAACTGCTTAGCTTTGTGAACTACCACAGCTGGGTGCAGGAGTGAGATGGTCTCTAGTTGTAGAGATGCATCCTGCAGCTTTCTAAGGATTCTGGGAGATTTGTCCTGGCATGGCTGGGGCGGTGGGGGGAAGAGGAATCATTAGAACAGGCTTTACTACTAGCGGTGGATTTAATGAACTTCCTGAAAACTGAGCACCTGAAGATGGCCACTTAAAGTTACTATTTGGAGAAACCAGGATATAGAAACCCATTAGAAGCTGGGAGAAACTGTGGATTGCTTGCTATAAGGATTCTAATTCCAAGTGGAGTGCGATGTGTGATAAATATAAAAGGGGAACGTTCCTCTCTGTAGTTTAAAGCATAAGTTGCCTGCATAAAGAAAATAGTGTTTAGTCAATAGTGCTTTTAGTTATATGTCATGGTAAAAGTTTTAAAATGTGTAATCTTGCCATGTCACTCTTTCAGTTAGTAACTGGAAGTTTAGATTTTTTTTTAAACATTATTGGTCTCTACCCAAGAGATCGCAACTGTGTGAAGGATTATATAAATGAGTTGCACTGGGACAATTTGCATACTCTCAGTGCAGTACCCTTCTGGCTAGATTTGCATCAGTTACTAATTAATTAGGATTTCACTAAAACAGAAAAATCTACCAGAAGGACTCAATATATCATACATAGGGGTTATGTGGTTTATTAGATGTAGGTGTATAGTTGCACTGCCTTCAATGGTACGTCATACTCAATGAATCAATCTAATTTATTATTGCCTTCGCCAGTTCAAGTCTCCGTTATATCTACTGTACCAGCTTGTTCCTCCTTAGCCAGGAGGAGCACAATCTGTGAGATTAGTGGCTCACTGTCACATGGAGATTGCAAATCCTAGCATCACACTTAGATGCCTTAATGGGCTGGCAACATGAAACACACAATTTAGTGGGTGCCTTCTTCATCAATACTTTATTTGCACTAGTGCCCATTAAACTTTAGTTGCACATTGATGCAACCCTGGCAGGGGAGGACTTTGAGTCTGAATCAAACAGCAAGGGTTGTTTGAAAATAGCCACTAGGAGCTGATTAATGAACTAACAGGCGCGACTGAGAGAAACCTGTTGCACTGCAATCAATTATAATTCATGCTTATAATAGCCTCAGGTACTCAAATTTCCATGGCAACATGCAGTTTTGAAATGGGTTGGTTTGACATTTTTATAATGCAATGTTGGAACATTTATGCAATTAAATAATTGTAATTTGTGCAATTAACGGCACCTGGAACCAGGGACAATCTGACCAAAAGCATGCCTGCAAACATGTATGGGATGCCTCATTTAACCATGTTATGCATCCTCTCATCCTCTTCCGCTGTGAAATACAATATATACGTACTCATGTAAAAGTTGAGAATGATCCAAACGATTTTGTGAAACTTGAAAGAGGGTTCAGACAAGAGTATGTTTTCTCCCCAGATTTATTCAGTTTGTATACTGAAAATATTCTTAGAGAGATTGAAGATCTTCCTGGATTATTAGTTGGAGGTTGCAACTTTAATAATATAAGATATGCCGATGACACTTCTTATTGCCAACTCTGAAGAGAAACTGCAAAGAAATTGTGTATTGAGTAGTGAGTAAAAGTGAGAAGAAAGGGCTGAGCATAAATTGTAAGAAAAAAAATGTCAAGTAGTGTAGAATGTAAGATCACAGTGAAGAATGAAAAGGTCACACAGATGGACAAATTTTGTTATCTAGGAAGTATGTTAACATTGGACGGAAAGTGCAACCAAGAAATAAGATGGAGGATTAGAATCGCCAAAGATGCATTTCAAGAAATTAAAAAGGTTATGATTAATGCAAAATTAGTCACGTAAACAAAGCTGAGAATCCTGGAATGCTACACACACCAATTTTGAGATAAAGGAACGAGTGTTGGACATTCAGTGAAGCAATGCAGAGAAGAATTGAAGCTGCAGAGTTGTGGCTTTTGAAGCGGATAATGAAGATATCTTGGGCAAGTCACACAACTAATGAAGAGGTGTTTGTAAAATCTGAGAACTCTGCTGACCAAGATCAGGAACAGTCAGTTAAAGTTTCTTGGGCACACAATAAGAAATCATGATTTAGAAAGTCTGATGCTGATGGGAAAGATTGACGGTAAAAGAGATCGGGGCAGACAAAGAATTATGTTTTTAAAGAACCTCACAAGTTGGATGAATGTACCACCAATGAAGATGATCCACACCTCTAGAGGAAGATTAATGAGGAGGTCCATGGTCACCAATGCCCTCTTAGGGCATGGACCCTGAAGATAAAGTGACAGAGATGACAATATGGCATTGGAGGTTGTCATATTTAGGTATCACTAAGCTATTTACAAATGTTAGTTTGTGATCTCACTGTGTGGTCAATGTGTGAAGTCTGTTTTAACACTAGCAGGCCAATCTACTTGTGATAGACTCAATGATTTGAAATAAATATCTTTATTTGGTATGATAAAAGTACATTAGGCCATGCATTACCCATCAGAATGTAGGTAGTCTTATTAATTATACAATAATTACATTTAATAGCTTCAAAAATGTAGTGGCATCAATCTATCCTTTGATATTAAGCAAACACAAATATTGCCCACTGATGTGACTTGTGTGTGAGTGATATCAATCTGTAATTTCATCGGCTGATCAAACAGATATTGAACTCTTTAAAAAGAACTTTTTAAAAGCAAGAAATTTAAGATGGCTGCCCCATGATACCTGACGTCTGGTATTGCAAGTTGACTAGTTTCTGGAAAGTTCCAATGTGAATTACAATTCAGACATGCCATGACATCCTTCTATGGAATTTCACACCCGCTGATGTCAAGAACTACTTCAAAAAAATTACTGAAACTGCACTGGACCTCACATTTCCACATCTATAAGGCTACCTCTAGAGCAGAGACAGAAAGTCTACTAGGACAATAGTTGCATGGAAAGGTGTTCTGCCTATTTCAAGATGGATAATGGATAGTCATGTATTAATGGCTGAGATATTACAGAATTAATCACCCTGGCCATGAAACATGGTCTGTTCAGACATCAGGGAAGCAAAAACCTTCTGAAATCATTATGGGGTGAGGGGGTCATGTGACTGGAATAACTACGTTTGAAATCTCTTTTGAATACTGCAAGCAAGCTGCTAAAGCAGTAGTCTAGAAGAACCTGCCAGCGGGGCAGCAATATTCTCCCCTTCCCTTAAACCAAGGCCCTATCTTTATTAAAGATAAAAATCTAGCACAGAGATAGAGAATTATCTTATTGAAAGGAACCTCAGGTTCAAAAATCATTGACTTTTTTGGAAAAGACAGATTAGGTTTTAAAAATAAATGGTCTCCAACAATTGCAATTTTACATGAGCTTCCACTCCGCTTCTGAAACTTCAAAATCACCATGAAAAATTTCTGCCGCAGCCACAGATACCGGAAAATGATTCATAAACAATGAACTCTCAATTTTATTTTACCTTTTAGCGTTGAATTTTAATTTGGCTAAGGAAGTAACTTGCATAACTTGTAAATTTTGCAGGCTTGTGTGTCTGTGTGTGTGTGCATGTGGGTAGTGAAGGTTGAGATGTGGGTTTACCTTTTAAATATTTTTTATAACTTTACCTGGTTGGATTTTAGTTTAATAAAAAATTTACTCCTTGTTTTTATATCTAAGAATGCCTGCCCCAATAGTTTCTTTGCAATTAGCATGTAAATGGTTATGCACAGAGATTGAGTAAATACCTTTATCCTTCAAAATTCACAAAAATCCCTGTTACAGTCAACTAGGGGGGTCAATTTTACCCCTTCTCATGTGGTCGTAACAATATGCAGAATGGAAAATAGGATAATTTCCAGGTTGTTCCCCACAGCAATTAGGAATTGCTAGTAAAATCACATTCTCAGGAATTACACAAGTCAAAGCCATGTGTTCCTACAATTTATTAGTGGATCATTAACCATGGAAAAAGAACTGGCACTCTCCCATTTATAATTAAAAGTGAAATTTGAAACCATGTTCTCTGCAAACGTTTATATACATGAACAAGATGCTTAGAAATACTTCCCTGTATAGATACCATGAGCTGGATATGAACAGTTGGAATCCCTTGCAAGCCATTTTGCAATGCTCTATTGAACGGGTGAAACTCTGAGTCATCCTTTATAGATTAATTTCTATATTTTTTTTTGATTTTATCTCCTTCCTTAATATTTCGTCCCCTCCGCAGCTGACACATGGTGTACAGTTCCACATGTGCTGGCTGACTTTCAGTGTTCCACATCCAAGTAGCCATAGTTCAACATTGTGTCTGTCTGTGGGGGTGGAGACCTCACAGCTGAGCCTGATTCTGTCCTCAACCACATATGTGCATTTTTTGACAGCAGTCAATAGATTGCAATCAGGAGAGAGAGAATTTGGCTCTTTTTCCCATTTCCCTAGCCCAAATGCTCTCATGCCAATAGCAGCACTTTAGCTGTCAGTGGGTCCAGCTGTACAGTTCCGTTCCTTACTGTTATCTGTACTTAGCAACCAAACACTAACACAAGAGAGAGAGAAAGACTTGGGCCTGAATCTTCTGGTCGGCATGTGGGGGCGGGGCCCATTCACTGACGTGTAAAATGATGCGCGGGGATGTTGGGGTGTGCGTCCTGACATCAGTGCGTGTCATTCTGATCTTCAGTTTGGCAGATGCGCACTGGAGTCGGCTGCACGCCTGCCGAACTTTCAAAAGCCTATCAAGGCCATTTAAATAGCAATTGAAATAATTAACAGAGCTGCCCGTCCAACCTTAATGTTAAGGGGCAGGCGAAGAGCCCAGGTGGCACTTTTCATGGAACCTCATCCACAGGTTCCAGCTCATGTGACACATGAGGGGACATGTTTGAATAATTTTTTAAATTCTTTTTTTCAAGTTTTCTAAATCAAATTAATCTCCCTGAGGCAGCTCCGTGCATCCGGGAGATTTCTGCGCTGTTTCGCACGCATGCGCGAAAGTGCGCAGGTCCCGACTCCCCCTTCTCCTCCCGCCTGCTTAGGTAGTGCCAAGCGCTTCTGGGTGCGGAACACGCTAGGTGGGCCTTAATTGACCCACCCACGCAAAATGGCGTCGCGCAGCTGATCGCGGGCAGCAATCGACTATGCACCCGCCCGCTTCTGAACCGTTTGCCCGACGGGGAGAAAATTCTCCCCTTGGATTTGTATAGTGCTTTCTGTAATCTATGGATATCCTAAAACTCTTTATAGCCAATATCTTTTTATTTCTAATGGGCTGTTGTAAAGAACATATCTTTTAATTTTCTGTTGGACTGTGGGTTAGAATTACAATGGCTGCACTTTAAAGGACATGTCCACTGGAACAGGATGAGAGGTATATACAATGTTGCAGTCCTGGAACAGAGTGTGCCATGAAAAACAGGATGGTGCTGGAAATGAGTCCTGGACCAAGGGAGCTGCCTGACAACATCATTTTAATTGGCTCCTGACCAGGTGACCAGGGTTTTGTGTGGTAGCAATGCAGTAGAAAGCTCCTGGCCTGCAAAGAGAAAACATGTAAAATCTCTTTTCCTCATATCTCTATAACCTGCTCACTCTCTCTGAAGAAACCCCTGTAAAAAGAAAAGGGGGAATCCACTTTTCGACACATTGAAAAGTAAGTTCTCAACCAGTGAACTAAATACTGAAAGTGCTGGAAGACCACCTCATGTCATCAACAAGAACTGCAAGGAATTTGGGAAGACATCGATCAAAATCAACCCATCGAATCCTGTACTCTGATTGGTGCTATTGAATTGTTTTATCCCACCCTTAAAATCCATGTTTTGTGTGTCTTATGTGTCATATGTGTGTGTGTATAGGGATTTAAGAAGAGGGTAGAGTTTAAGTTATATTGTTAGAAGTTAGTAGTTCATATTTCCTTCTTTTGCCACTAGTTAAAGACAATTTGTTCAATAAACAGTTATTTATTTATTAAGTTTACAAACCTGGTGCTCGTATTCTGGTAACCTAAATTAAACAGTTAGGTAGAATTGGGGCAATCTGGTGGATTGGTTAAACTTTTCACATTTGGCACTGTTCAGGGAGCAGTGGGGCTTGATATTGCAGTGCACTATCCCCAGTGAGTCATGACAACGTTTGGGGAATCAGGTCTGGGATATTTTGGAACAAAAAACAATGATGATTTGAGTGTAGATTTAGTAAGTAATAAAAGTTAAAGAGGAACACCAGGTTTGTACTGTCAAAATAAGACGGCACTGGAAACTGCTAAAGCTTTCCTGCAAGTGGAAGAAATGTCCCTGACGATTTTACAAGGGATCCAAAAAGCCAGGTTAATCAAATTGGAAAGTAAATTAGAGGATTGCCTGCAAAAGCTAGGAAGGCAGAGATAATCGGACAGATAGCACAGCATTTAAAACTGGAAGGAAAACCTGAGTGACGGAGTTCTCCAAGGGGTAGTTCATTGGAATGGGCTCAAATCCAGTTGAAAATGAAAAAAAAAAATGGAACCAGAGGCAGCAGAAAAGAAAGAGCATTCCAAAGGGAACAGGCAGAAAGGCAGGAGAGAGAAAGAAAACAAGAAAGGGAATTAGAAATGGTGAGATTAGAAAAGGAGAAAAGAGAAAAAGCGAGAGACAGAGAATTCCAGTTTAGAATGCTGGCAGATAAAAAAGAGATAGCAGTAGGTGAGGCAGGACTTAGTTCCAGATCACAATCAAGTGGGGAGACGTTTAAATTTGTGCAGGCTGTTCTTAAGTTTGAGGAAAGGGATGTCGAAGCATTCTTTACTTCATTTGAGAAGAGAGCTAAACAGATGAAATGACCGAAGGAAAACTGGACATTGCCCATGCAGGGCAAATTGACAGGTAAAGCACAGGAAATTTATGCTTCACTGTCAGAGGAAGATTGTAGGGATTATGATGTGGTGAAAAAAGGCCATCTTGAGTGCATATGAGTTGGTCCCTGAAGCATACAGACGAAAGTTTCGAAATTTAAGGAAACAGCCTGGGCCAACTTGCATTGAATTTGAAAGGATTAAGGAAAGTAGTTTTGACAGGTGGATATGATCACTAGGAGTTGAAACTACCTATAAAGTTCTCAGAGAAACCATACTCTTGGAAGAATTTAAACCCCCCCTACTTTCTGTAATAAGAACCCATGTTGAAGACCAAAGGGTTGCAATTGCTGGACCGGCAGCAATAACACCTGACGATTATGAGCTGACCCATAAAATTAAACCTTCTTTCCATCACCCCCATAAATGGGAGAGTGAAAGGAAGGCAAGTAGCCAGGGTAAAGAATGGATAGCTGGGAATACCTTGAGATCTCCTGCCAAGATCAGGAAGGCAGGCACTGAGGATGGAGGTGAAACTCAAAGGCCTAAGTGTTTCCATTGTAGTAAAGTGGGACACATCTGTTCAGAATGCTGGAAGTTGCGAGGGAAGCCCATGGGACTTTTTGGAGTTTGTAAGAGTGAGTCCGAAAAGGGAACTCAAAAAGAAAATGCCATGGATCAAATTGTAGCTTTAACTACAAACAGGGGTTAGGAGGAAAACACAGCTATGCATGCAGGTGAAGAGAATAACGTAGATGAGCGATATAAAGGGTTTTTGTCTAAAGGAAAGATAATTCCATTTTCATCAATAGATGCAGCTAAACCCATAACTATATTAAGGGACACAGGAGCTACTCAAACTCTCTTGCTGGAGAAGGACTTAGTTTTCCCTCCAGAGTGTTCAATGAAAGCTAAAGTATTGGTAAACGTGATAAGTGGAGAGTATATCCCAGTTCCATTGTACAAGGTGCATTTGGAGTGTGATGTGTTGTCTGGATCAGTGGTTGTAGGAGTGCTTAAGAAATTGCCTGTGGATGGAATTGATTTACTACTGGGTGATGATTTGGCAGGAGTGAAGGTTATAGCTTTGCCCATAATTACAGAAAGTCTGAGAGAGGCTAAAGAGACAGAGCAGTTACAAGAACAAGTTCCTGGTATTTTACCATCGTATGTGGTGACCAGAGCAATGGCTGAACAAAGTCCATCACCAGAGGTCAAAGTAATACCATGAGCAGATGTTAGAGTAGCCAAAACCTTCTTTAAGGATGAGAATAATTCAAAGGAAGTGTTTGGCATGTCTTCATTAATTGGGGGTCAAGGTGGAATTTTTCGAGACCACTAGCAACGGGCGTGGTAGGTGGTGTGCGCAGAAAATATGGCGTGACCTGCTTCACGACATCGTGAAGGCAGGTTGCAATCATTCGCTCAGCCCACCAATGGCGGGCTGTGTTTCTCTCCATCAGTCGGTGGGGAGCTAATTGTAATATATCAGCACATAATTAAAAGGCCATTCCGCCAGGCACTTGGAACCCCACCGTATCGTCCGTCCACGTGGGCGGGAAAGCACACTGACGTGTTTCACAACAGCGCACAGGCGACGTGCACTTGGCGGCCTTCACTTTGGGGGAACTGAGGTGAGTGAGCAGCAGCGTTCTCCACAGCTCGCCCGTTTTTAACAGGCCTCGGGGCACCAGGGGGCGGGGGGGGCACTTGATACCTGGCCCCAGAGGCGATTGATGTGAGGGGTGGGGAGGTGTCCAGGAGCAATTGCTGGCCAGCCTCAGAGGCGACTGCTGCCTGACTCCATGAGCGGAAGGGGTAGCTGGAGTGAGATCGAGCTGCCCAGCGCCCCTCTTGCGTAAACACTGTTGGAGGCCAACTATGGCATCAGTGATGGAGTTAAGCCCACACAGCAGTGCAGGAGTGACGTCCTGGACTAAGGTCTCCATGGCAGCTGCCGTCCTGCCAGTGTTGACCTTGGTGCGTTGCAATGCTGGTGCTATCACCTCAGCTTGATGGACTCCTCCATTGTGCTTTGCAATCTGAGGAGTGCAGCGGACATCCCTACCTGATGTTCCCGAGCTTGCCTTTGCAGCTCCAACAACTATGGTATGACCGAGTGCAGAGGCTCGTCATCTGACTCGGACTCAGCAATGTTCTGGCCTCCAGCAGCCCTCCGAGTGCCGGGGACCTGGGAAGTCCCTGCCTCTGCCTGCTGTGGATCAGACAGTGCGATGTGCTCACCAGATTGTGATCCCGAGGCTATTCTAAAGCTAGGTCCCACCGAGGTCTGTGTCTCTGCACTGGTGGAGGGTGTGGGTGAGCGCTGTGACGTGACTTCAGGGAGGGTGCCTCCAGATTCCTCTTCAGAGGTTTCTTCGGGACTTGATTGGAGGCCCTGGGTCATGGACTCTGTTGGCTGTTTGGCAGATGTGCCTGTGAAAGCAAGGGGAGATAATTAGTGCATGGCAGTGGCCAGTGAAAGAGGACACATCACTCACAGCATGGCTGTCTGATGGATGTTGCACTGCTGGATCCTCACTTGGTAGAGCAGCGCTGACCTCACTGTCAGCACAAAACTGGTTCCAGATCCTCACCGGCCAGCTGGATGGCTCTGTTTTTGAATTCTGTCAGAACTTTGATCTCTGGCATCCCTCCACCTGTCTGCTACCTTTCCCTCCTGTTGTGAGCCAGTTTGTCCTGCATGGATAGAGATGGGGAGAATGTATCAGAATGCCTGCCGGGCCAGATGATAAGTATGCCTGGCCCGTGTGAGTGGTGAGTGGTCCCATGCACAGGATGAAGACAATGATGGTGTGTGTGAAAGAGCAAATGGTGATGCCCCTTGAACCGGCAGTGAGTGAGCGCCCTGTGGATGTGTGATGGGTTTGTGAGTGTGTGAGTTGCGTGTGATGAAAAGAGTGACTTACCATGGCAGAACGGAGGAGATCATTCATCCTTTTGCGGCACTGGGTGGCTGTCCTCTTCTGCAGGGCATTTGTGCTGACCACCGCTGCCACCGCCTCCTGAGTTGGGTTGGTGACATTGCTGTCCATCCTGCGGCCAGAACAGGGGTAGAGCACATCCCGGCGAGCCTCCACGGCATCCAACAGTTGCACAAGGGACCCGACATTGAAGCGGGAGGCTGCAGTCTTTCTTCCTTTGCTGGCCACGTCTCCCGGACAGCAGCGGTGAGCTGGTGGTGATGAATGCTTTGCTAGCAGCTGCCTCTTACAGATGGCGGCCGGTGTGATGCAACAGCAGGGTGATGGTGGGCGGACGAATGAGATCCCACCTGCCATTGAAATGTTTCGCAGGACTGAAAAAATAATGAGGCGGGCTCGGGACGATACAGCGTGAAAATCCGCCATTTTCATCGGCGGGTAGGACTCCATTTTAGCCACCCACTACCTCACTTAGTGTAATTCTGGGAAAATTCCGCTCTCAGAAAGCAGATTCAGAGTTAAACAGGTTAGCACAGTCAGCTTGCACTGAATCTGAGGCTGGAGGAGTTGTGAAGTGCTATTACATTAAAAACAGAGTTCTGATGAGGGAGTGGAGACACCCTCACAGACCTGCAGATGAGGAATGGGCGGTTCTTCATCAGATAGTGGTACCGCCCAAATATCGTAAGGAGGTATTATGAGTAGCACATGGAATCCCCATGGCAGGACATGTAGGAATACAGAAAACCCAAGCATCGATAAGCAGGAATTTTACCTGGCCAAGACTTCATAAGGACGTAGTGCAATTTTGTAGAACGTGTCTTACATGTCAGATAGTAGGTAAACCTCAACATGTAATCAAACCAGCACCTTTAATTTTTGAAGAACTATTCAGTCAGGTATTAGTAGATAGTGTAGAACCATTACTCAAAATGAAAGCAGGACATCAGTGTATCCTTACAATTATGGATATGACAAGCCAGTTTCCAGGAGCTATTCCTTTAAGGATAAATGCAGCTAAGATGGTAGTTGAAAAGTTAACTCAGTTTTTCACTCATATGGCCTACCAATTGAAATACAATCTGACCAAGGTTCTAACTTGATGTCTAAGATTTTCCTAGACATAATCAGCAATTTGGTTATCAAACAACTAAAGCTTACCGCCTATCACCCACAGACGCAAGGAGCTATAGAGAGGTATCATCAGATTCTCAAAACCATGATTAAGACCTATTACCATGAATACCCAAAGGATTGGGATAAAGGATTAGGTTTCTTACTATTTGCTACCAGAGATTCTCCGAATGAATCCACTGGATTTAGTCCATTCGAATTGATCTATGGCCATGAAATGAGAGGTTCATTAAAAGTGATTAAGGAAAAGTTCCTAAAGCAGAAAGACAAATCCTCCGCATTGGATTATGTGTCCATGTTTCTAAAAAGACTCACAGGAGCATGTAAAATAGCACAAAAGCATTAAAAAATTTCCCAAGCCAAAATGAAAGAATGGGCAGACAAACATGCTACAACTAGAACATTCCAAGCAGGAATGAAGTATTGGTAATATTACATTTGCAGGGTGAACCCCTGAAAGCAAAACTCAGTGGCCCCTTCAAGATAGTTAGGAGAGTTAGCAAAGTGGCTTATCTGATAGGTACTCCTGAGTGTAGGAAGAAGAAATGGTTATGTCACATAAACATGTTGAAGCAATATCACCGCCGAGAAGATGATAACACAGAGCAAGTGTGCCAGGTTGGTAGGAGTAGTGGAGGATGACAGAGCCAATAAGGGCAAGGTAGAAGGAGAAGCAGACAATGCCCAAAGCGAACCTCCTACAATTCGACTAGCCAATACGACAATACTGGGACAGTTAGACATTGTGTTCTCGTATTTAGAGGAAGGACCATGGGAAGATCTAATAAGGTTACTTAGGAAGTATAAGGGAATTTGTAAGGATACACCTGGATGTACTACGTAGGAGACTCAGTGCCGATAAAACATCATTATCAGTTGAGACCTGAAAAACAAGCTCAGTTAGAAACAGAGATCCAATATATGCTGGACAATCAATTGATTGAGCCTAGCCAACGTGGCTGGAGTTTACTGGTAGCATTGGTTCCTAAGCCGGATGGATCCATTAGATTTTGTATGGGCTACAGGAAATTGAATGTAGTAACGAGGACAGATTCATACCCAATTCCTCGGTTAGAAGATTGCATCGATAGGGTTGGCAGCGCTTCATTTCTTTCTAAAACTGATCTATTGAAGGGGTACTGGCAAGTGCCATTAACATCAAGGGCTCAAGAAATATCTGCCTTTGTTACACCAAGTGGGTTGTATCAATGTCTAGTCACGTCGTTTGGGTTTAAAAATGCTCTAGCTACAGTTCAGAGACTTATGAATCAAGTCATAGCTGAAGTACCTAACTGTGGTTTATTTAGATATCATTGTAATATATAGTAACACATGGGAAGAACATATAAAGCAATTAGAGGACCCGTTTAAGCAATTGCAGTTGGCTGGATTAGTCATAAATATGGCCAAAAATGAATTTGCAAAAGCAAGGGTAACTTACTTAGGTCACATCACTGGACACGGACAAGTGTTGCCAAGAACAGCAAAAGTGAACGTTCTAATAAAATTTCCCATTCCTAAAACTAAAAGAGAAATCCTGAGATTTTTGGGAATGTATGGGTTTTATAGGGAGTTTGTGTCTAATTTCAGCACAATAGCTGTACCTCTCACCAATTTGTTAAGAAAACAGGCAAAAGTGGTATGGTCGTCAGATTTCCAAGCAGCCTTTGAAAAGCTGAAGGCAATCTTAATAAATGAACCAGTGTTGGCCGCCCTTGACTTTACCAAACCTTTTAAAATGGCAATTGATGCTAGCAACTTGGGGTAGGTCCAGTCCTATTACAAGATGATAAATTAGAGATAGAGAAGTCGGTGGGGCTCTTTTCCAAGAAACTAAATCAATATCAGAGGAAGTATTCTGCAGTAGAAAAAGACACTCTAGCATTGTTGTTGTCTCTTCAACACTTTGAAGTTTATGTCTGACATGATAACAAAGAAACACTAATCTACACTGACCATAATCCAGTGGCGTTCATTGAAAAGTTTAAAACTCAAAATGCAAAACTGTTTAGATGGAGTCTATTGTTTCAACCATTCAATGTAAAGATTTTTCACATTGCCGGTAAAGATAATGTGATCCCGGATGCATTGTCCCGGGTGTAAAATACTAAAATAATTAAAGGGATTAGAAATGCTGAAGATTATATAAGATTGTATAAGGGAGAGGAAGGATGAATGAAAGTAAGTCTCATGTTTTGTTGTCTATGTGTCACATACCTTGTGATGAAATGCATCTTTGAAATGGCGTTTCATCTCTTTTAAGGGTGGAGGTATGTAAGAAACGTATCTTTTTATTTCTGTTGGGCTGTTGTAAAGAACATATCTTTTAATTTTCCGTTGGACTATGGATTAGAATTACAATGGCTACAGTTTAAAGGACATGTCCACTGGAGCAGGATGAGAGATATATACAATGTTGCAGTCCTGGAACAGAGTGTGTCATGAAAGACAGAATGGTGCCGGAAATGAGTCCTGGACCAAGGAGCTGCCTGACAACAGCATTTTAATTCGCTCCTGACCAGGTGACCAGGGTTTTGTGTGGTAGCAATGCAACAGAAAGCTCCTGGCCTGCAAAAAGAAAACATGTAAAATCTCTTTTCCTCATATCTCTATAACCTGCTCACTCTCTCTGAGGAAACCCCTGTAAAAAGGAAAAGGGGAAAACCACTGTTAGAGACTTTGAAAAGCAAGTTCTCAACCAGTGAACTAAATACTGAAAGTGCTGGAAGACACCACGTGTCATCAACAAGAACTGAAAATAATTTGAAATTAAAACAACCCATCGAATCCTGTACTCTGATTGGTGCTATTGAACTGTTTTATCCCACCCTTAAAATCCATGTTTTGTGTGTCTTATGTATGTATGTATAGGGCTTTAAGAAGGGGGTAGGGTTTAAGTTATAGCTTCTTTGCCACTAGTTAAAGACAATTTGTTCAATAAACAGTTATTTAGCTATTAAGTTTACAAACCTGGTGCTTGTATTCTGTTAACCTGATTTAAACAGTTAGGTAGAATTGGGGCAATCTGGTGGATTGGTCAAACTTTTCACATTTGTCGCGGCTTGGGGAACAGTGGGGCTGATATTACAGCGCGCTATCCCCAGCGAGTCGTGACAATGCCACGGGGTGCTTTACATCATCTGAGAAGGCAGATGGGGCCTCACTTTAATGTCTTATCTGAAAGTTACCATCTGTGTTCCAATACCAATTCATACCTTCAAAGTGTTTTGATTTTCAAAAATATGTTATTCCACTGCTCACAACATTTTTTTAAACTTAACCGATAAAAATGATTAAAAATGATTCTCTTTTGCACAAAGCGACTTATTTCTATGGCATGGTAGTACTTTATTAAAGCTCCATGTCATATCTTTGTATTTCTGAGGCTGAACTGGTCTCAGCTGCCTTGTAATTTATTACAGCTGCCACTCCCTCAGATGTAAATCCCCATCACATATTTCACATTTTAATCAGGCAGCAAGCATTTTACATTCTAGAGGCTGACAATGCCTACGTTTTTTACACTGTAAATTGCCTTAGTATTCCAAGAATAAACATAACCAATAATAATTATCAGCCTTAATTGGTGATGCAAGATTTCCAAAGGTAGAAATAAAAGCAATCAGCACCTCTAAGTGATAAACACTAATATGTAGACAAAGTTGCCTCTTTATCCAATTATTCTTGTTCTATATCCACTGGAATATATATATATATATATATGAATTAATGTCAGTTTAAGAAAAGATTCCCATTTCCCAGCGATGGGTAGCAGTGGGGGGTGGGGGTTAGCAGGAGGGGATGGGGGTAGCATTGAGGGATGGGGAACAGCGTGTGGGGTGGGGGTTGCAGGTGGGGACGGGGGTAGCAGTGGGGGATGGGGTAGCAGTGAGGGATGGGGTATCAGTGGAGGATGGGGTATCAGTGGGGGATGGGAGTATCAGTGGGGGATGGGGTAGCAGTGGGGATGGGGTAGCAGTGGGGGGTGGCGGTAGCAGTGGGGGGTGGGTTCATGCTCAATGATTGAATAACTATTAGTTAAGGCATTGTATTCAGCAATAGGGTGATGGCTGGGAATGGATTTATTCCGTTTGATATGTTCACAACCTCAGATGGAGCATTGAGGTGGACATATCCCCACATAGAAGATAGCTGGACAGGAAATGGTGGGAAACAGGGGGTAGGGAAATAAGAAAAGAAAGAGGAGGTAAAAATTCTTAGAAAGAGTTAAGGAGGAAACAGTGCTTGAAATATTTAAGGTGATATATGTAATTCAACTGTAGGGTGAGCATGAAACTCATCTACTTACTATACACCCTGCCCTATTTTACCTTGTTGTCTCCCGGGCCCCATAAATAAAATCTGGGCATCTACCCTTCCTTCAGGGACCCTCCTCTAAGATTGTGACTCTCTTGCATTAACCTTGCTGCCAGTCAGGGTGGTCCAATTTTAACTAAAGTGGCTGACTTCACTTCACTGCTGTTATGCCTATCTGGCTGGTGTGCTTCATCAGTTAGCCACCCAAAAGTCAAAACAGTCCTGCAAGAATCAGAACAGATTTGTATATTTTTCATCATATCTGAAATCTGTTAGATTTCCAGTTAACATTGGATGTCAGAACCAGAAGGATAGCTATCAGATTTTACTGTGAGAAAATCAAATCAAATCTTGAGCCGTAAAGAGATTATAAAGAGGATTTGAATGAAGAAATAGTTTTAAACACAATTTCTCTGCATTGAACTGAGGAATTGCACGGTCCTGGTAATACTATCAGCAGCATTTTATAGATCCCTAAACAGTGGAAAGGAGATTGAAAATGACAGTTGTAAACAAATGCAACAAGCACTAAAATAGATTTAAAAATGGCTTTAACTCTCCAAAAGTAGGCTGGGATAGGGCAAATGTTTCTGGTGAAAAGGGGAAGGATCTTTTCAGTGCATCCAGGTTTGTTTTTTCATTCAGTACATTGCTACATCAACAATGAAGGAAGAAAAAGAGTGATGGAATTGAGGAGAAAAGACATCATTCCACAAATAAGATATAGAACAAATAGGCTATGACACAGCCCAATCCCCTACTCTATAAAATGCATGAATAGTATATAAATGATTGTGAATTTAATGAACCTGACAACATATGATCTGTGGACTTTAATACAAAATGTGGAGTGCAGTAGAACTCTCATTTCAATTTTGTAATTTATTGTAGTCATTTGTATGTTGAAATAATCATAATTATGCAATCCTTTTATTATTCATGCCTTAATCTTATTTTAATGATTGTCTGTAATTTTGTCATGAATTATGATTATTTTTTTTATTTGTATCGTCATGACAAGTCACACCGACCACCATGAAGATTTTTCACTAAACTTGTTATCTATCAGTTATCAAAGAACTACATGACTTGGTTCAGAAGAATGAAGTGGGACAATTAGGCAACTTAAACGTAGGAGGATATTCGAGAAACTGTAACCTAGCACAAAAAATAGGATCACTGTAAGGATAAAAAAAAACTAGAAAAGTTGAGGTTAAGATTTCTCATTTTGAAAAGAGAAACAAATTGTAGCTCGATAGAATAAGGGAAAGCGCCACATAGACTGGCAATAAAGATGTATTTAGATAAGAAATGGAAAGTAAACAAATCAACTATATTCCTGCAAGGAAAAAAATAAAATATTGAGATCATTGCTTCCATGGACGGATAGGAACAGTGTATTCAAATTTGGAACAAAAAATCATTTAATGCTAATTTGGCAAATAATGGAAATGGGAACAAAGATAAATGTAAAGAATTTATAGGAAAGCTATAGGAAAAGAGATTAGAAAAGCTAACCAAAAACCAAGGCAATTAAGAAAACTTTTTATAGGCATTGAAATTGAAAATGGGAGGCTCCTTTGAGCAACTGAAGAGGAAAGCGCAAGACTGTGAGGCATGCAGAAATGAGCAGAGGATCTGCCCTTAGGCAGATCGCTTTACACATTAACAGGCATGTCAGTAATGAGAGGACCGGTGGATGTTAGGAAAACATTGCACTAGTCGAAGAAGAGCAGGGAATCCTGACCAACGTTTATCCCTCAACCCATTCCACCAAAAGGAAAAATAGATTATCTGATCACATATCCCATTTTTATTTGTGGGTTCTTGCTGTGCACAAATTAGGTATTATGTTTCAATAGTCACCTTACTTCAAAATGACTCATTAGCTGCAAAATACTTTGTGATGTCCAGAGTTTATGAAATGTGGTTTATTAATGCAACGTATTTATTTATTTAGAAACCTAGAACATAGGTAACGTTGATTTTGTACTAGCCGACAGGTCTCAGTTTTAGGATTATGTGAATTTTATGGCACCCCTTTACAGAAAGGATATAAAAGAACAGGAAACTTGTAGATTTTCTGGAATGTTTACAGGGGTGATGGACTACACATTTGAAGAGAACCTTGGAAAGTTGAACGTTTTCTCAGTGGACCTGTGGTAGTTAAGTGGTGTCTTCAAGGTTATGAGGGAATTTGATGGGGTAAACAATGTTAAATTGTTCCCAATGGTCAGAGATGGTACTGAGAGGCAGATTTTGGCCTGGGCCAGTTTACAAACCATATTCAGTGAAAACCTCAATGCCTACCTTATCAGCAGCAGCCCTCGGGTAAGTACCAGGATGGCAGATTGGGGTACCCTACATGGGGGGAAGTGCCACAAGGCTCTTATGGGCCTGAAAATTTACATCTGAGGATCCTAAAGGATGCTGGGGAATAGGAAAGAAACAATAGCGGCTTTGACTATAATTTTGATTTAACTATAATTTTCCTCCTGGGTTCATAGGGTGGATGTTTTAACAAATTTTTGTATAACTTATGCAGAGTTGGTGGCCATTGGGAGCCACGAAGCAGAGCAGGCCTGATGCCTTATCACTGATTAATTTAATGATTGGATTCTTTAACTGGTACTAGGCCCCTAATTTATATATTTGAGGAGCTTAGTACCTGTTTTGGGCTCTTTTTCTGCCTTCACCAGCCTGACAGGCTCACAATTCCGGCATTGGATGTTCAGTGCCTGTTTTATGCCTTCAAAAAAGAGTGGTGTCATTGAATTTCTAGGCCATAGGCTCTTGTGGAGAAAACATTTTACAGAACAGAGTCAATTGTAAGTTGAATGAAAACATTTGACTAAAATAAGACGGCCTTAGGGAGGCTTTGGAAAGGCCAGAGATCTTTGCGCACCATTTAGACTACAGAACTTACTAACAATCGTATCCCAAGACTTGTCAGATGCATTAAATACCAAAATTCTTTTCAAGTCTGCTCGACATGTGGTTTTCATCAACTCACAGCACAAGAATCATACTCCTGAAAACAGTCGACAGTGAAACTTGGAAATGGAAAGTGATAGTAAATAAAACAAGTAGAGGTCATTTTTTTTCTCTTTCATACTTTTAGTGAAGGAGTAGACACTGATAATTGTATAGTAAACAGGTCGTTTGTCAATTTGTGCAGTGACCTGAGGGTCCTTCTAAAAATTAGTAAAATGTCTGTTTTTGCTTATTTTAACCTGATAAATGTAATTAATGATGAGTACCTGCAGCATTCTGCAAATACAATGAAAACAAAGTATTTTTACTTAAGGTTAGAATATAGCGAATTTAATGAAGGAGAAAATCTTAAAGCATTGCTACAACAATTTGAAAAAAAAATAGTGTAGAACATTGGTCCAGTGAGCATGGGCTTAGGGACCATTGACAAGTATGTCACTGTGTGTATGTTACTGTGGGTATATCACTGCAGGTATATCACTGCAGGTATATCACTGTGGGTATATCATTGTGGGTGTGTCACTGCGCTTAATCACTGTGGGTATATCACAGTGGGTATGTCACTAGGATATGTCACTGTGGGTACGTTATTGTGGGTATGTCACTGTGGGCATGGCACTGTGGGTGTATCACAGTGGGCATGTCACTATGGGTATATCACTGAGGGTATATCAATGGGTATCCCACTGTGGATATGTCACTGGGATATGTCACTGTGGGTTTGTTAATGTGGACATGTCACTGTGGGTATGTTACTGTGGGTGTGTCACTGTGGGTATATCACTGAGGGCATATCACTCCAGGTATGCCACTGTGGATATTTCACTGTGGGTATGTCACTAGGATATGTCACTGTGGGTATGTCACTGCGCTTAATCACCGCGGGTATATCACAGTGGGTATGTCACTAGGATATGTCAGTGTGGGTATGTCACTGCTGGTATATCACTATGGGTATATCACTGCAGGTATGTCACTGTGGATATGTCATTAGGATATGTCACTGCGGGTATATGATTGTGAATATGTCACTAGGGTATGTTACGGTGGATAAGTCACTATGGGTACGTCACTGCGGGTGTATCACTGTGGGTATATCACTGCTGGTATATCACTATGGGTATGTCACTGTGGGTATGTTACTGAGATATGTCACTGTGGGTATGTCACTAGGATATGGCACTGTGGGTACGTTACTGTGGGTATGTCACTGTGGGCATGGTACTGTGGGTGTCACTGTGGGTATGTCACCATGGATATATCACTGAGGGTATATCAATGGGTATGCCACTGTGGATATGTCACTGGGATATGTCACTGTGGGTTTGTTAAAGTGGGCATGTAACTTTGGGTATGTTACTGTGGGTGTGTCACTGTGGGTATATCACTGCGGGCATATCACTGCAGGTATGCCACTGCGGATATGTCACTGTGGGTATGTCACTAGGATATGTCACTGTGGGTATGTCACTGCAAGTATATCACTGCAGGTATGTCACTGCAGGTATGCCACTGTTAGTATGTTACTCTGGGTATGTCACTGTTGGTATATCATAGTGGGTATGTCATTGCTGGTATGTTTATGTGGGTATGCTGCTGATGGTATGTCAATGTGGGTATGTCACCGATGGTATGTCACTGCAGGTATATCACTGTGGGTATATCACCGATGGTATGTCACTGCGGGTATGTCACTGTGGGTATGTCACCGATGGTATGTCACTGCGGGTATATCACTGTGGCTATGTCACTGTGGGTATGTCACTGTGGGTATGTCACTGTGGGTATGTCACTGTGGGTATGTCGCTGTGGGTGATTCACTATGGGTATGTCACTGCGGGTATGTCACTGTGGGTATGTCACCGATGGTATGTCACTGCGGGTATATCACTGTGGGTATGTCACTGCGGGTATGTCACTGTGGGTATGTCACCGATGGTATGTCACTGCGGGTATATCACTGTGGGTATGTCACTGTGGATATGTCACTGTGGGTATGTCACTGTGGGTATGTCACTGTGGGTATGTCGCTGTGGGTGATTCACTATGGGTATGTCACTGCGGGTATGTCACTGTGGGTATGTCACCGATGGTATGTCACTGCGGGTATATCACTGTGGGTATGTCACTGTGGGTATGTCACTGCGGGTATATCACTGTGGGTATGTCACTGCGCGTATGTCGCTGTGGGTGATTCACTATGGGTATGTCACTGTGGGTATGTCACTGCTGGTATGTCACTGTGGGTATATCATTGTGGGTATGTCTGTGCAATAAGGAGAATAAAAAGCCTAAGAACACAATAGAACATAGCAGGTGTATGACTCCCAGTGGTGTTTCATAAAAGCAATCAAAATTAAATGCAATATTCAAGTCAAGCACGATCAAAAGCAGTATAGGATATCTGGACCCATGTAGGGGTTCAGGGAAATGGAGAAGAGGTGTAAAGGGATAAGGGAAAGTAGATGGGGAAGGCGGTCAATGAGGAGAGAGGAGGATGAAAAAAATAGGAGTTCAACATGTTGGGGAAGTGGTGGAGGAATGGAGAGAATTGGAGGGGTGGGAGAAAAAGAGCAAAGGCAGGAGAACTATCAGAACAAAAGGTGGTGTCAGCCCAACAAATTCTCACGAGGTGTTGGGGAGAACCCCGGCCCCCCCACCAGGTCTAGATCTCAGCAGGGTGGGAGAGGGGTCAGGTGCAGTTTAGGGACCACATTGTAGGTCAATGTTGTGATGCTTGCTCAGTCGAGCAGAGTGATAGCATGCAGTGTCAAATTTAGTGATCAATTGAGGAGGAGGGGTAGATTCACCTGTGGGGTAGCAACACTGGTCAGTGGAGATGGAGTATTGAGCATTGGGTCAACATAGAAAATCAGCTGTCGGGTGGAGAGTGGGGAGATTTCCATTGACCCAAATTCTGATCCTTGGTCATTGGAGCAATGGAGAGACTTAGACCAAATATTGTTCAGTGGGAAGAGGGGCTGTGTCAGACAGAATGTCTTTCTGAAAGTTCTTTGCGTTGCTCCTCAGGCACCTATTCTTAACTAAGACACTTGTGGCAAGCGCAGTTCCAATCAATTGGTTCTGAAGGATCACATACAGAATGACTGATGACTTGTCCCTTATGCCTCTGTCATTTGTAATGCTCCTGAGGGATGCTGTCATTACCAGTGTTGAACTTTTCCATTTTCAGCCATTTGTCTTTAGTTACAAGAAGAAAGAAGTTGTGCTGCAAATGGCAAGATGACCAAGCATATAAGGACATAATGAAAACCCACAAACTATGAAAGAGTTTGAAACTATGAAACACAAATTGGAGACTCCTCAATTCCACATTGTGAAACATCCCAGTTGAATGCGTTGCTTTGTGGTCTGTGGGAGATTGTCAATTGGCAGGAACCTTGGTGATGGCATTAGTCATAATGGAGCACAAAGGACCATGTGAAGGTTGTGATCTTCCTATCTACCATCCTGGCAAAGATCCATATACAAACTTTATATATTTAGCAAATAATTTACAAACTTAATTGCATCTAGAAGCATAAATGGTTTCATTTACAAATTTAAAAAATCAATCTGATCTAAGATTGCAAGGATGGATAGATAGATAGATAGATAGAGGATAGCTCCTTCCCTTCCAGACTCACAGGGCAGAGGTTTATGGCTCTGTCTCGACAGGGTGCGGCCGTAAAATGCGTTCAGAAGTCCATTGACTTCAATGGGACTGGAAAATCCCGCTGAGGGGAGAGGCCATAAAATTCCACCCCATCATGCATCAGAGGGACCTGCCTCATTTGGCAATATAAACTGCGCATTGTCATCAACAAGTTGCCTCAGTACTGCAAGTTGTAACTATCTATCCAAATGTCCAATGATAAAATATCAATGGTGAATTACCTTTGCTTTGGGCACCCTAAATTGAGGCCATTTTATAAGAGAAGCATGAATGTTTATGACCATTCAGTGAACATTACTGGATGTTTATTAATGTTGCTTTTTCACAGATGAATGAATAAACTATTTGAAAATACTTTAGAATTGAATCTTAGTTAAAATGTCACCGTTTCAATTATGATCGCTGAAGCAGAGACTCAATGAAGGAAGCCCAATAAAAAGTTAAAATTAATAGTAAGTAAGAATTTGGATCAGTCACTTGAATTCCAAAAGTACTATTTCTCTATCAATCACAGAGCGTAGGATTAGCTTTGGAGGATAGATATGACCACAATCAACAGAGCTGTCATCCAGTCTGTGAGCAGGTATTATGGATTCCAGTGTGCAAATTGGATGATCTAAAAATGGAAGCTCAGACTGTTCAATTGCTTAACTTCTGAAGATAGTAACTTTTAAGTCTCAGGTTTGCATGTTACTTGGACTGGTTTTCTTTCACACTGCGAGCCGTTTCAGTTCTTGGTGGGCTCTAGTTGCCGACAGAGGCAAGCTGATGATCTAGCAAGGAGAGGAAGTGGGGAGAGAAAAGTCATGAGTCTAACCTATAACAGCTGACTGCAGAGCATCATTGACAGCAATAAAGGAGAATTCCATGGTTAAGACAGCCACACTTTTCCAGGTGGGACAGTACATTTGGTGGTGAGTGAAAAAAACGGGGAAAAATGCGAACTGGGCAGCCTTAACAACCAGAAGTATGCAATATCACATTCAGTTCAGCAAAAGTCTTGAAATCAAAGAATCACAACTGTTAGGTTAACAAAGCAACCTGGGGCTGTGCAAAGGCTCCTGCAGCCTACAACTTGGGACACCAAAGATGAATGAAAATATTGTACCAGCAATCATTTCTCAGTATGAGGCCAATATGAGGGTTAGGTATAGTGATCATTTTTTTTCCAGCTTATTTACATTTGGGACACATGGAAAACTTTTATGATCATTTGTGATGTTAATGTCTTCTAGGTCCCTTATTTGGCCATTGGGTTAGAGGAGCTGTACTGGTGTAGTTTCTTCTTCCACTCATCATTGGAGATAAAACTGATCATCTGTACCTCAATGCAGGTGTGACCCTGATGCTTTTGCGGTTTCCAAGGTACCTGACTCAGGTGGGAGCCTCATTAATATATTCGAATTGTGGCCCTATGACGTAGATGGCACCCAGATGGCATTTTAATGGGCTATCGAGTGCAGAGGCCCCAAAAGGTAAGTTTTAAATCATGTGGGCACCCAAGGAAAGACTGGGCCTCTGATGCCTTGGCTTCTTTGGAATTCTGTACCTGGAGGGCTGTGGATAGTCAGCTGTTGAGGACACTCAAGGCTTAGAGTGATCGATTCTTGGACTGTCATGGAATCAAGGAATTTGGAGGCCAGGCAAGAAAATGGAGTTGAGGTTGAAGATTAACCATGATCTTATTGAATGGTGGAGCAGATTTGAGGGGCATTAAGACCTACTCCTGCACCTATTTCTTATGTTTTTATGTTCTTATGTTCCTCCTTCCAGCTGTGAGAGCCCGCAGAGCCACACCCCTTGATTTAACAGACTGCATGCCGCGGCAGCCTGGTTTTAGCTTGCTGGCAGTTCGCCAGCTATTTCTTTACACTGTCACAGGCTGTCAGCTGGCTGACAGGTTGCAACAGAACCTAGCAGTTTATATTGGCCAATCTTCCCATGGGTAGACCATTAGAGACTCCCGCATGTTCTCCTGGCTTCCCGCCTAGGAGTTAAAATTCCCTCTCACTGGTGTTTGGAAGTAGGTCTCACCTGTCGGGTGCCCAAATTGGACAGACTCCAGAAGCAGAGAACCTAACAGTCTGATACTTTGAACAAAGATCTGGAAGGTTTTCATTTTATCATAGGGCCTCCCATCCCACAGTGCAAAGTGGGAAAATGGCAGAAAATACAATTAAGATTTTATCTGCTCTGAAGAAGAGTCATATGGATTCGGAACGTTAGCCCTTGTTTTTCTCTCCACAGGTGCTGTCAGGCCTGCTGAATTTTTCCAGCATTTTCTGTTTTTATTTAAGGTTTTATCGACCATTTTTCAAAGATGGCTCAGAAATGCTTAAAAACCAGGAAAAAGATACAAGTTGGTCACATTCGTTCTCAATCATTTTTAGGTTTATGGCCTCTTGTGCATTCCTGATTTCCTTTGCTCCACCGTTGTCCTGATGTTCTATAACCTTGTAAATAGTTAGCGTTGTAAATAAAGGTATTTTGACCAAAAGACCATTGCCTCCATCAAGATCTCTTCTAGAGGGAGAAACAAAGGAATCCCGAGACAAACCCACAATAACAGATGGTGGCAGCAGTGACTACACCCAAAAAGAAAAAGAAGCAAAAGGCAGGAGAAGCCTTTCCAGCTGCCTGAAGCTTTGGAATTCCCTCCCTAAACCTCTCCACCTCTCTAACTCTCTACTTCTCTCTCCTTTAAGTTGCTTTCTGAAACCTCCCTCTTCGAACAAGTATCTGTCCTAACATCTCTTTATGTGACTCTAATTTTCTATGATGTCGACTCTGTGAAATACCTTGGGGTGTTTTTACATTGTTAAAGGCACAATATAGACACATGTTTTAGTTGATGTTGTACAAAGCGGTTGGGACAAGAAATATAAAATGTGTGACTTAGCAAGTTTGCGCTTGTCTTTATGTTATTGGTGCTTAAATATATTTTACATATATATATTATATATATGTTAAATAAGGCCCTTCTGTAAAAGATTGAGAAAATTGAATACCTTAGTCTTTGTTAGTTTAAAAGCAAAATTTAAAACTGTACATAACATTTGTAGGAGAGCAGCTGTTAAACATGAACCATGTTGTGAGTGCAATGTGGAACCGGGCAAAAAGTTTAGTAATTGTGGTACTAACATTAACCGAAATATGTCAGAGGCTGGGTTAATCTTGTTTCGCTTGTTATACAAGCACATTGAAATAGCTATTACACACAATCTATTAGATTCAGAATTGGCTGATGTGAAAAGCTGATACATTTTCTTAGGAAGTGGCATAATGTAAATGAATTGCATGGTCATCACAAAAAATGTCCGGTCATGTGAATGGAGCAGTTCATGGCATCATACTGCTGAATGCTGATGGCAGATATTGTCCAGCCCTTAGGTCTTGTAGAAGCTGGCAAAGTGTCCAGATGCAGAAAACTCTCTCCTATTAAAGCTCCAAGCAGAGAAAGCCACTTTGATCATGGAATAGCCCAGCTTCCACTGGAGTGTGTGCTGTCATCACTCTCCAAATGAAGCAAAGGCTTCAATTTCAAAACAAAAGCAGAAATACCTGGAAAAACTCAGCAGGTCTGGCAGCATCGGCGGTTTGTTTTTTTCAAAGGCTTCAATTTGCCTGGTGCAGATTAGATGTGAATGTTACACTGGCTGTTGATGTATGAAATGTTTGTACAGGTTAATGCTCTTTATTATATGGAAGTTACAGCTCAGAAACAACCCACTCAACCAAACTGGTTTATGCAGGACACTTCTCCCACTCTACTTCATCTAACCCCATCAGCATATCCTTCTACTAATTTCTCTGTCATGTGCTTACCAAGCTTCCCTTTAAATGTGGCTATGCAACTTGCTTCAACTACCCCATGTGAATGAGTTCCACATTTAAACCACTCACTGGATAAAGAAGTTTCTTCTGAATTCCTTATTGGATTTATTAGTAACTATCTTATAGTTTAGGACTCTCCACAAGAAGAAATATCTTCTCTACATCTCCCCTATCAAACTTCTTCACAATTTTTAAAGACATCTATTTGATCACCCCTCAACCTTCTATTGAAGAGAAATAAAATTCAGGCTTGATTTGGAATATCTGAGAAACAGAAATTGGCATTTATGTACAAAGATGTTACCGTAACAGCCTATTAAGAGGTTATTATTTCCAGAAAGATGTATCTGCAGCTCGCAAATAAAGTGGGTCTGCAGATGTAGAGCAAAGGATTAACTCTAATAATAGCTACTGAGCATGTGCATAAGGAGCTAGGTCATAGTGATGTCACTCACTGAGAGAAGAGCAGTGAGAAGCTATGTCCTGATGCTCTATAACCTTGTAAATAGTTAGTGATGTAAATAAAGGTATTTTGAGCAAAAGAACATTGCCTCCAGCAAGATCACTTCTAGAGTAAGAAACCAAGGAATCCCTAGACAAACCTGCAATAACAGATGGTGGCAGCAGTGACTACACCCACAGAGAAACAGTAGAAAAAAGCAGGAAAAGCCTGAAGAGAAATACAGCAGTTCAGGGAGGCAGGTGAAGAACTTTGAGGCCAACCCTGCTACCACACCAAAGACGCAATACATGGGGGCAGCCCAGCGACTAGCAAGCCAAGCAGAGTGGGAAAAGGGAACCTTACCTCTCCCAGAATCGTTCCAAAACAAAGAGAATCCCAGACAGGTTGAGCAATGTTAAAATTGTTGCAGGCATTTCACCTAGTACAACAATGCTTCAGGTCTTGTGAGTAAAAACCAAGTAGCGCTTTGTTATGTGCTGTCAGGAGCATCGCGGATGATGTGCTGGTCAGGCCTGGTGGGTGGAGGTGGCAGGGCAGTGGGAATGGGTGGAAAGAAGAGACAGCCTCCTATGAGGGTGTGACTCAAACTTCCACCTCCGTAGCATTATTGTGATAGAAAGGACAAAATGTAATTGACATACTCAAAAATAGGGTTAAGCGATTGACTCATTCATCAATGAGTTGTACCATCTAGCTGACAATTGTGAGCATTAAAAGATGACCTAATCAAAGATAGAATAGGCGTAGGTGATTTAGATGAAAACTTCTCTGACTTTTTACAATCTCTGGAACTTTATGTAAAACTGTACAACTGGCCAAACAGGTCAAAGAGCAGAGACAGAATAGAGTCTTCATACAGGGTGCAAGGGAAATCCCACAAGAACAGCCCAATAAAGTCATTTGTGGGTAGTAAAACCTAAAGTATAGCAAGGCAGTAACCAGGGAAGCGCCATAAAAAGGTGGCAACCGCCATTTTCCACTATTCGTGCTGTGCCGGGAAAAAGATCCACAGGCGAAAAGAATGCCCTCCCAGATTGCTCAGTGCATGGGTGTGGCAAGATAAGCCATTTTAAAGCAGTCTGCTGTTCCAGGAACTCTATGTTTACAAGACAGAAGGAGAAATCTGTTAATGTAACCTTCTTTCAAGAAATTAAAGACCCTGACAGTCAGGAAATCATCCTCCTAGAAGATATAAAGGGAAATAAAATTTTTAATTCTTCTTTGGCCACGGGGGAGGTGACAGAGGACTAGAGAACAGCTAATGTGGTTCCGCTATTTAAGAAGTGTTGTGGAGATAACTAGAGGGAACTACAGGCCAGTGATTCTCACGTCAGTGGTGGGGAAACTATTGGAGAAAATTCTGAAGGAGAGAATCTATCTCCACTTGCAGAGGCAAGGTTTGATCAGGGATAGTCAGCATGGCTTTGTCAGAGGGAGGTCGTGCCTAACAAATTTGATTGAATTTTTTGAGGAGGTGACCAAGTGTGTAGATGAGGGTAGTGCAGTTGATATAGTTTATATGGATTTCAGCAAAGCCTTTGACAAGGTCCCACATGGGAGACTTATAAAGAAGGCAAATGTACAGGGTAATTTGATAAGGTGGATTCAAAATTGGCTTAGTTGTAGGAGACAGAGGGTGATGATGGAGGGATGCTTTAGTGACTGGAAGCCAGTGTCCAGTGGCGTACCACAGGGATCTGTGCTCAGTCCCCTATTATTTGTCATTTTTATAAGCAACATAGATGACTATGTGGGGGTAGGATTAGTAAGTTTGTGAATGACACAAAGATTGGCCGGGTGGTTAACAGTGAGGTTGAGTGTCTTGGGCTACAAGAAGATATAGACAGGATGGTCAAATAGGCAGATGGAATTTAACCCTGAAAAGTGTGAGGTGATACACTTTGGAAGGAGTAATTTGACAAGGAAGTATTCAATGAACGACATGATACTAGGAAGTTCTGAGGAACAAAGGGACCTTGGTGTGTGTGTGTCCATAGATCTCTGAAGGCGGAGGGGCATGTTAGTGGGGTGGTGAAAAAGGCATACGGGATACTTGCCTTCATCAATCGAGGCATATATTACAAAAGTAGGGAGGTCATGTTGGAGTTGTATAGAACCTTGGTGAGGCCACAGCTGGAGTACTCTGTGCAGTTCTGGTCACCACATTATAGGAAGGATGTGATTGCACTGGAGGGGGTGCAGAGGAGATTCACCAGGATGTTGCCTGGGATGAAACATTTAAGTTATGCAGAGAGATTGGGTAGACTTGGGTTGTTTTCGTTGGAGCAGAGAAGACTGAGGGGCGACCTGATCGCGGTGTACAAGATTATGAGGGGCATGGACAGGGTGGATAGGGAGCAGCTGTCTCCCTTAGTTGAAAGGTCAATCACAAGAGGACATAAGTTCAAGGTGAGAGGCAGGAGGTTTCGGGGGGATGTGAGGAAAAACTTTTTTACCCAGAGGGTGGTGAGGGTCTGGAATGCACTGCCTGACAGGGTGGTGGAGGCAGGTTGCCTCACATCCTTTAAAAAGTACCTGGATGAGCACTTGGCACGTCATAACATTCAAGGCTATGGGCCAAGTGCTGGTAAATGGGATTAGGTAGGTATGTCAGGTGTTTCTCATGTGTCGGTGCAGACTCGATGGGCTGAAGGGCCTCTTCTGCACTGTGTGATTCTGTGATCCTGTGAAAAGCCAATATTGGAATGCTGACATTGCAGTCAACGGACATCCTACAGGATTCAAATTAGATACAGGAGTTGGCGTCTAAGTTTTATCTGACAGATTTCCATTGCTGCAGCCTTCCTTTATTCAACTTCAAGATCCGGAAACAATCAAGCTAAATGTTCAAGGACAGCTTGAAGCAACATTAAAGTGCAATGATTGTAAAATCTCTGCAACATTATACATTATTCTGAATCAAGAATGCTCTTTGTTGAGCAGAAAAGCCCACTTAGCTTTGAAACTGATCCTGAAAGTCGGTGAATTCAACAAACAAGCACAAGATAATGATTTAGAAAGGAATTCCCCACGCTCTTCAGAGACTTGGCTAAATTGAAGACCATGTACCACATCATGCTCAAGGCAGATGCAAAACCCATTTGCCTATTTACATCTAGGAAGGTCCAACGTCCACTTCGAAAGAGAGTCAGGAGTGAGATTGAAGCAATGCTTCAACAAGGGGTTACTTCACCAGTCACTAAACCAACCAGATGGTCTCTGCTTTGGTCTCAGACCCAAAGCCAAATGGCTCCATCCGAATCTGGGTTGACCTGATGCACCTGAACAAGGTGGTGGAACGAGAAATACATCCTATTGCATTGTTAGATGAGAACTTAGCCAAACCTAGGAGGAGTACAATTTTCACCAAACTCGATGCCAAAAGCAGATTCTAACAGTTACCACTGGATCATTAGTCAAAACTCCTAACCACTTCCATTATGCTGTTTTGGAGGGGACTGTTTCAACTGTCTGTTGTTTGGCATCATGGCTGCCCGGAAAGTTTCCAAAAGATGATGTCCAACATACTGGAGGGCATGGAAGGCATCATATGCCACATGGACAATGATTGATCCATGGCTCAACGAAGGAAGACCATGAGAAATGGGTGAGAGAAGTCTCATGAATGCTGCAAGATGCTGGCTTGACACATAATGCCAAATGTGAGTTTTCTAGGCCCATGATAAAATTCCTAGGCCTCATCATACAGGCAACCAGAATCACTGCAGACCCACACAAAATGAAAGCTATAAAAGAATTCCTGCTGCCAAGAATATCACTGAACTACAAAGGTTTATGGGTATGGTCAACAAACTAGGTAAATTCCTACCACACTTAACACAGGTCAATGAACCTCTCTGGCACCTTTTGCAACAAGTCCAGGCTGGACTGAGCATCAGCAGCAGTCATTTGAACAAATCAAAATGATGGTAACATCCTCAGCGGTCCTAGCCCCCTTTGATCCTGAAATTCCAACAATTGTGGCAGTGGCATCAGCAACAGGATTGAGAGCAGTCCTATTCCAGGCCCTAAGTGATGGAACAAGGAGACCTGTTTAATATGTCTCAAGGTCCTTAACCAAGACTGAACAATATTATGTGGTCATAGAAAAAGAAGCCCTCGCAGTGACTTGGGCACGTGAGAAATTCTCTGTTTGCATTCTGGGACTACATTTAAGATTGAAACTGACCCTAAGCTACTGGTAACCTTGTTGAACACAAAAGAAATTGCAAAGATGCCACCCAGGATCCAGAGATTCAGATTGCGACTCATATGGTATGATGCTACCACAGAGTATGTACGGGGTAAATACCAGACTACGGCTGACACTCTGTCATGGATACCCACCATTTATCCCGTAAGAGAAGAAAAAACTTTCATTGAGGAAGTTGGAGCCTTCATAACCTTAACTACTCAATATTTACCAGCAATGGAGCAGAAATTGTAAGAATTTTGTGAGGCTCTAAAGCAAGATGAAGAGTGCATCCAGTTTGCACATATTGCCTTCACGGATGGCCACAGTACATTCCAAGCCACACCACCTTGAGGCAATACTTTGAACAACTTAGCTATATTAATATTGTAGACAACCTCTTGGTCTCCGATGAACGATTGGTGGTACCACAAGCTATTCGCCTGGAAGTCTTTCAAAAGATTCGCCAAGGATATGCTGGTATTACCAAATGTCGAGCAAGGGCACAACAGTCGGTATGGTGGGCAGGTATTTCACACTCTGTGTTGATCTCCAACTGACTCCAAGAGATGGTCTCCAACTGCCTGTCCTGCGCCATTCACAGAGAGGAAGAGCAGAAAAAGCCACATCTATCCTCCTCCTTCCCATCCAGGTCTTGGGAATGCCTTGTCATGGACTTATTTGAATTCAAAGGGAAAGTATTTCTCATAGACTATTATTCCTGTTGGATAGAGGTGCAAAAGATATATGACCTCATTTCTGAAGCTGTTATTACTTCCTTGAAGAGGATGTTCTCCACACATGGCATTCCGGACGTTTCCATCTCTGACAATGAGCCATAATTTGCAAACGAGTGTTTCCAATCCTTCACAGCATCATATGGATTTGTCCACATCATGAATTCGTCGAGGTACCATTGGTCTATAGGAGAGACTGAGAGGAGTATCTACTATAAAAGACCTACTAAGCATGAATGGCGACTTTGAGCTCGGTCTATTCAGTTACCGCTCTATACCGTTTCAGAATGGTTTCGCCCTTGCAAGCTTCAGATGGACCACAGGCAAAGAGCCCAGCTTCCTTTCCTTCCCCACACATTGATACCAAATGTTATGGTAGGAAACCATGATCGGGCTAGAAAAAGGGAAGAAACTTACAAAGCAAGTCAAGCCCATACTTTTAACCAAGAACACAGGGCTCACAAACTTCCACTCTCAAAAGGGGAGAGATGATATGGCTTAGAGACCAGCAGCAAGAAGGCACTGTAATAGAGAAGCTACAGCAACCGAGATCATATCTGGTCCAGATACAGTCAGGCATCATTCGAAGGAACAGAACTGCCCTGATTTCAATGGACAGAAAACCATTAGCAGGATGGGCTGCATACCCTGATCCTCAGGAGAACGTCACACCTACAGAACCACAAATGAGGGAAACTAGGCACGACAACCCTCAAGAACTGCCTTTGGAGTGAACGGATTCCCAATTACCTCAGAAGAACTCTGGATTCATTCAGGAAGACTGATGAAACTACCAAGGAGAAAATCCCTTCAAAAGCAGAGACTTTGGGGAGGGCTTTAGATGGGTGTGCATATACTAATATGGGGATAGAGACTCAGGGGAGATGTAGAGTAAAAGGGTAACTCCAGTAATAGCTACTGAGCATGTGCAAATGGAGCTATGTCATGGTGATGTTACTCACTGAGAGAAGATGAGTGAGAAGCACCTAAGAGAAGAGCTGTAGCTATGTTTTGACGTTATATAACCTTATAAATAGTTACTGATGTAAATAAAGGTATTTTGAATGAAACATCATTGCCTCCAGCAAGATCTCTTCTAGAATGAGAAACCACGGAACCCTGAGACAAACCCACAAGACAGAGCAGAGCCCTTACATTTGAATTCACTATCATACCAAATGCTTTGCCTGATTAACATTTATTGAAGTTAATCATGTAGGGTTTCATCTTACTATTACGTAGTTATGTAAGAAACAAAGATTTACCAAGGCGACTAAATCATGGGAGTTACAATACTTCTAATATCCCAAACCCCACCCTGCCTCACCTTACCTTTTGGGTGGGTGCTCCACCCAGTCTTCCTTTCCAAATCTGGCCGGCTGTGCCCAGATGCCTATTTGGCATCCCATAGCTGACCTGGTGAGTGTAAATGAGCCCACAGCCTCAAAATCCCGGGAAGCACTTCACTGCCAGAATGGGCGATGGTTCTGCTGATCAGCCATCCAAAAATCAACATGAACACTTTCTTTGAACTTCTCATCACTGAGGATAGAGTTCCAGACACTGACACTGTTTGGGAGAGAGGTCTAGAGAAACTCTGTTGCTTGAAACGAATGGAGAAATGGATTTTCAACACCTTTCCTGTTTCTGTGATAAACAAGAGGGTTTAATGTAAATGTTGACCAACTCTTATGCTGCTGATCATGACAGGCTGCTCATATCTCTCCAGTGGATGGAGAAAGTCGTTCTGGAACTCCTAGCTAGATGTGCGAGTCTAAACTGTTCTAGATTTTCTATCACTGGACACTGTAGACAATGAGCAAAAGTCAGAAGTAATGCAGAGCTTGTCCACGTCAGTGCAACAAAATGCCTCAATCGCAGTCTCAGAGGGTTATTTCAATTCTACACAAACTATTCTGGGAGCATTTTGTTGATTGTTACTCAATTGCTATGATTGGCAGGCCTGTGCTGTAAGAGTTTCTATTCTTTGAGATTTTAATTCAGATTACCACAAAATGTTGTACAGGTAATTTTTCTCTGTTTAGGATTGATGAATAAATAACTTGGGGGTTTATTTTATTGGCAGAGTGAAAGCAGGCAGTAAATGTGTGCTGTGTTAATAAGACAGGTCTGTTTGAAAGCCTGGATATAACATACAATCATGGGCCTAACTGCTGGTTACCATAATATGTACTTCCCTGGAGGTGCTAGTTAGTGTTGATTAGGTGAAATTTTCGTGGAACAGTTATGTGTGCAACACACACCCACTTCCACTGAGGATGTAGAGTGGGCTTGCTGACGCACAATGGCAGGTTTCAGAATGGCTCAGGGAGAGAGTGAGCAGGATGTGTTAATGGGTTCCTGGGCATAGCATTGGAGGAGCTGGAGGAGTGATACCTTGTGCCCACAGCGAGGAAGGAGCCCACCTCACCCTCCTGTCCCTCACTCTTGCAGCAGGTCTCACACCCTTCCTCGATTCCCCTTGAAGAGCAATGGGGATCCCTAACAAGATGGTAATGACCAAGCACTGTTTCTCTCTTGGTGACTCCAATAAAGTGTCCACTAAGTTAGAGTAACACAACACTCACTCTTTTTAGATGAAGTCCTTACAGAATTTCCAGAATAAAGATTGACATAATGTTGGTGACATCATGACAAAGTGTCCTAGAAAGTCTCCTGGTGTGTTTGAAAATCTTCAAATCTCCAGCAGCAAGTGAGCAACAAAAGGTGATGTGCCTTTAAGAAGTGCTCAAAATCCGCTGCAGTGACTAATTTACTACCAAACAGGGCTGTTAAGAGAGGGCACTAGGTCAAGATTTGGCCACCAAAATACTAAGCAGCCTCATTACCGAGTGGGCAAGTTAAGTGGAAATCAACTGCTTAATGATTCTGTGGGCAGCCACTCCTAGCACAAGCTTCAACTCCTTGAACAAGGTGGGGTCTTGTACTAAACGCAGGCTAATCCAACATTTCAGCTTGGCCACCCTGGAGGCTGTTAAGTGCCTAATATATGTGGGAATATTTCCCTACCAGTCCCATCCCTTATTCACCACAGAAAGGAGAACAACATAGTTAAAAATATTGGGAGATTATTAATGTGACAGCACTGTGTAACAACGCATCTATTTTAGGCCTATAACTGATGCTCACACATAACTAGAAGTTGACATAAAACAGCTGGGTCAGTACAATTACAGTCTGCATGTTGTTTTCCAACCGGTGATTTTATTTGTTGAATGTTATTTTTCAGATCTGTGAATAAAGTACTGGCTGATTTGATCTAAATCAGTGCGAAATCAGACACTGTCTGGATACCGAAAAATATAAATCTCAAAGGACAAAACACATTCCTTTCTCACTCTGAAATTACCATGGCCACTCACATACAAGCAGCCACATGTTTACTGAATCCATTGCTTAGTTTTATTTGGAACTTGTACGCAATTCAATACTCATTGTGAACAGACAGATAACAATGTGTTGTAATAGCCTGTTCTGACCATTGCCTTGAAATGTTAACTCTTTCCACAGATGCTGCCTGACCTGCTGAGTATTTTTAACAGTTTCTGTCTTTATTTCAGATTCCCAGCAGCTTCAGGGTTTTGCCTTTGCGTTAAAATAGCCTGTTTGCTATGACAGAACTTTGAACTTTTGGGCAGGGATTTTCCAGCTCTGCCCACCACTGGCATCGTCTGGTCCGCTGAAAGTCAATGGACCTTTGGCTGGGTCACTGAATGCCCCACGGTGGGTCCGACCTGGGCGGGCCATAAAATCCTGGCCTTTGTCTGTGTGTCAAACTAATGCTAAGATGGATGCTAATTGCAAGGCTAAAATAAATGGCGCAGCAATCACAGATTCCTTGCAGGTTTAAGTGATGGTCAAATACTCTATCTGTAAGGTTAAAAACCTGATCATACACTGAAACACATGTCACAGCAAGTTATTCTTATCTTACATGGATCATGAAAACTCAGCTTCCAACTATGCAGGCTCAGACTGCTGCCATGGCTTTTTTAAAAATTCATTCACAGGATGTGGGCTTCGCTGGCTGGGCCAGCATTTATTGCCCATCCCTAATTGTTCTTGAGAAAGTGGTGATGAGTTGCCTTCTTGAACCGCTGCTGTCCATGTGATGTAGGTACACCCACAGTGCTGTTAGGAAGGGAGTTCCAGGATTTTGACCCAGTGACAGTGAAGGAACGGCGATATATTTCCAAGTCAGGATGGTGAGTGACTTGGAGGGGAAGTTCCAGGCGGTGGTGTTCCCATCTATCTGCTGCCCTTGTCTTTCTAGATGGTAGTGGTCATGGGTTTGGAAGGTGCTGTCTAAGGAGCCTTGGTGAATTCCTGCAGTGCATCTTGTAGATGGTACACACTGCTGCTACTGTGTGTCAGTGGTGGAGGGAGTGAATGTTTGTGGATGTGATGCAAATCAAGCGGGCTGCTTTGTCCTGGATGGTGTCAAGCTCCTTGAGTGTTGTGGGAGCTGCACTCACCCAGGCAAGTGGGAAGTGTTCCATCACACTCCTGACTTGTGTCTTGTAGATGGTGGACAGGCTTTGGGAGTCTGGGGGTGAGTTGCTCGTCACAGGATTCCTAGCCTCTGACCTGTTCTTGTAGCCACAGTATTTATATGGCTAGTCCAGTTCAGTTTCTGAACCCCAGGATGTTGGTAGTGGGGGGATTCAGTGATGGTAATGCCATTGAATATCGAGGGGCGATGGTTAAATTCCCTTTTGTTGAAAATGGTCACTGCCTGGCACTTGTGTGGCACAAATGTTACTTGCCACTTGTCAGCCCAGGCCTGAATATTGTCTGGGTCTTGCTGCATTTGGACATGGACTGCTTCCATATCTGAGGATTTGCGAATGGTGCTGAACATTGTGCAATCATCAGTGAATATTCCCACTTCTGACCTTATGATGGAAGGAAGGTCATTGATGAAGCAGCTGAAGATGGTTGGACCGAGGACACTACCCTAAGGAACTCCTGCAGTGATGTCCTGGAGCTGAGGTGACTGACCTCCAACAACCACCTTCCTTTATGCTAGGTATGACTCAAACCAGTGGAGAGTTTTCCCTTGATTCCCATTGACTTCAGTTTTGTTAGGGCTTCTTGATGCCACACTCGGTCAAATGAGGCCTTGATCTCAAGGGCAGTCACTCTCTCCTCACTTCGGGAGTTCAGCTCTTTTATCATGTTTGAACCAAGGCTGGAGTGAGGTGAGGAGCTCAGAGGTCCTGGCGGAACCCAAACTGGGCATCAGTCAGCAGGTTATTGCTAAGCAAGTGCCGCTTGATAGCACTGTTGATGACCCCTTCCATCACTTTACTGATGATCGAGACGGGGTGGTAATTGGCCGGGTTGGATTTGTCCTGCTTTTTGTGTACAGGACATATCTGGGCAATTTTCCACACAGCCGGGTAGATGCCAGTGCTGTAGCTATACTGGAACAGCTTGACTAGGGGCCTGGCAGTTCTGGAGCACAAATCTTCACTACTATTGCCAGAATGTTGTCAGGCCCCAGAGCCTTTGCACTATCCAGTGCCTTCAGCCATTTCTTGGCTGATTGAAATTCCACCATCTGCTGTGGCGGGATTTGAACCGGGGTCCCCAGAGCATTACCTTGGGTATTTGGATTACCAGTGCTCAAAGGGGGTTTCTCACAGTTGTCTAGTGAATTTGTGCTCCAGCGGATTACTCAGATTGCTACGGCCCTGCTAAGGTGGAGTGGCAGTAGCTCCTTCCTTTTTCGCTTTGCGCAGCCTTTTCAGAAGGGGTTGCTGTTTGCGGCGAAGGCCCCTGTTCACACGCCTACGCTGACGGGCACAATACAACTGCATCAGCTGTTCATAGGACAGGTTGAGGAGCTGATCCAGGTCAACACATCTGTAGGTAAATTCTGTTCTACTTGGTCAGCCATTTCAGAGGTCCAACCTGCTGCCCTCTCTCAGGGTGCCAGCATTCGCTTTCCAACAACTGCCACTCTGACAGTTACCCTTGCCGTTGTCTGTTGGCTCACCAGAACAGACTGATGACTCCCATGCTGAAATGGTGCAGCCCAAAGCTGGGCCTTCAAGGCCCAGAGTTGCTTGAGGGCATCCTGCAAGACCAGTTTCAATCTCCCCCACTGAAAGTCAGCAGCATTCCAACAGCCATGCAGCAGCCACTGGGGTAAAATTGCATAAGAGCAAATGACCAGGCAAAGGCACCTGAAACGCTGGCGCCAACGGAGTGAACGATGGTCTGTGGAACATTGAATATTGGATCTTTTATTGGATAAAGTTGGTATGTGATTGTTGTTTAGTGGTGGCTTTTATTTCAGCATTGGGGCTAAGAGGGTGCTGTTATTGTGAGGGATTGTGAGGGTGCTATGATTGTAGAGGATGTTGAAGTGTGGAATGGTTGAACAATGGGGATTTGGGGTTATATTCATGGTAGCCCAAGTTGAATGACACATTCACAGACAACCTGTTCCAAAGGCTGCCTTTCTCCTCCCTTCTGCCTCCTATTCCTCCCCGCCCACCCCCTTACACCTTCTCTTCCTGAGGTGCGTGCTGAATCCCAGGGGACAAGATGTGTGCTCTCCTGATAGCCAGGCTGTGGTGGATAGCAGACTACAATGAATCAGGATAGCCACTCTGGTGAGTGCCCAAAGGCTCCTCCAGAGGGGTAGAGGCAGCAAAACCATTGCTTCAGCTCCCAAATCCTTTGCTCTATGATGTTTCTCATGACAGCAAGGCTGTTATTATTTAGAAGATAACCATTTGTAGTTGGTTTGCAGACAGGATTCATGAGCCAGGGATACAGTCGATAGCCCTTGTGGTTTGATGTGGTAGCTGAAAGATTGCAGGAACAGCGAGTGGATGGATGGAGAAGGAATGCATCATTACTGCTGCCAAGCATTCACCAGCATGATGGGCACACATCAAATGCACATTCAGTGAATGGTAACCTTTGTGGCTTCAGTGTATCTCAGCACTGAGATCAGCGCCTGGAAAGCCAAGTGTGTGCAATCGCTGGCATCCTCCACCATGGGGAAGCCCCCTTTTCCTGGCAAAGCCATGTGCCTGCTCTGGCTGCTTCTCACTATCCTGGCATAAAGAATGTCTGTCACCTCTCTGCAGCAGTGAACAGTAAACTGGGAGATGTTAGTCATGCCACCTGTTCCAGCCTGGAAGGATCCTGACATGAAGAAATTCATGGCTATGGTCACCGTCACATACACTGGCAGCATTGACCTCACCCTGCCCTGTGGCTGCAGGACTGATTCCAACAGGTGGCAGAGGTCAGTGTGGATTTCCTTTGTGAATCGCAGATGAGGCACACACTGCTCCTGGGTGAACATTGGAGAATTGTTCTCAGAAGATCCGAGGTGGATATGGCCTTCTGTTGAACGCCCTCGTCCCTCTCCTCCTCCTTCCTCTGTATGCTTGTCCTCTGCTTGGCGGCCTATACTCCATCACCCTCTCATGCTACAGCCAAAGGGAAATTGCAGCAAAGCAGCCATGACTGGGAGCAAGTGGTGTGAGCTCCTGAAGCACTTCCCCAAATTCCCATACTGGAAGTGAGCGTGAAAATACGATCATACAACCATATGAATCAGTAGCAGGAGAAAGCCATTCGGCCCCCTTGAGTCTGCTCCGCCATTCAATAAGATCATGGCTGATCTGATTGTGGCCTCAACTCCAGATTCCTGCCTACCCCGATATCTTTTGACTCCCTTGTTAATAAAAAATTTCTCCATCTCTGCTTTAAAAATATTCAATGACCTAGCCTCCACCAGTCTCTGGAGAAGAGAGTTCCAAAGACTCATAAACCCCTGAGAGAAAAAAGTTCTCCTTACCTCATTCTTAATTGGGAGACCCCCTATTTTTAAACTGTGTCTCCTAATTCTAGTCTTTCCCACAAGGGGAAACACCCTTTCATCACCCACCTTGTCAAGTCCCTTCAAGATCTTATGTGTTTCAATAAGAACACTTCCCATTCTTCTAAACTCTAATGGATACAGGCCCAGCCTGACCCACCTTTCCTCATAAGTTTACACCCCCAATCTCAGGTATCAGTCTAGTGAACCTTCCCTGAACTGAACTGTTTATATCCTTTCTTAAACAAAGGGACCAAAACTGTACACAGAACTCCAGATGTGGTCTCACCAACACCCTGCACAACTGTAGCAATCTTCCTTATGTTTATATTCCATTCCCCTTGCAATAAATGACAACATTCCATTTGCCTTCCTTATTACTTGCAGTACCTGCATACTAACTTTTTATGATTCATGTACTAGGACAACCAGATCCCTCTATACCTCAGTGTTCAGCAGTTTCTGTCCAGTTAATATACTGCAGAGCTCTGCAATCTCTCGCCATTTAGATAATGCGCTTCTCTTTTATCCTTCCTGCCAAAATGGACAAGTTCACATTTTCCCACATTATACTCCATCTGCCAAATTTTTGCTCACTCACCTAACCTATCTACATCCCTTTGCAAGCTCCTTATGTCCCCTTTACAACTTCGTTTCCTACCTAACTTTGTGTCACCGGCAAATTTAGCAGCTGTACATTCATTCTCTTCATCCAAGTCATTGATGCAAATTGTTAAAAGTTGAGGCCCCTGCGGCACTCCACTCATCACATCTTGCCAACTCAAAAATGATCTATTTATGCCTACTCTCTGTTTCCTGTTAGCTAACCAATCCTCTATCCATGCTAATATGTTACCCCTACACCATGGAGTCTTATTTTGTGTAGTAACCTTTGATGTGCACCTTGTCAAATGCCTTCTGGAAATCTAAGTATAGCACATCCACAGGTTCCCCTTTATTCATGTTGCTTGTTACTCCCTCAAAGAACTCCAATAAATTAGTCAAACGTAATTTCCATCTCACAAAACCATGTTGACTCTGCCTGATTGCATTGAGATTTTTTAAGTGCCCCACTATAACATCCTTAATAATAGATTCCAACATTTTCCTTATGACAGATATTAAGCTAATGGGCCTGTAGTTTCCTGCTTTCTGCCTCCCTCCTTTGTTGAATAGTGGAGTCACATTCACTATTTTCCAACCTAAATGGGCCCTTTCCAGAATCTAGGGTATTTTGGAAAATTAAAACCAATGGATCTACTATCTCAGCAGACACTTCTTTTATGACCCTAGGATAACATCCATCAGAACCTGGCGACTTGCCAGCTTTTAGTGCTGATAATTTTCTCATTACCCTTTCCCTGGTGATTGTAACTGTTTTACATTCCTCCCTCCCTTTCACCTCCTGATTCACACTTATTCTGGAATGTTATTTGTATCCTTTTAATGAAGACAGATGCAAAATATCTGTTCAGTTTGTCCGCCATTTCCTTATTTTCCATGATTAATTCCCCATTCTTACTCTGTAGAGGACCAATGCTCACTTTACTTAGTCTTTCCCTTTTTAAATACCTGTAGAAACTCTTACTATCTGTTTTTGTATTTCCAGCTACCTTCCTCTCATACTCTAATTTCTCCCACTTTATTAACCTTTTAGTCATTCTTTGTTGTTCGTTTTATTCTGTCCAAATCTTCTGATCTGCCACTCATCTGTGGAATTATATAATTTTTATTTAAATTTGAGAGTATCTTTAACTTATTATTTAGCCATGAATGGTGTGTCCTTCCTTTAGAATCTTTCTTTCTCACTAGAATATATTTTATGAGTATTCTGAATTATCTCATTAAATGTCTGCCGCTGTATCTCCGTTGACCTACACCTTAACCTAATTTCCTTTAGCCAGCTCTGTCTTCATGCCTTCACGTCCTCATTTAAGTTTAAAACACTAGTCTTAGGTACACTCTTCTCTCCCTCAAACTGAATGTGAAATTTAATCATATAATGATCACTGTTACCTAGGGGCACCTTCACTATGAGATCATTAATTAATCCTGTCTCATTGCACAGTAGCAGATCTAGTATAGCCTGCTCTTTAGTTGGCTCTAAAATGTGCTGCTCTAAGAAACTGTCATGAAAGCATTCGATGAACTCATCACCCAGATCATCTATGCCAATCTCATTCATCCAATCTATATGTAGATTGAAATCACCTAAGATTATTGCTATATATTTCTCACAAACTCCCATAATTTCTTCCTGTATACCCTGTCCTAGAGTGTAATTACTGTTGGGAGCTTATAAACCACTCCCACAGTTGACTTCTTACCTTTACTATTTCTCATCTCTGCCCAAACAGATTCTACATCTTGATCTCTAGAACTAAAATAATCTCCCTCCCTATTGTACCAATGTCATCCCTTATTAACAGGGCTACCCCTCCACCAATTCCTATCTTCCTGTCCTTCCTAAATGTCATATACCCTGGATTATTCAGGTTCCAAACTTTGACATCTTGCAACCATGTCTCTGTAATGGCTATCAGATTATAAATATTTATTTCTATTTGTGCTATCAATTCATTTATTTTGTTTAAAAGGCTATGTGCATTCAGATACAGAGCCTTTAGTTCTGTCTTTTTACTATTTTTGTAACCGCTAGCCTTATCTGCTGGTGCACACTTAGATTTGTACACTCTGTCCCTTTCTGCCATGTTCTGATCATCATTTGCGTTATTGCAACCTGCTCTCTTGTCTTCTCTTCTGTATTTAATTTATCACATCTTCTCATACTTGATCCCTCACCCCCACTATTTAGTTTAAAGCCCTCTGTACTGACCAAGTTATAGGACTTGCCTGAACACTGGCCCCAGCATGGTTCAGGTGAAGACCATCCCAATGGTCACAGATGAGGAAATTGCAAAGCAGTAATGACCTATCTGTGCATTTATGTGATTGATCATTTTATGACTGCAGGTTAACAGTCAGTAAGTTCAAGTAGGTTAAAATGAGTTAACAGTTGGCAGCAACACATTGTGTTAAGAATCTATTGAGATGATGTCAGAGATGTGTCCATAAATCTAAATCAATAAACAGAATTTCTCACGTAGAGCATTAAGAACTAAACATTCTTTCAATCATGTAAAGGCATGTTCCAACTCTAAGGTGTATAAGTCTTTACATGAAATTGCTGGGAATGAAGAAATAAGGAAGTTCCATTTCAGACCTTGGCAGGGATGGTGAGAGGAATTTAAGGCAGAAGCAAGTTGTGCCTAAATTCTGCTCCATTTGCTATGCCCTTTTAAATTCCAATGTTGGGGAGGAGAGCACTGTCGTGTTTTAATAATGATATAAAGGCACCAATTACTCATAAGGGATTGGGTAAACACCTTGGGGTTCATTTATTAAGGCCAGGAACATTAGAACAGATAGACATGGACAGAAAGCTTGAAGACATCATTAGCAGAGCTGTCTGTGTGTGCTCTGATCTAAGCAAATGTGGAACTAAAACTGGATCGCTTGAGACACTTCCTTTCTAGCAATGTCATGTTCCTATCCCTTAAAGGCATATTACAACAGGCATGACCATGGGCAAATCATTTATATGCTCTCTTCCTCCTCCTCCAACACCCTTACAACTTCCACATCAAGGGGCATTTCTGGGGGAATTCCTGGGCTCCCTTGGGACTTTCCCTTTTGTGTACTCCATATCTCTCAGTGGAACCAGTCTTACAGAGGACCTGAGCCCCAAATCTTTGTTAGACAAAGGGAATCAATTGTGGAGGGTACCAATTACCTTTCCAATTATTGCTGCATTGTGTGTAGCAAATGTGAAGAGAGAGAATTTCAGTTCAGCCTCATCAGACCAACTCTGTACTACCGAAGTAGTGCAGCACTGCTCCTATATTCCGTGTGGAAATTTGGGGTGGCTTCCGCTGATGGACACTTGCTGGCATGATGTACCCACCTTAACCATTTAAGTGTCCCATCTCTAAGGTTTGGGCTGGGATCTCTGACTTGCAGCTACTCTGTTGGATTCTGCTCTTTCATTCTGGTACTGGTGGAGTGGATACTTAAGAATTTCAGGGTCATAGGGCGTAATTTTCCATGTATGAGACTAAGGGCGGTTTTGGCAGCACCCACCATGCTGTCCGGAATGGCGGGAACTCATGTCCGATTCCGTGCTTGGAGGGTCAATAATTATGCAAAGGCCCATATCGGTCCGAATCACCTGGCGGGTTGGGAGCTGATTCATCCGTAGCCATCAGCTGGTGGGTTCGAAGGACTGGGCACCATATTTAAAGGCCGGTCCAACATAATCTCACTTTCTCCAGCCCACTAGATATGTCTTTCAGCCAGAAGAAGAAGGCCGAGAGCCTGAAGAAGAAGGCAGCACCTCACTTCACGCACCAGGCCCTCCAGGATTTGATCAGAGGACTGGAGGCTCATAGGCAAGTGCTCTACCCCAGGGATGGCTGCAGGAAGCAGCCTCACCTCTCTGGCCAAGGAGGCCGATGTGGAGCAGGTCAGCGTGGTTGGCAACCGCGCCCAAAATGCCATCAAGTGCAGGAAGAGGATGAATGATCTCACCCACTCCGCCAGGGTAAGTCATCCTTCAACTCCGTCCAATATCAAACTCTCATCATGGTATCATGAACTCAAATGGCTACTCTTTTTAGGGATCTCACACAACCATTAGCAGGGGACACATATCAACACTCGTTCTCCCACCGAGACTTTCACATCACCACCATCCCATCTATCATGTTGCTCACACTCCATCCTCTGTCCCTTCTGGGGAGGGCTCACCACACACGGGACCCAACCTGTGCTCCATCCCTTCTCATCACATGCAATACTTTCTTCTTCATACAGGCCAAGCTGGCACACAACAAGTGCAAGAGAGCGCAGATAGGGGGAGGGGCGGCCGACACCATTGCCCTCAGTGAGTTTGAGGAGGCTGCAGTCGAGCTGGCTGGGGAGGACAGGATCGCTCCTGTGGGGAAGGGGAGATTGGCCTCTCCCAGCAACCCAGTATGGATCACAGTCCCATCACTCCATCAAATCCTGACATTCACAGTGAGTTCCATTCAGACCTATCTGGCTCATGCTCATTAACTGAAACTCTATTTTCTATGTTCTAGGCACCAGCCTATCGAGGCCCCCAAGCCAGTCCAGCACCTGTGTGAGCCCCCAGACTATATCTGAAGAGGAAGCTCCGGAAGAACCATCACTGCATTCACATGCACCCTCCACCAGCTCAGGGACACACACTTTGGTCGGTGATGAGGTGATGTTCCTCCAGCTCCAACACAAACTGGAGGAACAGTACCTCATCTTCCAATTTGGCACTTTACAGCCTTCTGGACTTAGCATTGCGTTCAACAACTTCAGACCATGTACTCATTCCTCTATCCTCACCCACTTTTTCTAATCCCCTTTTTTCTACATTCATTTTTATTTTTTATCCAATTATTTTTATTTTTATTCATTTATCTGTAGTTTTATCTCCTTTTTATCCCCCCTTCTATCCCATTTTCTATCCTTTTTTCCCCCACCCCCACCCCATCCCCTACAGGGCCATCTATCACTTGTTCCATATTGTTCTTTCACACAATGCTACCCTTGTTCTGCTATTATCACATTCTGCTTTCTTACCTTCGTGCCACTATCAGCACCTTTTTTAGCACCAACCACAACCTTTGTCCTTTAGTCAATGACATCTTTGTCAATCCCTCCTTTGTCTCCACCTATCGCTGGCCTTCTATCCAACTCCACTTGCCCCACCCCCCTTAAACAGTATAAGTTTCATCACATTTCCACTTCTCTTCAGCTCTGAAGAAGGGTCATACAGACTCGAAATGTTAACTCTGTTTCTCTCTCCACAGTTGCTGCTAGACCTGCTGAGATTTTCCTGAATTTTCTGTTTTTGTTTCAGATTTCCAGCATCTGCAGCATCTTAAGAAACTCTGATGTCACTTTTGGCTCACGGGTGTGTTAGGCATGTGAAGAAATTGCACTTCTGTTAATACATTTGATGGTTATGTGAATGTTCTTGGCAACTGAAGGCATTGTGATTTTGTACTTTGGAATCCTCTCATTTCGAGGTTTAGCCTTCCTCCCACTCAGTGATAGTGCCCCACTGCGAGATTCCCATTCCTGTGGTGGCAACCTCAGTTGAGTTAGTCTCTGCACACTTGTGTGACGTCAGGGAGATGTGTTTAAATCTTTAATGGAAATGTGCAATGTAATCGTTTCCAACCCTTCTTCCTCAAGGAACACCACTGAGTGAGGGCAGCTCATCAGCATTGATAATCGAGTGGCATTTGTGTCTCCTCGGTGGTAGTGGCAAAAGAAAAGGCATGTACGGGAGGAGGAGATCCCTCGGCATGTCCACATCTCAGTCGCAGCAGTGTTTGCATTATTAGGTGGCGGCGAAGGCTTCAAGTCTTCTCTCGCATCACTCTTGTTTCTAAGTGGGAAACTCAATTCCCAGAGTAAGCTCACTCACAGGGCCCCATGGACCAAAACAAAGATCATGGCCTGGAGATTCATGAGGCCGGAACGCGCAAGTGTGAATGTGGGACTCGTTCTCGCTGCAAGTGGATGGACATTTCCTGAGATGAAAGAAAATGGCATTGAGGGCTAGGAGAGATGTGGCCATATTCCCTCACTTAATTTTACTCCTCCTGGAACCTGTCAGCAATTAACATATCACAGGCACGTCTCTCACGTCTTCCTTCCTTCATGGCGTGATCGCACTCATACTGATCCTCAGCAGCCTCCTGAGGAGGAGGCCCTTCCTGGGGATATTCATCCTCCGATGAGCTCTCACCCTCCTCCAGTTCATCCTCAGATGGGGGTTCATTTCTTTGCTTTGCCAGATTGTGAAGGGCGCAACTGTGATGATGCGGGAAACCCTGTCGGGAGTGTTTTGGAGTGAGCCACCTGAGCGGTGCAAGCATCTGAAGTACATTTTCAGAAGCCCTATGGTCTGCTGTATAAGGGAGCGTGTGGAACTGTGAGCGGCATTGTAACTCTCCTCAGATCGACTATGAGGGCAACGCACCAGTGTCATCAGCCAGCGTTCCAGTGGGTGCCCCTTATCCTCAACCAGCCATCCCTACAAACGTATCGACCCCTCGAAAATCTCAGGCACCTGGGAGTTACTCAGGTTGCAGGAGTCAAGGCAGCTCCCAGGGTACCAAGCACAAACGTGCAGCATGTGCTTCCAGCAATCACACACCGGTTGTACATCGATGGAACGATAGCCTTTGCGGTTTATAAACATTAGGCCCTGCTGCCACATGTGTGCAGTCTATTGCACCCCGCTGGGGAAACCTGAGATGGTGGCAAAGCCGGTGAATCTCGCAGCCTGGCTATCTTCATCCAGAGCAAACCTGACATAATGATGGGCCTTCCTGTAAAGGGCATCTGTGACCTCCTTTATGCATCGATGTGTTGCGGACTGAGAGACGCCGCACAGGTCACCTGTTGATCCTTGGAAAGAACCAGAGGACAAGAAATTGAGTGCTGTTCACCCTTCCCCCTGACTGCCATTCCACAGCCTTCCCTCCCTGTTGCCCCACCCCGTGTTCGTCAACCCCAGCCTTGCCTCACAACCCACCCACCGGTTGAAGTGTTTCTGAAAGTGGAGGCCTGCATGAGTACAACAGCACAGTGGTGTTCTTCGAGGCACTTTGTAGGCAAAGGGCAGGTGCAGACCAACCCTACAGCCCCAGCAGTGTGGCGTTCATCGTTACAAGACTGTCACAGCACTATTGCAGGTCGACTATGTATGTTCCACTCACCTCAAAGTTACCAGTGAACTGAGGTGTGACTTGTTCACGCCGCCCCTTTTCAAACAGGTTTGAGGCCGACGTAATTTCCTGCTGGCGTGATGTAAGACTGGGAGGCCTGACAAGATTCTGACGAGCAGCTGTTTTAATGGGCATTCATGATGTTAATGAATGCAAATGGCATTCACGCCACAAGCCGGCGGGATAATCGACCCGCCATAAACCCACCACCTTGAGAACGGCAAGTTGTTTTTAACGCCAGGAGATTTCCGCCTTTTTGCCTGCCGCTGGATTCTCCGCTCCCGCCTGCCACAAATCCCACTGTGGGCGGGATGGGAAAATTCCGTCCACAGGGTTTCCTTTCTAAACATCCAGGGATATAATTTCTATCCTACCAGTAAAGTAGCCTGAAAAGTAACGGGTGATAAGGTTGTGAGTGAGCTGTGATCAGTGTCATGAATGGGTTCTATGTCATCTCCTAAAGATCTTAACAATTCACCCAGCTTAGAGGACATTAAAAAATATGGAACATGAAAGATTGTATTTGTACTGTTGATACATTACAATTGTAAATAATCGTTTTTAATTGTTTTTATTTTTATTTCTGGTCAAAGTGCAATGAGACACATCAAATCAAATGCAAGAACTTCTTGGTGGAATGATGTTTATTATTGGAATATGATATGCTCTGAAATGAAATGGTTATATTAGTAAATGAAGTGTCTATATGGAAGGGTACTGCACCCATTGTCACAGATCTGATGTTGACTTTCATTAAAGGGGCTTATTACTAGACTGCATTTGCTAGCATAGTGCTTTGGAAATTGGCCCAATTAGTTTGGAGATGGCGGGTATCTTGTATAGCACTTTAATAGCACTTAATGCTTTTGCATTAAATCACCCTCCTTAGAAAAAAATCTAAAATGATTGGCACATAATGAAAGCTTTGAATTGCAGTGGCTATTGTTATTTGGGTAAATATGGCAGGCATTTTGTGCACAGCAAATCTCACCAGTATTGCAAAGATAACTTACAATAGTATTGGCTGAGAGAAGAATGTCGCCTTGGATGCTAAGGCAACTTGGCTTTCCTTCTGCAATTTTTCTCATTTTAACCAATCATCTGAAAGACAACAGCCGTGGCCTAAACTTGGGGTGAGTGGCGTTCGTTTTCAGTCCTCGGTTTCATGAGTAATTTTTCTTTTAGATGCTGATTCATGCCAATTACTTCTTACAATTTCAGACACATTTTTATGGCATTTATCATCTGCAAAATAATGTTCCAAGTAGTTAGATGATTTATGGAAAGGACAATATAAATAGTCCAAATAAATAATCAGAGCACAATTGCCTAGATTGTTGGAGACAAAAGAAAACTCTTCTAGCAGGAACTGCTCGAGCACACGGGAACTTACGATTTCTTGAACCGCATGGAATCCAGAGAGAGGGATGTGGTATCTGAAAGAGGAAGTGGTGCACATTTGCATTTATTGGATGTCAAAATGAAGTCAGTGGCAAAAATATTCAAATAGGCATTACAGCACAACTAAAAAGATTAACATTGAAAAATTAAGGCTCCTCCAAAAATAGGCAAGCCCCCTTTGTTATGGCAGCAGCAACAGAAAGGATACAGAATTAGGGCTTTTGAAATCAAGGGACCCTTTCTGTACTGAAATCTGGTGGCTCTGTGTAGATGAAACCAATTTAAGTTACTTAAAAACATAAATAACTCTATGGGCAAAGGAAGTGCATAACTGCAAATCACCTCATACTTAACCAAGAAAATTGAGTCTTCCTTTTCAAACTCTGGGCAGAGTTTTACCAGCCCAGTGGCAATGGAAAAGGAGGTGCTATTGGGGGCACTGGTAAAATGGCATGGAGCTAGGTCAAGTCTGCTCACAAACATCATCTCACCGCCAGATGCGGACGACCACACAGATCAATCTTAGATGGAACATTGGCAGGCACATAATTAAAGCTATTAATTAGCCAATTGTCAATGACCTTCCTAGTGTTTAGATTTTGCAAGAGGGCTCACATGATACATGACGGGTTAGTGTCTTGACTCCCCAAAGGAGGCAAGATCTCAGTGGCAGGTGGCTGGTGAAAGGAAGTAGCACCATTGTTTACAGCTGTATGCTGAAACAGGCAGGCTGTTTTGCAATGAAAAGAGGACTGGCTAGTTTGGAGGCATTGCAGAGGGCGAGGCCAGAATGGAGGGGCTGCTAGTGGAAGAGTGTCTGCTAGGGCCTGCGATGACTGGAGGCAGGAGTTGGTGCACAAGAGGCTCATCACCATGAAGGGTTCAATTGCCAAAGGGCTCTCTGCATTCAGAGTTTGAATCCTCTATTGAGAAGGAGAGTAGCAGAGAGATGGGGCCACAGCCACATGGAGCAGTGGACAGGGGAGCTCCAGCGGCTTAGGAAGAGATTGCAAATGGCTGAAGAGGATGCATGGGGGCAGGGGGACAGCCTCATGGTCACAGAAGGCACTATACTCAGCTGAAAGGGAATACTGTCAGAAGCTCAACTTCATGGAGATGCCTAAGCACCAATGTCTCTATAGACTGCATCTCCCCAGGTGGGTGATGGTGGCGCTGTGCCATATGCTGGAGCAGAATTTGATGCCAAAGGGAAGTGGCAGACACTCTATGCCTGTTATATTAAAGGTGAAATTGGCACTCAACTTTTTCAGCTGTGTTCGTTCCAGGGATCATCTGGAGAGCTATGTGGCATTGTTCAGTCAATGGTCCTTCATTGCTTAAAGCAGGTGATGGATGATAAACCATTGGGCTGGTCAGGATATCAGGTTTACGACCAATCAGGTCAGTCAGGCCAAAAGTTGGCTCCAGGGCTATGGCTGGATTTCCTCAAGTGGAAGGGATTATTGAAGTACCCATGTGGCCATCAAGTCTCCCTCAGAGCAGTCGGGCACCTTCGTGAACAGGCAGGGGTTTAACTTCCACTGAATATGCAAGTCACCTATGACCACCATAAGCAGACCATGCAGGTGTGTGAGGTTTCCAGGAAGCTGCCACAACTCATTCATCCTTTTACAGTCTCAAGTGCCTCAACTCTTCCAAGTCACCGGAATGCCTTTGAGGCTGGATCCTGGGGGGGGAAAGGGGTACCGACTGAAGACATGGTTGGTGACACCTGTAACAACCCCAATGCACAGGCAGAATACTCAGACACCCACTGTCATCTCACTACAAGGGCCACCATCGAGCAGGCTATTTGCCTTTTGAAGATAAGGTTTAGATGACCCTCAAGGATATCCCATCTCATGGTCTTTTGCTGAACCTTGCACAACTTGGTGCTCCGAATGGGAGTAGCGCTGGAGCCGGGACACTACACCGAGAGAGCTGTTTCACCTCATAGGAGGGTAAGCTTGAGGAATCTCAACAGCTGCTAGCCAATGGAGATGACACTACAAGGTCCAGGTTACTGGCAATGACATCTGTGCCAGGGAGATTCACAACTCTCTCATCAGCAAACGCTTCACATGTGAGACAAAAAATAGATAACTGTAGGCCGGTTAGCTTAACATCTGTCATTGGGAAAATGTTGGAGTCTATTATAAAGGATGTAATAGCAGATCATTTAGAAATACATAATCCAATCAAGCAAAGTCAGCATGGCTTCATGAAGGGGAAATCATGCCTGACAAATTTATTAGAACTCTTTGAGGAGGTAACAAGCAGGATAGATAAAGGGGAACCAGTCAATGTAATATATTTGGATTTCCAATTTAATAAGGTACCACACATAAGGCTACTTAATAAGATAAGAACCCATGATGTTGGGGGTTGTATATTAGGATAGAGGACTGGCTAACTAATAGATGACAGAGAGTTGGGATACAGGAGGCATTTTCAGGATGGCAACCTGTAACTAGTGGAGTGCCACAGGGATCAGTATTGGGGCCACAATTATTTACAATATACATTAATGACTTGGATGAGGGAAATGAATGTACTATCACCAAGTTTGCAGATGACACAAAAATAGGTGGGAAGGCAAGTGGTGAAGATGACACAAAGAGCTTACAGAGGGATATAGACAGGTTAAGTGATTGGGCAAAAATGTGGCAGATGGAATATAATGTGGGAAAGTGTGAGGTTATCCACTTTGGCAGAAAGAATAGAGGAGCTGAATATTATTTAAATGGAGAAAGACTGAAGAAAGCTGCATCGCAGAGGGATTTGGGGGTCCTCGTACATGAATCCCAAAAAGCTAGCATAGAAGTTCAGCAGGTAATAGGTAAGGCAAATGGAATGTGGGCCTTTATTTCAGAGCGGATGGAGTATAAAACTAGGGAAGTCTTGCTAAAACTATACAAGGCATTAGTTAGAGCACACCTAGAATATTATGAACAGTTTTGGTCCCCTTATGTAAGGAAAGATTTACTAGCATTGGAGGCAGTCCAGAGAAGGTTCACTAGGTTGATCCCGAGGATGGAGGGATTTCCTTATAAAGAGAGGTTGAGTAGGTTGGGCCTGTACTCATTGGAATTTAGAAGACTGAGAGGCGATCCTATTGAAACATATAAGATTCTTAGGAGGCTTGACAAGGTAGATGCTGAGAGGTTGTTTCCCCTTGTGGGAGAGTCCAGGACCAGAGGGCATAATCTCAGAGTAAGGGGATGCCCATTTAAAACAGAGATGAGGAGGAATTTCTTCTCTCAGAGGGTAGTGAATCTGTGAAATTCTTTACCACAGAGGGCTGTAGAGGCTGGATCATTAAGTATATTCAAGGCTGAGATAGACAGATTGTTAATCAGTAAGGGAATCAAGGGTCAGGGGAAAAGGCAGGAAAGTGGACTTGAAGATTATCAGATCAGCCATGATCTCATTGAATGGCGGAGCAGACTCACTGGACCGAATGGCCTACTTCTGCTCCTTTGTCTTATGGAACTCCAGTGCAATGGACCAATGTTTGGTTGATCACCATTTCTAATTGATTCAATACCATTCTGGCTCTATTGCTAATAGTCTTATTCCAGGCTACCCTATCCCCCGTTGTTGATCCATTTGCAGCTTAAAGCTCACCAACATAACTTTTCTTGCTTGCTAGCAGAAATACAATTAACAAAATTGGCTCTCTGCCTCTATACAGCCTTCTTCTGGTGTGGCTGAGGACCAAGCTCAGCTTTTTGTGTCCAGCCAGCAAGCAGTTTGCTTCATTTGTTGTGGAGCCAGAGAGTCAATGCCACTTATGTGCAGCTATAGAACTGACAAGGATTGTGTGCAAAAATGTTTACCGGCATGTGTTTACACGTTTAAAACAAAAATAATTAAAGCCCTTCACATACCACATTTCACAAAAACGTCTATGCAGCAAAATGTTCTATTGATTCAGCTTTAAGTTTAATACTGGTGAAAAGTACACCCAGTCCTGTGGCTATTCTTACATAATAGATTACATGCTGTGTCCTACACCAGCATTAAGGCAACACTGTCATCTGGGTGCAGACTTCTAGTAACATTTGACTGATAAAAGGGAGGAGTTATGCTGTGCTTAGAGTTTTTTTTTATTCTTTTACAGGGTGTGGGTGCCTCTGGCTGGGCCAGCATTTTTATTAGGCTTTCTAATTGCCCTTGAGAAGGTGAAAGGGGAACATAAAATGGACTCGTTGGTGGTCAGAGTTTCATATGCCAGCATTTTCAATTTGAAGCACAGTGTACATTGGCTATAATATACAAAGATGAGACGCTGAATCATGGCTATTTCAAGAACATTTAAAAGTGTTGTTAAATGGAAGCATGAAGTACGTTTACCTCTATAGAAACAATGAGATGCAATCCAATTGGTTAATCTATCCAGAACAATAAATGTTCATTTTATGTTCCCACTGGCCATTGGGTGCTTTTATGACCTGCCATGGCTAGAAATATTTCTGACCTACTTTCAAAAAAATACATATCGGTACCTAACCGCACATTTATAAGGCATGTTTTAAATATTTTGGAACTTGTATTGTAACGGAGCAGTGGGATAAGAGTCGGGCTAATATGACATGTTGACAACTTTAATGGGATAGATTTTAACCTCCCTTGATCAACGAGAATAGTGCAAGGGAGGGGTTGTTAGGCTATAGGTCACATTGTTCTCGCCTGGTGCCATCTTATCTTCACAGACTTGGAAGACAGCTGAAGCTTCCGCTGCAGGTAAGCAATGGCCTAATTTAAGAGTAAGAGTCGCAGCTTGTTGATGTCATTGGTGCTGTGACTCTTACTGTGATTTTTACAAGGGCTCAGCTGAGGCCAGCCTGGCCTTAACGCCACCTGAGAAATATGGTGGAAAGCAGCAGAGCTGCCAGGGGGTCTGGTAGCTCCAATAATGTCATAGATTTTGTTGAACCTAAATCCTGGAGCAAAGGAGATTGAGGGAAGTTTTGACAGGTGTACAAAATGATGACAGGTTTAGATAAGGGAGACAAAGAAAAGCTGTTCCCATTTGCTGATGGTACAAAGACCAGGGGGCAAAGATTTAAGGTTTTGGGCAAGAGATGCGGGTTGTGGGGATTTATGAGGAAAAACATTTTTAAGCAGTGGTAATAACCTGGAACCTGCTGCCTAGCAATGGTGGTGAAAGTAGAGACGATGAATGATTTAAAAAGGAGATTGGATGGGCCCTTGAATGAAATAAACGTAGAGGGCTGCAGGGATAGAGTGGGAGAATGGGACTGGTTGTACAACAGAGAGCTGGGATGGACTCGATCAGCCAAATGGCCTCCTTCTCTACAGTAATGACTCTTTAAGAAATTTTAACTGTGATTCTCCAACTTTGTTTAATAATACATGTAGTGCGGTGTTATTTTCAATAATAAACATTATCTGCCCTACTGTTATTGCATGGAAACCATGGGCAGAATTTTACACTGGTGGGATTTTATGTTCCCGCTGAAGTAAATGGAGTTTTGAACGGCTCCCTGCATTTTACAGCCCTGGCCCCGCCAAAAAATTCTGCCCCATTTTTTGGCAGTGTATGGGCAATATCAACAAACAAGATGCTTCATTCAGTTGTTTTTAACTGTCTTAACTGAAAAAATGACATTTATGAAACATTTGCTGATAGGTAACTGAAATTTAACCTGCAGCAGCTTCCTAGCAACTAACACTACACTTTCTCTCTCACTCTAGATGTAAAACATATTAAAAATTTGGTCTATTGAATACACTTCATGCAAATGGCACATTTACATCCTGGATATTTTCTCCATGTCAACCAGACTCATATTATGTTAACGCACTGTATTCTCTGACTAACCTGAATAACACAACAGGAAGGCAGTTAGCAATATAAAAATATATATCATATTGGTTTGTGATGCTAATATGCTTGTTGATCACAACATGGAACTTTGTGCAGTTATTCAAGGGTTAGAAAATGCCCAGGGGAGGCTTCGAAGCACCTGAAGAATCTTGGGAAACCCCTGGAGATGGCGCCCAATGCAACAATGGCATCCAATCAGGCTTCTGTACAGCCACACTAACAAGTTGTTAGCGACAGGAGACAAACAAGGAAATCTTTGAAAGTTGTTATTCAAACCAGGAGACATATAAGAGCAGAGCCTGTAAACGAGAATGGAAAGTATTATTTTTACCTTATTCTCAAATCAACAGATTGGTAAGACTTCCCTCGCTGTCACAGTGAATCTTTGACAGGACACAGCACGGGTTGGGGCCCTACTCCTTTTCTGATAGTCTCTCAGTTAGCTTTAGAATTAAACCTGTGAAAAATATTGCAAGGTTTTTTTAATTAAAAAAAAAATCTTTCTGTGCCTCTGAATATATACTTCATTACAACATGACAAACATACTGTTGACATGCCTGTTGACTTTGTGTTTTTATTTTCACTGAATTAGTCATGAAAGGCCCAGAGTGCTATAAGGATTACTTTGCAGACAAGATCAAGCAATTTTCTGGCAAATTGATAAACGATGTGCTAAAAATCAATTGGCAGAGCTGGCTCTCAGCCCACAGCTAGAACACAATTTGGTGCAAAGTTGACATCTTCATTCAGGTCGTGAAGACAGTTAGGAACAGGAATACCATGCTCCGGTTCAGCGGAGGTACTGTTTAAGGCTGGGTTAATCCACCATGTTATGGGACAGAGTACAGAAAGGCTTATTCCGCATATTCCCTTCTTATACCTAGGCCAGGAGTGCTTGGCGGTAATGATGAGTGCCAAAAATAGAAAAAGGTTCCATTGCACAGCTCCGATAATATTGCCTGCCTCAGTGGGCACTAGAAAAATCAACTAACTGGTTGCCTGTTTTTAATTGGTGTTGGCAGATCACGGAAAGCTAAACTAATTATTACGTTCTGTTTTTAAAAGGTTTTTGTTTGCTGCCTATTATTGATTCATGAACGCGCAACATTGTCCACACTTAGAGTGAACATTTTCTTATGTGCCAAAGAGAATGAGATAGCTCTGCTTCTTTTAGTGTTCATCACCTCCTTCTCAATGGGGGAACCAGCAGAATTAATCAGAGTTTGATTTGAAATTAATCAGAGTTTGAAAGCAGTCCATGTCCAAATGCAACAAGACCTGGACAATATCCAGACTTGGGCTGACAAGTGGCAAGTAACATGCGTGCCACACAAGTGCCAGGCAAAGACCATCTCCAACAAGAGAGAATCTAACCATCGCCCCTTGACGTTAAATGGCATTACCATTGCTGAATCTCCTGCTATCAACATCCTGGGGGTTACCATTGACTAGAAGCTGAACTGGACTAGCCATATAAATACTGTGGCTATAAGAGCAGGTCAGAGGCTAGGAATCATGCGACGAGCAACCCACCTCTTGACTCCCCAAAGCCTGTCCACCATCTACAAGGCACAAGTCAGGAGAGTGCTGGAATACTCCCCACTTGCCTGGATGAGTGCAGCTCCCACAACACTCAAGAAGCTTGACACCATCCAGGACAAAGCAGCCTGCTTGATTGGTACCACATCCACAAACATTCATTTCCACCATCACCGATGCACAGTAGCAGCAGTGTGTACCATCTACAAGATGTACTGCAGGAATTCACCAAGGCTCCTTAGGCAGTACCTTCCAAACCCATGGCCACTAACATCTAGAAGGACAAGAGCAGCAGATACATGGGAACACCACCACCTGGAAGTTTCCCTCCAAGTCACTCACCAACCTGACTTGGAAATATATCGCCGTTCCTTCACTGTTGCTGGGTCAAAATCCTGGAACTCCCTTCCTAACAGCACTGTGGGTGTACCTACACCACAGGGACTACAGTGGTTCAAGAAGGCAGCTCACCACCACCTTCTCAAGGGCAACTAGGGATGGGCAATAAATGCTGGCCCAGCCAGCGAAGCTCACATCCCGTGAATGATGGGCAGGTGAGGAAATGTGTGCTGTCGGCTGGCATGGCGGTTTCTTAGCACGATTCCGCCACCGGGCCATTTTCCCGGGGGGCGACAGACCAGGGAACCTGTGCTCCAGTCGGCCTTTGAGGCTGTCCCCACTTGTCTGGCATGAGCTGTGGTCGCAGACCACTCTGTGGAGAGGATCTCCTTCCACAATGGTGCCCTGACTGCTGGTTCTATTTTTTATTTCAAAGTTAAAAAAGTCAGGGAGAAGCCACCTCCATTATGAGGTGCGCTCTCTCTCTCTCTCTCTCTCTCTGTTTCTCTCTTTTCAGTGCTGGAGGGCCTCTTATCAGCCCTCCAGCTTCGAGATTCCACCCCCTGTTCTTAATTGGATGTTAAGCCTTTAGCCACTGATTGGCCAATTTGAGGAATATCACAGCCTGTTGACTGCTTCCAACATAGGATGGAATTTATTGCCCTCCCTCGAGGTGTGTTTGGAGGCTGGAGAGCATTTAATTGGGCTAGGGGATGTGGGGTGGGGGTCCTACCCTTTTTTTAAAAAGAAAACGGCTGTGGCCATATTGCAAAGTGGATTTCCTCAGGAAAATATAAATCTGGCACTGCACTGGCTTTAGATTTGTTAAGCAAATACAGTATGACTAATGCAGCAGGATTTCCCAGTCGGTGAGCGGGGGGCGGAGCTCCCGACATCACCCCGCGTCATTTCAATTTTCAGGTGGGCGGGGGCTCAGCCGAATCAGCTGTGTGCCCGCCAACCTGTCAACGGCCAACTGAGGCCATTGACAAAGTCATTAACATCATTAATGGACCTGCCCGTCCAAACTTAAGGTTGGCGGGCAGGCCGGGAGCCCTGGCGGGTTTCAGAGAAAGCATGGAACCTCATCCACGGGTGGGATGAGTTTTCAGGTAGGTTTTTAAAAATGTAATAAAAGTTTCACTAAAAGTGATGGACATGTCCCAACTCATATGACAGTGTCACATGAGGGGACATGTCAGGGAAATTTTATTTTTCTATTTTTAACATTTTTACATTTGGAGCCGATCCCCCTGAGGTTGCACTTAGCCTCAGGGAGATGAGTGCACTCTATCGTGCGCATGCGTGAAAGAGCGCTCTCTCAGCTGAGGGAATCCCCCCCGCCCGCACAGGGAGCGCATAGCGCTTCCTGGCAGATGTCATGCAAATTAAATGGTGGCGTGCCCCCAATCGGGGGCCCCGATCGGAGGCGTGCCTGCATGCGCCCGCTCCTGAACTTCCTCCCCCGACGAGGGGAAAATTCTGCCCATGGGAAAAGTTAACAACAGTGAGGGCAAATGATTTATTATCATTCAGATTAGCTTTGAGACAAATAATTTTATCATCTCCAGACTTTTTATGTAAAAATGTAATACTTGGGAAGCAAATCATGCCAAGCACAGTAAAAGTGTAGAAATTCTTACCATTCTACACTAAGTCACAGTCTCAAACAGAGCATTAAGGACAGAGCATGTCCTCATTTTCTTTACCACTAGTTCTTTTCAGATTAGAGCCCCGGCAACCATAGCATCAATGAATATGTTGTTGTTTCTCAACCCACTGCTGCCTAGTTTACACAGATGCTGAGCCTTACCAATGCAGCAATAGACAACTGATCTTTCTGCCAGTTATAACTCGAGTTATATCCTGGGTGTTGTGAGCTGTGCTTATCTCCCTGCTTTGTGCATCTGCAGAAAGTTGATATTAACTGTATGGGGAAAGCTTCATGCTACCGATGTACAGGGAGCATTTGAAGAAAGGAATATCTTGACAAATCAGATTTGGGCCATTTTGTCTGAAACGCTGTGGAGTCACCAAAGCATTAGTGTTTGCTTGCCACATAAGGAAATAACTATGAGTGAATTTGTGCTGTTTCTTCTAAAGATGTTGTGGTAGAGATTGGTATGAGTTTCATGGTTTTTCAGGCAGAAAGCAGACACTGAGCATACCAATTTATCCCAATCTGTGCAAGCATTGGCCCCACTGTTAAATTTGTTGAAAACAATTTTAAGCACTCAGGCCTCAGGTCCCTGATGTTAAGTATTAACAAACTTACTAATTATATTTCCAAAGTATAAATATTAACCTACGAAAGAAATCAAGCTGTGAAATTAGTGCAACACACTATAATTTGAGTGCAATACATCTTCAAATATAAACTCAGAAGATGCATGCAAAAAAAATTGAACACAGGAAATATCTGGTTAGCTGAAGGATGTTGGGTAACATTTTGCTTTTGAATGAGCTTTGAATTTAATTTGTGCAAAAGAAATTGTTCAAGGTGGTTGAAAAGCATTAATTCAGCACACTATCTGGTAAATGAGAGTTGAAGCCAAGTGACCCACTTGCGTATATACTGCAGAACCAGCTTAAGAAAGCCAAAGAATTATCCTCATGACTTGCTTTATATGTTGCATATGCATCTAGCTGCAATTTCTACTGCGCAGATATTTTGTACAATGCTTTCACAATGAATGTGCTACTTATCACTGTCTGCAATGATTCTGCAAGTAAAGCCTATTGCAAAACTGAACACTTCCTCATACTCAGTTTTTAGACATGTAACATTGGTGAATGCCTGATAAGCTGGAAACTCATTTGATTTTGCCATATATGGTAATCAGTCCAAAGAACTTGCAGGGCGAGTAGGTGGCTACAAGTGAAATCAGAAGACACCACAAAGCGAACCACAGGCTGTTGAAGCAGAGGTGAATGAAACAGAAACCTATGTTAGTTCTGATGTCTTACACAAAACACTAGCTGAAACCTTTATTCCTAATAAGGTAAAAGTCACTTTTGTTATGCAAATTCAGAACTCAGGTTTGATGTAGTATAATAGGTTCCATATATGAAATTTAGACTATGAAGCTCTATCAAAATGACATGTCTTTGTCAAATAACATGTATGCAGTACCACAAGGTCTAGCTTACCTTTTACGGAAACTGGCAATGATCACATAACTCTAAGCTGTCTGTAATTCTTGTTTGAATTTCTTATTACATTGTGCTCTGAGCAGTGCAGTGCAACCAAGTGGATTAACCAATAATGTGGCACCGTCAAAACATTTTTTAAAAAATTCATTCATGGGATGTGGGCTTCGCTGGCTGGGCTAGCATTTATTGCCCATTCCTAATTGCCCTTGAGAAGGTGGTGGTGAGCTGCCTTCTTGAACCCACTGCAGTCCGTTTTAAAACTTGATACCCGGTGAGGTGAAGTTAAAAAAAATAAATCACCTGCAGCTTGCCAAGCTTGAAAACTTTAAACACTGACCGTAGGAAATGAATTGTAAATTGAGTGAGGTGGGCCTTTGATACATTTGCAGAGCATCGTGGCAGAGAGCAAATGTAGCAAAGGAGCAAGAAAGCAGGTAATGAAGTGTTGGAGTCGGACGGATGAACACATGAAAGCAGAAAGAAAGCATTTATATAGTGCCTTTCATGTGTGACCATAGGACTTCCACAAACATATTACAGCCAACAAAGTGCTTCTGAAGTGTGGTCACTGTTGTCATGTAGGAAACGTAGCAGCTAATATGCGCACAGCGAACCAGAACAAACAGCGATGTGACAATCTGTTTTTGTGATATTGACTGAGGGATAAACATTGGCCAGGGCATCAGGGATAACTCAGCTGCTCTCCTTTGACATGGTGCTATCTTTTACTCCCACCTGAGAGGGCAGAGAAGACCTCAGTTTAACGTCCCATCCGAATGACAGCAGCTTCAACAGTACAGCACCCCATCAGTATTGTACTCGAGTGTCATCCTTGCCGGAGTGGATGGAAGTGCTAACAACTGAGCCAAGTTTGATAGTTACTTCACACTGATGAACTGTTTTATTTTTAAACTTCGGCTGAATCAGCAAAGCAACTTGACCTTGAACAACGGAATTCAACTTCACCCAGGGTTTCCAACGCTCCAGGATCACCCTGGCATCTCCAGGAATTAAAAACTGATTTCCAGCACATTGCTGTGAGCAGCCAGGGAGAAAATAAAATCATAAGAATATTAATTTAAAAAAAAAACTCTTTGAACAATTTTTAGAATGTTATTGAAGATGGGGAAATAAGCCTGTTTGACTATCAGGCGAGAAAAGTCATCCGACTGAGTGAATAAGACAGAATTTTACCGCCCACAGTTGGTGGGCTGGGAGGCAGGGGTTTGCTGATAAAATAGAAAGGAGCTATGTTGGGTGGCTCCCCAATGCAGTCCCACCCCCACCCCCGCCCCTTTTCCCAGTGGTGGTCTGGAATGCAGATTGGCTGCCTGATCCTAGGGGATGGATAGCCAATTTGCATAATTAAAGGCCCTTTTACAGAGTCCGCTGTCCTTATTTGGTCGATGGACCCCCCCCCCCCCAATTCCCCTGTGGCCAGTTAGGAGGCTGCCTGTGGTAAAATTGTCCAGCTGGTCCCACTGCCAATAAGTGCGGGCTCAGGACCTGCTTTTCACCCTCAGACATCAGAGCCCTGAAGCCCGCGGCAAAATTCGGGCCAAAGAGTCAACTCTCTTCCCAGTTGGCAAGACACCGGCATGTCAAGCGACCACAGGTGGGATTGTAGGGGGTGGGGAAGGGTGGCTGGGGCAGGGTGGCTGGGGATGAGAGGTAATATGACAAAACCTCCTGGAATAAATCCAACCAGCGTTAGCAACCCTAACTTCAACAAACTTATAAGCGAATTAAAACATTGTTGTCCCCAATTTATAGACTGACTGCCGGGCAAATACTTCACACTGGACAATTATGGTGCAGGATGGACAGCAGACATGGAGAAAAACCTGTACCCTTGGAAATCAAGCATTAATTTTATAATGCAGTTTAAGCAATTCTGTAATACTCTGAGCTCTCAGGACTGTGGTACCTGCTTCAATGGCATCGTGAGGTAGATTCCAAAGCACTGGTGACAATACATCCCAATCAAGGATAAATAGTAGATGTTCTGGAGTTTTACCAGAGCATGACAGTAGGCAACAACCTGGACTGCAGTTTCTGATATTCACTATAGTCTTACAACAATTTAATTTAGCAGTAGTTTATCCTTCAAAGGTTAGTTTTTGAACCCCTTCTCTTAACCTAGTTACGATCAGATAATTCAGCATAAACAAGAGATGGAACTTGGGGCCTTTTTATCTAAATGGCTCAGATTCAGCATCTTTACCTTCTATCCATGGGGGGAAAATCAGCAAACATTTTACTATCTTTTTCCTTCTTTTAGTGCACCATTCACAATATTTATTCCTTGCAAGAGGGAATGGCCAGCTTTCAGTCACAAACTACCATGCGAGGGTAATCCCAGGACACCCATCATCTGATTTTGTATCACAATTTCTTGGAATTCAGCTAAAAAAGTTTCTCTGAATGTTTCTGATGAATGCAGTCAAGAGCAGTAATCCAATCTGGTGAGTCACAGTGTGAACCCACATCCTATCATCGTGTGCGGTGGCCTGACATGCAATATGATGTCACCATAATGTTAATGCTCTCCCCGGCTTCTCTGGCTAAGCAGTGATGGATATGCTGATGCATTTACAAACTGATAGCAGGCCCAATTAAAAGGTTCTTTCAGGCAGCATGCAAGTTTTCCCATAGTTCTGCTCACTGTTGTGAATACTGTGATGGCCTAACTTTCACAGTTGTTGATAAAGCATAGAACACCTTGTAATTACATGGAACCTTTAATGGAGAAAAAAATGCCCCAGGCATTTCACAAGGAACACATAGGACCAAATTGGAGTTTGAAGAAGTTTTTGGGAGATTACTGAATGAACAATGCTGAAAAGGAGAGGTGAATGAAAATTAAGGGGAAAACTGAAGAGAGAGACAGAAGCAGATGTGAATGATGCAAGACCTATGGTTTGCGAATGCACTTTTATTTCCTTAAAAGGCCTGCTATTGCCTCACTTACCAATAAGAAAAAGAGACCTGATCAGCATAAATGGGCCCAGTAGTTACTCACTGATTAGCAGCTACCTCTAGTGGCCTCAAATAGAAATATGTTTGATAGCACCTATTTCAGGTAAACAACTTACCAAAAGCAAAACTCACCAGCATGTTTTTCTCTCCTGCTCAATGAGCTGAACCTTAAAGGAATTCTGTCTTTAGCCACTAATAGAGGAACAAATGTACATCATTTTTAACACAAAGAACTTACACACAAGACACATGAAGACATATTTGTGATGCAATGGACTCACTGAGTTTGATTTGCATTAGCGCACTGCCCCATTTGCTGGATGCAGCATAAAAATTGGTTCGGCAAATATTCCTTTGCAAAGACAGTAGACTTTAATAGGTCAAAAATAATAAAGATAACAATGTTTATCAAGTGTATTAATGGCACTCAGACTGTGGCCAAAAGTGTCATCTGATGTGTCTGTGTTTATGGCTTTATATCTTTCTTCATCCTTCTCGACCTTTCTGCCATCTTTGGCCCAGTGAATTAAAAGTTTGATATGGCTGCTTTACTGGCCCAAGGATTATGATTAAGCACCCGATTAAGGTGATGCAAGCAGCATGCAGATATCACACTGCTTGCTCATCTCCATCACAGTGGCGTGCAGCCCAGTGCGAAACATAATGCTGACTGACTGCACGCTCAGAAAGTGGTCCAGGTTTGTGCGAGGCTAGCATGAGTTAAAGTTAGCATGAATTTCATAAAGGGCAGTCACACCTCTTAAAGGGGAGGTGCAGCCTTGCTGCAGGCGATGTTGGAACTGTCTCTGAAAGTGTTTCTCACAAAGAAGCAGGAAGAGCAATGGAGCAGCAGGCCTGAGAGAGGCCTCGCAGTTTCACCATTGCAGCACTGGTGGCCTTATTCCAGGAGGCGGAGAGGAGGAGAAATGTCGTGTTCCACAAGGGGGTAGGAAGCCCTCCAGACAGGGAATAGGAACAGGTAGCTATGGATGTCAGTGCAAGGAATGTGGCTCTCAGGATCTAGCTGCAGTGCTGCAGAAATTTCAATGGTCTCACACAAGTGGTCAAGGTCAGTGAACGCATCTTCAAATGGCATGTCCCAGCCAGTACAAAACCAAACTCACACACTGCTCAAAGCACCCCACCCCCATCACTCATACACAGCAATCTCTAGCAATCAGGACTCTTGCCTAACATTGAAATGTTCCATGTCATTTTCACACACCTACAAATGCTGTAAGTCTCACACCCACAGCTCACAACTTCCATATACATCCAACTGTAGCAGCACAAACATACAAACATACGTATTAGGAGCAGGAGTAGGCCATTCGGCCCCTTGAGTCTGCTTCCCCATTCAATAAAATCATGGCTGACCTGATTGCAGCCTAAATACCACCTCCCTGCCTACCTCCTATACCATAGATGTACCATAGACACATCACCAAAACACATTGCAACACACTCACTTCCCTCTCTCTTGCCAGACAAGGTGGCACATAATAGGGAACTGCCAGAGAGACAGGTCCGCCTGCATTTCCCAAGCCCCTTGGAGGAGAAGGTGCTCCAAGCTACTGGCATGACAGTCAATGGGACCTTTGCAACCAGCGTTGCTGAAACTATGTAGGATTATGGTATATTCCTACCTTGTGCACCTTCTCCAGTCCCATTTCATCCTCATCCTGCCATCTGCTATGAAGTTCAAGCCTCCAATTGTCCGACCATGGACCTCTTCCTTTCCACTAATGACCTCGACTTCCCTTGGGTTCTAAACTGCACCCCTCACCCTCGCCATGGAACCTGGGCAATGACATCGACATCACCACTCTGAGTGAGACCCAACGAGCTGGAGAGGGGCAGCTCAAGGAACTCCAAGATGGCTACACTTTCTTCTGGAAAGGGAAATCAGGACAAGAACGCAGAGTTCATAGAGTTGGATTTGCCATCAAGAATAAGTTTGTGAACTGGCTTCATATGTTCCCTCTTGGAAAAAATGAGTGCCTCCTGCCTCTTTGTCTCAAACTGGTAAGGAGCCAATGCACCGCCCTGGTCAGTGTAAATGCCTGAACGCTGGATGCCGATGACAAAACGATTTCTATACCAAACATGACCAAGTTCTCTGTGGGATTCTGAAGGAGGACAGGATTATTCTTCTCGGAGATTTCAGTGCCAGAGTTTGAAGAGATTCCAATCTCTGGAATGGGACAATTGGCAGGGAAGGATGTGGAAATGTCAACTCCAGCGGCATTCTTCTCCTTACCAAATGCACAGAACATGGGCTTATCATCACCAGTACCCTGTTCCACCAGAAGAACAAGTACCAGACATCATACCAATGCCCACGGTCCAAGCACTGGCACCTGATCAATGACGTCATCGTCCGTGCCTGGAATGGCAAAGATGTCTGCACCACCAGAGTAATGACAGGGGCTGATGGCTGCTGGACTGATCACTGACACATTTGTTCAATTATGTTCATCAAACTGGCTTCCAAATGAAAGGTGCAACAGCAGAGATGTTCATGAAAGATCAACGTCGATGCTCTGAAAGATCCAATCAAAAAAGATCAATTCCAACAATGCCTTAGGGAAAAACTTACAAACTTCAATCAAGAACAGAAGAAGAGCATCCACGGTGCTTGGGATTCCCTTAAGTCCAATATCATCAGTGCCTGCAAAGAGACACTTGGATTTTCTGTCAGGAAACATCAGGATTGGTTTGATGAAAAATATTAGGATATCAGCAAACTGATTGATCGCAAGCACAAGACTTTCTGCACCTGGCAGAATGACCCAACCTCACAGCAAAGAAACTAGCTTACTAACAAGCAAAGGCCGACATACAAAGGTGCACCTGCGACATGAAGAACATGTGGTTGGCAGATAAGGCAATGAAAATTCAATATCCCGCTGGCATGAATGATATCTGTGGCTTCTTCACTGTCACAAAGACCATTTATGGCCCAAGTACTCAAGGACCAGCCCCTCTGAGGACTAAGGATGGGGAAGATCTGATCAAGGAAAGGGAAGCTGTCAACGCCCGTTGAAGGGAGCATTTTGAAGACCTTTTCAATCAAGAATCAATTGTTGGCGAGAGTGTTTTCAACTCCATCCCGCACCACTCAGTTATAGACGAGCTTGGAACTCTGCCAACGCCTATGGAGGTGATGAAAGCCAGCACACAGATAAAGAACAACAGAGCAGCATGAGGTGATGGAATCCTCACTGAAATCCTTAAGCACGGAGGAGATGAACTAACATTCCAGCTCCGAGCCCTTATCCTACAGATCTGGAATTAAAAAGAAAGTTCTGATTGTGGCAATCTTCAAGAAAGGGCACAAGTCCAATTGTGGAAATTACAGAGGCATCTCCCAGCTTTCCATAGTAGGAAAGCTGGGCCCTGAAGGCTCAGAGCTGCTCACGGTATCCTGCAAGGCCTTCTGTGCCTTCCCCACTGAAAGCTAGCACCTTCCACCAGCCATGCTACAGCCACTGGTGTAGCATAGGACAGGAGCACTAAGCCAGGCCAAGGCACCCACAGGACAGGTTCTAAGAAGGCTGAATTATCCTGTTTGGATAAAGCTGTAATGAATTTTATTTTGTTGTATTTCTTTTATTTCAGGATTTTTACCAAGAGAACCATGTGATGGCCTATAGCACAGAGATGGAGAAGGGGGAAATGACAGAGCAGCGGTGATGTGGGGATGTTTATAGGCAATCCAGAGCCATTTACGTACAGCCTATCTGGAGCAATACTGCCCTAAATGCCTCCTTCCTCCTCCTCCTTCCTCCTCCTCCTCCCTCCTCCTCCTCCCTCCTCCTCCTCCTTCCTCCTGCTCCTTCCTCCTCCTCCTTCCTCCTCCTCTTTCTCTTCCTCCTCCTGAGGTGCTCACCAAAGACCCGGTGGCAAGTGCTGTTCCCGTTTGATTGCCTGGTGATATAGAACTCTCCAGGCGCCCAAAAAATATGGAGACATGCTCCAACAAGTGTCGGAGTGCTGGAGCCCCCGACCCCCTCCAAAGTTGTCCAGGCAGTGGAACCGTTGTTTGAGAACAACAATGGTTTGCTCCTTCAACGACACAGTACAACACCACTTCCACTAACCTTGTAGCCGTAAAAGGAAGTCAAAAGCATCTCACCTCAACGGTCCATGTCGATGCCTTTAAATAGCCTTAGCGGGGGATCCCTTGTGGAGCTGAATGTATGTTCAGCTCTGAGTATTTAAAAGAGAGTGTTAAGTAGATCTGTGAGACCCCAAATGGCAGGTTGGTGCCAGGTCAGCTTTAGATATTGACTGATGCTACACCTGCCCACATGCCTCTGGTGCAAGTATGGTGTGCCCGCACCACGGCCCTCCAAGCATGGTAATTGGCGGGAACCACGCTGGAAGTGGGCAGCAGTGGACCAGTTGCCATTTTTATTATCTCCAGGGTTCCGTAGAGCCAAAATCAGCAGCATGACGGAACCAGGTTTTGCGGCCATTAACTTCTCCCTCTTCTTCCAGTGCCTTTTCGCAGTAGCCCACCTCCATGGCGTTATCAACTCCTTATTTGCTCATACAATGTCTAGTCCATCACTCTATGCAACATATAGATTACATTGCCTCCGAATCTTTTTCCTCTTGTTCCACACAGCAATCCCCAGTGAACCACAGAGGCCTTATACTTGACCCAGCCCTCTTTGTTGTTTTGCATCCCAATGTTTGACAATACCATTTTGAAGCATGTACGCCAAGTGTGGTTTCTTGCCCCTTTCATCGATTCAGCTTTCATGTGTCTTTCTGACATTGAGACCTGGAATAAACAAAATCTCCCCCTATTTAAAACCCAAGCCTTCAGTTTTTATTCCTGCCAGCTAGCACCTAAAAGGCTTTGCCCTTAATCCCATTAACCCCCTGAGCTGCCACTTTAAAAGTTAAGAGTCGCAGAAACCAAACTCAACTCCAACCTGAGTTCCCAACTTGATAAATGTCATTGATGTGGAAAATCTCATAGGAGAAAAAAATCAGAAAGGGAACAAAATGTTTTGAAAACAATGTGCAATTACGGAAATATTGATTCGTTGCCATTAAGTGCCACATATCATTAGAGTCATTGGAAACTAGGTCTCAGGTTTTATCTCCACAAAACCGCCGGCCGCTTTGGGTGCAAATTGGCCTTCCTGATTGCACCTTCAGATGTGGCTCAACAGCTCGCCGTGGCCCTCAGGTAAATTTTGAGATGGGAGAACGAGAAAAAGATTAAATGGGCCGGGAGACCACCCCCCAGAATTGCTATGGAGCTGGAAAAAGTATCCTTGCTTCTCCTGGCGCTATATGAATAAAAAAATATGAACTTTCCTGCAAAAGATGCCTAAGTATCATCTGAGCCCAATCGGGCGATGTGGACCAATTCCTCCTGCAATCTGTATGTCCACAGTGAAACGTTCGGATATTTTGCCTTTTTTTACTTCAATAGTTTATGTATGGCCTTACTCCCCTTTCTCTCAGAAATAGCAAGAAATGGCCCTTCATCTCTGGTGAGGTCACTAATGATTAGTCACCATCTTTCACTGTGATCTGTGCCATCAACAACATTCGGCTACTGTCCATCGAGATTCATGTTTGTAGAGGGCCAGCTGGTCTGCATCATTTCCCTCCATCCTGTGAAAACGCCTCATTTCCCTGTGGTCCAGCCAAGTGTTAACAACATTCCGTGGCTTTTGTTCATGTTTGACGAATAGGCAAAGCCGGAGAGTTGGAGTCACAGGCAGCCCTGGGACTTTAACATTTGACATTTCTGAAGAGGAACTAAGTGCTGCAATCAACTAAGCTGCTGAGCCATTCATTTCCTAATTCCTTTTAATAATTTGTTTCTTACATTTAGTTTCCAGAAAACTTAGGGAATCATGTTTTGTGTGGGTTACAATTGAACACTTGTCTGGACAAAACGACATCAATGTTCTCCTCTTCCGACCTACATAGAAGCTGTTTAATTCATTGCACGTGTGGACAATGAATATAATAAATCTTTCAGCTTTTTTTTCCTCTGATTGCTTCACTTGATGAAATCATTTAAGGTGTTCTGTCCTGATCAATCTAAATATTGAAATAATAGGCAGCTGTACATTTTGATCTTTGAATAAACAAAGATTAGGAACCAAATAATAATTGCATAGGAGTATAGGAACGGAATTAAGCTGCTCACCCCCTCGGCCTGTTCTGTCATTCTATTAAATCATGGATGACCTGTGCAGGTATTCTCCATTTAAAGCACATTCTAATGGCGTGTTTTTGTCTTGGCACAGTTTGTAAATTAGGGAAGTACCCAAATAGCATTAACTCTATTGTTGTTTTAACGCGGTTACTGTTCATGCTCAGTCTCTCTTTAAAACACACTGTCACTTCACTTGCCGCCTCTCCCAACCCTCCCATTCCTTCCTGCTCACTGTTTCCCTCTTCTGACCCTCTCACTCGCCGCTTCCCTCTCCTGGACCCTCGTTGCTTCTTCCTCGCCCTCTCCTGTGTCCTCTCTGTGAGTAAGGGAGCAGTGAGTGGGAGGGAGGGAACGGGAAGGAAGCGGCGAGCACGAGGGTTGGGGGAGGGAAGCGGCCGGTGGGAGGGTTGGGGGAGGGAAGCAGTGAGTGGGAGGCTGGAAGCAGTGAGCAGGAGGAATGTAGACAGAGTTAGTGAGTTATTAGGTCTTAGTAAGAAGATTTTTGGGTCAGTTCGGTTCAAGGCAGTCAATGTGTTTTTAATGTAAAAATTATAGGTCAGGAATGTAACCCACTCTTATTACACGTTTCCCTCTGGGAAAGTGATTTTGATTTAGCGCACCATTTTTTAGGAATACATAAATGAGGGATAGCTGTGTCTTAACTCTACCTTTTTTCATACCCTTTGACAGCTTTATCTATTGACCTCAGTTTTGAAAATGTCAGTTGACCCAGTATCCTCATTCTTTTAAGGACAGGAATTTCTGTGAAGAAAGCGCTTCCTGATTTCAGTCTCAAATGAAGACCTACAGGCATTTCCATAGACCACTCTTTGGCCCTTTCAAGAGCAGTCTCAGCAGAGGTCTGGGAGTCCTTAAGACCTGGAAATAAGGATCAGGAAGGGGATAGATTTAGAGGGTAGAAAAATAAATCTTTACTTGTGAAGTCGAACCTAAAAATCATAAAACTGGTATTTGGTATAAATGTGTGTCTTTACTTAAATATGATCAATAGAATAAGACTGCTCCTGCATGTACTTTGTTTTGTAGCTTTGATCTCATATCGCCATGACCTCGATCTATCACAGTATCTTTACAGTGCAGAAGGAGGCCATTCGGCCCATCGAGTCTGCACTGGCCCTCTGAAAGTGCATTCCACCTCGTCCCACTCCCCTGCCTTATCCCCGTAATCTTGCACATTCTCTCTTTTCAGGTAGCAATCCAATTCCCTTTTGAATACTTCGATCAAACCTGCCTCCGCCACCCTTTCAGGAAGTTTGTTCCAGGCTCCAACCACCCTCTGGGTGAAAAAAATTTTCCTCACCTTACATTTACCCCTTTTGCCAATTATTTTGAATCTGTGCCCTCTAGTTCTTGATGTTATCTTGAGTGGGAACAGTTTCTCACTATTTGCCCTGTCCATACCTCTCAGGCTTTTGAATACCTCTAACAAGTCTCCTCTCAGCCTTCTTTTCTCCAAGGAAAACAGGCCCAACCTCTCCAATCTATCCTCATATCTACAATTCTTCATCCCGGGGATCATTCTTGTAAATCTCCTCTATATTCTCTCCAATGTCTTCACATCCTTCCTCAAGTATGGCACCCAGAACTGGACGCAGTACTCCAGATGAGGCCTAACTAGTGTCTTATAAAAGTTCAACATGACCTCCTTACTTTTGTACTCAATGCCCCTATTAACAAAACCTAAGGTACTAAATGCTTTATTAACTGCTCTCTCAACATTCCCTGCCATCTTCAGTGACCTATGTACATATACACCGAGGTCCCTCTGTTCCTGCACCTGTTTTAGAGGCTCTCCCTTTATTTTATATTGTCTCACCATATCTTTCCTGCCAAAACGAATCACCTCACAGTTCTCTGCATTAAACTTCATCTGTCACTTGTCTGCCCAATCCACCAACATGTCTGTGTCCTTTTGAAGTTCAAGATTATCCCCATCACAACTGACAACATTTCCAATTTTCATATCATCTGCAAATTTTGAAATCAGGCCATGTACACCACAGTCTAGGTCATTAATATGTATCAGGAAGAGCAAAGATCCCAACACTGATCCCTGGGGAACTTCACTACAAACCTTCCTCCAATCTGAAAAACACCCATTTATCACTATTATCTGTTTCCAGTCACTTAGCCAATTTATTATCCAAGTGCCTACTTTCCCTTTTTGTTGTGTGGCACTTTATCAAATGCCTTTTGAAAACCCAAAAACACCACATCAACAGCATTTCCTTTATCAATTTTTCTGTTACCTCCACAAAAAACTCTAGCAAGTTAGCTAAACATGATTTTCCCTTGATGAATCCATGCTGGCTTTCCTTAATTATCCTGCATTTGTCTAAGTGATTATTGATTTTATCCCATACTATTGTTTCCAGAGGTTTCCCTACCATTGAGGTCAAACTGACTGGCTTGTAGTTGCCAGCTTTATCCTTGCACCCCTTTTTGAACAAGGGTATAACATTCGCAGTTCTCCAGTCCTCTGGCACCTCCCTGCCATTTGTAATTGATTGTAGATTTTGGGATAAGATTCACAATCTTTTTACAATCCCCATAGAGACCAGTAACTTTTAAAAAGAGATATGAATTTCCCAGTGAACAATGCAAAGAATCACACAACAAAATTTCATGTTTTAAGACTTTTACTGTTGCAAACAAACTAAAACCAACATTAATTAAACATTAAGATAAAAGCAAAATACTGCGGATGCTGGAAATCTGAAACAAAAATAAAAATACCTGGAAAAACTCAGCAGGTCTGACAGCATCCGTGGAGAGGAATACAGTTGACGTTTCATGTCCGTATGATTCTTCATCAGAACTAAGGAAATAGAGAAATAAGGTGAAATATAAGCTGGTAGAGGGGGGTGGGACAGGTAGAGCTGGATAGAGGGCCAGTGACAGGTGGAGGCAAAGAAGAGACTGCCAAAGATGTCATAGACAAAAGGACAAAGGGGTGTTGACGGTGGTGATATTATCTAAGGAATGTGCTAATAGGGACATTAAGAGTAGCAAGTAGGACAAGCGAGTGGCATATGGCCCTAGTGCGGGTGGGGTGGGGGGAAGGGATCAAAATGTGCTAAAAGGTGGAGATAAAACAATAGATCGAAATAAATTTAAAAATAGGTGGGAAAAGAAAAATATATATTTTTTTAAATTATAAATTATTGGAGAAAGGGGGGAATTGGAAAGTGGGTGGGGATGGAGGAGAGAGTTCATGATCTGAAATTGTTGAACTCAATATTAAGTCCAGAAGGCTGTAAAGTGCCTAATCGGAAGGTGAGGTGCTGTTCCTCCAGTTTGCGTTGAGCTTCACTGGAACATTGCAGCAGGCCAAGGATGGACATGTGGGCATGAGAGCAGGGTGGTGTGTTGAAATGGCAGGCGACAGGGAGGTCTGGGTCATGCTTGCGGACAGACCGAAGGTGTTCCGCAAAGTGGTCACCCAGTCTGCGTTTGGTCCCTCCAATGTAGAGGAGACTGCATAGGGAGCAACGAATGCAGTAGACTAAATTGAGGGAGGTGCAAGTGAAGTGCTGCTTCACTTGAAAGGATTATTTGGGCCCTTGGACAGTGAGGAGGGGGGAAGTAAAGGGGTAGGTGTTGCACCTTCTGCAGTTGCATGGGGAGATCCTGTGGGAGGGGGTTGAGGTGTAGGGGGTGATGGAGGAGTGGACCAGGGTGTCCCGGAGGGAACGATCTCTGCGGAAAGCAACCAGGGGGGGTGAAGGGAAGATGTGTTTGATGGTGGCATCATGCTGGAGTTGGCGGAAATGGTGGAGGATGATCCTTGAATGCGGAGGCTGGTGGGGTGATAAGTGAGGACAAGGGGGACCCTATCATGGTTCTGGGAGGGAGAGGAAGGTCTGAGGGCGGATGTGCGGGAGATAGGCCGGACACAGTTGAGGGCCCTGTCAACCACTGTGAGTGGAAAACCTCGGTTAAGGAAGAAGGAAGACATGACAGAGGAACTGTTTTGGAAAGTGGCATCATCAGAACAGATGCGACAGAGGCAAAGGAACTGAGAGAATGGGATGGAGTCCTTACAGGAAATGGGGTGTGAGGAGCTGTAGTCGAGGTAGCTGTGGGAGTCGGTAGGCTTGTAATGAATATTGGTGGACAGTCTATCACCAGAAATTGAGACAGAGAGGTCAAGGAAGGGAAGGGAAGTGTCAGTGATGGACCATGTGAAAATGATGGAGGGGTGGAAATTGGAAGCAAAATTCATAAATTTTTCCAGATCCAGACGAGAGCATGAAGTGGCAAAGAAGCAGTCATCGATGTACCGGGGAAAGAGTTGTGGGAGGGGGCCTGAGTAGGATTGGAACAAGGAATGTTCCACATAGCCCATAAAGAGACAGGCATAACTGGGGCCCATGCGGGTACCCATAGCCACACCTTTTATTTGGATGAAGTGAGATGAGTTTAAGGAGAAATTGTTCAGTGAGAGAACAAGTTCAGCCCGACGGAGGTGAGTGGTGGTGGATGGGGATTGTTCGGGCCTCTGTTTGAGGAAGAAGCGGAGAGCCCTCAGACCATCCCAGTGGGGGATGGAGGTGTAAAGGGATTGGACGACCATGGTGAAGAGGAGGCGGATGGGGCCACGGAACTGGAAATTGTTGACATGCTGTAGGGCATGAGAGGAATCGCGGATGTAGGTGGGAAGAGACTGGACAAGGGGAGAGAGAATGGAGTCAAGATAGCAAAAAATGAGTTCCGTGGGGCAGGAACAGGCTGACACGATCGGTCTGCCGGGACAGTCCTGATTGTGGATTTTGGGTAGGAGGTAGAAGCGGGCCGTCCGAGGTTGGGAGACTATGAGGTTGGAAGGTGTGGAGGGAAGATCTCCAGTGAAGATGAGGTCAGTGACAGTCCTGGAAACAATGGCTTGTTCAGTGGTGGTGTCATGGTCCAGGGGGAGGTAGGAGGAAGTGTCTGCGAGTTGACGCTCAGCCTCTGCGAGGTAGAGGTCAGTGCGCCAGACAACAACAGCACCACCCTTGTCGGCAGGTTTGATGACAAAGTCAGGGTTGGACCTGAGAGTACGGAATGTGGCAAGTTCAGAAAGAGACAGGTTAGAGTGGGTGAGAGGAGCAGAGAAATTGAGACGACTGATGTCATGCCAACAGTTCTCAATGAAAAGATCAAGACCAGGTAAGAATCCAGAGGGAGGGGTCCAGGTGGAGGGAGAATATTGGAGGTGGATAAAAGGATCCGTTGAACGGGGAGGACTCCTGCCCAAAGAAGTGAGCACGGAGATGAAGGCAGCGGAAGAAGAGTTCAGCATCGTACCGAGCCCAAAATTCATTGAGGTGAGGCCATAACGGTATGAAACTGAGTCCTTTGCTGAGCACTGAATATTCAGCATCAGAGAAGGGAAGGTCAGGGGGTATAGTGAATACACGGCTGGGGCTGGGATTGGAAGGCAGGATGGCGTAAGAGGAACGGGCAGGGGTGGAGGGTCCTGAATGGGCGTTGGTGTCAATGAGTTGTTGCTTCCGTTTCTTCGCACCTGAAAGCAAGAGACAAAGTTTCTTGTTGAGAAGTCAGATGAAACGAAGAATAAAATGAAACTGGGGGCAAGGACAGCTTAGAGATAGGGTGCGGCGGTGCTGCTGGAGGGAGAGGTCGAGTGTATTCATATGGCGGCGCATGGCACTGAGTGTGGATCTCAGAATGCGACGAGAACAGCAGTCCGAGGAGCGTTGTATGTCCCGGACATATCAGTAATCCTGGGTGAGTTCGAAACATGAGGGATGGTACTTCAGTTGGAATCCACGTGGGGTAAGTTGGAGACGGAGTCAGTCACTGAGAAAGGAAATATGGCTGTGAAAGCGAGTTTTAGTAAACACCTTGTCAAACACCAGGAGGGAAATGGAAAGCAATGAAGGTGAACAGAGCGAAAGAGAGAGACGGAAATCCTGTCGGAGAGAAGAGCAATACTTCTTCAAGGTAGACACTCCTTGAAGAGAGGTGGCAGTCAATTAAACATTAAGATAAAAGCAAAAAACTGCGGATGCTGGAAATCTGAAACAAAAACAAAAACAAAAATAAAAATACCTGGAAAAACTCAGCAGGTCTGACAGCATCTGCGGAGAGGAACACAGTTAACATTTCGAGTCCGTATGAATCTTCATCAGAACTAAGGAAATAGAGAAATGAGGTGAAATATAAGCTGGCAGAGGGAGGTGGGACAGGTGGAGCTGGATAGAGGGCCAATGATAGGTGGAGGCAAAAATGAGATTACCAAAGATGTCATAGACAAAAGAACAAAGGGGTGTTGACGGTGGTGATATTATCTAAGGAATGTGCTAATGACTTAATATTGAGTTCAACAATTTCAGATAATAAACTCTCTCCTCCATCCCCACCCCCTTTCCGATTCCCCCCTTTTTCCAATAATTTATAATTTAAAAAAATATATACTTTTCTTTTCCCACCTATTTTTAAATTTATTTTGATCTATTGTTTTATCTCCACCTTTTAGCCCATTTCGATCCCTTCCCCCCACCCCACCTGCACTAGGGCCACCTGCCACTAGCTTATCCTGCTTGCTACCCTTAATGTCCCCATTAGCACATTCCCAAGAGCACCATGTAGGAGCACACATAAGAGAATTAACAAGGGCATCAGGCTGCACATGGGGTGAAGAGAGTGCTAAAATATGAAGCCTTGCATTGCTGGTTCGATTTAATAAAGTTTTAATGTGGTGGTTTAACACCTGCTTCCATGTTTTGTGGGCCTCTGGGACTTCAGTCATACCCTGGCTTCCTCAAGGGGCTGACTGTGAGGCACTATGCCATGTGTGACTTCACTCTTGCAGCTGTTCGATGTGCAACTGAGCACAGGGCGATGATGTGGTAAATGAAGGGGATGACAACATGGCTGCAAAAAGGTGAGGCTTTATTGGTTAGGATCCAACAAGTGGTAAGGGTCATCTGAAATATTTGTGTATTAGCACATCCCAAGCCTGCCTTGCACATATCTCATTGCAGTGTTGGGATATTCCGTCCTCTCCCACCTTTGAGCGCATCGCCAAAGGGCCTGGTAAATTCAACCATTATATATTATAGTTGTAAAAACAAAAAACTACTGTGGATGCTGGAAATCCAAAACAAAAGCAGAATTACCTGGAAAAACTCAGCAGGTCTGGCAGCATCGGCGGAGAAGAAAAGAGTCGATGTTTATGAGGACTCGAAACGTCGACTCTTTTCTTCTCTGCCGATGCTGCCAGACCTGCTGAGTTTTTCCATATATTATAGTTGGGCCATTGCAAAAATCAGTGTCCCTGAAATGTGCTGATCCAAGGATGTTTTACATCACCTCATAAATTAAGTGATCTGTCCCTTCTGGATGCTTTGATTTTCAGGGATTTAGAAGGGCCAGAGCCACTCAGTAATTTTGTAATCATCTTCTATAATCTTGATCAACATAACAATAGTATTTCATTGACAGTTCTTTGGTTTTGAAGCATGTTAGGATATCCAGAGGTTATGATAGGTGCTATATAAATACATTTGCTTTAATTTTTTTCATTCTTTCATCATGGCTCACCACCACCATCTTAAGGGCAATTAGGGATGAGCAATAAATGCTGGCCCAGCCAGCAACGCCCACATCCCATGAAAGTATAAATTTCAGGTTTTTACCTTTCCCATTTGACAGCTCATTCCAACCCCATGACCTCCACTATCTAGAAGGACAAGCGTAGAAAATGCATGGCAACACTTTCGAGACACACACCAACCCGACCTGAACATATATCACCAGTCCTTCACAGCAGTTGACTTCAAAACCTTGAATTCCCTACATAATAGCGCATGTGCCTTCACCACATGGACTGCAGCAGTTCAAGAAGGAGGTGCACCATCACCTCTTCAAGGACAACTACGAATGTGCAACAAATGCTGGCCTTGCTGCTGATGCCCGTATCCAAAGAATGAATGATTACAGGAAAATAATTGCACAAAGCTCCATCTCATTAAATTGCCATCTCTTGTTTCTTTTCTGAGTTGCATGTTTCACCTTTAGCCAGTTCAATGCAATCTCATTTGCACGGGTCAAATAGCTCATTCCCACTCAGTAAAGTAGAAAAACCTTGATGAAAGCCAAATTGGGTAGTGTAATTTAGTTGACTGCCAGGATAAGTTAAGATGCAGCACATTTGAAATGTACAAGGTAGCTCCATAGTAAATGTTTGTGGGCAGTAGAGGACCATTTGTTTAAAGTTTGTTTATTCTCCTTTATTCCTTGTCTCGTTTACAGTATTCAGGGGCAGAATTTCACCCATGTCGGGCAGGCTTGGCCGGGGCGGTCTGGATCAGTCAGGAAGCCTGCGATCGGGGCCAGAAGGCAAATTCGCACTGGCCGGCCAATTAAGGCCTGCCCAGCGTGAAACGCAAGTGGCAGGGCTCAGCACTGTCTGTGCGGGCGAGGGGGGGTGGGGGGTGGTGTGAGCTGAGTGAGCCGCGACCTTCACGCATGTGCGCGCTTCATAATCTCCCTGAGGCACAGGCCTGCCTCAGGGAGATGAAGTGTTATATAAAAAAAAAATAAAGAAAATAAAAATGTAAGGAACCATGTCCCCTCATGAGCGGGGACATGTTATTAATTAAGTTCTAAAATTTTAATTTTATTTTTAGTTACTTTAGGAAACCTCATCCCACCCGTGGATGAGGTTTCCTAAAAAGAGGAAAGGCTGCTTTGGCCTTTTTGCCTGCCCCCGCCAACCGTAAGGTTGGACAGGCAGCGAAAAATTCAAGTTAATTGATCATTTAATGGCCTCAACAGGCCTTTTAATTGTCGGCGGGTGCGCTGACGACTTTGGTGCGCGGCCTCCGAATGAACTATTGCGCGACTGCACGCTGACATCGAGACGCTTGCCCGACGTCATTTTACGCTCGGTCAGGTTGGGCACGCGCCCGCACACCGAGCTAAAAATTTTATCCCAGATGTTCCTCACTCACAATTAGTTTTAGTTTCGTATATTTTATAGTGCGTATACTGGGTCAAATTCCTTCTCGTGAGAATTTCACCCCTGCGACTTTCAAAATCTTAACCTAGGTGGAAAACTTGATTTGCTTAGATTAATGATTAAGCAGACATTTCCTATTTCCTCTTGGCTGGTGTTCAGAATTGGGCAGCCTTATTCTGGGTGCAAACTTTTTAATAGGGATGTGCTTTATGTGTCTATCCTTTTTTTGTTGATGGGTAGTATAATACTAATCAATTGCACTTTTTCTGAACTTTTTATATGAGTGTGGCAGAAAATTATTTCTCAGAAAACCAAGGCTCTAAAATTAAAAAAAAACACACAAAGGAATTCAGCAAAATGCAGCTACTGATAAACTTCTTGAAAACCTGAGTGCATTTTTTCCCATACAGTTTCACATAAAGGTGTTCAGTGAGAGCTACACAGGGATTTTCTTCAGGTACCATTAAGCACCTCCTGGGGGGAGGAGGTGGCACTGTGGTATTGTCATTGGACTAGTATTCCAGAGACCCAGGGTCTCTAGTGACCTGAGGTTAAATCCCACCATGGCAGATGGCGGAATTCAACTTCAAAGTCTAATGATGACCATGAAACCATTGCCAATTGTTGTAAAAACCCATCTGATTCATTAATGTTCTTTAGGGAAGGAAATCTGCCGTCCTTGCCTGGTCTGGCCTACATGTGACTCCAGACCCACAGCAATGTGGTTGACTCTTAAAATGCCCTCTGAACAAGGGCAATTAGGGATGGGAAATAAATGCTGGCCATGAATGAATAAAAAAAAAAGTTCTCAGACTAATTTCCATCAGATCATGTATTAGATATTTTGACATTTATTTTGATTGCTTTTTATCCCCACATATCTTAAGCTTGGACAGAATCTACCACCTTCTACTTATAAAGGCTGCTATTTAGGAAATGAGTAATGGATTTAATTTACCTTCGCTACGTCCACTCTGACTATAGCCTGCTGTCAATTTAGAAATTTAGACCTAATTGGAGGTTTCAAAAAAATGCACAGGGATTCTTGACTATTTTTCTGTCATCCTGAAATGTCTTTGATTGGAATAAAAGCAGCTCCCTGAGCTTCCTGTTCATCCTGAGAATCCGAGAATGAACATGAGGAGCAGCTAGACTGAGTGCAAGGAGAAAACAATTCAGAAAATCAGTAAATTCAGATGGAAACATTTATAGGCCCAAGGATTTATTATCTTGGGCTATCCGAAGAGCACAGAGGGTTAATATTAACCAGGGAGATCAACACAAATTGCTTCAGATCTGTCTCTATATTGTCAGGTAGCTTGTCTGACATGTTAATTATATGATTTATAATTTATATAAATTACTTGGATGAAAGGATGGTTGCCAACTTTGCTGATGACACAAAGATAGGTAGGAAAGTAAGTTGTGAAGAGGACATAAGGAGGCTACAAAAAGATACAGAAAGATTAAGTGAGTGGGCAAAGATCTGGCAAATGGAGTATAATGTGAGAAAATGTGAACTTTTCCATTTTGGCTGGAAGAATAAAAGAGAAGTATATTATCTAAATAGTGAGAGATTGCAGAGCTCCGAGATGCAGAGGGATCTGGGCATCTTAGTGTGGGAGAATCTAGAACTGGGGGCCACTGTTTAAAAATAAGGGGTCGCCCATTTAAAACAGATGAGGCAGAATTTTTTCTCTAAGGGTTGTGAGTCTTTGGAACTCTACTCCTGAAAAGGTGGTGGAAGCAGATTCTTTCGATATTTTTAAGGCAGAGATGGATAAATTCTTGGTAAGCAAGGGACAATAGGTTATTGGCAGCAGGTGGGATGCAGATTTGAGGTTACTATCAGATAAGCCATGATCTTATTAAATGGTGGATCAGACTTGAGGGGTTGAATGGCCTACTCCTACTCCTTGTTCATATGTTTGTATGTTCGTATGATGAGCTAAACTTTCTTCCAGTTAAACAACAGCAAGGCCAAAGCCATCTTCTATATGTGAACACCCCCACACATCTTCAACTCCGCAGCTTTGTCACCAGTTCTGTCCCCATTCCAGCCATTGTCACAGGGTGAGCAAGAAAGTTTGCAACTTCCTTTGGCCCCAGACTAAGCTACTGACCCCATACTTTAGCACATTAGAATGTTTTGCTGTATAAAAAGGTGCAACATAAATGCAAGTTGTTGTTATTATCTCAACCACAAAGACCATCTACTTTTGCCTCCCTAACCTCTGTGCTACCTCAGGTCATCTGCTGCTGGAAGTCCATACCCATGTTTTTCCATCAACCACACCAACCTCAGCGGTTGACAGACCAGGATGCCAGCCAGCAGCATGAAGTTGGAAAATTACCTCCAACTATCAGATGCTCCAGATATCCTGTGAAAAGCAAATACTTTCAAACATTTGAAATAAAAGTAGAAAAATGCTGTAAACACTCCAGGTTCCGCCAGGGCCACTAGTCTCCAGTCCTCATTACAGCCTTGGTCCAAAAATGGACAGGAGAGCTGAATTCAAAAGGTCAGGTGAGAGTGATGGCCCTTAGAATGAAGGTAGCATTTGACCGACTGTGGCATCAAGGAGCCCTAGCAAAGTTGAAGTTAATGAGGATCAGGAGGAAATCTCTTCACTGGTTGGGGTCATAGGAAGATGGCTATGGTTGTAGGAGGGAAATCACCTTAGCCACAGGACACCACTGCAGGAGTTCCTCAATATAGTATCCTAGGCTCAACCATCTTCAGCTGCTTCATCAATGACCTTCCCTCCATCATAAGGTCAGAAGTGGGGATCTTCACTGATGATTGCACAGTGCTCCGTATCGTTAGTCAATCCACAGATACTGAAGCAGTCCATGCCCGCATGCAAGAAGACCTGAACAACATTCAGGTTTGGGCTGATAAGTGACAAGCAACATTCTCACCACACAAGTGTCAGGCAACAACCAAACAACCACCTCCAACAAGAGAGAATCTAGCCAGTTTCAACAACACTCAAGAAGCTCGACACTATCCAGGAGAAAGCAACCCATTTGATCGTCACCCTATCCACCATTGTAAATATTCACTCCCTTAACTATCAATGCACCCACTTGATCGGTACCCTATCCACCACTTTAAATATTCGCCCCCTTCTCCGTCGGTGCACCATCGCACCAGTCTGTACCATTTACAAGATGCACTGCAGTAACTTGCCAAGACATCTTCAACAACACCTTCCAAACTGGTGACCACCTAGAAAAACAGGGCAGCAGGCACATAGAAACAAGTTCCCCTCCAAACCACACACGGTCCTGACTTGGAAATATATCACCATTCCTTCACCGCCGCTGGGTCAAAATCCTGGAAATCCTTCCCCAACAGCACCTACATCACACGGTCTGAGCAGTTCAAGAAGTTGACTCACCACCTCATTCTCAAGGGCAATTAGGGATAGGCAACAAATGTTGGCCTTGCCAGAGATGCTTAAATCCCATGAGTGAAGAAAAAGCACTCAGTAGGCCAGTCAGTATCTGGAGAGACAAACAGATAAGTTAGTGCCTCAGGTATTGTCCCTTCATCTTTATTTAACCAAGGGTTTGATATTCAACTTGGGCTGATATTTATTTGTGGTAACTGGTGCTGCTGTGGGATTTGGTGACTTATGGAATTTATTTTCCAGTGGCTACATTTTTATTGTTGTCATGGTAGATAATTTGCCAAATCCTAATAAATGTTTTCCATTGAAACGATTTAAATCTGCCAACGAACATCAGGGAATTAATTCCCCAGTGAATTATTTTTAGTGAGATACATTAGGTTAACAGGAAGTTCAAACAAATAGGAAAATAGGGCATGAATAGGTATTAATATTCCCATGGGAATGTTCAGATGTTCAAACAATTTTGGAGAACAAGCCCAGCTAAAATTCTAAATCGCGGTGATCACATTGTTATGATCCTGGCTGGGCTTTCCAAATGCTCAATTAAACCTGAATATAATTCTTTACCCCCAACACCATGAGTGTCTTGATCCAATTCTTGAAGGGGTACATGTAATCCTTCAAAGTGTTGTCAATCAGCTCCTCAATATTCATATTGTAGGTTCCTACTGACAATTTTTGCACATTGATTTGATTTCCCCACATCTTCTAACAGCTCGGCTGCTATTTGTTTGGTACTTGTAAGGATTCACTTTCATCTGAATTCAACTCCCGCATACTGTAATATTCAAAACTCCCTTTAAGTTGGTACCTTGGATCAATCCATTCAGGACAAAGCAGCCAGCTTGATTGGCACCCCATCCGCAAACATTCACTCCCCCCACCACTGACGCACAGTAGCAGCAGTATGTACCATCTACACGATGCAATGCAGGAACTCACCAAGCCTCCTCAGATAGCACCTTTCAAACCCACGACCCCTACCAGGAACACCACCACCTGGAAATTCCCCTCCAACTCACTCGCCAGCCTGACTTGGAAATATATCGCCGTTCCTTCACTGCCGCTGGGTCAAAATCCAGGAACTCCCTCCCTAACAGCACTGTGGGTGTATCTACGCCACATGGACTGCAGCGGTTCAAGAAGGCAGCTCACCACCACATTCTCAGGGACAATTAGGGATGGGCAATAAATGCTGGTCCAGCCAGCGACGCCCACATCCCATGAATGAACAGAAAAAAAATTAAAACTCATCACCAGGATAAAAATCTATTCATATAAATGTTTTTGAGAGTTTCTGTCCCACTCCAGACATCACACTGCAAACATCATACTCCGGATGTCACACTTCATAAATCACAACTGAACAATCATAAAAGTATATAGTTATTTCCTGTTATTTTTGGACCTTGTGAAAATCTGGAGAAGAGCCAAGCAGCTGCCAATCTAGAGAAATTTCCAATAACAAGAATAGCTTGTCTCTAATTGACCACAGGACCTACTTAGTGTTCCCCACTGGGAGTGGCTGAGCAGTGGTTCTCACCAGGTTAACGTCGTAACTCATGAGACATTAGACTAATGGTGAGCAATCCTGTCAAAGATCAAATAAGACAAAAAAAAAATTGTAGCCACCACAATTAAAAAGGGTCAGAAAGGTTAATTAAATGTTGTTTTATAAAATGCAATAAAAGAAATCAGCTCCCTAATATTTAACTTGGTTAAGATAGTGATTAGCTGGGCCATACATAAGAGGACAATTACAGGCTTGATTCACTGAATTAGTTGATGTCAGTCAGTGCTACACTTGGCCTCAACAGTCCTTGGTCAGGAAGGGGAAAAATTAACAAGAGACTTTTCGGTTGACTCATCTCCAGTAACGCCTCTGTTGGAAGTGCATTGCCTAGCAAGCAGAGATTTCAGCTCAACTATGATTTCCTTCCTTTTGCAACAGTCACTGCTTAAGAATAATTGTCAGAACGGAGGGCAACTCGTGCTCATGGAACTGTGCCCCGTTATCGGGTCTGTAGGAGAGAATGAAGTACAGGCAGAAAATTAGTAGCATCAGGAGGAAGAAAATAAATCAAAAATAAAAGAGACCTTACCTTTCATTTTTTCATATCGAATGGTACCGCGGTTTTATAAATTAAAGAACTAATGTATGGCACTTTCTTCAGATTCAGACTGTGGAGAATAATTCATCTTCGAGGTAACAGTAAACACTTGAAGAACATGCTTTACATGCAGCACCTACTAGTTTAATAACACAAATAACATGCAGCACACCTCCCTCCCAAAAATTCAAAGACCTATTGTCACTCCATGACCTGTATGCCTTTAAGCTTTGGGAGCTGTTTATTTTTTGAGAGAATTGATGCTGCATTGATGATTTAGTATAGTTCAAAAAATGATGCAAGTTAATGGGGACCAGCAGGGTACTTCATCAATGCCATCTTGTAGCTTCTCTCATCTCTTTCATTAGGGCAACAGCTGCACTGTGAATCACTTCAACTCACTTGTGAATTACTATGTTTTACTTGTTTTTGACTGTGATGACATCTTACACAGGATTCAACCGTTTTTAATTGAAAACAGCAGGCTAAATCACCCTCCCTGGAAAAGCAATCTCAACTGTCCAACTCATCCCTTGTCTGAAGCGCTGAATAAGCAACTTCCAATCAACTCCAGAGGAAACCCAAATGAAACCAGCCGCCAGATAATAAAGAGCTGTCACTTCTACTAAAAAGCTTAGTCTTTGTGTCACATGGAATAAAATTTCTGAAAGAGTAGAAACTTTGAGTTCTTACGGCAAGCAAAGAGGTTTGGAACTGGACAGCTGTAAGTCCTGTTGATTTATTTGGGATAACTTAGCAAAACACGATGGATGTAAAATTGACTTGTGTAGCATTGCATCCAGCAATGTTCCAAAGGCCTGACTGGCTTCCTCAAGGCGGAGTGTGTGCAGCAGGTGTTGTGTTTTCTATTGATATGCAGGCATGGAGAACATCTCCTACTTGCCCCCAAACAAGTTGAATTGCTGTTATCCAACCCCTGCATTGTCCGCTCTTGAAAAAAGAAGCGTAAGATGGGTCCTGCAATAGCATTGCTTAAAGGGAAAGGCACCCTGATTGCTTAACCTCCTTGTTTGGAGGAACTGGTTACTGATGGTGACGTTTGCAGGGAGCGGTGCTGCATTTGAGGAAAGCATTGGCTGCTACTGCAAGACGTCTGGCACAGCACTTGTTTCCACCCATGGAGGCTATAGTTACAATCCCTCTTGGACTGCAGCATGAGAAGGAGATGGAGAAGAGGCAGCAAAAGGAGGGGCCAAGCTGATCACAGGAGGGGGAGAAGGAGGTGGGGAGAAGAGCTCTCAGCAGGAAGCCTTATCCACTCAGAGTCTTAAGGCAGCTCTTGCCTCCACCTAACCAGGGACAGTATAGGGGGACGGTTTAGGGGGAGGTGATGGCGTAGTGGTATTGTTGCTGAACTAGTAATCCAGAGACCCAGGGTAATGCTCTGGGAAGCCAGGTTTGAATCCTGCCACAGTATATGGTGGAATTTGAATTCAATAAAAATATGGAATTAAAAGTCTAATGATGATCATGAAACCATTGTCGATTGTTTCCAATGCCCTTTAGGGAAGGAAATCTGTCGTCCTTACCTGGTCTGGCCTACATGTGACTCCAGACCCACAGCAATGTGGTTGACTCTTGAATGCCCTCTGAACAAGGGCAATTAGGGATGGGCAATAAATGCTGGTCCAGCCAGTGATGCCCACATCCAATAAATAAAAAAAAGTATGTTTGGCGACTGCAACTCATGAAAGAGCTGCTTACAGAACTCTTGCTGCCTCGTACAACCAGACTTGCAACCTCAAACCAGGGCAAGAACCTGTTCCATGATGATGAAGGTTACCCTGACCCTTAACTTCTACATATCAAGATCCTTCCAGGCTGCAACAGGCAACATAGCTAACGTTCCTCAGTTCCAAAGCAGCTCCTCAACCTGAACCCTCCAGTACTCACTAGTGTGGGTGTTCCAATTCATGGTGCATTCTCCACAACCTGGCAATCATCAGAGTACAGCCCTTGCTACCATGGATTCAGCAATGGCTTCAGGAGGAGGGGGAGGAGACAGCCAGCACATCCACATTCTGGACAAGATGTGTATGAGCATCTAATTTTCCAGTTTCAAGTGAGTGGCAAAGAGATCAGGAGAGAAAAAAATTTTACGCAGCATGTAAATCAGTCAGGCCTTTGGAGCATTGCTAGACACAATGCTACACAAGCCAATTTTACATCCACTGGGGTTTCCTGCACTGCTGGAACTCACCATGGCTACTTAGGCAGCACCTACCAAAACCACGGCAACTACCATCTAGAAGGACAAGGGCAGCAATTATCAAGGTCGGATCTGCAAGTGCTGTTCTGGAGTGGGCCACCACTTCAACACTGGAGAAGATGTTTCCCAAACTCTGTGCAAAACCCTGTACCAAGTTAGAGCTGGACTCCTCCATGCTTCTTGACAGGGACAGCACCGAGCATTTCTATGTCCATTCCCATGAGCCATTTTCTGGAGGCTGCCCCATCAAAGCTCTCGCCTGAGTCTTCTGCAGCTGAATGCGTGTGTGACCCATGTGTGTGCGTGTGCGACACATGCTCCCCATTCTCCTTGCCCAATCCTGCCCAGTGACTCACCACGAGCAGACCCTGTCTCTCTTCTATCATCTAAGGTTTGCGCTGTGCCAGTGTCTAAGCTGGTGACCACGAGTGTCAGATCAATTGACGGTGTTTCTTCCTCATCAACCTCCCTCTGGGAACAGGAAGGGCGAATGGGATTGACTGCTTGCTCTACAAAGAACTGACACAGACTCGATGGGCTGAATGGCCTCCTTCTGTGCCGCAATAACTCCATGATTTTATAACAGGCTGTGGGTTAAGGGTCAAGCAAGAGGAGATGATATGGGTTAGGCAGGAAGATCCTTGATGGTTTCAGCCACTGCTGGCCATTGGCTCAGCGATGGCTGCCCCAGTGATATTCAAAACCCTCTCCTCCACGAGGGTGAGAACATGCAGCCATGTCGAAGCCCCACCAGTTATTTTTATTCATTTTGTTCATTCATGGGATGTGGGCTTCACTGGCTGGACCAGCATTTATTGCCCATCCCTAGTTGCCCTTGAGAAGGTGGTGGTGAGCTGCCTTCTTGAACCACTGCAGTCCATGTGGTGTAGGTACACCCACAGCGATGTTAGGAAGGGATCTCCAGGATTTTGACCCAGCGACAGTGAAGGAACGGCGATATATTTCCAAGTCAGGATGGTGAGTGACTTGGAGGGGAACTTCCAGGTGGTGGTGTTCCCATCTATCTGCTGCCCTTATCCTTCTAGATGTTAGTGGTCGTGGGTTTGGAAGATGCTGTCTAAGGAGCCTTGGTGAATTCCTGCAGTGCATCTTGTAGATGGTACACACTGCTGCCACTGTGCGTTGGTGGTGGAGGGAGTGAATGTTTGTGGAGGTGGTGCCAGTCAACCAGGCTGCTTTGACTTGGACGATGTCAAGCTTCTTGAGTGTTGTGGGAGCTGAACTCATCCAGGCAAGTGGGGAGTATTCCATCACACTCCTGACTTGTGCCTTGTAGATGGTGGACAGGCTTTTGGGAATTAGGAGGTGAGTTACTCATCACAGGACTCCTAGCCTCTGACCTACTCTTGTAGCTACAGTATTTATATGGCTAGTTCAGTTGAGTTTCTGGTCAATGGTAACCCCCAGGATGTTGATAGTGGGGGATTCAGTGATGGTAATGCCATTGAACATCAAGGGGCGTTGGTTAGATTCTCTCTTGTTGGAGATGGTCTTTGCCTGCCACTTGTGTGGCACAAATGTTACTTGCCACTTGTCAACCCAAGCCTGGATATTGTCTTGCTGCATTTGGACATGGACTGCTTTAGTATCTGAGGAATCACGAATGTTGTTTAATTGCTGAACATTGTGCAATCATCAATGAACATCCCCACTCCTGACCTTATGAGGGAAGGAAGGTCATTGATGAAGCAACTGAAGATGATTGGGCTGTAGACACTCCTCTGAGGAACTTCTGCGGTGATGTCCTGGAGCTGAGATGACTGACCTCCAACAACCACAACCATCTTCCTTTATGCTGGGTACGACTGCAGCCAGCAGAGAGTTTTCCCCCTGATTCCCACTGACTCCAGTTTTGCTAGGGCTCCTTGATGTCACACTTGGTCAAAGGACAATCACTCTCACCTTGGGAGTTCAACTCTTTTGTCCATGTTTGAACCAAGGCTGTAATGAGAACAGGAGCTGAGTGGCTCTGGCAGAACCCAATCTGGGCGTCAGTGTGCAGGTTATTGCTAAGCAAGTGCTGCTTGATAGCACTATTAATGCCCCCTTCCGTTTCTTTATTGCTGATCGAGAGTAGGCTGATGGGGCAGTAATTGGCCCCATTGGTTGGATTTGTCCTGTTTTTGTGTGCAGGACATACCTGGGCAATTTTCCACATAACCGGGTAGATGCCAGTGTTGTAGTTGTACTTGAACAACTTGGCTACCAGTGCGGCAAATTCTGGAGCACAAGTCTTCAGTACTATTGCTGGAATATTGTCAGGGCCCATAGCCTTTGCAGTATCCAGTGCCTTCAGCCATTTCTTGATATCACATGGAGTGAATTGAATTGGCTCCTTCATCATTGAGGACGGGGATATTTATGGAACCTTCTGCTCCAGTGAGTTGTTTAATTGTCCACCATCATTCACAACTGGATGTGGAAGGAACACAAAGTTTAGATCTGATCCATTGGTTATGAGATCTTTTATCTCTGTCTACCACTTGCTGCTTATGTTGTCTGGCACGCAAGTAGTCCTGTGCCATAGCTTCACCAGGTTGACACCTCATTTTTAGGTGTGCCTGGTGCTGCTCCTGGCATTCCCTCCTGCACTCTTCATTGAACAAGGGTTGATCCCCTGGCTTGATGGTAATGGTAGAGTGAAGGATATGCCGGGCCATGAGGCTACAGATTGTATTTGAGTACAATTCTTCTGCTGCTGTTGGCCCACAGCACCTCATGGATGCCCAGTCTTGAGCTGCTAAATATGTTTGAAATCTATCCCATTTAGCACGGTGGTAATGCCACACAACATGATGGAGGGTGTCCTTAATGTGAAGGCGGGACCTCATCTCCACAACAACTGTACGGTGGTCACTCCTACCGATACTGTCATGGACAGATGCATTTGCGGCAGGCAGGTTGGTGAGGATGAGGTCAAGTATATTTTTCCTCTTGTTGATTTCCTCACCACCTGCCACAGGCCCAGTCTAGCAGCTATGTCCTTTAAGACTCGGCCAGCTCGGTCAGTAGTGGTGCTACCGAGCCACTCTTGGTGATTGCCATTGAAGTCCCCCACCCAGAGTACATTCTGCACCCTTGCCACCCACAGTGCTTCCTCCAAATGGTGTTCAACATGGAGGAACACTGATTCATCAGCTGAGGGAGGGCGGTATGTGGTAATCGGCAGGAGGTTTCCTTGCCCATGTTTGACCTGATGAGACTTCATGGGGTCCGGAGTCGATGTTGAGGACTCCCAGGGCAACTCCCTGCCAATGTATACCACTGTGCTGTCAACTCTGCTGGGTCTGTCCAGCCTGTGGGACAGGACATACCCAGGGATGGTGATGGTGGTGCCTGGGACATTATCTGTAAGGTATGATTCTGTGAGGATGACGATGTCAGGCTGTTGCTTGACTAGTCTGTGAGACAACTCTCCCAATTTTGGCACAAGCCCCCAGATGTTAGTAAGGAGGACTTTGCAGGGTCGACAAGGTTTGCCATTGTTGTTTCCGGTGCCTAGGTGGATGCCGGGTGGTCCATCCAGTTTCATTTTTTGTTGATACAATTGAGTGGCTTGTTAGGCATTTAAGAGTCAACCACATTGCTGTGGGTCTCGAGCCACATGTAGGCCAGACAGGTAAGGATGGCAGATTTCCTTCCCTAAAGGGCATTTGTGAACCAGATGGGTTTTTAACAACAATCAACAATGGTTTCATGGTCATCATTAGACTTTGAATTCAAATTCCACCATATACTGTGGCAGGATTCAAACTCGGGTCCCCAGAGCATTACCCTGGGTCTCTGGGTTACTAGTCCAGTGACAATACCACTTCGTCATCGCCTCCCCAAGTTAGCTGCTGCTGCCTACTATGGGCCACCTAGCCCTGCAAGAGAGAGGTAAGTGTGTCAGTGAGCATGGTGCAATGTATTTGGATGATGTTCCTGCCACAGTTGAATAACTGACAGTTTGCGCAAGCTGTGCGACTCGCGCGTGCAGCTTGCAACAGTGTTAAATGTGTGAGAGTGAGGCGAGACTATGAACAAGAGTCACGAGTCTTGGTTGGGAAGGATTGCCGACAGGCGAGTAAAGGGAGTGTGGTGAACGAAGCAGTGTGTGAGGCTGGTGGTGCTGTTGGTAGGATACAGCATGTGAGCACGCATTCACTGACCTTGGCCAGCCGTGTGTGGCTAGTAAACCTCTTTGGATACTTCATCCCTGTCCTCAGCACTCGACTGGTAGCACTGGGTGACCAGACATCCCGATTTTTCACTAAACATCCTGGTGCCCGCTCCAACTTGTAGAGACGTCCCGGTTTTTAGCTTTTCCCTAGCAAGGTCCCTACCTGAACCATATCAGAGATTTCCGTCAGCACTTCACCTTTCCCTTCACACACCATCAGCACCTCTTCACTTCCTGACTCCCCTGAGTCCCCTCCTGTTTACCCTGCCCTTTGTGTCCCATTTACTGTCGGCAAAACCAATAAAAATCTCTTGCTCAGCACACTAGGTATCAGAATGCTGCCCACTCGCCGAATGTTAAGTGGCTGTGCCAGGGCACCCCCTGCATGCGGAGAAATCCTTTTGACCTGCATCCAGGACAATTCCCCCCCCCCACCCCCTCAAAATGGTCCTCAATGGGGCAGCTATTCACTGCCCTGGTTGGTTCGCCTTTCAGTGCCCTGATTGGCCATTCCGTCAGAACGCTCCAATTGGCTAATCGGGAATTCCCACAGGCACGCTCAGTTTGAACTTGCTTCAGTGCCGCGGCGGAGTGGAGGTTCTTATCCGGAAGGATTCACTTGGCTAAAAAAGAAATCGCCTTTCACCGAACCGTCTGAAAACCGGTCTCACAATTTAGGGGGAGAAAAATCAGCTTTGAGAAAAATCTCTCTGAATGCAAAACGTTTGTGAAATAATCGGGGCTAGTGGTAATTTTTGGAGGTCACAGGGGTTAATTCTTTGATGCGCGCTGGGGTAATTTGTAAGAGGTACTGGGGTTAATTTATGGTATGTCATGGTGTTAATTTAAAAGATTTGCTTAGGGTGATTTCTGGGAGGCCATCGTGTTAATTTATGGGAGGTCTTTGGGGGTAATTTATAGGAGGTAATTCAGAGTGTAATAGCCTCTGGGTGATGACAGGAGATTGACAGCGGTGTCCACCAACCACAAGCCAGGCTTGAACCTGAGGTATGTTCACTAGTTTAAACATGACCCCTCACCCCAACCAACATTTAACAGGCCCGCCCCCAGACTCCTGCCATTGGTCGCCCACAGAGCCCCGTCTTTCCAGGGCTTCTCAATGTGTCCCAGGTTTGACTTTTGAAAAGCTGGTCACCCTAAAGTAGCAGTGACTCTAACAGCTGCCTGCTCCCACTGCCTTCTCAGTACCTGCCGGGAGAGCCTCCCTCTATCCCACAAGGGAAGAGAAACTCTGTCTGCCGTGAGCACCTCCTGCACCAAGGCCTCCAGCGCAGCATTCAGGAACCTTGGAGCACGCTCTCTTAACCTGTTGTGCCACCTTGGTAAGTTCTTGCTGCTTCTAGAATGCACCTTTAAGAGGTACAGTCTGGCTTTAAGTAAAGCCAGTTTTAAAGGAACTTGGACGCCTGACTGAGGTGTGCAGCCAGTCAACAATGTATTTGGCACTACGATGCACACCACAACCATTATAATTAACAGGTAGCACAAAGTTCCCCATGTCTATTTTCGGGGGATGTCCAGTTTAACCCCCCCACCCCCCCTAGGTGTTGGCAGCATTGCACTCCCTGGAGTTGCATTTCCTTGGGCTGTGTAACTTTACAAATCAATTATTGCTGCCACCTGGTGGATGATAATAGCAAACACAAATTAAAAAACACATAATATTTGGATAATTGTGAATAATATTTAATGTAACAAACATCAAATTACTCAGTATAGATAACTTACAATTAAATAGACCAACTTCATCAAAACAAGTACATTTAATTCTTAAAAAAGAAAAAAGCTCTGGATGTTGCAAATTTAAAATAACCATGAAAAATACTGGAAACTCACCACCTGAAGAGAGAACAGATAGATTCATGTTTTTTTTAGAGGCATAGTCTTTATCAGACAGAAGGAGGTTATTCAGTCCATCAAATCCATGTCAGCTCTCTGTCGAGGAATCCAGTCAGTCCCATTTCCCAGCTCTATTCCCGTAGCCCTAAAAATTCCTATCCAATTTCCTTTTGAAATCATTGATCATCTCTGCTTCCACTAGCATTGTAAGCAGCGAGTTGCAGGTTAGAGTCATAGAGGGCTACAGCATAGAAAAAGGTCCTTCGGCCCATCGAGCCTGTGCTGGTCAAACAAGTTCCTAACTATGCTAAGATAAAAGCAAAAAACTGCGGATGCTGGAAATCCAAAACAAAAATAAAAATACCTGGAAAAACTCAGCAGGTCTGACAGCATCTGCAGAGAGGAACACAGTTAACATTTCGAGTCCGTATGACTCTTCAACAGATTCTATCCCATTTTCCAGCACTAGGCCCATAGCCTTGTATGCCATGGCATCGCAAGTGCACATCCAAATGCTTCTTAAGTGTTTTGAGGGTTTCTGCCTCTACCACCCTTTCAGGCAGTGAGTTCCAGATTCCTACCACCCTCTGGGTGAAAAAATTCTTCCTCGCATCCCCTCTAAACCTCCTGTCCCTTACCTTAAATCTATGCCCCCTGGTTATTGATCCCTCCACCAAGGGGAAAAGTTCCTTCCTGTCTACCCTATCTATGTCCCTCATAATTTTATACACCTCAATCATGTCCCCCCCTCAATCTCCTCTGCTCCAAGGAAAATAACCTCAGTCTATCCAATCTCTCCTCATAACTAAAACTCTCCAGCCCAGGCAACATCCTGGTAAATCTCCTCTGCACTCTCTCTAGTGCGATCACATCCTTCCTATAATGCAGATTCCGGAATTGCACGCAATACTCTAGCTGTGACCTAACCAGCGTTTTATACAGTTCCAGCATAACCTCCCTGCTCTTATATTCTATGCCTCGGCTAATAAAGGCAAGTATCCCATATGCCTTCTTAATCACCTTATCTACCTATCCTGCTACCTTAAGGGACCAGTGGACCTGAACGCCAAGGTCCCTCTGATCCTCGGTACTTCCCAGGGTTCTACCATTCATTGTGTATTCCTGTGCCTTGTTTGTGCTGCCCAAGTGCATCACCTCACACTTACAGGATTGTATAAAGATATCCAGGGTTAAATTCCATTTGCCACTGATCGGCCCATCTGACCAGCCCATCTATATCCTCCTGCAATCTAAGGCTATCCTCCTCACTATTTACCACCCCAACAATTTTCATGTCATCCGTGAACTTGCTGATCAACCCTCCTGCATTCAAGTCTAACTTGTTTATATATACCACAAACAGCAAGGGACCCAACACAGATCCCTGTGGAACCCCATTGGACACAGGCATCCAGTCACAAAAACACCCCTCGACAATTGCCTTGGATCCCATGGGCTCTTACCTTCATTATCAGTCTCCCATGTGGGACCTTATCAAAAGCATTGCTGAAGTCCAAGTAGACTACATCAAATGCATTGCCCTCATCTACACACCTGGTCACCTCTTCGAAAAATTCAATCAAATTGGTCAGACATAACCTCCCTTTAGCAAAACCATGCTGACTGTCCTTGATTAATCCCTGCCTCTCCATGTGTAGATTAATTCTGTCCCTCAGAATTGCTTCCAATAGTTTCCTCACCACTAAGGTTAGACTGACTGGCCTGTAGTTCCCTGGTTTATCCCTTCCTCCCTTCTTGAATAATGGTACCACATTGGCTGTCCTGCAGTCCTCTGGCACCTCTCCTGTGGCCAGAGAGGTATTGAAAATTATTGCCAGCGCCCCTGCTATCTCCTCCCTTGTCTCACTCAACAGCCTGGGATACATTTCATCCGGGCTTGGAGATTTATCTACTTTTAAGCCTGCCAGACCACTTGGAACCTCGTCCCTTTCTATGCTAATTTCTTTAATTATATCACAGTCCTTCTGCCTGATTTCCATACCCACGTTGTCCCTCTCACTTGTGAACACCGACACAAAGTATTCATTTAGAACCCTACCTACGTCTTCTGGCTCCGCACACAAATTACCACTATGGTCCTTAATGGGCCCTACTCTTTCCCCAGTTATCCTCTTATTCTTAATGTGCTTGTAAAATAACTTTGGATTTTCCTTTATTTTACCTGCCAATGTTTTTTCATGCCCCCTTTTTGCTCTCCTAATTTCCTTTTTAAGTTCTCCCCTACACATTCTATACTCCTCTCAGACTTCCGCTGTTTTGAGCCCTCGGTATCTTCCATAAGCCTCCCTTTTTCTCTTTATCCAATCCTGTATATCCTTTGACATCCAGGTTTCCCTGAATTTGTTGGTCCCACCCTTTATCTTTGTTGGAATATGTTGGCCCTGTACTCTCCCCATTTCCTTCTTGAATGAGTCCTGCTGCTCTGATGCAGATTTACCTAAAAGTAGCTGCTCCCAGTCTACTCTGGCCAAATCATATCTGATCTTATTAAAGCGGCCTTCCCCCAATTTGGAACTCTGATTCCTGGCCCATCCTTGTCCTTTTCCATAATGACCTTGAATCTAACGGAGTTATGATCACTATCTGCAAAACGTTCCCCCACTGATACCTCTACCACTTGCCCAGCTTCATTCCCTAAAATTAAGTCCAAGACCACCCCCTCTCTTTAGGACCTCCTATGTACTGGCTTAAAAAGCTCTCCTGGATGCATTTTAAAAATTTCACTTCCTCTAAACCTATCACACTATGACTAACGCAGTTCATGTTGAGGAAGTTGAAATCCCCCACTATTACTACCCAATTATTTTTACACTTCTCTGAAATTTGCCTACATATTTGCTCTTCTGACTGTTTGGGGCCTATAGTACACTCCTAACAATGTGATTGCTCATTTTTTTGTTTTTCCATATGGCTCCATTTGAGGAGTCTTCTAAGATGTCATCCCTCCTTACTGCTGTAATTGATTCCTTGATCAATATTGTGATACCCTTTCCTCTTTTACCTCCTTCCCTATCTTGCCTGAAGACCCTATATCCTAGAATATTGAGCTGCCAATCCTGCCCCTCTCTCAACCATGTCTCTGTGACAGCAATGACATCATACTTCCATGTGTTAATTTGTGCCCTCAACTCATCTGCCTTATTCGTCAGACTCCTGGCATTAAAATAAACACCATCCTACCTTGCCAAACGTCCTTGTGCCTTAACTGGCCTAGAATTTCTATGCCTTCCAGACTCACTTGCTCTGTCATCTAATTTTGGCTAAATTTGGTTATTATCATAGGCTGCATAAAGAATCTTTTTGCTCACATTCCCTTGCTTCTCATGCCCAAAACCTTAAACCTGTATCTCCAAGTCCTTGTTCCATCAGTTAAGGGTAACAGCTTTTCTTTGTCTATCTTACCTAAGTCTGTCACAATCTTGCACAGCTCTACCAGATCTCCCCTCAGCCTCCTTTGGTCCAAGGAAAAAAACCCCAGATTCTCTAACCTAACCTAAATCCCTGGAAACATTCTGGTAAATCTCCAGCGCATCCTCCCAAGGACCTTTACATCCTTCTTAAAGTGTGGTGACCAGAACTGGAACACAATACACTCATTGTGACCTAACCAGTTCAGCAATACATCTCTGCTTGTTTACTCAATACATTGATGATGAAGGCAAATCCCATATGATTTGCTAACTCCTCTCCCAATATATCCTGCCAGCTTTGAAGATCTCTGCTGGTGAACCCCTAGGTCCCTCTGTCCCTGAACACTCTTTAGAACTGTGACGTTTAGTCTATACTTCCTCTCCCTTTCCCTTCTGGAAAAATGCATCACCTCACACTTCTCTGTATTAAATTCCAAATGCCTCTTGCCTGCCCATTCTGCTAACCTATCTATATCCTGTTGCAGTCAATTGGTATCATCCTCACTGTTTGCCACACCCTCTAAGTTTGGTAACATTGGCAAATTGTTGCAATTTTACCCTATATTCCAATACCCAAGTTATTTATATATATATATATCTAAAAAGCAGCAGTCCTCGCACTGATCCTTGGGGAACACCACTACCATCCTCCATTCTGAAAAACAACCATTTACCATGACAAAAACGGAATTACCTGGAAAAGCTCAGCCGGTCTGGCAGCATCGGCGGAGAAGAAAAGATTTGATGCTGCCAGACCTGCTGAGTTTTTCCAGGTAATTCTGTTTTTGTTTTGGATTTCCAGCATCCGCAGTAGTTTTTTGTTTTTATCTAACCATTTACCATGACCTGTTTTTTTTACTATCCTTTTTAAACCAATGTTTTATCCAAGCTTACAATGACCCTCCCACTCCATGAGCCTCAATTTTTAACCAGCCTTTTATGTGGTACATTGTCAAAGGCTTTCATAAAATCCATATAGGCAACATCCATTCCCTTCATCAACCTTCTCTGCTAGGCCATCAAAAAGAATCAATTTGATTAGTCAAGCAGCAACTATTAAATAAGATTTTTATTGAGGAGCCTCATGATGAAGGATGCCACCAAGGCTGAAAACAGAGGGCCGAATTTTCCGTGCCCGCTGGTGGCGGGTGTGATAGGTGGTGTGAGCGGACAATATGGCACGATCGGTTTCACAACAGTGAGGAGGCAACTGTCTGCTCAGCCCGCCAGCAGCAGGCCATGTTTCCTGCCTTTGGTTGTCGGGAACCTCACTGTAATACAGCAGCATATTATTATCAGGCCATCCCGCCGGGCTCATGCAACACCGCTGGATCGACCATCCATGTCGGTGGGAAAGCACGTGTTTCAGAACAGCACAGAGGTGATGTGCACTTGGCGGCATTCACTTTGGGTGAACTGGAGGTGAGTGCACAGCAATGTTCTGCAGAGCTCACCAGGGTCGCCTGTTGCTTTGCAGGCTTCAGGGGCACTGGGAGGGGGGGTGGTGGGATTGGGGTTAAGTGCCACCCTGCCTCGGAGGTGACTTTTGAGGGTGAGGGGAAGTGCCGCCCTGCCTCGGAGGTGACTTTTGATGATGAGGGTGGGGGCAAGGTGTAGCCTTGCCTCTGAGGAAACTTTTGAGGGTGAGGGGGAGTGGAGGAAAGTGCAGCCTTGCCATTGAGGCGACTGGTGGCGGGTCAGGGGCAAGGGCAGCCCTGGCATTGAATATCACGCACAAACATTCGGAGTGGGTGGGGTAGAGTGGGCAAGGGAAGTAGCCACACATTCGGGAAACCTGTAGAAAGTGACCATTCCTCTGCAACTGAGACAGTTCAGGCGCAGCCACATTAATGTGATTAGGGTCGGGCTCCTGGCTTATCTGCCCACTCAAACAATGCAGGGGCATCAAACTGCCACAAGTTCTGCAGAGCTCATCCTGCAGGAGGAGTACATCAGGACTATGGAGCCTGGTGAGCTCGCTGTATGCCTGATGGCCTACAGAGCACGAAGAAGACAGAGGAGAGAGCGACTGAGACTCCTGCCTGCGCAGGGGCAGGAGCAGCAACCTCAGGAAGAAGGGGCGACTGGGGCTCCTAAAAACGCCACCCAGAGCCACAGTGAGCCATTTCAGGCTGGCGCCTAGCGACACCCAGGGGCTATAGACACCGCCTTTCATTCCTGCAGATAACCGAGAACCAGTGTCGCTGAAGACTGTGAATAGCTAGGGAACTGGTCGCTCACCCCTGCCACTTACTGCAGGATTTGGCACCAAGGGGACATGGAGGGCATCCACTGCCAGTGTCTGTGAAAGCGACTGCGGCACTCAATCTCTACGCCAATGGCTCCTTTTAGGGCTCCACTGGTGATCTCTGTGGGATCTCTCAAGCCTCCACCCACAAATGCATCCATGAGGTCACGGGTGCCATCTTCACGAGGGCACACAACTTTGTACATTTCGCCCTGGGCCGGGACAGTCAGGATGCAAGAGCGATTGGATTCGCCCCGATCTTGGGTTTCCCACAGGTGCAGGGTGTGATTGACTGCACTCATGTGGCGCTCAGGTCTCCATCACAACATGAGGTAAACGACATCAACCACAAGGGCTTCTATTTGCTGAATGTGCAGCTGGTGTGTGACCACCACAAACGCAGGTCTGCGCACTGTTTCCAGGGAGTGTGCACAACACCTACATCCTCAGTCAGTCACAGATCCCTGCAGTCTTCCAGGGTCCACAGAATCTGCAGGGTTGGCTCCTTTGGGACAAGGATTACCCACAGAGGCCATGGCTGATGATACCCGTGCAGCGGCCTCAGGCTGCAGCAGAGTGACGCTGTAATGAGGCTCATGCTGCAGCTCGCAACTTGGTGGAGCAGACCATCAGGATGCTGAAGATGAGGTTCTGGTGCCTGGACCGGTCTAGTGGAGCCCGGCAATACAGTCCGCAGAGGGTGTCATGCATCGTTGTCGTCTGCTGTGCCCTTTACAACCTGGCGCTGCAACAGGGAGAGGAGCTGGCTGAGGAGGAGATGGAGGAACTGCACGTCTCCTCCGATGAGGAGGACGCCGACGGGGATGAGGCTGAGGATGTCTTCAGAGGTGATGATGAAAGGGATGAGGCCCTCGCACTGGCTAGGCAAGGTAGACGCGCTCGGGAGGCCCTCATAGCTGCTAAATTTGTGGAGAATGATGATGACATGCAGTGAGGAGACACCATATGATCCTCATCGCATCTATGAACGTTTGACTCCAGTCAGGCTTATGGCAACTCGCATACCCTCTGTGAGAACGCTCCTGTCATGGAGAGGTTTTGGAGGTCCTAATAATCGCTCGATTGCAGGAGAATGATGATGATGTACATTGAGGACACTCCATAAATTTTCACACAGCCTCTAAGAATGTCTGACATCTGTCCGGCCGAAGGCAGTTCGCTTGTGCTCTGTGATCAGGGTCATGTCATAGAGACGCAGCCATGAAACTTTAGAAGCATCTGATGCTTTGACCACCTTGAGCACCTGAGCCCTTCAGGAGCTGGTGCACAGCATCAGTGTTCACAGATGCTGAAAAGATGGGGTCCAGTCCCAGCCAGCTGAGAGCACATCGAGAGAATGAGAGAACTCTGTGACGCCTGCCCACTACATTCCAGCAGCAATGACCAGCACCGCCGAGGTGCAGGCATCAGTAATGTTTCCAAGGAGTGTGCGGCTGGACCATCACTTTGATCTGAAGACTTCACAGAGCACAGGGAAGAGGTCCTGGACTGAGGCACATGCCTTTATCTTGTGCATCTGAGTGACAAGAACACTGCTCATCAGAACAAGGAGCCATAGGCAGGGAGACATTCTTGTGAGTTTATTAACAATAGCGAACAGTATGTACAAGTGATTAACACCCATGCCCATAGCTGTTAACTCTCCTAACCCTGCCGCTATGTCTTGGTGCTCCCCAGACATTCACAGTTGGAGGCAGCCTGCTGACTGCGACGCCCTGTCTGTGATGACTTTGGCGGGCATCATCTGGAAGGTCGAGACTTGGAGGGCCCCAGCCTGCTTTCGGGGTCCTGCTGTGTGGCAGTGGCACCCTCCTCAGCCTGTGGAGCTAGAGCTGCTGAGGTCACAGGAAGAGGGGAGGTGGATGGGCCGGACACTCTTGGAGTGGATGCGTCCGGAATATGAACCTACGGATCCTCCTCCCTATGGGTGCCCAGGGGCTGCAGGCTGACTCCTTGAGGAGCAGAGGTAGCTGGAGTGAGATCGAGCTGCCCAGCACCCCTCTCACCTACACACTGTTGTAGGCCAACCGTGGCATCAGCGATGGAGTTGAGCCCGTGCAGCAGTGCAGGAGCGAAGTCCTGGGCCAAGGTCTCCATGGCGGCCGCCATCCTACCAGTGTTGACCTCAGTGTGTTGGCATGCTGGCGCTATCACCTCAGACTGAAGGCGGACGGGCTCTTCCCTTGTGCCTTGCAATCTGAGGAGTGCAGTGGACATCCCTTCCTGATGTTCCCGAGCTTGCCTTTGCAGCTCCAGCAACTGTGACATGACCGAGTCCAGAGGCTCCTCATCTGACTCGGACTCAGCAACGTTCTGGCCTCCAGCAGTCCTCTGAATGCCAGGGACCTGGAGAGACCCTGCTGCCGCTGGCAGTGGATCAGACAGTGTGATGTGCTCACCAGATTGTGATCCTGGGGCTGCTCTAAAGCTAGGTCCCACCGGGGTGTGTGCCTCTGCACTGGCGGAGGGTGTGGGTGGGCGCTGTGACGGGACTTCAGGGAGGGTGCCTCCAGATTCCTCTTCAGAGGTTTCTTCGGGGCTTGATTGGAGCCCCTGAGTTATGGACTCTGTCGGCTGTGAAAGCAAGAAGAGATAATTAGTGCATGACAGTGGCCTGTGAAAAAGGACACACCACTCACAGCATGGTTGTCTGATGAATGTTGCATTGCTGGATCCTCACTTGGTATAGCAGCACCGACCTCACCGTCAGCACAGGACTGGTCCAGATTATGGCCGGCCAGCTTGATTTTGGGCATTCCACCACCTGTCTGCGACCTCTCCCTCCTGTTGTGTGCCAGCTTGTCCTGCATGGATAGAGATGGTGAAAGTGTAAGCAGGATGCCTGCCAGGCCAGATGATAAATATGCTTGGCCTGTGCAGGCGGTGAGTGGTCCCGTGGACGGGATGAGGACAATGATGGTGAGTGTGAGAGTGTGAATGGTGATGTCCCTTGAACTGGCAGTGAGTGAGGGTCCTGTGGATGTGTGATGGGTTTGTGACTGTGTGAGTTGAGTGTGATGAAAAGAGCGACTTACCCTGGCGGAGGAGATCATTGTGGTACTAGGTGGTTGTCCTCTTCTGAAGGGCATTGGTGCTGACCACCACCTCCCAAGCTGGGTTGATCACATTGCTGCCCATCCTGCGGCTAGAGCGGGACTACAGGACATTCCGGCGGGCCTCCACGGAATCCAGCAGTTGCTTGAGGGACCCGTCATTAAACCGGGGAAGGAGGGGTAGGGGGGGGAGGGGGGGGGGTGCTGCAGTCTTCTAGCCTTTGAGGGCCATGTCTTCCCTGAAGCAGGAGTGATCTGAAAGCAATGAGCACTGTGCTTGCGGCTGCCTTTAAACATGGTGCCCGGTGTGATGCAACGGCGGGGTAATGGCGGGCAGACGAGCGAGGAGCCCACCCGGCGTGCATAGATAATGAGGCGGGCTCGGGGTGATACGGTATGAAAACCCGCCATCGCCGTTGGTGGGGCAGCACCCCCATTTTACCCGCCCGCTTCCGCACTTGGCGCAAATTTGGGAAAATTCCACCCGGGACGTGAGGTAAATCAAGCGCCAGTTACTAGCTGAAGTCAGGCCTTCATTTTAAAATCTTGTGAAGAGTACAAGGAAGGGGAGAGTCAGCAACAAAAAGTTTCAATTGTGTTGAGGTCCTGGGAAAAGAATAATTTAGAGTTAGGGAGGTGCAGCGATTCTTGGTTTCCAAACGATTAGGAAACAGGGTAAAAGACAACAATCTAGGCTGGCCTGACAAGGCGGAATAATACGTAAATAATTGGCGGCTGGAACCAGGCTAGTTGCGAGCTGGGACGCAGGAGCAGAGTGTGGCTGCCACATTTACAGCACAGAGTAGGCTGGCTGTCTCACACTGAAAGGGAGTGGACATGGAGCAGAGCTGAGAGTGACAGGAAGGTCGCTAGGTAAACTCATAGTTACTGAGGCTGGTGGTGGTTGTCAGGCCCTCCTTGTTCAAGAGAGAGGAATTTTAAAATTACCACTTGATTTCAAAGAAAGGGCGCAAAAGTATAAGTTCAGCCAGGTATTATGAGTATTATACAGTACTATAATTTAGATAGGGGGTCTGTGATTAATAATCCATTTGAAAAGAGGCACTTCAACCAAAAAGGTTTGAGAACCACTGTTCTAATGGATAAAAAGTGAATGTTCTGATTAGTCAACAACAGCATTATCAATGTCTCAAGTGACTACCAGGATGGTAGAAGGCAAACCAGATGGACTTTGTCCCTTATTTGTCTACATTCCTATGCACCTAAGAAAAATGAAAAAAAAAAATCCTTGTAGTTGTGCGAATACAGTATGACCGAAATAAATAAAGTGTAGCTGCCCAATTTGAACAAGACCAGCAGATTTGGCAGAAACCTGTGAGGGGACACTCCTAATTGCTGGTTTTGGCAAGTTTGATGGGCGTGGGTGGGTCTAGAAATTCCCACCCGACGTCAACCGACCTTTTGTTGATCTGTCAAATTTACGGTCCCGCCCGTAATGATTCCCGCAACGAGTGGGACTGGAAAATTTAGACGATAGTGTTTGATATTATTAACAGGCTTCCCCGGTATGCTTCTCTCTGATATACTGTGTCACACATCTGAGACTGAGAAATAAAAGCCAATGGAACGCTCCAATATGTTTCATCGGAGCTAAAAACCTCTTATCAAGGGAAGACTGTTCTTTCAATGGTTCATTTACTTTTAAGTTTTTAGTTCTGCAAACCGAATTAGTCTGCATTCCGATTCTACTTTCCAGTGTTTGGAAACATCAATTTAGATTTTTCTGCTAAAATAATGATGAGTTTGTCGGGCAAGCTGTTATTAATATTACATCATACAGCAAGGAGGAGACACACTGTAAATTGCCAATTACTGTAGTATAAAGGGTTAAAAGCTATTGTGCTAATAGCTAATGTATATCAGCAGCAATGTCAGATCACATGTCACATGGAACTCAGAGAGAGATGCTTCTGGAAGGAGCCTCCTGCTTACCTATCCCTGTACATAGTTGTATATGGTAAATGCACGTTTGGAAGTTCCTAGAAGCCTAGAAGTTCCAGTAGTCTATGTTAGACAGATCCTGGGACCATTTACGATGATAAATGGCTGGATAATAATGAGGCGGGCTTGAGATGATGCGCTGTGAAAACCCGCCATCGCCATGGGGGGGGCAGCACACCCGTTTTACCCGCCCACTTCCGCACTTAGCGGAAGTGAGGTAAAGCAAGCACCAGTTATTAGCTGAAGTCAGGCCTTCATTTAAACATCTTGTAAAGAGGACAAGGAAGGGAAGAGTCAGCAACAAAAAGTTTCAATTGTGTTGAGGTCCTGGGAAAAGAATAATTTGGAGTTAGAGAGGTGCAGCGATTCTTGGTTTCCAAATGATAAGGAAGCAGGGTAAAAAGCAACAATCTAGCCTGGTCTGACAAGGTGTGCCTCTCTACCATTAGCCTTATAAAAATGAGAGCTCATCCTCAATCTGGTTAATAAACAAAAAAACAGAGGGATGAATTTTACGTTCCCCCCCCCCCGCCCCCCATCGGTGACGCTGTAGTCAGGGGGGTGGGGTGGGGGGCTGAGAAGCACACACACCACCCCCACCGTAAAATCCAGCCCCACATTTGGAATACTGTGCACAGTCTTGTTCTTCTTACCTAAGGATGTGTTCACCTTAGAGGGAATGCAATGGAGGATGAGGGAATTGCCATATTAGGGTAGACTTTAGCGACTCTAGAGTTTAGGAGAATGAGAGATGATCTCATTGAAACATATATAGTTCTCAAGGGCGTCACTGGCAAGGCCAGCATTTGTTGCCCTTCCTTAATTGCCCTTGAACTGAGTGGCTTGCTAGGCTATTTCAGAGGGCAGTTAAGAGTCAATCACATTGCTGTGGGTCTGGAGTCACAAGTGGGCCACACCAGGTAAGGATGGCACTTTTCTTCCCCTAAAGGGCATTCATGAACCAGACAGGTTTTTAAGGACAATCGATGATAGTTTCATGGACACAATCACTGCGATTAGCAAGGATGAGAATTTTAAAATTGAGGTGTTGCTTAACCAAGGGCCAATGTAGATCGGTGAGCATGGGGTGCTGGGTGAATAGGACTTTGTATGAGTAGCGATGCAATCAAAAGAATTTTCGATAACACCAGGTTTCCAGAGGGTAAGATGCAGGAGACCAATCAGGGGTGCATTTGATAGTCAAGTCCAGAGGTAGCAAAGGGATTGATGAGAGTTTCAACAGCAGATGAGCTGAGGCAGGGGCAGAGTCAAGTGATGCTGCAGAGATGAAATAAGCAGTTTTAGTGGTGATGCATATATGTGGTCAGAAGCTCATCTTGGGATCAAATATGACACCAAGTTTGCAAACGGTTCAGCATCAGATGGTTGCCAAAGAGGTTCTCCTCAGGAATTTTGCTAATGTCATTCTGTAATCATATACTTGAATCAGCCATGCAGTTTAGATTACCAAGGATTGGATATCCCTCTAATTTTCATCCCTCACTGTGGGGAAAGCCTGTATTTGCTTAGTGATTTAAGCTAAAATCATAAATTGGGTGCATGGGAATCTGGTGTAAAACTGCATCCGACCACTCTAGCCATCTTAAAATCTTCCATCCTAAATCTTCTTCATTAATATTGCTCATATGTGTATGTAGGTATGTTTGAGAGAGGATTTCAGTGCATATTGCTTGCTCATATGTTGCTCATGCTTGAGTTTGTGAGCAAGTAAGACAAGTAAGGGTGAGACAACTCATAAAGTTCACCACAGTAGGTGTACAGATTTTCTATATGAACATGTTTAATGCAGTAAACTAGCATCTAATTATAGCAACTCAACTTCTCCCAAAGCATACATCATGCTTTGCTGACATGAAGTTAAAACATGTCACAACTGTGTTTGTGGTTTATATAACACATTAAACAAAACATTAATAGCACATTGAAAACAATTCAGCCCCTTCAGGGTCACTTAACATTTCCCATGTAAACATGTCTTGCTGAGTTGTAAAGTACACTTTGGTAGCTACTGAAAATTAATATACTGCTAGGGCACCATTGTAGATTAAATTATTGATTTCATTCTCTCAAATTTCAGCTGACAGCGGTATTCCAAAAATCACTCATTCCAAGTCTCAGTGAGCTACTTGTTAAACCTGTTGCCAGATCCAAAAGATAGTTTGTAAAAACATGTCACAAGTCCATTTATCTTATCATTATTTTTCAAAGATAACTTTGTAAGCTTGAGATGAGTAAATACTAAATATCGAACAATAAATTGCTGGTCAAGTTTTTTATTGCACTAGCACACTATGGAATCTGAATTCATATCCATGATTCTGCCAATTACTTTCCAATCTTAGCCAGACAGCCAGGATGCTGAACATGTCTAATTCTTCCAGAGAACATCAACAAATCAAATAGAGTGCTGAATGCTATAATTAAAACAGTTCAATATCCAGTCTGAGGACATCATATGCAAACTCTACAGTGCAGACAGTAGAGTTCAATATCCATGCCCCATCTTGAGTGCTACATCCAATTCTGACCTTGAGAAACTGAGGATACATTGAAGCCTAGAGGCAGTTATCAAAAGCACCACAAACTGGTCTCTAGCATCAGAGGACTAAGATATCAGGAAAGAATGTGTAAACTTTTAACCTTGAGAGGTGACTATATAGAGATATATAATGCGTTAAATACAGAAAAGATACACTACTTCAAACTGAATTGTAACATTAGAGCATGGCGTACCAAGTTAAAGCGTTTATCACATGATGGGTTATTGACATATGGAATGGACTTTGTTATGTGGCTTTGCTATACTAAGGATGCTAGATAAATGAAACTATTGCTGTGGAGGTAACAAAAAAACCCTGGCTTCATATTAAAAAAAAACATTTGGATGTCATGATGGGGGGAATGTAGGATTTTTTCTGGTTGATTGAGACAAAATATGCCTTTCCGATTTCTCACTTGTATATTCCTCGTGAGATATATTTCCACAGAGACTTCCCTTGTCACTGGCTTTACCTGGTAGTATTGAGTTACAGACTATCAATGGCAGAGATCAGATAGAAAGTCAAGATTTTGCTCAGGTAATGTGTGCGGTTCATGAGCATATAAAGAGAGAAACAACAACTTGGAGTTTCATTGTGCCTTTAATATAGAAGAATGCCTAAGGATCTTCCACAGAGGTGTATGGAAACTAAAAGCTTTTTCAAGGAGATAGGTTTTAAGAAGGAGGTTTGGGAGTGACTCTCCACGTTATGGAGTTCTTCTGTACACCTGAACTGCAATGCATAACATAATTGGGAGGGCTTGGAAGTACCAATTGTGCACTAAAATCATTAAGTCCCCATTTTATTTTTTTAACAAAAATTTGGGAACATTACCATAAATATATTTTCACCACCAATTAAAAGGGTGCTATGTGTTTTTGTCCTTTGCTTCCCAGATGTTATTAGTAATTCACACTTAAGTTTGTAAAGATCAGAAACTCATTGTTTAATTTTGCTATGGTGTCTGGTTCAAAATAAAAACCAGATTGAACTGGTTATGTACACCAACTTCAGTCTGGAGTGTAGCTGTGAAATGTGGCTCCCTGGTACATTTACACATTAGTTCCTAGCTATTTACAGATGATACAATATATAACAACAGACTTTTGATTTTGGCCTCACACAAATGTTAAACTGTTGGTGTAAATTGGGAGTCAGGGTGGGTACAAGTTAATTCTGGAAGAATGCAGAGTCAGAACCTTTGGAGATGGCAGCCTCACACCTCTTCAGTTCAACATTGCCTCAAGTGTAAACCTAATGCAAACCAGTTGACAAAGGGACTCTTGGTCACTTTTTAAGCGTTAGCTGGCCCTATTATAAAGGTTAGAAGAATCTCACCTCCCTCTCAGCTTTTGGGTGAGGGCGCTGCGCAAAGGTTATACCCAACACGGATTCTATCTGCTGAACAGGAAAGTTAAGATCAGGTGGGAACCAGGCAGTATAAACAGGATAGAACTCAAACTGCAAATACCAACCCCAGTCTTGCTGCAACCAGTAGCCCTGCCCAGAAATTGATCATTCTCTGACCAGGTTACATTGGGCTGATTTTGCACTATTACATGGGGTCACCTGTGTGTGGCATTACTGTATTGCAACGAGAATGTCACAGGTCTTTTCAAGGTCTCCCGTGTTATAACTTGAATACTAACCCTTTTGTATAGACAGAATTCAATTAACAACATCCCAGACTGTTCCAATAATTAGATCATCAAACACTCCCGACACTACAGCCTTGGGCAAGGACAGCAGCTGAGCGGAACGACCCGCCTTCCAAACACATGCTAGCGAATGGTTGCAGGCTTAAAAATAACTATCGTTTCCTTGAGGTTGGATTGGCTCTTGTTGTTGTCAATCTCTTTACGTTCCGGTGTGTTTGGGGTTTTAGTTGCCTTTACTGTGCTGCGATAAACGTTGCGCTCAGATTTAGTTGGATTAAACAGTAATATTGCGCTTTGTATCAGTATGGTTCGTTCAGAAAGCACTCCTTCCCTCTACCTCCTACAGACTGACAAACCTCCTGTTTGAGAAACGTCATTCCGCTCAAAGCACCAGCACCGTAAGTATGTTTTCCGCAAAGCTGACTGAGTCGGAAATGCTTATTATTCCAAGGAGTTAGCTGCAGTGTGGACTGTGCTATTCAGTGCACTGTTTTCCAGTGACATCACCTCTTATCAGATTTCGACGAAACTGTGAAACATTCATTATTCTCAGTCATATCTAGTCTTCCACCCTTTGGCTACTTGAGCACGCCCAAAATTCTGCTGCCCATATTCTAACTTGCTCCAAGGCCTCCTTAACCTATCAGCCCCTGTGTTCTACATTGGCTTGAGACTTATGGCAACACCATAAATCTAAACCATTCAGCTATTTGGATTCCTGCAAAGCCTTGCCACGTCCTATCTCTGTAACCCCACCTCCTGCCCTGCAACCATCTGAGAACTCTGCGATTCCTCCAATTCCAGCCTCTTGAACTTCTCTGATTATTATTGGCTTGCCCTTTGGCAACTGTCTAAATCCTTGGCTTTGGAATTCCATTCCTAAACCTCTGCTTCTGTACCTCTCTTTCTCCTTTTAAGACACTCCTTAAAATCTAGCTCTTTGGCCAAATGTTGGCCACCTGCGCTAATACTTCCTGATGTGACTCGGTGTCCAATTTTGTCTGATGACGCATCTCTGAAACACCTCAGGATATTTTCTCCTATAAATGTGCTATATAAATCCAAGTTTTGTTTTTATTTGTTCATGGAATGTGACACTGGCAAGGTCAGCATTTGCTGTCCAGGGCTAATTGCACTTAAGAAGCTGGTGGTGAGCTGCCTTTTTTTTGAACTGCTGCAGTCTGTATGTTGTAGGTACACCCACAGTGCTGTTAGGTCGGAAGTTCCAGGCTTTTGACCCAATGCAATGAGCATGTATCAGGGTGATGTGTGGCTTGGAGATAAACTTGCAGTTCGTGGAGCTCCTATGAGCCTGCTGCCCTTGTCCTTCTAGGTGTTAGAGGCCAAGGGTTTGGAAGGTATTGTTGGAAGAACCTTAGCGAGTTGCTCCCACGCATCTTGTAAATGGTACAGACTTCAACCATGGTCCACTGATGGTCAATGGAGTGAATGTTCCAATAAAACAGACTGCTGTGCCCTGGATGATGTTGAGCTTCTTGAATGTTTTTGTACTGGGCTTATCCAGGCAAGCTGGAGTTACCATCACACTCAGGACTTTTTATTTATTCACAGGACGTGGGCTTCACTGGCTGGGCCAGCGTTTATTGCCCATCCCTAGTTGCCCTTGAGCCTTTGGGGTGGTGGACAGGCTTTCTGGAGTCATGGTAAATTATTTGTTACAGAATTCCCAGCCTCTGAAATGCTGTTGTAGCTACAGTATTATGTGGGTCATCCAGTTAAGCTTCTGATCAATAGTGACTCCCAGAATTGAATAATTGAACAATAAAACACATGAGGCCGTTTGGTCTACCTCGTCTGCACTGACTCTTTCAAAGAACAATTCATTTAATTCCACTCCTCCACTCTTTCCTGATCCCTGTAATTTTCTTTTTCCTTCAAGTATTTATCCAATTTTCTTTTGAAGACTACCGTTGACTCTGTTTCTACCTGCCCATTGGGTAGTGCATTCCAAATCCTAACCATAACATGAGGAATTTTGTCATCATGTCTGTTGATGGTGAGGATTCAGCGATGGTAATTCTGTTGAACGTCAAGAGGAGGTGGTTAGATAGTCTCTTCTAGAGATGGTCACTGCTGTGTGTGTAGCTTTGCACTTACCAGCTCATGGCTGAATATTGCCTGGGTCTTGCTGCATTTGGACACAGGCTGCTGCTTTTCTGAGATTTTGCGAATGGTACTGAACACTGTGCAATCATCAGTGAACATCGCACTTCTGACCTTATAATGAAGGAATGATCCTGATGAAGCAGCTAACGATGGTTGGGACAAGGACACTGGCCTGAGAAACTCCTGCAGTGATGTCCTGGGGTTGAGATGATTGACCTGCGACCTGACATAGTTGTTTATTTTTGTATCTATTGTTAGTGTAAATTTGTGATGTTTGGAACCTAAATGGCTCAGTACATATCCTTCAAAAGGTGAATAGGTATCTGTACATAGAATTGAACAGAATTTACAGAACAGAAACAGGCCACTTGATCCATTTGGTCAATACGGGTGCTTGTGCCCCATACAAGCATCCTCCCACCCTTACTTCATTTAGCTCTATTTGCATATCCTTCTACTCCTTTCTCCTTCGCGTACTTATATATGCATTTGACTCAACCATGCGGTAGCAGGTTTCAAGTTCTAACCAGTCTCTAGGTAAAGAATTTTTTCCTGAATTTTTAATTGGATTTGTTAGTGATTGGTTTATTTATGATCACTAGTGTTGGACTCCCCCACAAGTGGAAACAACATCAATATTTACATTATCAAATATCTTCATAATTTTGTACCTTTACTGGGTCACTCAGTCTTCTCTTTTGTTGACATCCCTTATCAGTTCAATATTTCCTGACCGTTATAACCTCTCAGTTCTGATGTTATCCCTGTAAATCTTTTTTTCCATCCTCTCCAGTACCTCTATATCCTTTTCGTAATATAAAGGCCATTACGGTACAAAGTACTCCAAGTGTCATCTAACCAATAAGATAAAAGCAAAATACTGCGGATGCTGGAAATCTGAAACAAAAACGAAAATAGCTGGAAAAACTCAGCAGGTCTGACAGCATCTGCGGAGAGGAACACAGTTAACATTTCGAGTCCAGATAACTCTTCATCCAGACTCGAAACGTTAACTGTGTTCCTCTCCGCAGATGCTGTCAGACCTGCTGAGTTTTTCCAGCTGTTTTGGTTTAACATTAACCAGTGTTAGATACAACTTGACATAACTTTCCAGCTTTTCAATCATATTCTTCTTGAAATGTATTCCAGTTCTTTGTTTGCAATTTTACGCCATTGTTAACTTGCGTTTCTACTTTTAATGGTTTGTGAACGTGTAACCCTAGATGTCTTTGCCCCCCGTTCCCCTTTTAGATTCTTATTTTCCAAGAAATATGTGACCTCCATTTCCTCCTTCCAAAATGCACCACCTCGCACTTGTCTATATTGAAATTAATTTGCCATTTATGTGCCGAATAGGCATTTATCGCCTACTTTAGTTTACTTGTTGAAGCATGTATAGCGTGAGACCACGAAAGGTGTCAGTTATTCTATTACAAATAGACTAGTCTTCCAGTGACCTTTTAAAAGTCCCTTCACTCAATCTCCTGAGTATAATCAAACTGACTTCCAGCAGCTAAGACACCCTCCAGTGACTCCTGGGTCTTTAAATCTCTGCTGGCACTATCTCTTCAACCTGGGAATCTGTTCTCACCAGCATTCTGCTTGGTGGTCAACACAAAACAGCCATTCCCTCTGTTTGGCACAGCAGCTGCTGGTTTTGGTCTCCCTCAAGTCTCTGACTGAGATTGCGGGTCTGCATCCAGCAAGACGCACTCCCTCTCGCCCTCTCCCTCTCGCCCTCTCCCTCTCGCCCTCCCTCTCCCCTGCGCTCGCCTTCCCGCCCTCCATCTCCCCCGCGCTCGCCCCCGCGCTCGCCCTCTCGCCCTCCCTCGCCCCCGCGTTCTCGCCCTCCCTCGCCGCCGCGCTCGCCCTCCCTCGCCGCCGCGCTCGCCCTCCCTCGCCGCCGCGCTCGCCCTCCCTCGCCCCCGCGCTCGCCCTCCCTCGCCCCCGCGCTCGCCCTCCCTCGCCCCCGCGCTCGCCCTCCCTCGCTGCCGCGCTTGCCCTCTCGCCCTCGCCGCCGCGCTCGCCCTCTCGCCCTCGCCGCCGCGCCCTCTCCCCCGCGCTCGCCCTCTCGCCCTCTCCCCCGCGCTCGCCCTCTCCCCCGCGCTCGCCCTCTCCCCCGCGCTCGCCCTCTCCCCCGCGCTCGCCCTCTCCCCCGCGCTCGCCCTCTCCCCCGCGCTCGCCCTCTCCCCCGCGCTCGCCCTCTCCCCCGCGCTCGCCCTCTCCCCCGCGCTCGCCCTCTCCCCCGCGCTCGCCCTCTCCCCCGCGCTCGCCCTCTCCCCCGCGCTCGCCCTCTCCCCCGCGCTCGCCCTCTCCCCCGCGCTCGCCCTCTCCCCCGCGCTCGCCCTCTCCCCCGCGCTCGCCCTCTCCCCCGCGCTCGCCCTCTCCCCCGCGCTCGCCCTCTCCCCCGCGCTCGCCCTCTCCCCCGCGCTCGCCCTCTCCCCCGCGCTCGCCCTCTCCCCCGCGCTCGCCCTCTCCCCCGCGCTCGCCCTCTCCCCCGCGCTCGCCCTCTCCCCCGCGCTCGCCCTCTCCCCCGCGCTCGCCCTCTCGCCCTCTCCCCCGCGCTCGCCCTCTCGCCCTCTCCCCCGCGCTCGCCCTCTCGCCCTCTCCCCCGCGCTCGCCCTCTCGCCCTCTCCCCCGCGCTCGCCCTCTCGCCCTCTCCCCCGCGCTCGCCCTCTCGCCCTCTCCCCCGCGCTCGCCCTCTCGCCCTCTCCCCCGCGCTCGCCCTCTCGCCCTCTCCCCCGCGCTCGCCCTCTCGCCCTCTCCCCCGCGCTCGCCCTCTCCCCCGCGCTCGCCCTCTCGCCCTCTCCCCCGCGCTCGCCCTCTCGCCCTCTCCCCCGCGCTCGCCCTCTCGCCCTCTCCCCCGCGCTCGCCCTCTCCCCCGCGCTCGCCCTCTCCCCCGCGCTCGCCCTCTCCCCCGCGCTCGCCCTCTCCCCCGCGCTCGCCCTCTCCCCCGCGCTCGCCCTCTCCCCCGCGCTCGCCCTCTCCCCCGCGCTCGCCCTCTCCCCCGCGCTCGCCCTCTCGCCCTCTCCCCCGCGCTCGCCCTCTCGCCCTCTCCCCCGCGCTCGCCCTCTCGCCCTCTCCCCCGCGCTCGCCCTCTCGCCCTCTCCCCCGCGCTCGCCCTCTCGCCCTCTCCCCCGCGCTCGCCCTCTCGCCCTCTCCCC